>NC_052636.1:27208699-27820763 GCF_016161935.1 Mauremys reevesii | reverse complement strand
GGACTGGGCGACCCTGTGTCCTAGAACACTCTCTCCCTCTATTGTAATTACTGGAGAAATAATAAAGTATTTGATTTGCCGCACCCAAAGAAGCGAGAACTGAGTTTTTCTCCGACGTATTCAATAACTTTAAGATGAGTGGTCCGCCAGTTGTGGCCATCACTTTGTCTGGGTTGCCAGAACAATTTTACTGTTCCAATCAGATGAGGATTTACTAGTTAATCGTTTGATAAAGTTTTTGAAATTTTTAGAGAAGTACATTAGCAGATTGCATAAATGAGCTTTGCTTTCCTTTTTCCCCCCCTCTGGTTTCTGGACATAGATAAAAATCCATTCTCTCTAACTTTTTAATTAGTAATTAAATGACTTATTGCTCACATATATACACACTTGTTTTCATATTATTGTCCTCACACTTACACAAAGTATCACCTGATTTGCTGCTTGCCCCCATGTTGATAATACATTCCTCAAACATGCAACATGCTACTGTTTGTGTCCACATTCTATGAAGTCTTTCCCAGAGTCAAGTCACACAAGTTCACTCAAAGTCCATTATTAAGCATATTCAGTAGAAGTACATGCTGTTTCAATGTTTACTTGTAGCTAACAGGAAGATATTAGTCTCACTATTGTTACATTCCCTTTAAAAAATTTCCAGTGGAACAGTTAATGTCAATGTAAAAGTAAAGTATCAGAGGGTAGCCGTGTTAGTCTGGATCTGTAAAAGCAACAAAGATCCTGTGGCACCTTATAGACTAACAGACATTTTGCAGCATGAGCTTTCGTGGGTGAATACCCACTTCTTGGATACAAGTGGTGGAAATTTCAGGGCAGGTTTATATATGCAAGCAAGAAGCAAGCTAGAGATAACGAGGTTAGTTCAATCAGGAGGATGAGGTCCTGTTCTAGCAGTTGAGGTGTGAAAACCAAGGAGGAGAAACTGGTTCTGTAATTGGCAAACCATTCACAGTCTTTGTTTAATCCTGAGCTGATGGTGTCAAATTTGCAGATGAACTGGAGCTCAGCAGTTTCTCTTTGAAGTCTGGTCCTGAAGTTTTTGCTGCAGGATGGCCACCTTAAGATCTGCTATTGTGTGGCCAGGAGGTTGAAGTGTTCTCCTACAGGTTTTTGTATATTGCCATTCCTAATATCTGATTTGTGTCCATTTATCCTTTTCCTTAGAGACTGTCAGTTTGGCGATGTACATAGCAGAGGGCATTGCTGGCATATGATGGCATATATTACATTGGTGGACGTGCAAGTGAATGAACCGGTGATGGTGTGGCTGATCTGGTTAGGTCCTGTGATGGTGTTGCTGGTGTAGATATGTGGGCAGAGTTGGCATCGAGGTTTGTTGCATGGGTTGGTTCCTGAGCTAGAGTTACTATGGTGCGGTGTGCAGTTGCTGGTGAGAATATGCTTCCAGGTTGGCAGGTTGTCTGTGGGCGAGGAATGTAAAAGTAAGTATCTAATAAATCACCTCCAATTCCTCAGGCATGTTCTTTCATATCTGATCTCATCACACAAGGGGTCAATTATTAACAATTCCCTTTTTTTCCATCAAGACTATCTGTAAGTTTCAATATATTCACAAATTTTATTGGTAATGAGATTTTTTCAAAAACTTTATACTGATTTATCAACAATCATTATGCAACTAACATATTGTCATTTGTAATGTCTCAGTAACACACAAGATATAAGCATATTGTGAAATCAATCAATTCTTTACAGAATGTATTCTTCCAGGATACATGAACAATGTAAAGTGACAGTAGCATTTTTATAACATTCACATTCCTCTTTCCTTTGCATGCACTGAACTCACTGAAAACCCGCAACAAGGAAAATTATAGTACAATATAAAACATCTTACATAATAACCCAATGACCTGGTGTGTGGTAAGGAAGCAATAATATATCATTTTGAAGTAATTCCTCTGTTTATTTAAAAATTAGAAATTCAATTATAGTTTCAGTGAAGCAAACCATGAAATATACATTATACTGTATTTCCCAAATTCATTACATGTATTACTATTAGACTACTCCTCCACATCAAACATACCACTGCATTTGCTGTTTCACACTGTGTTTAACTCACTGAATTAAATTGTGCTTTTCTCATGCTATGTATGAAAGTGTGTTAGCATTCCCACTCCCAGCCCTATGCATGCTGGCTTGGGAATATCACTACTGTAGTGTCAGCTTTTAAGAGAGCTTCACATGCAGAGCCGTAACTAGGGATTTTTGCACACAAGGCAAGGAACAGAGGCAGCATGTCCGGCTCTTCCCTATTGGAGGAAGGCTCCGCAACAATTTCTGCAAAGAGCCATATGTGCCGCCTCTCCATTGCTGACGACCAGCGGCAATTCGGCAATGAGTACCCCAGTCCCTCTCAGAGGAAGGACTTGCTGCCCAGTGCCACTGGAAGGAGAGACTTTCTGGGCCCCTCACTCTCCGTGCCCGAGGCTAAATGCCTCACTCGCCTTGCCCTCGTTACGGCAATGTTCACATGCACCACTTCTAGTATTACAGTAAGTTAAAACAAGCACCAGTACATTGGGACATTAATGCTCTATTACAGTGTTTGCATTAGCATATTAAAGCTATAGCACTGAACAGGCGAGTTAGGGCCGGCTTTAGGAAGTTTGGGGCCCACCCAATTAAAACATTTTCGGCGGGGCCCCAGCAGGGATGACTTAAAAAAAAGAAAAAAAAGTTAAAAAAAAAAAAAAGCCCCTTTCCTTTCTTAGCAACCGGTTCCCTATAAAAAGTTCTGATTTAAGGGATGTGCCAGAGTATGCATTTCTGGTACCAATAGGGTGACCATGTGTCCATGTTTAAAAATTCCTCCCAGACAGCAATTTAAGAACCAAAAAGTCTGACATGTCTGGGAAAACACGGCAGTATGATAACCCTACCTACAGTTCTTTTTACAAAGATGGGCCTGAACTAGAAATGACTCACTTCACATGTGTGGGTGCCCGCCACTCCTGGGAGTGTGCTAGGGTGACCACATGTCCCGATTTTATAGAGACAGTCCCAATTTTGGGGTCTTTTTCTTATATAGGATCCTATTAACCTCCACCCCATCCCGATTTTTCACACTTGCTGTCTGGTCACCCTAGGGTGTGCACATGTGTGTGGGTACCAGCTGCTCTCTTCTCCCATCATTGAAGCAGGTATGCAGGGTTACTGCCCAGGGAATTGCAGGGCACCAGTGGACATGGGGCTGGCTGCAGGCAGGGCAAGGGTGCAGCAATAGCTGGAGCGAGGGGTGGGCTGGCTGGCTTCAAGCAGGGCCATGGGGGGGGGTGCAGCATAGATTGGCAGTGCTGAAGACAGAGGAGTGCGGGAATGGCTGGCTTCAGGCAGGAGGGTGCAGCAGGGGTTGGCTGGAGACAGGGCAGGGTGGTTGGCTGGAGACAGGGCAGGGGGTGCAGGTACAGGGGGTACAGACCACCCGGTATGGTAAGTGCTCCCTTCTCCTCCTCCCTCCCCCACCAGGGTAGCAGCAGCCGCCTGGGGCTCCCCTGCTTCCACAGACCTGGCCATGTACATAGCTGCCGGAGCCCTGGGGAGCGGCGGGGCTCAGGGGCTATTTAAAGGACTGGGCGATAGAAGCAATGGGAGCCACGGACTTTTAAGTAGCCCACAGATCCCCACAGCCCTACCCCAGGGCTCCAGCAGTGTGGCTGTGGTGGCAATTTAAAGGGCCCCAGGCCCTTTAAATTGTCCCCTGGAAAGCAGGCCACCCGGTACAGTGCACCGACTCTTGCCCATACACCGAACCAGGGCTTGGGCACGGGACCTCTTAGGGGCAGGGCCCGATTCAGGGGTGGTTGAGCTGGCCTAAAGCCGGCCCTGCCAGTATATCCAGGACATTAGTAGCACACTTTCCCCCCACCAATACCTAGCAGTTGCACTGTCATCTCCCATAGCTACTTACGTTGCAGCTTTATTGTTAAAACTAAATTGGGAAGAAAGACGACTGATTCAGAACTTGTTTAATGGTTACTTTATTGCTGAAGGGTGTTGTGGGGTGTAGACTTGGAGGAGGAAGGTTTCTATGATGTAGGCAAGATCAAGTATTTTATCCAAAACCAGAATACGAATGGTGCTGATCTCCTTGGTGTCTGACCTTGAGCTATTGTCAAAAGTTTGAGGGTGACTCTTCTCCTTCCTCATATTTTGGTTGAGGATTCCATTGATAAAGGGATTGACCTCAAATACCTGGTTGTAGGACTCTTCCACGGTGTAGTTTTCATCTTGGATTGCCTGGTCCTAATTATAGTAAAGCATGCACTTTAGTCTTTGTAATTATATGTTATAACTCTTTTGCTTTTTATGAAAACAGGAGTAAAAGAAAAGTAGCTGCAATATTTTCATACTAAACTAATGCTGAAAATGTACATAATTTCAATCAGACTCCTAATCTTAATTTTTGCTTAATTTTCTTATGGATTTATTTATTATGGTGGGAAACTGCTATAGGAAGTACACTTCTCTATATAGGTCATAAGGATCCTATCTGTCTGAAACTGGCTGCTCTTTCTTTCTTTGATCTGCAGAGTGACTGATGCTTTTCAGACATCAGTTGTGGGTACAGAAGGGTTTCATTGCATCTTCTCTTGGCACCAGCTACTGTTCTCCCTTCTTGTTGTATTGATAGTGGGTGTGGGTGTCTCTCCTTTCTTTAAAATCATATATGCTAGGGACAGTCTTGTCCTCTTCTCCTCTCCTGATGTCAGTGTAGATGCAGGCAGTGCAAAATGTACTACAGTCATATAGTATCTCAAATGCAAAGCTGCATTTCAGTGATCTGAGGTTTGAAGAACAATGTGGAACTAGCTGTTTTATGGGATGTCTCAATTTCATTCCTGTAGTAACATAACTGGTGATAGGAAAGCAGGGAGAGAGAGAGGTGTGTGCTCTGCAAGGCTGCTTGCCACGGGGCCAATGGGTGTGGGTGGGCTGGGTAGGATCGCGGGAGTCACATCTCAGGGATCTGCCCCGCTACGCAGCACTGCTCCAGCTATGAGCTGTCTCCACTGCCTGGGTCATGTGGGGCCACACCTTCCTCCCTGGGGGAATAGCCACCTGGGACTGGTTCAGAGGCTGCGCCAGTCTCAGCCACTCTGAGGACAGTGGGGAGGGGAGGCTCATCTGGGTCCTGAGGAGCCTGGCCGGGTAGGCTCTGCTCCTGCTCCAGCCTGGCTGCTTCCACCACTCCCAAGAGGCCACTGTTATCCTGCCCCAGGACCAGCTCTGGCTGCGCTGCCATCTCAGCCTCGCAGCCACAGTCACCTCCATCAGGGCCGGCTACTGTGGCTGGGGCTAGGGTTTGGGAGAGTAGGTCTCTAGGGGTCTGGGTAGGTGCTGGGCACTGGGGAGATCTATGTGTTGGGGGCCTGTCAGTGGGGAGATCTGTGTGTGTGGGTGCTGGGAAGTGTGGGGTCTGTGCGGGTCACTGCAGTTGTGGTGGTGGGGCACTGGACAGTGAGGGGATCTGTAGGGGGCTCTGGGTGGGAAGGTGTAGGGCACTCGTGTGCAGTTGTGGGAGGGCTGTGGGGGTCTTCAGCTGGGGGCACTGGTCAGTGAGAGGATCTGTGGGGTTCTGAGTGGGTGGGAGTGATCTGGGAGTGCACTGGGCAGGGGGTTTGTGGGGTCTCTAGATGGTGCAGCACTGGGCGTAGGGAGCGGAGGGTGCTGGGCAGGGGTTGGTGGGGTCTCTGGGGGTGCGGCGCTGGGCGTAGGGAGGCGGAGGGTGCGGGCAGGGGTTTGTGGGGTCTCTGGGTGGTGCGGTGCTGGGCGTAGGGAGTCGGAGGTGCTGGGCAGGGGTTGGTGGGGTCTCTGGGTGGTGCGGCGCTGGGCGTAGGGAGCCGGAGGGTGCTGGGCAGGATGTAGCATGGTGCAGCATGGGCCCACCCCCAAGGGGAAGAAGCACAATGGCAGTGCAGGGCTGGGCTGGACAGCGTGGGTCTGGCAGCTCCCAGTTTGTAAACAGGGCCCTTGTACTGGGCTGGGTGGAGTGGGGCTGTCCCTGCTATGCCATGACTCATATCCCATTGCCCCCAGTCAGCCCCTCGCTCTGAGGACTCTGCCCCCCTGCCTCATGTCCCCATTTCCCCCATGGGGACCCACAAATATGTTTAGCACCGGGCCCACAACAGGTTAATCCGGCCCTGTTTGGGGTGCAGGCTCTGGGAGGGAGTTGGGGTGCAGGAGGGTTGCAGGCTATGGGGAGTTTAGTGTGGGTGCAGGCTCTGACCTGGGTCAGGGGATTGGGGTTCAGGAGGGGGTACAGACATGTGGGCTCTGGGAGGGAGTTACCAAATCAGCACGTTGTATAAGAGAAAGGAGCTGCAGGGATTTCATATAGACATAGAAAATGATAGAAGAGACTTTTACGTAGTCAAAATGTGAGAGGCAGAGTTTGAGGAGGGAGGGAGGGAGGAGGGAGGCGTCTGTACAATATTTCCCACATTCAGTCTCCTGGCTGGAGCAGTAACAGCCCCAGCACTTATATAAGATAGAGAGCTGCCCTGTCTACGCTTTGACAGTGTAGGAATCGGGCTGCCTGTGCCTTTAAGCCCCAGCCCCAGGAACCAGCCCCTGCTCCGGGGCTGACACGAGGCACAACTGAAAACAGCCTGTGCCCCCCACAACCCGACACCCCAGATCTGCGAGCCCAGCAGGGGCTCATCCCGAGGGCCACTGTTCCCCCACCCCTCCTAAACGGGGTTTGTCCCCACACAGGGTCTGGCAGCGTCTCCCCCTGGGCTTAACCGCGCTCCACCCCCACCCCGATTTTTCCCCTTCAGCCTCTCTCCTGCCGCTGCCTACAGCAGCCCCCCTCTGGCCAGTAAATTTGTGTCCCCGCTCAGACCCTGGCAGCCCCGCTGCGATTTGCCCCCTTGAGCATTTTAAACGCCCCCAAAGAGCAGGCAGCAAATGGTGAGTAGAAGTGAGGGCAGAGAGAGGGCAGTGGCGACAGCGCAGGTTACTGGGCATGCTCAGTTCGGCTGCGCATGCTCAGTGCAGCCAATGTAGCAAATCGGGATAGGTTCATGTTTCTGATGGTACAGGGCTCCCCAGGAGAAAAGCGGGGGCAGGGGCTGGTGTAGCAGCTCCCCCCCTCCCAGCCCCTGCATTGGGTGTCAGCTGGATCCCAGCTGCTGCAGCCCGCCCTGGCGAGCGCTGCAGCCCGGGGGGTGGGGGTTGCGGGGCACAGAGAGGGTCTGGAGAGGCTGGGAGCAGGGGTGGGGGGAGCATTGCAGGGCACAGGAAGGCATTAACCCCTCTGTGCCTGGCCGGGGGGGCTTCTCCGGCTGCAGTGGCACCAGCTCAGGTAGGGGTTATTGGAGGGGTTGCTGGTGGGTTCCTGCTGGAGGGGGAGGGGCAGGAAATACTGAAGAGGTGGCAACTTCTGGGGAGTTAGGTCTGGAGGGGGGCAGGGAATACCCTGGGTGAGACTATGGAGGGGGACAGTGTGTGACAAACCTGCTTGGACTTGTTTAATGTGGGCCTAGATCCTCAGAACAAACACTTGGGTGTTGGGGGAGAAAATTCCCTAATTTCTGAAACAGGAAACAGACAAAGCAACTCCCTGGGCAGGGCTCCGAAAACTGACCAGATTTCCAGGGCTGAATCCTCAGCCTGCTAGTCAGAGTCTGGTATGACATGGAAAGGGGGCACCCAGCAGGGAGGTGTAGGGAAGATGTCCCAGCCCCTCACATCCAGCTGCTGGCAGTCGGGGGTGGGGGGGTGTTGGGTTCCCCACCATGGGGTTGTATCAGCCTCTGGTTAGTAGGTGTGTGATGGATCTGCTGGGAGAGACAAGGGGTCCCTGTTTGTTCTCTCACCGTGATGCCCCCTAGCTGCTCTCAGGACTGGGGGCACAAATTTTCTTAACTGAACCAAAAGTTCCTGCAGTTTTCAAAAGAGGAGAAAAGCAAAATCTGTGATTTCACACTCACAGTGTCTGATAAGTGGACAGAAAGTTATCACAGTGACAGGGCTGGTGACTGGGGAATGCCCGGCAGTGCTTGGAGCCAGGACTCTGACACGAGTTGATCAGAGAGAAGGATCATGGTTAGCAGAAGTTCCCACAGCCAGGGGCCCAACAGCTATTCCCTGGGACGCAGCCCCCAGAGTCCCCAGCCAGGGACCCCAGATACCCCTCAAAGCCCCACCGGCCAGGGAATCCCCACCAGACCATGACTGTCATGTTGGGAATCCCAAAGGGTTCCCCACCAGAGCCCCCAGCAGCCAGAGACTTGCCTACTGAGAACTCAGTTCCTCACTGCCTGCCTAGGACCCGCCCCGCACACCACCACCAGCAGGATCTGCCCTGCCATTTGTCTGGGACCCCCTCCTCCACCCAGCAGGACCCCCTGATGCTTTACAGTGGGACCCCTCACTCTGCTTCCCTGGCATCCCCTGACCTAGTGCCAGGGATCCCCTCCCCCAGCTCTGCACACTGGGCACGGCAGCGATGCCAGGAGCCAGCCGGGGAAGCCCAGACGGAGCCCCGGCACAGCACCAGGCTCCCTCTGACCCCTTGTCCCGCCTCCCCAAGAGACGCCCACCCCTGCTGTTCTGCAGCCAACGGCCCCCAGCAATACCCACCTCCAGGACCCACAGCCTCAGGGCTGGGCACATCACAACCACCCCCTGAAATCCCAAATCTCCAGAACCCACCAACCTCACTAGGGTACCCCTTGCAATCTCCCCCCACAGACACCTCCCCCCACCCCGCACAACACTGTTACCTCAGAGTGTCTGCTAAGTGGATAGAGAGTTATCACCGCCCCCTGCTGGCCAGTCACACGGGGAGAGGGAGCCCTGGGGGATGTCTCTTGAACCCTGGAAGATCTGGAGGGCAAGAAAGGTAAGAAAAGTCCATGGCCTGTCACTGCAAATAATGGCCACCCTGGATCCACCCCAGAAGTGGCTGCATCTTAGCACAGGGGGAATCAACCCCTCACAGAGGCCATTTGCTATGGGGTTTGGGATACTTCTGGACCCACACTGCACTCAGAGTGACCTCCTCATCCCGTGCCAGCTGGAGAAAAGAAAAGGGTCCAGCCAACTCTCCCGTTACCAGCTGGGAACCACTGAGCCCCAAACAGGGGGAGGCCTCTGGCCTTAATGTGTATTAAAGATGTGGCTGGTCTCTTTCATCAGCAAACATTTTAACACAGATAAAGGGGGGGGGGGAGAAATGGTTCTCAAAGGAGAGGGGAAAGATCAACACTGGGAAATTTAACCCCTGCAACCTCCAGGATGGACAGTGATTCAGGGCAACAGGTTTCCTCTAAGAAAGGAGAAGTTGCTGGGATTGAGAGACACGGGGAACAGCCCCAAACATGAAAGGATTTTTAATTGACATTTGATAACGTAGAAGTGAAAGAGAAAGGGTGGAAATCTGAGAGATTTTGGCTCTATTTTTGCAAATAATAGAGAGGAAAGTGGAAAATCAAAGGGATTTTATATCAGTTTATATCTGATGTGCAGTAAAATGTCAGTGTTTCACATCAGTATTTGTTAAATGAATAGAGAGGAAATGGGCAACATTTGCAAACATTTTATATCCATGTTCAAGAAGCTGAGAAAAGGGGTAAATCTGAGATTTTTTTTATTTTATAATTAGAGAGACGGGGAAATCTCAGGGCATATTCAATTAGAAACAGACAACTAGAGAGAAGTGGGGCAAACGTTTAGGGTATTTTATATCAACCTTTGAGATGTGCAGAGAAAACGTGTCACGACCTGCAACTGGAGGTGGAAAATCAGACTCCTGGAGAGACCAGGGGGAAATGGGGGAGACGGGAGAGCGGCTCGTTGGCGGGGAAAGGGGCGAATCTCCCCGGATTTTACAGCCCGGGTGAGACACTGAGCGAGAAAAGGGGCAGAACTGGAGAGAATTTGTATCGGGGGCGAGAGGCAAGTGGCACCAACAGGGACAGGAGCCAATTAACCCCCCTCGCCCCGCGTCCCCCCCCAGCTCCAGCTTTTCCCCCCAGGGACCCCCCGCCGGGCTCCCCCCCATCCCAGCGGGGGGGGCGGATCCTGCTGCGGCTCCGCTGGGGCCGAGGCGGCTCCGCTGGGGCCGAGGCGGTTCCGAGGCTTCTCCCGGGTTCCCCGGGGCAGAGTCACGTGCCCGCCCCCCCGGGGTCTCTCACTCACCGGGGCAGGGGCGGGCAGAGAGGCTCCAACGGCCCCGCGCGAGCCAGGCAGAGCCGCAGCTGCCCGCGCGCGTTTGCAGCTCGGCGGTCTCTCCCCAACGTCACTTCCGGTCCAGGAGAGTCAGGAACTACATCTCCCAGCCTGCCCGGGGCCGTTTCCGCCCTCCAGCCCAGGTAAGGGAAGGTTTCAGCAGGTAAAATCGCGCATGCTCCGTGCGAGCCGTTCGGGGCGGGAGAACAAAGCTTCTGCTGCCGCCTCCGCGTGAGCCGGGCCCGGCAGGGAGGACCTGGGAGTGAGGGGCTGTCGGGGAAGGTCAGTGGGACGCGGGGGTGTTGAACTGTCTCTGGGCAGCCAGGAAATTCCCGGTGGGCGGGAAGGGGCAGGGGGTTAGTGGCTCCTGTCCCTGTTGGTGCCACTTGCCTCTCGCCCCCGATACAAATTCTCTCCAGTTCTGCCCCTTTTCTCGCTCAGTGTCTCACCGGGCTGTAAAATCCGGGAGATTCGCCTTTCCCCGCCAACGAGCCGCTCTCCTGTCTCCCATTTCCCCTGGTCTCTCCAGGAGTCTGATTTTCCACCTCCAGTTGCAGGTCCTGACACGTTTTTTCTGCAGACCAACATTTGCCCCACTTCTCTCTAGTTGTTTGTTTCTAATTGAACATGCCCTGCGATTTCCCCCTTTCTCTCTAATTATAAAATACCAATAAAATCTCAGATTTGCCTTTTCTCAGCTTCTTGAACATGGATATAAAATGTTTGCAAATGTTGCCCATTTCCTCTCTATTCATTTAACAAATACTGATGTGAAACACTGACATTTTACTGCACATCAGATATAAACTGATATAAAATCCCTTTGATTTTCCACTTTCCTCTCTATTATTTGCAAAAATAGAGCCAAAATCTCTCAGATTTCCACCCTTTCTCTTTCAGTTCTACGTTATCATCAAATATCAATTAAAAATCCTTTCATGTTTGGAGCTGTTCCCCATGTTTCTCAATCCCAGCAACTTCTCTTTTCTTAGAGGAAACCTGTTGCCCTGAATCATTCTCCATCCTGGAGGTTGCAGGGGGTTAAATTTCCCAGTGTTGATCTTTCCCCTGTCCTTTGAGAGCCATTTCTTCCCCCCCTTTATCTCTGTTAAAATGTTTGCCGAAGAAAGAGACCAGCCACATCTTTAATACACATCACAGCTCAAGGCCTCCCCCTGTTTGGGGCTCAGTGGTCCCCAGCTGGTAACGGGAGAGTTGGCTGGACCCTTTTCTTTTCTCCAGCTGGCACGGGATGAGGAGGTCACTCTGAGTGCAGTGTGGGTCCAGAAGTATCCCAAACCCCATGACAAATGGTCTCTGTGAGAGGTTGATTCCCACAGTGCTAAGATGTAGCCACCTCTGGGGTGGATCCAGGGGGCCATTATTTGCTAGTGACAGGCCATGGACATTTCTTACCTATTTTGTCCCTCCAGGCCTTCCATACTCCTGTTCAAGAGACATCCCCAGGCGCCCTCTGCCTGTGTGACTGGCCAGCAGGGGCGGTGGTCACTTTCTATCCACTTCTCAGGCACTGTCAGGTAACAGTGTTGCACTGGGAAGGGGTGTCTGTGTGGGAGATTTCAGCTGGAGCTGAAGGGGTGTTGTGGTAGTGGGAGTTGTTTAGGTGACTGGGCAGGTGGGACCCTAATCAAATTGGTGGGTTCTGGAGGTCTGGGGGGGTTGGTTCTGATGTGCCCAGCCCTGAGGCTTTGGGTCCTGGAGTTGGGTGTCGCTGTTGGCTGCAGAACAGCAGGGGTGGGCGTCTCTTGGGGAGGCGGGACAGGGGGTTAGAGGGAGCCTGGTGCTGTGCCAGGGGCTCTGTCTGGGCTTCCCGCAGACTCCTGGGATCTGCCCTGCCCCGTGCACAGGGGTGGGGGGGGGGGGGAGCGGAGCTCTGGCACTAGCTCAGGGGATGCCAGGCAAGCAAAGTGAAGGGTCCCACTGAAAAGCATCAGGGCAGAGGAGGGGGTCCCAGACAAACGACATGGCAGATCCTGCTGGAAATCAGGGGGGTGTCCTAGGCAGGCAGTGAGGGACGGAGTTCCGGACTCAGTCCCTGGCTGCTGGGGGCACTTGGTGGGGGGAACCCTTTGGGATTCCCAACCTGGCAATCATGGTCTGGTGGGGCTTCCCTGGCCAGTGGGGCTTTGAGGGGTATCTGGGGTCCCTGGCCAGGGATTCTGGGAGCTGTGTCCCAGGGAATATCTGGTGGGACCCTGGCTAGGGGGTGTCTGTTGCCCCTGGCTGTGGGGTCTGGGCTCTGGGTACTGGGGAGTGTCTGGAGGCTGCTACTAACCATGATCCTTCTCTCTGATCAACTTGTGTCAGAGTCCTGGCTCCAAGCACTGCTGGGCATTCCCCAGTCACATGCCCTGTCACTGTGATAACTTTCTATCCACTTATCAGTCACTGTTAGTGTGAAATCACAGATTTTGCTTTTCTCCTCTTTTGAAAACTGCAGGAACTTTTGGTTCAGTTTAGAAAATTGTGCCCCCCAATCCTTGTCCTAGATCTGGGGTATGAGGGAGGTGGGAAGGGGGTCAGCACTGCCACACGATGGTCTCTTCCACAGCATTCTGGACTCATTCTTTCTGAAATCTGGTTTCATTGAGACCAATGTTAATCCAGAGTCACTGTATGGAAGGACAAGGAGTGACTCCAGGTGGACAGTGGGACAAATGAGATCAGCGGTTCTCCCTGTCAGGAGGGGCTCTCATTAGCTGCTCTCCTTAGAGAGCTAAAGGAGGGAATCTGCTCAAACGCTCTGTCCCTCTCTGCTCAGGATACTGGGGTTCAGCTTCCTGGGTCAGATGCTGCAGCCTCCATAGTGATCTGGGAGACCAGGCTTAGCAGCTGCTGCTCCCCCAGCAGGGTTCTGTGCTGGGAAGTGACCTGAATTAAAGCTGCTTCCCTGCCCGGCCCAGGGATGACTTTCTCTAGCTGGTCCTAGCCCCCTAGGGCAGCCCTGGGCCCTGTTAATACTAAATTCTGAGCCAGAGTCTCCAGGTAACTGAAAGAAACGAAGGGAAAATGCTGGGGTCTGGCCTTAAAATGACTCCACACAAACAGACCCCCCCCCCTCATTTCTCATCCAATTAACAATTGCAGGAGCAAATCCAGCCATGGGGGAGCAAACTACCCAGGAATGGGACTTTCCTACCAGATGGGCAGGGAGAGGGGAAAAGGAGATAGAAGGAGAAAGAGAGACTGAAAGGGGCTGTGGGAGAGAAGAGTTTGGAGAGAGATTTCCAGATCTCTAATCTGCCCAGACAGATGTATTACTGCACCCTGGGTAGAGTCACTTTCCGTGGAAAAGATGAGAATCAGACAGAGGAAAATCCAGTTCCTGAGTCCATATCCCTCCTGCTGGGGTGTGGCTGCCGTGCAGTCAGTGTCTGAGGATCTCCACAGTGACTCCTTTGGTTCTGCTTTTTTCTAGCCTTGTGTTCAGAGACTTTGTTAGGGGGTGAGGGGAGGGAGAAGGGAGGTTAAAAATGTGTCTGTGGGCTTAGCCTGGCAGGAGAGGCCAGGTCTACACTGTACAAAGAGATCAAGCCTTTCTCAGCATGGCAGACTCCAGGGTGCCTGTCTGCAGGGAAAGGGCCTGGGGGAATCATGCTGTGAAATGTATTAAAGCCTGTTCTGAAACCTTCACAACTGCCCTTCTCGCCCTGCCAGGCTGCAGAATAACGTCCATGTGTCGCTCCAGTTCATCCCGTCCTATCGTTGGACAGGGGAGAGAAATGGCTGCAGAGGAGCCAGTTCAGGTAGGTATTATCAGGGGGTTGCTGGTGGGTTCCTCCAGCGGGGGAGAGGGACAGCAAATACGTGGGAGATGGGAAGGTTTGCACAGGCTGGTTTGGAGGTTGCAGTCTGGTTTGCAGGAATGCACAGGGTGGAGAAAGGGAGGAGGACAGGGGTGTGCTAACCCTGCTGGGATTTATTTAATATGTGGCCTAGATCTAGGAACAGACCCAGGAGGTTCGGAGGTGGAAATGCTCTAGTTTGTGGAGCAGTAAATAACCCCGCTGCGTGGGGCTGGGAAAACTGACCAGACTCATAGTGCTGGAGCCCGACCTGACTAACCAGCGGCTGCTGTGAGATATGAAGGGGGCACCCACCAGTGAGGCTTAGGGGAGATTCCCCTCCCTTCACATCCAGCTCTTCAGAATGGGGAGGGTGTTGGGCTTCCTACCAGGGAGCTGTCCCTGGACCCTGCTAGGGGCTCCATCTCCTGAATCAGTCAGTGGCTAGTAGATGTGTGATGGCTCTGCTGGGAGAGAGGAGGGGCTCTCGCTTCGCCCCCTCCCCCTGGTGTTTCCTGGATGCTCTGAGCTGGGTGGGGGTGGGACTCTGACTGCAATCCACCCAGAGTTTCTGTTTGGCTCCTGTCCTCCATGTATAGGGGGGCTGTGAGTGGGGCAGCAGTTACTGAGTGTTAGACTCTTGCTCTTTCAGGGGCCGGTGACCTTCGAGGAGGTGGCTGTTTACTTCACCAGGGAAGAGTGGGCTCTGCTGGACCCCACTCAGAGAGCCCTCTACAGGGATGTCATGCAGGAGAACTATGAGAATGTGACCTCGCTGGGTAAGGGTTCCTGTCCCCTCTGTTCTTGGAAGGGAAAGAAGGGACATGGTTCACGGCAGCCCCAATGCCACCTCTACTCTGCCCTGTTTCAGCATCACCCCAATATGCCAGTGACACACACGCTACCAGAGACCCTCCCCTGCTGCAGAACACTTTGGGAACAGAGCACAGGAGCCGTATCGCACAGTGTCAAATATCTCCTGTTTCCTCAAGTAAAACTGAGGGTTAGGAGCGGCTGTTGAGGAGGATGAAAGGCCCAGGGAAGGAGAGCTGTCAATGGGAGCAGAGGGAAACCTTCCCATAGTTGGGACCGTCCTCCCAGATGGTGTTGGGGTAACCTCTTGTACTGAGGTTACCCCAGGCATTAAGAAAAGGCAGCCATTAGTAATGGGAGATTTGATCATTAGAAACAAGGATAGCTGGGTTTGTGATGACTGGGAGAACTGTATGGTGACGTGCCTGCTTGGTATAAAGGTTGCTGATTTCTCAAGGCATCTAGATAGATTTATCTGTAGTGCTGGGGAGGAGCCGGTGGTCGTGGTACATGTAGGCACCAATGACATATGGAACGGTAGGTGAGACGTCCTGGAGGCCAAATTGAGTCTGCAAGGAAAGAGGCTGAAATCTGGGACCTCTATGGTGGCATTCTCAGAAAAGCTTCCAGTTCCACGCACAGGGCCAGGTAGGCAGGCAGAGCTTCAGAGTCTCAGTGGGTGGATGAGATGATGGTGTAGAGAGGAGGCGTTTAGATTGATTGATTAGGAACTGGGGAAACTTTGGGGATGGGGGAACCTATACAGGAAGGATGAGCTCCACCTAAACCAACGTGGAACCAGACTGCTGGCACTTAACATTAAAAAGGTTACAGAGCAGTTTTTAAACTAAGAGATGGGGGAAAGCCAATGGCTGCAGAGGAGCTCCTGGATCGGACAGAGACTTGTCTTAGAGGAGAGACTAGTGATAGAGTTTCTAGTTCTAGTCCAGCAGAGAGGCTGGAAGAGGATAAAGTAGGGGCCAGATCAGACGAGAAGCATTCACACACACAAGAATCTGACTCATCAGAAAAGGGCAGACAAATAAACAGTGACAAGTTTTTCAAGTGCTTGTACACAAATGCTAGAAGTCTAAATAATAGGATGGGTGAATTAGAGTGCCTCGTGTTAAAGGAGAATATTGACATAATAGGCATCACAGAAACCTGGTGGAGTGAGGACAATCAATGGGACACAATCATTTCAGGGTACAAAGTATATCGGAAGGACAGAGCAGGTCATAAGAACGGCCATACCGGGTCAGACCAAAGGTCCATCCAGCCCAGTATCTCTACCGATAGTGGCCAATGCCAGGTTTCCCAGAGGGAGTGAACCTAACAGGCAATGATCAAGTGATCTCTCTCCTACCATCCATCTCCATCCTCTGACAAACAGAGGGTAGGGACACCATTCTTACCCATCCTGGCTAATAGCCATTTATGGACTTAGCCACCATCAATTTATCCAGTTCCCTTTTAAACATTGTTATAGTCCTAGCCTTCACAACCTCCTCAGGTAAGGAGTTCCACAAGTTGACTGTGCGCTGTGTGAAGAAGAACTTTCTTTTATTTGTTTTAAACCTGCTGCCTATTAATTTCATATGGTGACCCCTAGTTCTTGTATTATGGGAATAAGTAAATAACTTTTCCTTATCCACTTTCTCAACATGACTCATGATTTTATATACCTCTATCATATCCCCCCTTAGTCTTCTCTTTTCCAAGCTGAAGAGACCTAGTCTCTTTAAACTTTCCTCATATGGGACCCTCTCTAAACCCCTAATCATTTTAGTTGCCCTTTTCTGAACCTTTTCTAGTGCTAGAATATCTTTTTTGAGGTGAGACCACCACATCTGTAAACAGTATTCGAGACGTGGGTGTACCATGGATTTATATAAGGGCAATAATATATTCTCAGTCTTATTCTCTATCTCCTTTTTAATGATTCCTAACATCCTGTTTGCTTTTTTGACCACCTCTGCACACTGCGTGACATCTTCAGAGAACTATCACGATGACTCCAAGATCTTTTTCCTGACTCGTTGTAGCTAAATTAGCCCCCATCATATTGTATGTATAGTTGGTTATTTTTTCCAAGGCTCTTACATAAATTATATTATTATGGGATAAGAGGAAGATATTTTCATGGATTGAGAACTGGTTAAAAGACAAGGAACAAAGGGTAGGAATAAATGGTAAATTTTCAGAATGGAGAGGAGTGGTGTTCCCCAAGGGTCAGTCCTATGACCAATCGTATTCAACATATTCATAAATGATCTGGAGAAAGGGGTAAACTGTGAGGTGGCAAAGTTTGCAGATGATACTTGTGACGATGCAGTTCTGGTGGGACCCAACTGAGAGTGACAAATCGCTTAAAACAGGGTAGTTACAGCCCAAGGCTGGGATTTTTCCACCTCTAAGGCAAACCAAACCAGCCAGACAAAGAGGGCTTTGGTTTCACCCCACTGGTTAACCACAAGTCACACAAGCAATTTCCTTAGACACTCCAGTCTTCCAGTATCACCACCTGTGCACTCGTCCTGGGGAGGAATGGTTATGAAAACCAACACCCCAATAAAAGACAAAGGTTCTCTCGATCCCAAAGAATCAAGCCCCAGACCCAGGTCAATATACACATCAGATCTTACCCACAAATCATGCTGTTGCCAGTCCTTTAGAATCTAAAATCTAAAGGTTTATTCATAAAAGGAAAAGATAAAGATGAGAGCTAGAATTGGTTAAATGGAATCAATTACATGCAGTAATGGCAAAGTTCTTAGTTCAGGCTTGTAGCAGTGATGGAGTAAACTGCAGGTTCAAATCAAGACTCTGGAGTACATCCTCCTCTGGGATGGGTCAGTCAGTCCTTTGTTGAGAGCTTCAGTTTGTAGCAAAGTTCCTCCAGAGGTAAAAGCAGGATTGAAAACAAGATGGAGATGAGGCATCAGCCTTTTATAGGCTTTTCGAGGTGTAAGAACACTTCTTTGGTTCTTACACCTTTGCTGTGGAAAATGACAGCAAAATGGAGTCTGGAGTCACATGGGCGAGTCCCTGCATACTTTGCTGAGTTACAAGGCGTATCTGCCTTCTCTCAATGGGTCGGTTGAATAGCTGATGAACCTTAATGGGCCATCAAGCAGGCTAAGCAGAGCTAACACCAACTTGTCTGGGATGTCTCCCAGAAGCACAGCATAAGTTTGAAATACACACAGGATAGAGCCAATACTCATAACTTCAACTACAAAATGATACATACATATAGACACCATAATTATAACCAGCAACCCATAACCTGGTCTTGGACACCTTAGATGACCCCCTGTACATAAGATTTGGTGCCACTACAGGACCTTGGTTGCAACCATGTTCTATATGGTCCCAGATTATATCAATAACGTCACAATACTAAACTGCTCAAGATAGTTAAGACCAAAGCAAACTGTGAAGAACTTCAAAAAGATCTCACAAAACTAAGTGACTGGGCAACAAAATGGCAAATGTGTATAAATGTCAAGTGATGCAGATTGGAAAAAATAACCCCAACTATACATACAATGTGATGGGGGCAAAATTAAGCTAATCAGGAAAAAGATCTTTTTGTCATTGTGGATAGTTCTCTGAAGACATCCAGCAGTGTGCAGCGGAAGTCAAAAAAGCAAACAGGATGTTAGGAATTATTTAGAAAGGGATAGACAGTAATACAGAGAATATCTTATTGCCCTTGTATAAATCAATGGAAATAACTAATTTAGACCCCATCATTTTATATGTATATTTAGGATTATGTTTGCCAATGGGCTGCAATATGTGTTATCCTGACATCTAGCACTGCTGAGATCCTGCATTCAATAATATCCCTGCCCTTCCTGTTCCCGTTCTCCACTGAGCCCCATGCTTATGTTTCCAGCTTCCCCAGGACTCTGTCTCTGGACCCATCTGTCAGCAAGAAGCAGTGCCAGGGAGACTTCGATTTCTGGGACGTGGATTTACTTTCTGTGTGTTTTAGGAGACTCTTTTACACTGCTCTACTGTGAGAGCAGCCACTCCTGGGCAGTTCACACGCAGTCTCCAGCATGTAACTCGCTCCCAGCTACACAGTATTGAGTGCTGCTAGTCAGTGACTCACAAATTACAGTACCCCACAGGAGAACCCCAGAAAATTCTCTGCTCCCAGACTTCCCCCAGAAATGTGCATCTTGCACTGTCCAGCACACTCCTGAACAATGGGAGCTCATATGAAATCTGTTGTTTCATCAGTGGAAAATGACATGCACCAGCCTTGTTATTCCAAATGGAGTTTCCAACACACTTTAATCCAAGCACACTGGTTTGATAAAAAAGGGAAACAAAATTATTAACTACTGAAAAAAAAGATTTGAAGTGACTACAAGTAATGAGGCATAAAAGTCAGAATTGTTTATGAAAGAAATTCAAGATAAAACACAAACTAATGTTTAACCTAACAAGCTAAAAGGGATTTAAAACAAATGTTTCTCTCACCATCTGCTGAGACAGGCTGGTTTTCCTTTCAGCCAGGACTCCCCCTAACCTGCCCCTGCCGCCCACATTCAGTTCTTCAGGAGTTGTCATGAGCAGAGGGAAAAGGGGGAGAGAGAGAGAGTCTCATGCATTTTCCTCACCTCTTTTTATAATTCAGTCCTTTGTACTAGAAATCACTTCAGTTCTCAGCTGAGTCATGGTGACAGGCTGTCATAGATACGAGCTTCAAGTGTCCCTATGATGGAATGTAAATGTCGTCACACCTTCCCCCTGGTGGAGAATGGCTATTTGACCAGCTGTTTGCCTTGCTGTCTCTGAGAAACTTAAGGTTAGGGCTGCAGCTTTTTCAGTAATATCATACTGTAAAATCTCATCACTTTCCATACAATGTTGCTACACAGTTTAACAGGAGGATATTCAGTAGATTATGTCTTTTCAAATGGTACCTAACAAGCCCTACAGTGATAAATGAAGGGGAGGGGAGGGATCTCCCTTTTATAAACACCCAGCCAGCCAGTGGGCTGTAAAATCCCTGTTGGTGCGAGTTCTCTGCTTGCTCTACCTCTAAAGGGTTAACAAGCCAACAGGGTTTAAAAAAAGTATTGGGCACCTGACCAAAAGAGCCAATGGAAAGGCTAGAACTTTGTTAAATGTCTGTGTGTTCCCAACATATATATGGGTATTATATATTAATATTAATTATATTATATTATTTACATTAAACCTTCCTACTCCAACTCCCACACTGTCTGACTGAAGCAGGGGGTTTTTATCACCTGACTGACTGCTGGTGCTCTAATTGGCTTCAGGTGCTCCAGTTAATCTGTAGCAAAACTTCCTCCCCTTGCAGAGAATAAGGCTCCCTGCTAACACTCTCCTGCTGTCCTCTGGCCATGCTGTATCACAATACCAATATGATGAAATTGCAATGAATCGTGCTATATATGCCATGTAAGGAGTCAGTGAAAATGTTATGAGTTTCAAGTATGATAATCTTGTTTCTATCTTTGTATTGTGAGTTACAGATATGTAGGGTATATCTGTATTCCAGACTTGTGCAGTGTTTCTGAGTGACACCCCAGACATATTGGCATCAGCGCTGCCCAGCCTGTTCGATGGCCCAGCCAGGTCACCAGCCATACAATGAACCCATGGAAAGGATTAAGGGGATACACCTATTGTGTCAGCAGGACATGCAGGGTTATGCCTGTTGTGGCACATGGCCGGCACTATTATGCTGGGTCTCGTGCTATCGCTTCTTGGGAGGGTTCAGGGCACCATTTCTTGCCCCTGAATTGAATATTAACTGCCCCACTAGTGTCCTAGAGGAGGGAGTGGAGAGGAGGGACCTGGGCCCACCCTCTACTCCAGGTCCCAGCCCAGGGGCCCTGAGGTTAGTGGTGAACCACTTGAACTGATGGTTCCTTCCCCGGGCTACTTCCCGCTCCCACCCTTCAGCTTGTGGGGCTTCCTGCCCTCCTCTGTACAAGCCAGGTGCCCCTTACCTAGGGTCTTGGACTTCTTAGCCCATTGCAGCACTTCTCCAAACTTTCCTCTGCTTCCCTTCAAACTGTTCTCTGCTCCAATACCAATCCTTCTGCTCCAGCTCCTTCCCTGTCTGATTAGAGCAAGGGTCTTTATCAAGTGACTGACTGCAGGTGCTCTAATTGGCTTCAGGTGCTCTAGTTCATCTATAGCAAACTTTCTTCCCTCTGCAGGGACAAAGGCTCCTTCTAACCCTCTCCAGCTGCCCTCTGGCCATGCTGTATTGCACTGTGTACTGAGAACTCCAAGGCTTTTCCATGCCATGTGCTGTGAAGCTTGTGTTTGGGACACAGGAATTAGAATCCACTTGGCAAAAGGAATATAAAGGGCAGCTGCATCATCTCCATTTTGTCTTCAATTCCTCTTCCTACCTCTGGAGCAACTTCTCTACAAACTGAAGGCTTGAACAAAGGAGTGAATAATGTGGATGTTTACCAGAGAGCCGTTCAAGCCAGAAACTCACCAATACTGCTAAGAACCAGATGTATAGATTTCTGAATGTGTCTGACTGCTTTCCCATTTAACAACTCCCTATTTCTTTCTTTTATAATAAACCTTTAGTTTAGATGCTTTCTTGCTTATAAACCTTTAGTTTAGATGCCAACAAATGGCTGGCATCGTAGTATTTTGAGTATGATCCAAACCTATACTGACCTGGTAATGTGGCTGACTCTGGGGTCAGAAGAACACTTTGTTTATGTGAGCAGAGTTTTTAAATAACCTCTCACTGTGCTGGACCTAGGTGCTGATTAGGAGCCAGAGAACTGGAATGCAATAAAGGGGGCCGTGTGATTTCTTTTTTCAGTTTCTCGATAACCAGTGTGGGGGATCAGAAGCACAGTTGGTGACTGGTTGGTGAGTTTAACTTCCGTGTTAACCACCAGTTTCAGAGCCTTTGCTCTCCCTTTTTCAGCCTGCCCTGGTCTTGGCATTTTCAGTGAGGACCAGCCCAGGCACACTGGGTCACACTAAGTATTAAAGTTAAATTAATAGAATGTTTTTATGAGAACGTTTATGAAATCAATGGAACCCCTTTGTGTTCTTTCTTCTGAGCAGGGTTTCCATTTTCCAAACCTGATGTGATCGCCCAGCTGGAACAAGGGGAAGAGCCATGGGTCTCAGACCTGCAGGGTTCAGAGGGAAAACAGACCCTGAGATCTCCCTGCAGAGGTGAGGAAACATTAAACCAACTCTGAGTGTGAAAGTGCCTGAAGGAAACATCTGGGATGCCCTACCAAGCTCTTGAGAGGTGTCTCAGTTCATTATTGTTGCCAGCAGGGGTCATATCCTCAGGGTAACTATAGCTCATGGCTTCCCGTAGATTCTAGCAGACACCAGGCAGTAGCTTCCTCCCTTCCCCCTGAGAATTTGGATGGGATTTGAAAGCCAAATTGATCCCCTCCTCTCTCCTGTTTTGGGGAAGAGTACGGGGGAGTTCAGTTTGTGATTTTTATTTGACCTCCTCCAGCACTTAGTTTGTTTTGGCTTTTCACTTTTCATCCCTGTTTGATGTTTCTGTCTTTTTCACAGCAGGTGATGCAATGGCATGTGAGAAAGAGGAGCAGAATTCTCAGCAGAAAAATGTTCAGCAAGTGGATAAACACAGAGCATTATTGCAAAGATCAAAAAGCCATGTGTCCAGGAGTCATGAGGAGGAAAAATCCTGTGAGATTCAGCACAGACCAGAGAGAGAACAAGGAAACCAGCCGGGGGTGAAAATGGGTAAACGTATTTCCTCTCAGGGAACTCAGAAGGACCTCAAGGAAACCACAACAAAGCAGGAAATCATCATTGGAAAGAGAAAAAATACATGCACAGTGTGTGGAAAAAACTTACGTGACTACTCAGCCCTTCTTAATCATCAGAGAATCCACTCAGGCGACTGGCCCCATGAATGCTGTGAGTGTGGGAAAACCTTCACTCAAATATCAACCCTTTCTGTTCATCAGAGAATCCACACAGGGGACAGGCCCTATGAATGCTGTGAGTGTGGGAAAAGCTTCAATCAGAGCTCACAGCTTATCAAACATAGGAAAATCCACATGGGTGAGAAACCTTATGGATGCTCTAAGTGTGGGAAATGTTTCTTTAATCGTTCAGGTCTCATCTTACATCAGAGAATCCACACAGGGACAGGCCCTACAAATGCAGTGAGTGCGGAAAACCTTCACTCAGATATCAACCCTTTCTGTTCATCAGAGAATCCACACAGGGAGTGGCCCTACGAATGCAGTGAGTGTGGGAAAACCTTCACCAGCAGCTCAGACCTTTCTAAACATCAGAGAATTCACACAGGGAAGAGGCCCTATGAATGCCGTGAGTGTGGGAAAAGCTTCACTCAAAGATCAGACCTTTTTACCCATCAGAGAATCCACACGGGGGAGAGGCCCTACGAATGCCGTGAGTGTGGGAAAAACTTCACTAGCAGCTCAGCCCTTTCTAAACATCAGAGAATCCACACGGGGGAAAGGCCCTATGAATGCTGTGAGTGTGGGAAAAGCTTCACTAGCAGCTCAGCTCTTTCTGTTCATCAGAGAATCCACACGGGGGAAAGGCCCTATGAATGCTGTGAGTGTGGGAAAAGCTTCAATCGCAGATCAGCCCTTTCTGTTCATCAGAGAATCCACACGGGGGAAAGGCCCTATGAATGCTGTGAGTGTGGGAAAAGCTTCAATCGCAGATCAGCCCTTTCTGTTCATCAGAGAATCCACACAGGGGAGAGGCCCTACGAATGCCGTGAGTGTGGGAAAAACTTCTCTTGGCACTCAGCCCATATTCGCCATCAGAGAATCTGCAATGGCAATGAACACCATAAAACCCTCTAGGGCTATCAATTTTTTGTCTTTAATACTTTTCCTGATTCCCACATAGTAACTTTTTAAATCTGTTTGAACTGTTTGCAGCACTGTTATCCCTCAGCTTGGCCAGATGAGTGGCCCATTTATGCCTTTTGTAGTTTGCCTTCTTTTGAGCTGGGCCCATTTGTCCTTTCTATCAACTCAATTATCCCACAAGTAACTGGAGTGTGCCCTTCCTATGAGGAACCAGGGAGCATCACATTTATACCATTGCTCCTATTGCAAAGTGATTGTTAGAGTCGTCAGTGATACAGATTGTATCCTTGCCAGTTGTTCTCACGTTGCTCTGGGTTGTGCTGAAGAGCAGTTACATTGGGAATTTTTCATGTTATAGTTAAATAAAGAGGAGCAGGGGAAAAAAGTGTCATTTCAGCCTCTGTGACACTGGAAGGAGATGGGGTGGTTCAGAGATTCCCTCCTTCCCCATCACTCCAGAACTGTTACATTTTGGCTTCTCTGTGCAGAGTTTCTTTTCATCACATTCTATCCCTCCACTTCTCAAAATGTCATATGAGGAAGAGTTCTCAGCTGTCTGTGCTTGGCGATGATGCTTTGATTTCTTTCCTGCTATATCAGAGTTGCTATGACTGGAGATGAAAGTGTCAAAGACCTGGAAGGGGAATTTAAATGGATCCCAAACATAGTGTGATTATTTGGCATTTAAATTCCAGGTTTCATCTATTGGTAAAGCCACTTCTGGCAAGAGGACTATTTTGTCCCCCATTATGGGGATGCTGGGATACTTACAATTTTGTAAATAACATAACTGACTATTGAGAGAGTGCTGAGTGAAGCTGCTTTGAATGGATCAGAGGAGAATGTGATGGGAGAATCTCTTGTCCTGATTCTAACTAATCAGATGTAACCTGCTCTGGAATTTCTCTTGATACTTTCATTGCCATGTATTCTGTCTCTCTGTGATGTGGGTTTCTCTCTTTCCTGAAGGCTGTTTGCTCACCCAATTGGATATTAGTTCAGTTCGATAGGACGTAGCTCAGATTTCTTGGAGAATTGAAGACAAATGACCGATTTCCTAAAATCCTCATTTGTCACTTCAGCTTTGCTTTTTCCCACCCCTCCATGATGACAGTTCAAGTGCAGTTCTGTCAACAGTGGAGAACTCTCCAATTTACTGCACATGCTAACAAAGAAACAGTAGTGATTTAAAATCTCTATTCGGAAATGGTGAACAACAGCAGAACCCCAACTAACTGAAGGAAGTGCATATGATCACAGTGGAGTTCAATTATTTAAGTCAGTATTTTCTCAGATGATTTGGGGAGAGAATTCCACATTAAGTGATTTTTAACTTGGCAAAATGCCCATGTATTTGGTTCCCGAAGCATTTTTGTAACCCATGCCCCACAGAAGATCTTTCCTATTTGGAATGCTCCCCTTCATGATGCAGATGTTGAGGAAAGAGAAGTGGTATTTTTGTTCAATTTATCCTTAATAGATGCTCAAAATGTGTATAAAATGAAATCAATGTTGGAAATCTAATAGCTGCAGAAAAATAGCTCTTTTTAAATAGAAATTCTAGCTCTGGTAACGAAGATTCTGATCCAGGCCTGTATCCAGTCCCTTGCCTGGACCCCTGTCACCAAATTAAAGAAAAGCTGGGCACGTTTCCGGAAGCCATTGCTTATGACACTGCTGAGATTTTGAGTGGTTTTGTAAAGGATTCTACTTCTGAGAAGTGTAAATTTACCCTAAAAAGGGCAAGGAAACAAAGGGCATCAGGAATGTATGTTTGTTCGGATGAGGCAAGAAAAGGGAGTAGCATTGTCCCCCTTGGGTAGCCCCTGTTCAATTCCAGGTCAGAAAGCAAAACTCTTCTGCAAGAATATCCAAAAAATATTGTGTTTCATTTCACTGCATAAGTACAGTTGTGTGGCAATTAAGTGATGACCCTAAAATTTCATAAAAGCAAAGAACGCTGAACAAAAAAGTGGGAAATACGGCTGTATCTGAGAAAATGGCTTGGAAAGAAGGAAGACAAAATTGATCGGTCGAGAGAAAAGGCCCTGTTTCCCCCTAGTTTGGAACTTCTCTCACAACTACTGGAATAGAAAAGCTAAACAAATGGTGTCCTATTGTTGCAAAGGAGATTGAAGTGAGGCCATTTTCTCCAAGTAAAAGAAAATGGTCACGTCAGGAGTGGGATTTGAAACCACGTCTCTATACAGAAGCCAGAACACCCAAGAGAGAGGAAAAAAGAGTCTTAAAACTGGCACTTTGGACCAGTCCACAATCCTAACGCTACAAAGAATGTGACTTATCAACCCTAGTTTTCATTAATATTTGATGACACTCTTTAGGGAGGCCAAGATGGCACATCTCTTTCAACTCCTAGAGACCTTCTCCAGCACAGCTGATTTTTAGGCACACTCACCCGGACCTAAAGTTACACGTTTCCTGGAGTTCCATGAGTTCTGCGGTGTTGGAATCTCCCTGCTCACGTTTTAAGCGAACAAAAGATGGGTGCTGGCATTCTGAGACCCTCAAAATCCTGCCCTGGGGGCCAGACAGTTAAGCAACCAGCATCCACAACCTCTACCATGATAGCATCCCGTCTGGCAACAACTCACTTATCAATAGCTGGGGTCTGAAATCCTCATTTCTTTGTTCTATCACTGTAGTCTCCACTTTCCTATTGCTTGTCTGTATAATCTGTCTGGTTCTGTGATTGTTTCTGTCTGCTGGATAATTAATTTGTTGGGTGTAAAGCAATTAAGGTAGTGGGGTATAACTGGTTAGATAATCATGTTACAATATGTTAGGATTGGTAAGTTACATTTCAGTAAAATGATTGGTTAAGGTATAGCTAAGCAGAACTCCAATTTTACTATATAGTCTGCAGGTTCAGGTACTGACAACAGTGGCTGCCTTTTAGCCAGAGCTTTTAATCAGGGCAATACATTGATCCTGTAAAATCATTTCCCAGCCGTAGTCCATCACCCACATTCCTTAGGGCATTGGGCCACCATGTGGACGTTTCATTTCCCTCCTCAATTTCACACAGAGACACAATTTCCTTTGCACCGATCCATGAACAGCAAAACCTCCTTGTGTCTCTTGTCTGAGCCAGCGCATTCGATTCCATTGACACCTTCTCTCCTGCAATGGCAATGGTCATGCAGACGGGACGAGGCCACCTTCACCTCTGACAGTGAGATATTGGATCAGCTCTTTCTTTATGCTGCTGTTGTTAGTCCATGAAACATCAGGGATGGATGCAAGGCTGAGTTCATGCACCAACCCCCTGAAACATTTCAGCGCCCCAGAGAAATCCTGACTCCGGCTATTGGCATGATCTGGTGGAGATTTGAATAGGAACTGGACGGTCTGAATTGTCAGTGTGGGGAATGAACAACAATCTATAGCAATGTCGTTAACCACAAACACACTCTAATCATGCTCCAGCCGGAAGGGAAATGGGCAGGAACTCTTGCTAAAAGGCAGCCACTGTTGTTAGTACCTGAACCTGTGTAGGGACACCCGAGTGGGTATCGAGTCCATTGCCTTAACCAGGGGTAGTCGATTATTTTATCAAGATTCAAATTTATTGGTCAAGGTATAATCAATGTATAGACGCCAGAAAATAATACACTGATGCTAATGAGAAGAATATAGAAATATTTTGCAGTCACTATGGGCATAACTATGATTGTTTTGTGTTTCACTCTTTATATATGGCACCACCTTCCTTCCCTTTAGACTTCTAGTTTACCAAGGGTAAAACTAAACAACTCTTCAGATACCAGGGATTTGATGTAGCAGCTTTCAATCCTCCGGCTCTGCCGGGATAAGTAACATTTCAGGCTGTCACTGAACTGAAGGAGGGAGATCCTTTTTTGACAGGTTACGCCTCCTCTTAAAGGTGTTTATCTGGCAGCCTTGGTTCCCAGGTCTCTCCTGAGGGAAGAAAGTTTCTGTGCAAAATACCAAACCTTTTAACAGAGCGGAGGGAAAGGGAACGGCCACATGATTCTTTTATGTGGGATGACTCTGAACACTGACTGATCTGCACTCTCTTGTGTTTGAAGAGATGTTGAGTTTTGCACTTGGGAACCTATAAGGCTGAAGCAATGTTATGGATAGTGACACTGCGACTGAAGGGTTATTTAAGGTTGTAAAAATTGTTAAAAACACTGAGCTTAAACGTGAACTGCCTGTTATTAAAGGCTGGTTTCCCCACGTCGGTTCCATAAGCTCTGCTAGAAATGCCCTGGGGTCTCTCCTGCCTCGGTGGGAACTCGAGGGAATCGTCCCCTGCTGCCCTTGGCTCCAGGCTGATTTTTCTGGGGAGGGGGCATGGAATTGATTTGTTTGCTGTTGAGAAGGGAGCCAGGCCAGTTCTCAGGGAATGAGAACTCCCAGCATCTGCCCAGCCCAGCCCAGGCTGCTGCCCTGTCCCAGCCTCTGTTCCCCTGGTGGCCCTGCGTGTTTGACTCTAGAGCAGGCCGGAGCAGCAGCTGAGGCAGAGGACACCTGGGCTGGGCAGATAGGAGGGAGTTTAGCAAGTGGAAATGGTAAAACTGCAGTGAAGTATTACCTTGGACTCGACGACATTTCTCCATTGGTTTGTCTGCTCTGGGCGGGACAATGACATGTCCTGCTGCATTCGTCATTTCAAAGGGGGGTTTAGGATTTTCATTCTCAGACACGGTGCACAAAGCAGGACTCAACCCAGGGTGCAAACGAAATGAGCCACTCACAGGTTCTGGCAGCCACAATGAGCCTTTGGTGTGAGAGCTCAGACCTGCCCCTGTCCCACAGGGAGTGGGGGTGCCTACAAGGGGCTTGGACCACTGATCTATCAGTGCCTAACTCCCAAACTTTCAGTAACTCTATCATCAGTGCCCGTAAGTGTAACTTAAACCATGAGAAAAACCACACTAGGCTAGACCAAAGGCCCATCTAGCTCTGAATCTTGTCCTCTGACAGTAGCCAATAGCAGGTGCCCCAAAAACCACCCGTGGGAGTTGAACCCAGGATCACCTGTTTACAAGGCAGGTGCTTTAGCCGGCTAAGCCATGGTGCCTGCCTGGGTGTAAGACATAGTGTCTGCCCACACCTGACTCGCTGCCATCTCCACCAGGACCTGACAAGCTTTCCTTGTGTTTGGATTCTGCAAAGCAGAGGAGCAGGTGACGTTTTCCTTGCAAGCTGTGTGTGTGAGTGAATCTTTGGCCAGGTCTGCACTACAAAGTTGTTTCAGCAGAAATATATTGCTCAGGTGTGTGAAGAACACACAACGCTCCCTTGGTCGGCAGCTTGGTGTGGCTGGTGTACACACTGCAATGCCATGTCTGGCGACAAAACTGCCCTGTTTTGGTGACAAAATAAAACCACTTCGATGAGAGGCCTAGAGCTTTCTGCAGCAAACTTACTGTGACAGAGTGCCAGTGTAAATGCTGCTGGTCATTAAATCACCATAACTGGCCTCCGCCAGTATCCCACAATGCCTGCCGTGAACTCACCTGCCCTGCATTCCTGCTACAGAGGCTGGGCCCCTCCCCTTTCCTAGCTCCAGGAATTTCTGGCAGCTGAGCCTGCTGCTCTGCTCCGGCAGCCAGGAGCAAATCACTGCCGTGCAATGCTGCTCTCCGGCACTGCAAACACAGAGCAGGGGGCGGGAACTTCCATACATGGGGGTGCTACCGGCATCCGAACTGTGACACCCCATGACACCCCTTCCCTCGAGGAGGCTCTTACGTTCTAAACAGGGACGGCTGTTTTCTAGTAAAATCACTAAAAGAGAAGGAGAAAACTCGAAAGAGGTTCCTCCTGGTGCTCACGTCCGTGAACTCGAATACTCTCTCAGTCCTCAAAGAGAGACCTGGAGAAGGAGACTTGCTGCAGCAAAGCCACAGGGGTCTCTGAGGTCTCCCTGGTCCCTCACCCCTGTTCTGCCTGGCTGATGTCAGCATCTCTCTGTGAGGTCACCACCTCCCCACCACCTTGGACCAATAGGCTGAGGTCCTGCAAAAGGCCTTTGTGATGTCACTGCCGCACCCCGCCCTTGCTGTGCCAATGTCCTGCCCCTGGCCAGGCACTTTGCAGGTTTCAACTAGTCCCTGTGGATCACCCCACTCAAGGAGCGTTCGTTCTAGGCAGCAAGCCGACTAGACAGGGAAACATCAGACGCTGCTCCCAATGCTACACTCAGTTTTTCAGAAATGAGTCGACTTTATGGCCAGAAGAGACCATTAGAGCATCTAATCTGACCCCCTGCATATCACAGGCCTCCTGTAGGACACAAGAGCTACTTTTGGGGCAAACACATTCCAGAAAGGCATCTAATCTTCATTAAATGACATCAGGAGATGGAGAATCCACCACTTTCCTTGGTAGCTTGTTCCTGTGGTGAATCATCCTCGCTGTTGAATATTTGTGCCTTAGTTGCAATATGAATTTGTCTCTTTTCACCTTCCAGCCATTGGATCTTGTTATGCCTTTCTCTGCTAGATTCAAGAGCCCTTTAATACCCAGTATTTTCTCTCCAATATGGCACTTCAACGAAGTCACCTTTCAATCTTCTTTTGATAAGCTAAACAGGTTGAGCTCTTTCAGTAACTCACTAGAAGGGATTTTTCTGCAGCCCTCAGAACATTTGGTGGCTCTTTGCTGCCCCCGCTCCAATTTCACAACATCTTTTTCAAACGAGGACACCAAAACTGGAGGCAGTATTCCAGTATCAGTCTCACTGATGCCGTGTCACCTCCTGTGACGTTATTGACATAATCTGTAACTGTATAGATCACTGTTGCGACCACTGTTCTATATTTGCAGCCAATATTGTAGAAAGGTGTCGTGCAAGGGGTCTATGAAGAGGTTCTGATTGGCTGATTATAAGGATGCTATCTCTAGATGTCTATCATTTTTGTAGTTCACGTTATGAATACTGGCTCTATGCTGCCTGTATTTCAATCTTGTGCTCTGCTTCGGGAACACCCCAGACAAGCTGGTGTCAGTTCTGCATAGCCTGCTTGATGGCCCATTAAGGACCATCAGCTCTACAATCGCCCCACTGAGAGAAGGCAGATACGCCTTGTGACTCAGCAAGGTCTGCAGGGACCTGCCTATGGAGAGAACTCTAAGGTTTTTCTGTGCCACGTGCTGGATAGAGTGTCTTTGGGACAAAGAAAGCAAAGACCACATGGCAAGAGACTATAAAAGGCTAATGCCTCGTCTCCATCTTGTCTTCAATCCTGCTTCTTATCTCTGGAGGGACTTTGCTACAAACTGAAGCTCTGTACAAAGGACTGAATGACCCTTCCCAGCTTTGAATAGACTCCAGAGACTTGATTTGAACCTGCAGTTTATTCCATCACTGTTACAAGCCTGAACCAAGAACTTTGCCATTACTGTATGTGAAGGGTTCAAATCCATGTGCATTTTATATAACAACCTGGTCTATGGATTGTGCCAGTTCTTTTCCAGACCCAAAGTCCAGAGTATGGTCAAGGGACCAGAGGCCTAGCAAATAGTGACCAGCTAAGAGAAAGCTGGGGTAAACAGAAAGCCTTGCTTGCTAAGATAGGCCTGGTCAGCAAAGTGCCAGGTGTTGGAGCTAAGAACTAAATGATTGTGTCTTATTCAGAGTTGCAGACTGAACAAAGAATCCCTATTCCTATTGTGTTTGTTTCTTCTCTAGGGAGACCTTCTTCCCACAGATCCAACCTTGAGTTTATGAAAAGTTGGCACGTCAGTATAAGATATGGCATCCTTCCACCTCCCTTCCCAGGGACCAATGCCTGCCTTAAGACACACAGAAAACAATCTTTATTGCCACATACTTTCACTCTTTCTTTTCTGTAACCCCTAGGAATGTACCTGTTGGACAATCAAAGGAGTTGCTCCATTCCTATGGATCCCAAATCAGAATTCAACCTATATATTTTATACTACTAACATTTTATCAAAGTATTAATGAAATGTTAACTTGCTAACTTGAGACCATGGGTGGAGACATTATGTAACCTGTTAACCATTGGCTACTGTGCTATCTTGTCTTGCTGCAAAACGTGTCCCAGGGTTTGGAACTGCCTACGCCGTCACTTTCCCCCACCCATGGAAAATCTATATATTCTATTGTAATTAATTAATTAACAGTGTCTCTGAGCCTAATAAGCCCACTCCGCCAGCACTGTGTGTAATAAACTCCTATTCTTGACCTCTACACGGTGTAGACTTGTGTCCTTCACAGCCACCTGCTGAAGAAAGAGGAGATTCAGCATCCAGCTTGACTGAATGTGTCTCCTCTCCCCACAGCTTGGTGATCTTTTGAGGAAATGGAGAAGACTGCCTTTGCCTAGCTGTACATCGCTTGCAAAAGAAACAGGTCTTTTTGGTGACAAGTGTTGAAAGGAGCCATTAGACAAATGTGGAGACAGGAAAAATGTCCCCCAATTGAACTGGCATCCATGGATGCTGAAGCCACAACACAGAGCGCTAAACACTATATGAGAACGGGTGGTGTCAGAAGAGTCTCTACCAAAGCCTTTTCCCACCAGCAGGGGCCTCTCTGTGCACAGAACTCCTGGTAGCGTGATGGCTGCAGGCAGTGGAGAACTCTATTTTGGCATCTCTTTGTTGGTGAACATCTGCAGTGGCTGTTTAAAGGTCTCTGGATAGTGATCTTTGGGAAGAGCTGGCTGAAGTGTCTTCCTTGTAACCAGGAGATCCTGGCTTGGCCTGCCAGTTCTTCCTTGCAAGTCTTGAGGGAAATGGGGAATGTCTGTAGTTTGGAATTTGCAGGTGTTGTCCTGGACCATCAAATGGAACAGTGGCAAATACTTTCTTGCGGCAGGCACCATGGCTTAGCTGGCTTAAAGCACCTGTCTAGTAAACAGGAGATCCTGGGTTCAACTCCCAGTGGTGCCTTGTTCTATGGCTTTCATCTCCTCTGCTCACATTTTCCTGTGTCTTTCCGGGAAACAGAAGAGGCCTCCCTTGGTATCCAAGTAATTGCTTGCTAAGGAAAAGGCTTCTTTGGAGAGAAGCATTGGAAAGAATCAAATCACAAGCCTGGAGTTGATGTAAAGGCTGCTGTGACTGGCATTAGCATGGTGGTTGCTTCAACTGCAATTGCTGCAACACGAGAGCCTGCACCACACGTCCTTGTGATTCGCTGGGGATGTCTGCACACAGATGTCATGTCATCTTCCTTTTGATTGTCACTGATGAAAAATGGAGCCACTGGGAGAAAAGTTCCAGAGACACCTGCCAGGTAAAGTGGAGGTTAGAGATGCAGCACCCAGTGGTGCCTTGCCAAATGTGCCCACTCCTCCTACCTTTTGGTCAATCTTTTGAGGAAACAGAGAGGACTTCCTCTGCCTTGCAATGCAAATGCTTCCAAAAGAAACCGGTCGTTTTTTCTGACAAGTGTTGGAAGGAGGCACCTAAGAAACGTGGAGACAAGGAAAAGGTCACTGTAACTCAACTTGCATCCATGGCTCTTGAGGCCACAACGCAGAGCACTAAGCACTGTACAACCACAGCTGGGGACAGAAGGGTCTTTTCCACAGGCATTTTCCACTTGCAGGGTCCTCTCTGTGCGCAGAATTCCTGATAGTTTGATGTCTGCAGGCCTTGGAGATCACTATTTTGCCATCTCTCTCACTGTTCCAGTGAACATCTGCTGTGGTTGTTGAAAGTCTGTGATGGGATCTATGGGATGCAACCTGAACAGTGGGACCCCTGAGCCCTGTGTCCCACAGGGGGATAGAAGAGCCTGTTAGTCTAGCACGCTCCCAACTGAACTACTTCAGCAGCTGCTCGGTTTCTTTTTGGCCTCCTGCTTTTCTGTCTGGGATGTTGTTGTCAGCTGTGGCACAGAAAAAGGACGTCATTGCGAGCGGCCCATGAAGACAAGATTCACTTTTGCCTTCCTTGCTCGGCTTTACTTGCTTCCTCGCCCTATTCCTGCCTTAGTTCCTGGGTTTCCTGAAGGCGACGGGGGGCCAGCAGTACCAGGAGGAAGTTGGGCAGCTAGACCCTGGTGGCAAAAGTCCTGCCGCCACTTGCCACCCCACTCTCTTCTCCCAGCGTCACATATTGGCCACCAGGGACTTGGGGCCCAGCAGCGCAACGGAAGGCAGTGGACAGAGCCACCCTCGCCTTGAAGCTCCGGCTCATTAAACCACATCTTCAGTCGCTGATGGCCAATGAGAGACCGACATCGCTTGCTATTTTAGCACTTGGACGTGCGATTGGCCAATCTTTGGATCTCTTTAATGCTGCACTTCAGTTCATGGGGGAAAGGCGAGAGAAGCGACCTTTCAACTAAAGGCCTGGGGTTAACATCCTAACGCTGTCTCCAACTGTCACACTATTTAATACCGGCCCACCCTGTGCTGGTGAGTGCTCCATTGCTAGATGTTAGTACATTTCAGTTACTGTCAAAATTAAAAAGTTTCTATATGCTTAAAGAAAATGCATTTGTTTTATTTGCTTATATATGGCATGAATAAATACAGGTTTACAGAACCTAGCCTGCAAATTTATCATCTTATATGACAGAGAAAATCATGCATCGAAATTGTGCGTCAAAATCATGAGCTGAGCTACAAATGCAATGAAAAATAAGATATTCAAAATTTTAACATATGGGGAGGGGGGGGGGCACCGAAGACATGTCTTGCCTGGGAGAGGCACTTGGTCTAGGGGAGGCCCTGTCAGGGAGAGCAGGAGTTAGTCTCACACGCCTATTTCCAGGCTGTAATTTGTGGGCGCCCTGCTCTGGGGGAGGGATCGCGGTAGCCCAGACTCAGGGCTGGAACAGGCCCCGGATTGAGGTGGTGGCTGCAGGGTTTGCAGCGCTCTGATGGCTCAGACAATGTGTCTCTCCCAAAGCCTCAGATCTGCGTCCCCAGAAGGCTCCTGCGCTGCCTCCACTCCTCTCACAGTCTACAGCAAGGAGCAGCAGCAAGGGTCAGGATGAGCCATAGGGCACTAGGTGGGTGGCCGAGGCTTCAGGAGCCCAGAGTGTTTGCCTGTCTGGGCATTTTGGCTGAGACCTCAGGGACACATTGTGAGGCAGAATCCCAGGCATCTTATGAAAGGAGCATAAGGACATAAGGACGTACGAACGGCCAGACTGGGTCCATCTAGCCCAGTATCCTGTCTTCCCATAGCGGCCAAAGCCAGGTGCCCCAGAGGGAATGAATAGAACAGGGAATCACCAAGTGATCCATCCCCTGTCGCCTATTCCCAGCTCCTGGCAAACAGAGACTAGGGACACCATCCCTGCCCATCCTGGCTCAGAGCATGTCCTCCATGAATCGATTTAGCTCTTTTTTTGAACCCTGTTATAGTCTTGGCCTTCACAACCTCCTCTGGCAAGGAGTTCCTCAGGTTGACTGTGCGTTGTGTGAAAAAATACTTCCTTGTGTTTGTTTTAAACGGGCTGCCTATTCATTTCATTTGGTGACCCCCTAGTTCTTGTGTTATGAGAAGGAATAAGTAACACTCCTTATTTACTTTCCCCACACCAGTCATGATTTTATAGACCTCTAGCATATTTCCCCTTAGTCATCTTTTCTCCAAGCTGAAAAGTCCCAGTCTTATTATTCTCTCCTCATATGGCAGAAACTCCATACCCGTTTCTGAACCTTTTCCAATTCCAATACATCTTTTTTAAGATGGAGCGACCATATCTGCATGCAGTATTCAAGATATGGGCGTACCATGGATTTATACAGTGGCAATAAGATTTTCTCTCTTATTCTCTATCCCTTTCTTAATTATTCCCAACATTCTGTTCGCTTTTTGCCTGCCACTGGACATTGAGTGGATGTTTGCAGAGAACTATCCACAGTGACTCCAAGATCTCTCACTTGAGTTGGAACAGCTATTTTACATCCCATCGTTTTATATGTAGAGTTGGGATTATGTTTGCCAATGTGCATCACTTTGCATTGATCAACATTGAATTTCATCTGCCATTTTGTTGCCCTTTCACCCAGTTTTGTGAAATCTCTTTTTAGCTCCTCCCAGTCTGCTTTGGACTTAACTATCCTCTGTAGTTTTGGATCATCCGCATATTTTGTCACCTCGCTGTTCAGCAGATCGTTTATGAAGATGTTGACTAGTCCCAGTACAGGCACCACTAGTTACCTGTTTGCATCCTGAAAACTGTCCATTTATTCCTACCCTTTGTTTCCTGGCTTTTAACCAGTTATTGATCCACGTGAGGACCTTCCGGAGGTGAACGTAAGCTGGTACATTCCGGTATGAGGTCCTGGCAAGAGCGGGTACGCTGTGCCAGCCCGGCCCGGCTTCACCAGGCTGGTGATTTAAAGGGCCCAGGGCTCCCTGCAGCCTCCCAAGCCCCCCTGGCGGAGCCCCGGGGAGCAAATCACTGCCCTGGAACGCTGCTCTCTCCCGCGCTACGAACACAGAGCAGGGGCGGCGGGAGCTTCCTTACAGTGGGGGGGTCACTATTGTCTGAACTGTGGCACTCCCATGAAAACCCTTCCCTAAGGACCCACACTCACACCGCCTCTCCCCCCGAGGCCACACCCACAGAATGCCTCTCCCCCGCCCCAAGACTCCCCCTTCCCCCCTACATCATTTGTCCTAACAGCCAGTTAAGAGTGGTGGGGCCACGGCCCTCTAAACCCCCTGTTCCAGCACCCCTGACACAGAGCTAAGCAGCAGCGGTGTGTGTGTGCGTGTGACAGAGGCTGCTGTGCTGAGCTGAGCCAGTGAGGGAAGCGGGGGCTGATGTTGGGGCTGCCCCCTCCCCCTGCCTCAGGCCTGGTTGCTTGCAGCAGCTGTCTGAACATAGAGACAGTGTGCCGACACACTCCCTCTCCCCACACACACACAGTCTCTACCCCGCCACGCACACTGCAGTTGAAAAGCAGCTGGCAATCTAGTAAGATGCCCATGGAAGGTGGGATAGAGAAACCTGCATCATGTGATGCTGTACCGGCCCATGAGGCATTGGAAACCCTTCCCAAAACACCCTGCAGCCAGTTGCACAGCTACCCACAGTGCACTGCTCTCTGTGGCCATCCAAGATTCTAGCGTGGATGTGCTCTGGTGACACAAGGGGCATAGTGTGGACATGCAGCAGCTGTTTAATTAAAACACTTTAAAGCCAAATTACCCAATAGTGTAGACATAGCTTGAGAGAGAGACAAGACCCAGCTCCCTTGAAACTAAAGAACCACAACTTTCTCCGTAGTTGGCAGGATTCAAACCTGCGCAGGGAGACCCCAATGGATTTCTAGCCCACCGCCTTAACCACTCAGCCACAACTACTTGGTTGAGATGGGTCTCTCACTGCACTCTAGTTCTGTTCTCACTGAGTGATCAATTCCAGTTGTTTCCTCAGACCAGCTTCCACAACACACACACTGCTGTGCCATTGTGTAAGTGTGTCCAGGGCTGAACTGCAAGAATTCCTGCTCATTTCCCTTCTGGCTGGAGCATGATTAGAGTGTGTTTGTGGTCAATGACGTTGCTGTAGATTGTTGTCCATTTCCTGCCTTGATCATTCAGACAGTCCCTTTCCTGCCATATCCCCAGCACAGCAGTGATTGCAATAGCAGGGGGCAGGTTTTCTCTGGGGCAATGAGATTTCTTAGGGGGTTGGTAGCTCCTTTCTTTCCTCACCCTGGAGTAAACTCAGATTTTTATTCCATCCTTGATGTTTCATGGAATAACAACAGACGACCAAGGAAAGAGGTGGACAGGGCGGGTCTCTGGGGTGGGGCAGAGAGATGGGGGCGATGGGCAGGGCGGGTCTCAGGGGAGGAGGTAGAGAGGTGGGGGCGGTGGGCAGGGTGGGTCACAGGGGAGGGGCAGACAGGTGGGGGCGGTGGGCAGGGCGGGTCTCAGGGGTGGGGGCAGAGAGGTGGGGGCAGCGGGCAGGCCTTGGGGTAGGGGGTGGAGAGGCACAAGGAGGCCTTCAGGGAGGAGAGGAGCGAGCGGAAGGTGGACCAGCAGGCCTCAGCCACAGTTGAAGAGCGGGCGTGGGAAGTGGTCAAATGGGAGTGAGGGCGGAGCACAGGTGGGGCCTCAGAGAGAGGAGAATGAGTCAAGGGGGTGGAGTGGGCAGGGCCGCCCAGAGGATTCAGGGGGCCTGGGGCAAAACAATTTTGGGGGCCCCTTCCATAAAAAAAAGTTGCAGTACTCTAGAATCCTGTATTCACATGGGGGCCCTGCAGAGTCTGGGGCAAATTGCCCCCCCTTTCTCCCCTCTGGGTGGCCCTGCCCTCAGCCTCTCCTCGTAAGTCCCCTGCCCCCTAATCATTTTTGTTGCCCTCCCCTAGACTCTCTCCAACTTGTTTCTGTAGTGGGGGGGTGAAAACTGGACGCAATGCTCCAGATGTGGCCTCACCAGTGCCGAATAGAAGGGAATAATCACTTCCCTCGATCTGCCGGCAATGCTCGTACTAATCCAGCCAATACGGCCAGGTACCCATATTGAATGCAGACCCAGCAATATTTGATAAATTGGTTACTGTCCATTCAGGAGGTTATTTCCCACCTATTCATAAATAATGAAGATGCTCTAAGCAGAGGGGAGAGAGCTGTCCCGTCCGTGTAGTTAATCCATCTCCCCGAGAGGTGGTAGCTATGTCATTGGGGGAAGCTATGTGGGTGGGTGTGCAAGCTGTGGTGTTTACATGGATCTATAAGATTAATCAAACCCCATTTTTAAAAGCACGGTGGTCTGGGAACATAACGGGAGATTGCTGAGGCAGGGCCTGTCCTTCAAAATCTTTAAGAGCTCTGACTTACCTACACAGCAGTCATGCGGGTATAGCTCAGTGGTAGAGTGTTTGACTGCAGTTCAAGTGGTCCTTGGTTCAAATCCAAGTGCCCCCTTACAAACCTCTTCCTTCAACAAAAATAATGGCATTTCCATTATGTTCAGGAATTGCATTGAATAGGGATCCCTGACATGAGTAAAAACACTCAATGTTTTCCTATGCAAATGCATAAAAACCTCGCAAACATGTCCCTCCACTGAAATCAGTTCCAATCCTCTAAAGGATTAAAGAATCCTTATTGAGGTTGCAGGAAAAAACCATCCCAATGTGTAGAAAGAATAGTAAATATGGCAGGCGACAAGCTTGGCTTAACAGTGAAATCCTTGCTGATCTTAAACACAAAAAGAAGCTTACAAGAAGTGGAAGACTGGACAAATGACCAGGGAGGAGTATAAAAATATTGCTCAGGCATGCAGGAGTGAAATCAGGAAGGCCAAATCACACTTTGAGTTGCATCTAGCAAGAGATGTTAAGAGTAAAAAGAAGGGTTTCTTCAGGTATGTTAGTAACATGAAGGAAGTCAAGGAAAGTGTGGGCCCCTTACTGAATGAGGGAGGTAACTTAGTGGACAGAGGATGTGGAGAAAGCTAGTGTACTCAATGCTTTTTTTTGCCTCTGTCTTCACAAACAAGGTCAGCTCCCAGACAGCTGCACTGGGCAGCACAGTATGGGGAGAAGGTGACCAACCCTCTGTGGAGAAAGAAGTGGTTCAGGACTGTTTAGAAAAACTGGACGAGCACAAGTCCATGGGGCTGGATGCGCTGCATCCAAGGGTGCTAAAGGAGTTGGCGGATGTGATTGCAGAGCCATTGGCCATTATCTTTGAAAACTCATTGCGATTGGGGGAGGTCCCGGATGACTGGAAAAAGGTTATTGTAGTGCCCATCTTTAAAAAAGGGAAGGAGGAGGATCTGGGGAACTATAGGTCAGTCAGCCTCACCTCAGTCCAAGGAAAAATTATGGAGCAGGTCCTCAAGGAATCAATTCTGAAGCACTTAGAGGAGAGGAAAGTGATCAGGAACAGTCAGCATGGATTCACCAAGGGCAAGTCATGTCTGACTAACCTAATTGCCTTCTATGAGGAGATAACTGGGGCTGTGGATGAGGGGAAAGCAGTGGATGTGTTATCCCTTGACTTTAGCAAAGCTTTTGATACAGTCTCCCACAGTATTCTTGCCAGCAAGTTAAAGAAGTATGGGCTGGATGAATGGACGGTAAGGTGGATAGAAAACTGGCTAGATCTTCGGGCTCAACGGGTAGTGATCAACGGCTCCATGTCTAGCTGGCAGCCGGTATCAAGTGGAGTGTCCCAAGGGTCGGTGCTGGGGCCGGTTTTGTTCAATATCTTCATTAATGATTAGGAGGATGGTGTGGACTGCACCCTCAGCAAGTTTGCAGATGACACTAAACTGGGAGGAGTGGTAGATACGCTGGAGGGTAGGGATAGGATACAGAGGGACCTAGACAAATTACAGGACTGGGCCAAAAGAAACCTGATGAGGTTCAACAAGGACAAATGCAGAGTCCTGCACTTAGGACGGAAGAATCCCATTCACTGCTACAGACTAGGGACTGAATGGCTAGACAGCAGTTCTGCAGAAAAGGACCAAGAGGTTACAGTAGACGAGAAGCTGGCTATGAGTCAACAGTGTGCCCTTGTTGCCAAGAAGGCTAATAGCATTCTGGGCTGTATAATTAGGGGCATTGCCAGCAGATCGAGGGATGTGATCGTTCCCCTCTATTAGACATTGGTGAGGCCTCATCTGGATACTGTCTCCAGTTTTGGGCCCCACGCTACAAGAAGGATGTGGAAAAATTGGAAAGAGTCCAGCGGAGGGCAACAAAAAATGATTAGGGGGCTGGAGCACATGACCTATGAGGAGAGGCTGAGGGAACTGGACTTGTTTAGTCTGCGGAAGAGAAGAATGAGGGGGGATTTGATAGCTGCTTTCAACTACGTGATAGGGGGTTCCAAAGAGGATGGATCTAGACTGTTCTCAGAGGTACCTGATGACAGAACAAGGAGTAATGGTCTCAAGTTGCAGTGGGGGAGGTTTAGGTTGGACATTAGGAAAAACTTTTTCACTCAGAGAGTGGTGAAGCACTGGAATGGGTTACCTAGGGAGGTGGTGGAATCTCCTTCCTTAGAGGTTTTTAAGCTCAGGCTTGACAAAGCCCTGGCTGGTATCATTTAGTTGGGGATTGGTCCTGCTTTGAGCAGTAGGTTGGAGTAGATGACCTCCTGAAGTCCCTTCCAACCCTGATATTCTATGATTCTATGATTAGATGCTCTAATGGTCTCTTCTGGCCATAATTTCTGAAAAACTGAGTGCAGCATTGGGAGCAGCGTCTGATGTTTCCCTGTCTAGCCAGCTTGCTGCCTAGAACAAACGCTCCTTGAGTGGGGTGATCCACAGGGAGTAGCTCAAACCTCCAAAGTGCCTGGCCAGGGGCAGGACATTAGCCCAGCAAGGGAGGGGTGCGGCAGTGACATCACAAAGGCCTTTTGCAGGACCTCAGCCTATTGGTCCAAGGTGGTGGGGAGGTGGTGACCTCACAGAGAGATGCTGACATCAGCCAGGCAGGACAGGGGCAAGGGACCAGCGAAACCTCAGAGACCCCTGTGGCTTTGCTGCAGCAAGTCTCCTTCTCCAGGTCTCTCTTTGAGGACTGAGAGAGTATTTGGGTTCACGGACGTGAGCGCCAGGAGGAACCTCTTCTGAGTTTTCTCCTTCCCTTTTAGTGATTTTACTAGAAAACAGCCGTCCCTGTTTAGAAGGTAAGAGCCTCCTCGAGGTTTGAAACCTGTTCAGTCTGATCCATCTGGTGACAGTTGAATTCTGGGCATGGAAAACTCAAGCTTAAGGAGGCAGAATTTTATTCCGCACCTGGGATTTTGTCCCTTAGAATCATTGGGGACATTAGGGTTTGTCCTTTTTGTTTCACCTTTTCCTTCATCCCTCCCTCCTTTCTCTTTGTCTCTTGCTGCTTTTGTCCTTTCTCCTGTTCCCCTCCCAACATCAGGTTTTTTTCTCTTGCTGATAACAGCTCACGTTAACTGATCGCTCTCGTTATAGTGTGTATGGCAGCACCATTTTTTTCATGTTCTCTGTGTGTATATATATCTTCCTACTGTATTTTTAACTGCATGCATCCGATAAGAACATAAGAACGGCCATACCAGGTCAGACCAAAGGGTCCATCTAGCCCAGTATCTGTCTACCGACAGTGGCCAATGCCAGGTGTCCCAGAGGAAGTGAACCTAACAGGCAATGATCAAGTGATCTCTCTCCTGCCATCCATCTCCATCCTCTGACGAACAGAGGCTAGGGACACCATTCTTACCCATCCTGGCTAATAGTCATTTATGGACTTAGCCACCATGAATTTATCCAGTCCCCTTTTAAACATTGTTATAGTCCTAGCCTTCACAACCTCCTCAGGAAAGGAGTTCCACAAGTTGACTGTGCGCTGCGTGAAGAAGAACTTCCTTTTATTTGTTTTAAACCTGCTGCCTATTAATTTCATTTGGTGACCCTAGTTCTTGTATTATGGGAATAAGTAAATAACTTTTCCTTATCCACTTTCTCAACATCACTCATGATTTTATATACCTCTATCATATCCCCCCTTAGTCTTCTCTTTTCCAAGCTGAAGAGTCCTAGCCTCTTTAATCTTTCCTCATATGGGACCCTCTCTAAACCCCTAATCATTTTAGTTGCCCTTTTCTGAACCTTTTCTAGTGCTAGAATATCTTTTTTGAGGTGAGGAGACCACATCTGTACACAGTATTCGAGATGTGGGCGTACCATGGATTTATATAAGGGCAATAATATATTCTCAGTCTTATTCTCTATCCCCTTTTTAATGATTCCTAACATCCTGTTTGCTTTTTTGACCGCCTCTGCACACTGCGTGGACATCTTCGGAGAACTATCCACGATGACTCCAAGATCTTTTTCCTGACTCGTCGTAGCTAAATTAGCCCCCATCATGTTGTATGTATAGTTGGGGTTATTTTTTCCAATATGCATTACTTTACATTTATCCACATTAAATTTCCATTTACTTCATAAACATCTTATTAACCAACTAACTGAACATATTGAACAGTTTATACTTCTCACACCTAACAGTGTTTGTCCTCCAGATGTGTTTACAGGTGTTGAGTTGTGGGGGAGAGAGGCCAATTCATGTCTCTACCCCCCCTTTCATAGTTTCTTCCAACTGGCTAGGAATTACCTTTGCTAGGATGTGAGTCAAGCAGTGCCCATTGTCGCTGTGCTATCTCGGAGACGTCTGCATTGTACACGGTTCCTGGGATAGTCCTTGGGAGTGTGGATCCCTTTAATGGGCCAGCAGCGAGTCTGGCTCCTCCATTGTCACACCTGAAAGGCTGGTGGGGGGCATTTCCCAACCTCATCTCAGTAAAACACACAGAGCAAAACGTCCCAGCCAATGCTACACACACAATCCAACACAATATTAATGTTCAACAGACCAAGACTTTTGAAATGATACCTCACCAGGCAGACTTTGTACAAACCATATCATCATTATATGAGACTGGTGAATATGGGGCTTCCAGGGTGCTGCTTTGAGCACAGCGTGCCACCCCTGGGCTGACATTGCAATGGAGACGTACCCTTAGAGTCCATCTCTCCTGGGATAAAGATGGCAGCATGGCTGGCCTGGACCATCTGACGTGGGCTCAGGAAGCTAAAGCTGAGAGGCTAAAAACTGTGGTGCAGATATTTGTGTTCACACTGAAGCCTGGGTTCGGAAACCCTCACCCCTCGTGGGGTCTCAGAGACTGGGCTCAAGCCCATCTGTCTGCACTGTAATTTTATAGTCTTGCAGCCCAAGCCCCATAACCCTGAGTCAGCTGACCCGGGCTTTGCGACAGGTGCCCTGGGTGTGTTAATCGCAGTGCAGACCTAACATTAGGCTACGTCTCCAGTGCAATGAAACACCCACGACTGGCCCGTGTCACGTTAATCAGGGTCATGCGGCTTGGGCTGTAAAGTTGCAGTGTCCGTGTCTCGGCTCAGGCTCAGTCCCCTGCTCCAGGAGCCCAGAAGGTTGGGAGGGAGTTTAGCAAGTGGAAATGGTAAAACCTCAGGGGAGTATTACCCTGGACTCATGGCATTTCTCCATTGGTCTGTCTGCTCTGGGGCAGGGACAGAAACACGTCCTGCTGCTTTTGTTATTTCAAAGGGTGGTTTAGGATTTTCATTCTCATACTCGGTGCACAAAACAGGACTCAACCCTCGGCATAAACTAAATGAATCGCCCACAGATTCTGGCAGCCACAATGAGCATTTGGTGTGAGAGCTCAGACCTGCCCCTGTCCCAGAGGGACGAGGTCATCTGTGAGGGGACTGGACCACTGACCTATCAGCTCCTAACTCCCAAACTTTCAGTAACTCTATCATCAGTGCCTGTGTGTGTAATTTAAACCATAAGAAAAACCACACTGGGCTAGACCGAAGGTCCATCTAGCTCTGAATCTTGTCTTCTGACAGTAGCCAATACCAGGTGCCCCAAAAGCAACTCAGTAAGGTACCACTGGAACTTGAACCCAGGATCTCCTGTATACAAAACAGTGGTTTTAGCCAGCTAAGCCATGGTGCCTACAGCTGCTGAAGGGATCATGTCTGCACACACCTGACTCTCTGCCAACCTCCATCTGGGCCTGACAAGCTTTGCTGGTGTTTGGATTCAGTAAAGCAGAGGAGCAGGTGAAGTTTTACTCCCAAGGTTCTTTGGACAGGTTTACACTACAAAATTAGATCGGTGTAACTACATTACTCAGGGGTGTGAAAAATTTACCTCCCTAAGCAATGCAGTTATATCAGCCTAACCCCGGTGCTGATAGCGCTGTGCCAACAGGAGGGCTTCTCCCATCAACATAGCTTGGGGAAGGGCTTGGTTAGTGAAGATGAAGAGAATAGGTGGCCCATGGCTCTTGCATTTGGGTAGGCTGGGTGTGAGCGCTGGAAGCTCCCTGGAAGTGGGGGGCCCATTGGTGCCCAGACCATGGCACGGCCCCCCCATCTCTCTCTGAGACCCCACCTGTGCTCCCCCTTGCTCCTATTTGGCCACTTCCCACCCCCACTCTTCCTCTTTGGCTGAGGACTGCTGAGCCACCTTTCGCTCGCTCCCCTCCTCCCCCAAGGCCTTCCTGCCTCCTGCTCGTGCCTCTCCACCCCCACCACAAGGTCTGCCCACCAGCCGCCACAGCTCTGACCCATCCCTGCAACCCACCCTGCCCACCACCCACACCTCTCTGCCTCTCCCCTGAGACCTGCCCTGCCCACTGCCCCCACCTCCGAGACCTGCTCTGCCCACCGCTCGAACCTCTCTGCCCCTCCCCTGAGACCCACCCTGTCCACGTCTTTCTTCGGTCATCTGTTGTTATTCCATGAAGCATCAAGAATGGAATAAAAAGCTGAGTTTACTCCAAGTTGAGGAAACAAAGAAGCCACCAACCCCCCGGCATTGCTGCTTTAGTTAAAGTGTTTAGTTAAAACAGCTATTGAATGTCCTCCCTATGCCCCTTGTGTCACCAGAGCACATTCATGCTAGCAGTTCTTGGATGGCAACAGAGAGCAGTGCACTGTGGGCAACTATCCCACTGTGCAACTGGCTGCAGGGTGTTTTGGGAAGGGTTTGCAATGCCTCACGGGCTGGTACAGCATCACATGATGCAGGTTTCTCTATCCCACCGTTCCACGGGCATCTTACTAGATTGCCAGCTGCTTTTCAACTGCGGTGTGCGTGGCGGGGTAGAGACTGTTTGTGTTCTGGGGAGAGACAGTGTGTGTGCTGGGGAAGAGGGAGTGTGTTGAGCTAGGTAGGAGCAGATCATTATTATCCCTACTCGAAAGAGAGAGAAGCTGAGGCTGAGAAAGGAGAATTGACTTCTCTTAGGTCACACAGCCAGTCAGGGGCAGAGCTGGGAATAGGACCCAAAAGCCCTGATTTTCAATCTAACCATCGGATCTTGAATTTCATACACTGAATGACCTGAATAAAGTGCTCACAGATGAGCTCCAGACCAACAACAGTGCGCACTAATTATTCAGCAAGTATCTCAGGAGAACTGCAACGTTTGAGAGAATCATGAACTGCTCAGAGACCATTAATGTAGAGAAGCAGCAAAATTCATCAAACATAGAACTGGTTCTGACTTATTTCCTTGGTCTTAAAAGAGACCAACAAGGACCTGAGTCTCCTCCCTGTCAATAACCCCCTGCTCAGCCAATCAGGGTAGAGACTGAGGAAGGGAGGCTGAGGGTTCTCACCAGAGAACCCAAAGGATGGCCCAGGTCACTGGTGGGGATCACTGCCCAAGCACTATTTCAGCCCCACATTTTTGGGTGGACAGTGGGAGCTGCAGAGCCCTCCCCCGCAACACACACACACACCCTCTCCTGGTGTTGGGAGGGGAACAGGAGAAAGGACAAAGGAAGCAAGAGACAAAGAAAAAGGAGAGAGGGATGGATGGAGGAAAAGGTGAAACAAAAAGGACAAACCCCAATGTCCCCAGTGATTCTAAGGGACAAAATCCCAGGTGCGGAATAAAATTCTGCCTCCTTAAGCTCGTGTTTTCCATGCCTAGAATTCAACTCTCACCAGATGGATCAGACTGAACAGGTTTCAAACCTCCAGGAGGCTCTTACCTTCTAAACAGGGACGGCTGTTTTCTAGTAAAATCACTAAAAGGGAAGGAGAAAACTCGAAAGAGGTTCCTCCTGGCGCTCACGTCCGTGAACCCGAATACTCCCTTAGTCCTCAGAGAGAGACCTGGAGAAGGAGACTTGCTGCAGCAAAGCCACAGGGGTCTCTGAGGTTTCCCTGGCCCCTCGCCCCTGTCCTGCCTGGCTGATGTCAGCATCTCTCTGTGAGGTCACCACCTCCCCACCACCTTGGACCAATAGGCTGAGGTCCTGCAAAAGGCCTTTGTGATGTCACTGCCGCACCCCTCCCTTGCTGTGCCAATGTCCTGCCCCTGGCCAGGCACTTTGCAGGTTTGAGCTACTCCCTGTGGATCACCCCACTCAAGGAGCGTTCGTTCTAGGCAGCAAGCCGGCTAGACAGGGAAACATCAGATGCTGCTCCCAATGCTACACTCAGTTTTTCAGAAATGAGTCGACTTTATGGCCAGAAGAGACCATTAGAGCATCTAATCTGACCCCCTGCATATCACAGGCCTCCTGCATGACACAATAGCTACTTTTGGGGCAAACACATTCCAGAAAGGCATCTAGTCCTCATGAAATGACATCAGGAGATGGAGAATCCATCACTTTCCTTGGTAGCTTGTTCCTGTGATGAATCATCCTCGCTGTTGAATATTTGTGCCTTAGTTGTAATATGAATTTGTCTCTTTTCACCTTCCAGCCATTGGGTCTTGTTATTCCTTTCTCTGCTAGATTAAAGAGCCCTTTAATACCCAATCTTTTCTCTCCATTAAGGCAGTTCAACACTTCAAAGAAGTCACCTTTCAATCTTCTTTTGATAAGCTAAACAGGTTGAGTTCTTTCAATAGCTCACTAGAAGGCATTTTTCTCCAGCCCTCAGGACATTTGGTGGCTCTTTGCTGCCCCAGCTCCAGTTTCACAACATCTTTTTCAATTGAGGACACCAAAACTGGAGGCAGTATTCCACTATCAGTCTCGCTGATGCCGTGTCACCTCCTGTGACGTTATTGACATAATCTGTAACTGTACAGATCACCGTTGCGACCACTGTTCTATATTTGCAGCCAATATTGTAGAAAGGTTGTAGTGTAAGGGTTCTATGGAGAGGTTCTGATTGGCTGATTATAATGATGCCATCTCTAGATGTGTATCATTTTTGTAGTTGATGTTATAAGTATTGGCTCTGTTCTATCCATAGTTCAAACTTGTGCTCTGCTTCTGGGGAACACCCCAGATAAGTTGGTGTCAGTTCTGCCTAGCCTGCTTGATGGCCCATTAAGGAACATCAGCTACACAATTGACCCACTGAGAGAAGGCAGATACGCCTTGTGACTCAGCAAGGTAGCAGGGACCTGCCTATGGACAGAACTCTAAGGTTTTTCTATGCCACGTGCTGGATAGAGTGTCCTTGGGACAAAGAAAGCAAAGACCACATGGCAAGAGACTATAAAAGGCTGATGCCTCGTCTCCATCTTGTCTTCAATCCTGCTTCATACCTCTGGAGGGACTTTGCTACAAACTGAAGCTCTAGACAAAGGACTGAATGACCCATCCCAGCTGTGGATTGACTCCAGAGACTTGATTTAAATCTGCAGTTTATTCCATCACTGTTACAAGCCTGAACCAAGAACTTTCCCATTACTGTATGTGAAGGGTTAAAATCCATGTGCATTTTATATAACAACCTGGTCTATGGATTGTGCCAGTTCTTTTCCAGACCTGAAGTCCAGACTATGGTCTAGCCTACTATGACTCTTTTGATGGTTTAAATTACACTCACGGGCACTGAGGGTAGTTACTGAAAGTTTGGGAGTTAGGAGCTGATAGGTCAGTGGTCCGGTCCCCTCACAGATGATCCCGTCCCTCTGGGACAGGGGCAGGTCTGAGCTCTCACACCAAATGCTCATTGTGGCTGCCAGAATCTGTGTGCAGCTCGTTTAGTTTGCACAGAGGGTTGAGTCCTGTTTTGTGCACCATGTGTGAGAATGAAAATCCTAAACCGCCCTTTGAAATAACAAAAGCAGCAGGACGTGTTATTGTCCCTGCCCCAGAGCAGACAGACCGATGGAGAAATGCCATTGAGACCAGGGTAATACTCCACTGCCATTCTACCTTTTTTACTTGCTAAACTCCCTCCCAGCCTTGTGGGGTCTCAGAGCCCAGTACTGAGCCTGAGCCGAGATGTCTATACTGCAAATTTACCACCCCACAGCCCAAGCCCCGGGAGCCTGAGCTGGTATGGGGCAGCCGTGGGTGTTACATTGCAGTGTGGACATAAGCCTATTGTGTTTCATTTCTTAGGTTCTGCTGCCATCGTGTGCCATTTCCTTCCCCTCCTTTCTGTCCAAAGTGCAGAGCCCATTTCCTCCAGGGGGAGAAGGACGTCTTCCTTCTTCCCTTCCTCAACAGCCCCCTTCCCTGGAGAGCCCTTTGCTGGGGTATGGGTGGGGAACAGCCGTTTCTGAGGATTAATTTCATATTAATGGTGTTGATCTATAGATTTTACAGCCAGACTAGATCACTAGGTACCTCTGCTCTGACCTGATTCAGAACAGAGTCCAGAGAATTTTACCCAGTGACTCCTACATCCACCCCAAGATCTTCTGGCTGAACGAGGAGGGTTCATTCAGAAAGTCATCGTGTTTGGGTGTAAAGGTGTGAAATGATGGGGAAATTGGCCCCTCTTTCAAGTTTAAATGTTGTAACTTCTACATCTAGACCGGGGTGGCCACCCTGAGCCTGAGAAGGAGCCAGAATTTCCCAGTGTCACTGCCAAACCTGCACTTTTGTATGCAACTACTGAGTCAATTGTGAACCTTCCCATCATTGTCCTTTGCTCTTAACCCTGAGGCTATTGCCTCTCTTTCATACAGAAGCACAATTTTCCTTGCACAGACACAGGAACAGCAAGATCTTTCTCTGTCCCTTGTGCAAAGCAGGGGGCCAAATTCCATGGAAACAATGGACAAGCAGGGGGCTCTGGGCACATCCAGCCCTGGCCGTGAAATGTTCCCTCCCCTCTTTCTTTATGCTGCTGCTGCTATTTCATGGATTGTCTGGGATGAGGAAAAAGCTGAGTTCATTCCAGGTGGAGGGGAAAAGAACCCTGAAAATCTCAGGACCCAACCCTGCTACCAGGATCACTGAGGTACTGGGAATCTGCCTGGGAAAGGGACTGTGTGAATTGTCAAGGTGGGGAATGAATAACAATCTACAACTAGATCCACCTCATTAACCACCGACACAGGCTAATCCTGCTGCCGATAGAAGGGAAACTGGGAGCCATTCTTTGCTGTTCAGCCATGGAAACAGTGACCCAATTGCACTGCAGTGAATGTGCTGGGGAAGGCTGGACTTCACAGGCAAGTGGAAATAGTAGATCCTAGAAATACCTGGAGCTTCCCACACCACTGCTGCCACCAGGGTGAGGTGTTGAGCTGCTCACAGCATCCCCCACTATGACCTTGCAGCAGGGGATTGCCGCACCCAACCCAATGCAGGGAGAGGGCTGAGTGTATCTCTGCACCCTGAGACCAGGGCAGCCACTCTCTCTGCCCCACACATAGAATCTGGCCCTGCTGAAAAGTGACCCCTATGAACAAGTCACCTCCAGGAAAGCAGGATTGGTCCTCAGAGAGGGGAATGGGCTTCTCGTGAAGCTTATAGGTCACTGGATGCTCTGGAAACAGGAGGGCTCTGAGTGTAACCCATAGCAAACGCAACCTGCTAGGGGATGTAGCTCAGTGGTTGAGCACATGCTTTGTGTGTATGAGGCCCTGGGTTCAATCCCCAGCATCTCCATGATCATTTTTTCACCCTGCTGCTTTGCTCATGCCCAGAGGGGATGTGGCCCACCAGTTTCAGTCCTGCTCAGTGAGGGGCAAGTGACAATTGCATGGAAGGTCTGGGGGGGTTCTGCTCCTAAGTCACCTCGGTACATTTAAGATTCCCACCCGCTGTCTGCTTGGGACAATGGTAGATGAGAAGGGCGAATCCTCCAGCACTGGAGGGAAAGGTCCCATCTGCACAGACTGAGAGGCAAGGAAACAGAGGGGCAGTCAGTGCTCAGGGAGGAGAGGGGTCAATGATTTACTCCCAGCAGGGGACACTGTCTTTTTGAGTATCAGAGGGGTAGCCGTGTTAGTCTGGATCTGTAAAGGCAACAGAGTCCTGTGACACCTTCTAGACTAACAGATGTATTGGCGCATGAGCTTTCATGGGTGAATCCCCACTTCGTCAGATGAATGGAGTGGGAATTCTGTGCCTGGCTAGCCAACTACAAAAGCAATTTCTCCTCCCTTGGTGATCACACCTCAACTGCTAGAAGAAGGTCTCATCCTCCTGATTGAAATCCTTGTTATCTCTAGACTGGTTCTTGCCTGCATACTTATACCTGCCCCTGCAAATTTCCACTACATTCACCTTACGAAGTGGGATTCACCCACAGAAGCTTATGCTCCAATACGTCTGTTAGTCTGTAAGGTGCCACAGGACTCTGTCTTTTTGAGGCGAGTGCTGCTGGCTTGAGATGGTGCTGACGATGGATAGAAAAAAGGCTGGAGTCAATGGCAGATGGGACCACAGAAGGGGAAGGGGAATGGCAGCCCCACAGAAGGTCCTCGGTGCTCAGATGCCCCAGTTATTGCACCCTGGCCTATCCTAGAGAGAAAAGACACCGAGGGACCCAGCCCCCCTACAGTGATCCCATGGACAAGAACCTGGTTAGGAGTGGGGTGAAGGTTCCCTCTGGGCAAAGGGGAGCTGAAATCCCTCCGTGTCCTGGAATTTAAGCAATGAAAGCTTCAGACCCTGCATGGGTGTGGGCTGAGGTGCATCAGCAGAAGATTGGGCTGGACAGGGGTGGCAGGTTTGTATAATTTTTGGTAGTGCCCAGAATGGGACCAAGTCCTGCCCCACCTGCCACACACACCTGCCTAAGGCTCTGGGAAGGAGTTTGGTTGTGGGAGGGAGAGGGGTTGGGCTGTGGGAGAGTTTGGGTGCAGGGTCTGGGTTCAGTCAGAGGGTTGGGGTGCAGGAGGCAGTGTGGGGGGCAGGCTCTTGGAGGGAGTTTGGGTGCAGGTGTGGGGTCTGGGCTGGGGCAGGGGTTGCAGGAGAGGGTGAGGGGTGCAGAATTTACCTCGGGCATCTCCTGAAAGCAACCCACAGCCCCTAAGCTGGAGGGCCGGGGGCGTCTCTGCACACTGCTGCCCGCAGACTCCACCCCTGCAGCTCCCATTGCCACAGTTGGCAGAGTTGGCAGTTGGGGCGGGGGCAGCATGTGGAGACCCCCCACCCCCACAGTTGTTCTTCTCACAGCTGGCTGATGGGGGGCAGCAGGGGATCTCCCCAATCTGGGGGAATCTCTCTGTGCCCCACTGTTAGTTCTCCATCCTGTCTCCCCCTAACCACGTACACCACTCCCCTCCCCATTATCAATGTTTTAGAGAGACCCCTCCCTCCCTTTATGGGATACAGACTCTCTGTGACAGAGAATGACTGGGGCTCCTCTCTGCATGGCCCCAGTGGGGAAGGAAAGAGACTGGGGGAGGGGGAGAAGATGGGCAGAAGGAGTCTAATGGGGCAAAGCCAGAATAGAGGAGATTTTCTTCCTGTTAAAATGTACTGGAGTCTCATCGCTGAAAAGCCGCATCTTGAGTTAAGTTTGAACCAGCAGCCTTTCAATTGCCAGGCAAAGGTATGTACCACAGAGACTGATAACTGCCTGCTTCCCAAATGTGTTTAAAAAACATCTTCAGGGGTGCAACTGGTTAGTGCAGAGGGGCCATCTGTTGGGGTTATGAGTTCAAGCTTTCTCTCAAGCCCTTGTTTCTCTTACCTGTGTAGTTTGTTTTGCCTAATTCATATACAAAGTGCTACACTAGAAAAAGGAGAGTAAGTTCTAAAATGTAGAGGTGGGTGCATACTTTAGAAACATCCCCCCTGTGCTGCCATTAGTTCCAGCAGATTGTTCACTGGAAGGGCAAATTGATTTCTTTGCTGCTGAGAAAGAGGCCAGGACAGGTCTGTGGGCACCAGATCTCTCTGCTTCTTCCAGTTCCTTCCCTGCTCCAGTCACTGCTGTAGGAGGATCCTATATGCACTGAGCATAAACATTTTCCTGGGCCTTCTTAGCATAGTTGGCAGCATGTCAGTCTCATACTCAGTAGGTCCTGAGCTCACACCTCAGAAAAGACAATGGTTTTCTGCTCCCTGCTTCAGATTTTCTAAAGGAAATCAGAGAAAAGAAGCTATAGGAGAGTGGCTCCTAGACACTCTAACACACACAGATTTTTCTAAGGCATTAACTTTTCCTTCTCTGTGGAGTTTGTATTCTCCATAGAGCAAAATAAAACAAAAACATGCAAGTCTAAGACTAATACAGTATGAAACTCAATACAGATAAAATCTCACCCTCAGAGATCTTCCAATAAGCTTCTTTTGCAGACTAGACTTATTTCTTGTCTGAGCCCAATCTTTTCACCTGGTATAGTCCTTGTTCCAGCTCAGGTGGTAGCTAGGGGATTTCTCATGATTGCAGCCACCTTTCTTCTGTTCCACCCCCTTAAACAGCTTTGGTACAAGGCAGGAATCTTTTCTCTCTCTCCTGGGGAAAAGTCCCAGGTTTAAGATGGATTCCTGTACCAGGTGACATGGTCACATGCCCTGTGAGACCCCAAGCCTTCATTGTTCCTGGCCTGACTCACAGATGGTGCAGGACAGAGCCATCTCCAGTCAATTGTCCTGGTTAATGGGAGCCATCAAGAGTCCAAACCACTATTAATGGCCCACACTTTGCATCATTACAACAGGACCTCAGGAATGATCGGTTCATACAAATAGGCTGAACACACACAGTAGATAATAAGCTTTGTAATGATACTGCACAAGAGACCTTTTGCATGAAGCATGTTCCAGTTACATTATATTCACACTCATTAGCATATTTTCATAAAATCATCAACATCACAGCAGGAAAAGGGTTTTACTGCGGCACCTGGGAGCAGTTGAGTTTCATGTCCAGGCTCTGCTATGAGTTCCTCCAGGTTTCCCTTAAGCACACAGGGCCCTTAGCGGGTACTCTCGATACAGGAATGGCCCAGATACAATGAAGTGATGGGAATTGCATTTTCCTTTTTAATTTTTGAATTTCCAATGACATTTCTGTTTGTGATTTTGTTTTGCTTCGTATAACTGTGTTTTCTCAGGGACTTGATATTTACCAGGCTAACTAACAGCTAATAACGGGAGACTTCCAAGCAGGGCGTGGGCGAGCGGAAAAGAACTGTAAGAGATGCTGGTTTTCGACCTTGTGTTAGATAAGAATAGAATGCAGATTGTAGCAGAAATTGCTGAGAGAAGTAAGCTATCAGAAAGGAATATGTACAAACAAAATGCAGTTGTTGCTCCTCACTGTATGTCACAAAAGGTATAAATGCTTGCCTTAATTGTTTATCTAACCGAGACCTACCTCGGGAGGGGAAACTCTGCCTGTCTGTACTCTCACGAATAACTGCAGTTGCTCGAAATAAACGGCATAATATAATAACATTTAACATCTCTGTGGTGGGAAGAACATCTCAACAGCTCAACACTGTGGCATTTGATTTCAAAAAGGAGAACTATACAAAAATGAGGGGGGTTAGTTAAACAGAATTTAAAAGGTACAGTGACTAAAGTGAAATTCCTGTAAGCTGCATGGACACTTTAATGACACCATAATAGAGGCCCAACTTAAATGTATACCCCAATTTAAGAAACACAGTAAAAGAACTAAAAAAGAGCCACCGGGGCTTAACAACCATGTAAAAGAAGCAGTGAGAGACGAAAAGACTTCCTTTAAAAAGTGGAAGTCAAATCCTAGAAAGGAGCATAAACATTGCCAAATTGTAGGTGACAAATCTGAGGAACTGTCACAGACTGAAGTGTCACTAGAGGAGGTTTTGGAATTAATTGATAAACTCAACATTAACAAGTCACCGGGACCAGATGGCATTCACCCAAGAGTTCTGAAAGAACTCAAATGTGAAGTTGCGGAACTATTAACTATGGTTTGTAACCTGTCCTTTGAATCGGCTTCGGTACCCAATGACTGGAAGTTAGCTAATGTAACGCCACTATTTTAAAAGGGCTCTAGAGGTGATCCCGGCAATTACAGACCAGTAAGTCTAACATCGGTACCGGGCAAATTAGTTGAAACAATAGTAAAGAATAAAATTGTCAGACACATAGAAGAACATAAATTGTTGGGCAAAAGTCAACACAGTTTCCGTAAAGGGAAGTCATGTCTTACTAATCTATTAGAGTTCTTTGAGAGGGTCAACAAACATGTGGACAAGGGGGGATCCGGTGGACATAGTGTACTTAGATTTCCAGAAAGCCTTTGACAAGGTCCCTCACCAAAGGCTCTTACATAAATTAAGCTGTCATGGGATAAAAGGGAAGGTCCTTTCAAGGATTGAGAACGGGTTAAAAGACAGGGAACAAAGGGTAGGAATTAATGGTAAATTCTCAGAATGGAGAGGGGTAACTAGTGGTGTTCCCCAAGGGTCAGTCCTAGGACCAATCCTATTCACCTTATTCATAAACGATCTGGAGAAAGGGGTAAAAAGTGAGGTGGCAAAGTTTGCAGATGATACTAAACTGCTCAAGATAGTTAAGACCAAAGCAGACTGTGAAGAACTTAATAAAGATCTCACAAAACTAAGTGATTGGGCAACAAAATGGCACATGAAATTTAATGTGGATAAATGTAAAGTAATGCATATTGGAAAAAATAACTCCAATTATACATAAAATATGATCGGGACTAATTTAGTTACAACAAATCAGGAAAAAGATCTTGGAGTCATCATGGATAGTTCTCTGAAGATGCCCATGCAGTGTGCAGAGGCGGTCAAAAAAGCAAACAGGATGTTAGGAATCATTAAAAAGGGGATAGAGAATAAGACTGACTATATTATTACCCTTATATAACTCCATGGTATGCCCACATCTTGAATTCTATGTACAGATGTGGTCTCCTCATCTCAAAAAGATATACTGGAATTAGAAAAGGTTCAGAGAAGGGCAATTAAAATGATTAGGGGTTTGGAACGGGTCCCATATGAGGAGAAATTAAAGAGGCTAGGGCTTTTCAGCTTGGAAAAGAGGAGACTAAGAGGGAATATGATAGAGGTATATAAAATCATGAGTGATGTGGAGAAAGTAGATAAGGAAAAGTTATTTACTTACTTCCATAATATAGGTTCACTCCTGGGCTGCTTCTGCTCTACAACTATAATTGTCTTTTTACACCAAAATCACTAACTTGAGCACCCAATTCCATGTACAGTCCTAGTGGATGTAAGGCACAGGTAACTTTTGCCTCAGGGTAGCTTGTTGGCATCAACCCTCTCTCCCACACCTGGAGCTGATGAAATTCCTGGCTGGAGGGACACACACTCTTACAAGTCAAAAGGGAAGGAGCTGATAGAAAAGATCACAGGACTGACCCCAAAGAAGGGTGAGCTGCAAAAGGCAGAAGCAGGCAACTCATCTGGCAGAGCCGAGAGACCACAGTGAAGATGGTGCAAAGATCACTATATTGGAATTAGCAAATCTGATTTTTTTTTAAAACAAATTTTTGGGAAGCCCTAATAAAGGCATTTCTTACAGTTCTCTCCGATTTGGATTTTCTGATATCTAATAGGGAATGACATCTGATTGAAGCTTTTCCCAAATGCAGAGCATGTGTAGGGTCTCTCTCCACTGTGGATTCTACGATGTCTGACAAAGTCTGAGTGCTCAATGAAACTTTTCCCGCACTCAGAGCATGTGTAGGGCGTCTCTCATGTGTGGATTCTATGATGTGTGACAAGGCTTGAGCGCTGACTGAAGCATTTCCCGCACTCAGAGCATGTGTAGGGCGTCTCTCCTGTGTGGATTCTCTGGTGTGTGATAAGGTTTGAGCGCCAACTGAAGCTTTTCCCGCACTCAGCGCACGTGAAGGGCGTCTCCCCTGTGTGGATTCTCTGATGCGTGATAAGGATTGAGCGCAGACTGAAGCTTTTCCCGCACTCAGCGCACGTGTAGGGCGTCTCTCCTGTGTGGATTCTCTGATGCGTGATAAGGTTTGAGCGCCAACTGAAGCTTTTCCCGCACTCAGCGCACGTGTAGGGCATCTCCCCTGTGTGGATTATCCGATGCGTGACAAGGTTTGAGCGCCGACTGAAGCTTTTCCCGCACTCAGAGCACGTGTAGGGCGTCTCCCCTGTGTGGATTCTCTGATGTGTGATAAGGCTTGAGCGCCGACTGAAGCTTTTCCCGCACTCAGCGCACGTGTAGGGCGTCTCCCCTGTGTGGATTCTCTGATGTGTGATAAGGCTTGAGAGCTGATTGAAGCTTTTCCCGCACTCAGCGCACGTGTAGGGCGTCTCCCCTGTGTGGATTCTCTGATGCGTGACAAGGTTTGAGCGCCGACTGAAGCTTTTCCCGCACTCAGCGCACATGTAGGGCGTCTCCCCTGTGTGGATTCTCTGATGTGTGATAAGGTTTGAACGCCGACTGAAGCTTTTCCCGCACTCAGCGCACGTGTAGGGCGTCTCCCCTGTGTGGATTCTCTGATGTCTGATAAGGTGTGAGCGCTGACTGAAGCTTTCCCCACACTCGTGGCATTTGTAGTGTGTCTCTTCCAAGTTGATTCTCTCATGTGTAATAAGGGCTGAGTAGCTACTGAAGTTCTCCTCTGGCCTCTGCTGAGTCTCAGAGGCTTTTACTGTTTCTCGGAGTGCACAACTCCTGGAAACATTCCCTTTGGGTTTTTCTGATAACGTCCCATGTGGTGCTCCTTGCTCAGCATCTTCCTGCTGGGGTTTCTGCTCCTCATTCTCACGCACCATCCTATCACCTGATGGGAGACAGAGAGAATCCAGGCATAGGTCACTCCCTGTGCCTGAGAGAAAGGAAATCTCAGAGACAGGAATTTTAAAAGGGATGAACAAACCAAAATATGTGCAGGAGAGATCAAACCTATCAGGAGCTGATTTTCCCCAGAAGAGAGAGGAAGGGATCAGTTTTGGTCTGCATTTCACCAGAACATGGAGGGGGGAAAGTGGGATCAGGCAGGGATCTGCTGCCAGTTGTTAGTCAGGATAGGTGGGAAGCCATGAGTGACATCTGCCTAATTATTCCACATCTGCAGGGAACAATCCTGAACTTGGAGAGCTCACAAGGTCTTTGTAGGGCATCCCAAATGTTTCCTGTATTCATGGACAGTTTTTGACTTGCTTTAACCAAGTCCTCACCTGTGCAGGCAGCTCTTGGAAGCACTTCTTTCTCAGAACCCTGGAGGTCCTGGACCCACGGCTCTTCCCCTCGTTCCAGCTGGGAGACCACATCAGGTGTGGAATTTAGAAACCCTATGCCAGACAAAGAAAACAAGGGAGGTCGGTGGAATTTGTGGGATACTTTTTACAAAGAATATTCCATGGTTTTAAGCTCAGATCATTTTTAAGCAGTAACATCTGTGGCAAAGTTCCTCCTCTCCTCTAGTAGGTCCTGCGCTTATTGGCGGATTTCCTCCCCTCAGTGGTCTTCCCCTTGGATGAAACCCACAGTCTGGATCAACTCCTCCTATGTCTGTTTAGGAGTAGCGAGACTTGGGGGGAACCCGATCCCACCCTCTACTCCGGGTTCCAGCCCAGGGCCCTGTGAATTGCAGCAGTCTCTATAGTGCTACTTGTAACCGCTGCTTGACTGCTACAGCTCCCTGGACTACTTCCCCATAGCCTCCTTCAAACACCTTCTTTATCCTCACCATAGGATCCTCCTGGTGTCTGGTACTGCTAGATTGTATGGTGTTTCCTCAATCCTCCAGTAGTACATCCTCTCAGTTCTTAGTTCCTTGTGTCTCTGACTCCCAGCTCCTCATACGCACTTCCTTCCTCTGGCTCCTCCTCCTCAGACTGGAGAGAGTTCCCCTTTTTATACCAGGTGCCTTGATTAGCCTGTCCTGATTGGCTGCAGGTGCTCCAATCAATGTAGCTCTCTCCGGTACCTTCTAGAAAGTTCTTAATTGGCCCCAGGTGCCTTGATTAGCCTGGAGCGACTGCCATTTTGGTTCCTATGGTACTAGGGATTTGCTTAGCCTGGAGCTAACATACCTGCTCCTCAATACTTTCTTGTAGCCATCCGGCCTTGCTCCATCACATATCCCCCCCTCTGCTCAACACCATAGGGTTGTGCAACTTGGGACGCCAGGCAGTGTGCTCGTGAAAGACCATCAGCGTTGCCGTGGTGACATCCAGCCCTATGCCGTATACAGAACTGGAATGGTTGTAGGGATAAGAACCACCTGGTGACCCTTGCATTCTTTTCCTTATTTCTCTGCATCCACTGGAGGGGTGCGTGGTCTGTCACAAGAGTAAATCGCCGGCCCAAGAGGTAATAACGCAGCGTCTCCATGGCCCATTTGACAGCGAGGCATTCTCTCTCGACTACTGCATACTTCTGTTCTCGTGGGAGCAGCTTTCTGCTTAGGTAGAGAATCGGGTGTTCTTCATCTCCAATCATTTGTGACAGAACTGCCCCCAACCCCACCTCAGAAGCATCTGTCTGTAAAATAAATTCCTTGGTAAAGTCTGGGGCTATGAGTATGGGGTCATTACAGAGGGCCGTCTGAAGGTCTACAAACGCCCTCTCTGCAGCGTCGGTCCACTTTATCATGTCTGGACCTCGAGCCTTCACCAGGTCCGTTAGAGGACTTGCCCTGCTGGCGAAGTGGGGAATAAACCGACGGTAGTAGCCTACCACGCCTAGGAATGCACGGACCTGCTTCTTTCGGGTTGGCCGGGGCCAGTTTTGAATCGCTTCTAGTTTATTAGTTTGGGGCTTCACTATACCCCTTCCTACAATATATCCCAGGTACCTAGCCTCTGCTAGTCCTATGGCGCACTTAGCAGGATTAGCGGTGAGGCCAGCCCGCCTTAAGGTGCGTAGCACTGCCTCAACCTTCTCCAAGTGGGTTCCCCAGTCTGGCGTATGGATGATGACATCATCTAGGTATGCAGCTGCATAACTAGTATGGGGGCGCAGCAGCTTATCCATGAGGCGCTGGAATGTGGCTGGGGCCCCATGTAACCCAAAAGGGAGAACAGTGTACTGGAATAGCCCGTCTGGGGTGGAGAACGCTGTCTTTTCTTTAGCTTCTTTGGTCAGGGGAATCTGCCAATACCCTTTTGTCAGATGCAATGTAGTCAAGAAACGGGCACTACCCAGTCGGTCAACCAGTTCATCGATGCGTGGTATGGGGTATGCATCAAACTGGGATACTTCATTCAGTCGGCGAAAGTCATTACAGAATCTCATGGTACCATCAGGTTTGGGCACTAGAACAATTGGACTGCACCACTGACTGTAGGATTCTTCAATAATGCCTAATTCTAACATTTTCTTTACTTCGGCCTTGATTTCTTCTCTTTTGGCTGCTGGGATTCGGTAGGGTCTCAGTGTTATTTTGGCTCCAGGGATCGTGCGGATATGGTGATAGGTCTCAGTTGTCCGCCCCGGTTTTGTAGAGAAAACATCTCGGTTACGATTAATCATATCGGTTGCCTCGATCTTTTGGATTGGCGTCAAGTCGGGTGATATCTTTACTTGCTCATGTACGTTCTCCTCCTGGGAAGAGTCTCCCGGGTGACTAAGCATGCCTCTCGATCATGCCAAGGTTTTAGAAGATTGATGTGGTAAATTTGCTCCGGTTTTCTGCGGCATGGCTGCCGTACCTTATAGTTTACCTCTCCCACGGCTTCAATTACTTCATAGGGTCCCTGCCACTGGGCCAACAGCTTGCTTTCTGCTGTGGGCACAAGGACCATTACTCGATCCCCCGGTTGGAACCGTCGAAGCTTTGCTTGGTGGTTATAATGGGTCCGTTGGGTCTCCTGTGCTTTTTCCAAGTGTTCTCGTACAATGGGTGTAACCTGGGCTATCCGATCCCTCATCTGTAGTACACGCTCAACTATGTTCCTTCCGGGATTTGGCTCCTCTTCCCAGGCTTCTCAGGCTATATCCAATATGCCTCGGGGGTGGCGCCCATATAGTAGTTCGAATGGAGAGAAGCCTGTGGAGGCTTGTGGAACTTCCCGGATGGCAAACATGAGGTAAGGCAATAGGGTATCCCAGTCTTTCCCATCCCGGCTCACCACTTTCCTGATCATGGCCTTGAGGGTCCTATTGAACCTTTCCACCAGGCCGTCTGTTTGTGGGTGGTATACAGAGGTCCGTAGGGCTTGTACATGGAGCAATGAACAGAGATCTTTCATCAATTTAGACACGAAAGGTGTCCCTTGATCAGTCAGCATCTCCTTGGGAAGCCCGACCCGGGAAAAGATCTGTACTAACTCCTTAGCTATTGTCTTGGAAGCTGTGTTGCGTAGGGGGACAGCTTCCGGGTATCGGGTTGCATAGTCTAGTACAACCAGCACATGTTGGTGGCCCTGAGTTGTCTTCTCTAGGGGCCCAATCAGATCCATGGCTATGCGTTCAAATGGTACCTCTATTATTGGAAGGGGTATCAAAGGGGCCCGTAAGTGTGGGCGAGGGCTATGTAGCTGACACTCTGGACAAGAGGTGCAGTATCGCCTGACATCTTCATGTATTCCTGGCCAGAAGAACCTCCGCAGGATCCTGGCCTGGGTCTTCTCTACCCCTAAGTGTCCTCCAAACAAGTGACTGTGGGCGAGGCTCAATATAGCTTTTTGATGTTTTCGGGGCACCAGAAGTTGATGTATCTCCTGCTCCTGCATTTGCACCACACGGTACAGGAGATCTTTCTTCACTATAAAGTAGGGTCCTGGACCTCGGACCTTCCCCTCCACTGGTATCCCATCTATCTCAGCCACCTCTTTCCTGACGTTATCATATCTGGGGTCCTCTGCCTGGTCCCGTCCGAACGTCTCTCTCCCAGGACTACCCTGCCTGAGCTCCCAGGGGTCGGCTTCTGCTTCTTCCAATGGCCTGTCGCCCTCATGGCTGGGGCCAGCCTCCGGCTCACCTTCCGTGTTGGTAGTTTCACTGTTGGCTGCTCGTGCCCGTCTGCCTACTAGCGCAGTCTTCTGGCCTTGGGTCAGGATCTGGGTTCCCAAAGCCTTCGCGGCCTTCCTTTCTTTTTTTGTCTTCCGGGCCTTTGGGGGGCTGAGAATAGATCCTGAGAAAACTCAGAAAACATTGGGGGTTGACATTCCCCCAGTGATGAGTCGCTGTCAACAGGTTCTCCACTTCCTGCAGCCTCTCAGGGGGAAGTAAATTATCAAACCCTGGATAGTCTCTCCCAATAACTACAGGATATGGGAGTTTAGGTACAACACCCACTGTCACCTCAATGGGGTTCCCCTGAACCTCTATCTCCACTGGGATGATGGCGTATTGGCTCACGGCCCCATGCACACATGTCACTGCTACACGTTTGGCTTGCAGCAGCTGGCTACTTTTTACCAGCTTACCCGATATAAGGGTGATAGCACTTCCTGAGTCCATCAGTGCTGTAGTCTTTGTTCCATTTATCTTCACTGGCCTGGTATAGTTATGTGGGGCTAACACAACGCCCGCCAGGTGGATAAGGGAGCATGGGACTTCCCAATCCCCCAAGTTGCATTGCATAGGCTCTTCGGTGCTGGGACATTGTGCAGCTATGTGTCCCCACTCCCCACATGCATAACATCTATAACGATTTCTAGTCAGTCTCCGATCCTGTGGGCTAGGGGTTTTAGTCACAGAGTTCCCTCCACTCAGGCCAATCCCTTCCTTCTGGAGTCTCTGTTGGTTTTCAGCCCCCCTCTTCCTCCACCTAGGACTCCCCAGGGGTTTGGCTGTCCCTCCTTCCAGGGTTGGGGTTGGGTGTTTGCTACGGAAGGGGCTTTCCTTGCGTAGTTGGGTCAATTCCCTGGCTGTCATGCGTCTTTCTACCAGCGTGGTCATCTCATCATAAATGCAGGGATCGTTCTGGCTTACCCATTTGCGAAGATCTGGTGGCAGTGCCCTCGTGTACCGTTCGATGACCAGAACCTCTAGTATCTCTTCCAGACTCCGGGATTCTGTTTGCAACCACTTTCGTGCGAGATGGACGAGGTCATATAATTGGGATCGTGGGGTTTTGTCTTCCCGGTACCACCACTCATGATACCGCTGGGCCTGTACTGCGGATGTTACCCCAGATCTGGCCAAGATCTCTGCCTTCAGCTGGGAGTAGTCTGCTGCAGCTTCTTCAGGCAGATCATGGTAGGCCTTCTGGGCCTCCCCACACAGGAACGGGGCAAGGATGCTAGCCCACTGATCTCGAGGCCAGGCCTCCCGTAGAGCTGTCCTCTCAAAGGCCAGAAGGTATGCCTCTACCTCATCTTCCCTCGACATTTTCTGCAGCCAATGGTTAGCCCGTATGAGCCGTGTCCCATCATGCCCACGGTTCATTTCTGCAAGGGTCTTTACCTGGCTTACCAGTTCCTGCAACATAGCTCGGTTTTGAACAGCTTGGTCCATCAGCAGGCGGTTAGTTTCTTGCTGCAGCCACACTGCTTCTTGCTGGGCAGCTGCCTGGCCACGGGTAGCCTCCTGCTGGGCCGCCGTGGCTTGTATCAGTGCCCGTACTACATCATCCATTGTGGTAACAAATTGTAAACCCCCTTCCCTTTTTGTGTGTGAGTGTGTGTGTTTTTTAAATCACCCTCCTTCTTCCGCCGCGCTGTGCACACCAAAAATCCCACCCCTGACACCCCTGACACCAGTTGTGGCAAAGTTCCTCCTCTCCTCTAGTAGGTCTTGCGCTTATTGGCGGATTTCCTCCCCTCAGTGGTCTTCCCCTTGGATGAAACCCACAGTCTGGATCAACTCCTCCTATGTCTGTTTAGGAGTAGCGAGACTTGGGGGGAACCCGGTCCCACCCTCTACTCCGGGTTCCAGCCCAGGGCCCTGTGAATTGCAGCAGTCTCTATAGTGCTACTTGTAACCCCTGTTTGACTGCTACAGCTCCCTGGACTACTTCCCCATAGCCTCCTTCAAACACCTTCTTTATCCTCACCATAGGATCCTCCTGGTGTCTGATACTGCTAGATTGTATGGTGTTTCCTCAATCCTCCAGTAGTACCCCCTCTCAGTTCTTAGTTCCTTGTGTCTCTGACTCCCAGCTCCTCATACGCACTTCCTTCCTCTGGCTCCTCCTCCTCAGACTGGAGAGAGCTCCCCTTTTTATACCAGGTGCCTTGATTAGCCTGTCCTGATTGGCTGCAGGTGCTCCAATCAATGTAGCTCTCTCCGGTACCTTCTAGAAAGTTCTTAATTGGTTCCAGGTGCCTTGATTAGCCTGTTCTGATTGGCTGCAGGTGCTCCAATCAATGTAGCTCTCTCCGGTGCCTTCTAGAAAGTTCTTAATTGGCCCCAGGTGCCTTGATTAGCCTGGAGCGACTGCCATTTTGGTTCCTATGGTACTAGGGATTTGCTTAGCCTGGAGCTAACATACCTGCTCCTCAATACCTTCCTGTAGCCATCCGGCCTTGCTCCATCACACATCCCAAGACCAGCTTCCTTGGCTCCAAGTGGCAGGAGAGGAGTTATTAATCATACGCATTACCTTAGTGCCTAAGGACCAACTAACAGTGTGTCTCCATTGTGCTAGGCACAGTACAAATGCAGAATAGTAGATGGCCCGTGCTCTGAAGAATTTACAGTCTAAATAGACAAGACAGACACAGCATGGGGGAAGGGGTAGAACCCTCTGTTAGAATGGCGATATTCAGGCCTGCCTGCAAAGCCTATATTTTAAGAACTTAGGTGTATTTTTATCACTTAGCTAGTTACAGGAGTATGAAAACAAAGAATCAAAATCACAGTGTGCCTGTGTCTGGGCCTTCTCTCACTAGGATAGGCTGAGGCCTTGTTCTTAGGCTAAGGCCTTTGGCTAAGCAGCAGGGGCAGCCATAAGCTGGGAAGCGAAGGGTCACATCCTCACATTCCAAACCCGTCACACTGAAATAAGGTGCTATTGGGCTGTTAGGAAGTCGATCCTGTCTGGATCTTAAGATGGTTAAAGAAACCTTAATTTGATAGCATTCTGTCTGGCAAGAAATCACTTATCAATGGTTGTGGTTGTGAAACCCTCATTTCTGTATTGCTTTATCTTTATGGCCACAACTTTTACATTGTTAATCAGTCTGGTTCTCTAATTGTTTCTCTCTCCTGTATAATTAATGTTGCCAGGTGTAAGTTAATTAGGGTAGTGGTTTATAATTGGTTAGAGCAGGAGTAGGCAACCTATGGCAGCACATGAGCTGATTTTCAGTGGTACTCACACTGCCCAGGTCCTGGCCACCGGTCCAGAAGGCTCTGCATTTTTAATTAATTTTAAACGAAGCTTCTTAAACATTTTAAAAACCTTACTGACTTTACATACAATAGTTCAATTATGTATTATAGACTTATAGAAAGAGACTTTCTAAAAACGTTAAAATGTATTATTGGCACATGAAATCTTATATTACAGCGAATAAATGAAGACTCAGCACACCACTTCTGAAAGGTGGCCGACGCCTGGGTTAGAGAATTAGTCACAATATGTTAGAATTGGTTAGTTAAATTTCAGCACAATGATTGGTTAAGATATAGCTGAGAATATTGCTCTATAAATGGGGTCAAACTGGAGGGGGGAAGGAAATTGGAATAATAGAATATCAGGGTTGGAAGGGACCTCAGGAGGTCATCTAGTCCCACCCCTGCTCAAAGCAGGACCAATTCCCAACTAAATCATCCCAGCAAAGGCTTTGTCAAGCCTGACCTTAAAAACCTCTAAGGAAGGAGATTCCACCACCTCCGTGGGGAACCCATCCCAGGGCTTCACCACCCTCCTAGTGAAATAGTGTTTCCTAATAGCCAACCTATACCTCCCCCATTGCAACTTGAAATCATTACTCTTGGTTCTGTCATCTGCTACCACTGAGAACAGTCTAGACCCATCCTCTTTGGAACCCCCCTTCAGGTAGTTGAAAGCAGCTATCAAATCCCCCCTCATTCTTCTCTTCTGCAGACTAAACAATCCCAGTTCCCTCAGCCTCTCCTCAGAAGTCATGTGTTCCAGTCCCCTAACCATTTTTGTTGCCCCCCGCAGGATGCTTTCCAATTTTTCCACATCCTTCTTATAGTGTTGGGACCAAAACTGGTCACAGTGCTCCAGATGAGGCCCCATGAATGTTGGTTAGGGCGAACGGGAACAGGGACACAGGCAGGGCTCTGCAGCATCAGAGCTGGGAAGGGAACAGACTGTATCGGCATATAGAGATAAGCCCGACTGGTGTGAAGGGCTTGAATATGTAATCTTATAGGTGTAAAATTGTACAGACTATACCACCCTGTGACATCATCAACGAAGTGCCCATTTGTGCCTGGGTAGGGGCCCTGCTCTGGGAGGGAGGATGCAGCAAGGACTCAGGATCGGTGGCCGGGGTCGCTGTGCATAGGAGATGGGGAGGTTATGTGAGGAGGGGGGTAATGAGTGGGAGAGGGAGGTCAAGAGTTAAAATAATAATATTTGGGGAAAAATGTATAATAAAGTGAAACTGAACAGAAACAAAACTGGAGTGGAGGCTCTAAAGCAACAAGGCTTGGGTAGGGATTTGGGGTTAAAGGTCTGGGATCCCTCACAGCTCCAGATCCCCAAACCTCTCCTCCCTCCCACTGACCCACCCAGCCCACTTCCTGGGTGCCCTTCCCCCACACTCCCCTCCCCTTCTTCCCATTACTCTCAGCCAGCACCACCTCCCGGCACCTTGAGAACTTCTTGTATTTTCTCCTCGTCTCACAGCCTCCTACCTCCCTGCTGCTTCTTAGCTCTAACCCTGCACACACCCGCCCCATGTCCTGGCATATCTACTACCCCGTCTCCGTCCCTCCCACGGCTCGCTATCCCTTCACCCATGGGATCCTGAACGGCAACATTACACGCTCTCCTAAAAGAGCTCATCTGACTGTCACACAAGCCAGGCATGAGTCACACACCTATTTACTCAATTTAGAATTCTACAGGCAGCATATTTTCCTCTTAAAATGAGGAAAAGGCATGAAAGCGACAGTGATTAATGTAGTTATGAATGTAGCCAATGAGGATACATTCAATGCAATTTTAAAATGACTGACAGCACCAAAAAGGCACATGTCCAAAAATGGTACTAGTGGGTGGGAGATAACGCAAAAAAAGGGGGGGGCAAGGAAACTTGTCAAAACTTGTATGATGAATAAAGGTATAAAGTTATTACTGCTCAGGTTCTTCAGAGACCCCACAGCTTCTAATAACCCAGGGGACAGGACTCCTTACCCAGCGAGGTCACCGTCTCATAGTTCTCCTTCATGACATCCCTGTAGAGGGCTCTCTGAACAGGGTCCAGTAGTGCCCATTCCCCCTTGGTGAAATACACAGCCACCTCCTCGAAGGTCACCGGCCCCTGAAAGAGCAAGAGTCCAACACTCAGTACCTGCTGCTCCACTCACAACCCCACTATTCACGGAACAGCAGCACCAGGTAAATGGAAGCTCTGGGAGGCACATGTTAACAGAGTCCCACCCCACCTTGCCTAGAACAAACAGGCGGCATCAGAGGGTAGAAAGAGAGAACCTTTGTGTCTCCCAGCTGACAGACAGAGGCAGGGTCTTCACGTTTATCACATAGCTACTAGCCAGAGCTTGATATAGGAGATGGGGCTGGCTCTGGACCCTACTAATGGCTCCCTGGTAGGAAACACTCCCCAAATAAAATATAAGAAAGAAAAGGGAAGTCAGTAGTAAAGAATATTAGTTAGAACAGGGGTAGGCAACCTATGGCACGAGTGCTGAAGGCAGCACGCAAGCTGATTTTAAGTGGCACTCACAATGCCCGGGTCCTGGCCACCAGTCCGGGGGGCTTTGCATTTTAATTTAATTTTAAATGAAGTTTCTTAAACATTTTAAAAGCCTTATTTACTTTACATATAACAATAGTTTAGTTATATATTATAGACAGAGAAAGATCTTCTAAAAATGTTAAAATGTATTACTGGCACTCAAAACCTTAAATTAGAGTGAATAAATGAAGACTTCTGAAAGGTTGCTCACCCCTGAGTTCGAAGGTCAGAATTGTAGAAAATTGGTAAGGGAAGTGTGACGTTACTGATATAAATTGGGACCATATAGAACATGGGTTGCAACCAAGGTCCTGTAGTGGCACCAAATCTGATGTAAAGGGGGTCAATATGAGGTGTTTAAGACCAGGTTATGGGTTGCTGGTTATGATTATGCTGTCTGTATGTATGTATCATTTTGTAGTTGAAGTTATGAATATTAGCTCCATACTGTCTGTATTTCAAGCTGGTGCTGTGCTTCTGGGAGACATCCCAGACAAGTTGGTGTTAGCTCTGCCTAGCCTGCTTGATGGCCCATTAAGGACCATCAGCTACACAACTGACCCATGGAGAGAAGGCAGACACCCCTTGTGACTCAGCAAAGTATGCAGGGACTGGCCCATGTGACCCCAGACTCCATTTTGCTGTAATTTTCCACAGTAAGGACAAAGAGGTTCTTACACCTGGAAAAGCCTATATAAGGCTAATGCCTCATCTCCATCTTTTCTTCAATCCTGCTTCTACCTCTGGAGGGACTTTGCTACATGCTGAAGCTCTACACAAGGGACTGATGACCCATCCCAGCGGGGGATGTTCTCCAGAGACTTGATTTGAACCTGCAGTTTATGCCACCACTGCTACAAGCCTGAACTAAGAACTTTGCCATTACTGGATGTAATTAATTCCATTTAACCAATGCTACCTCTCATCTCTACCTTTTTCCTTTTATGAATAAACCTTTAGATTTTAAAGGATTGGCAACAGCGTGATTTGTGGGTAAGATCTGATGTGTATATTGACCTGGGTCTGGGGCTTGATTCTTTGGAATCGAAAGAACCTTTTTCTTTTATTGGGGTGCTGGTTTTCATAATCATTCCTCCCCGGGACGGGTGGCACTGGTGGTGATACTGGGAGACTGGAGTGTCTAAGGAAATTGCTCGTGTGACTTGTGGTTAGCCAGTGGGGTGAAACCGAAGTCCTCTTTGTCTGGCTGGTTTGGTTTGCCTTAGAGTTGGAAAACCCCAGCCTAGGGCTGTGACTGCCCTGTTTGAGCAAGTGGTCCTGAATTGGCACTCTCAGTTGGGTCCCGCCAGAACCGCCTCGTCAAGGAAGCTATCAGAAATCAATGACCAATCAATGAAAATAAGAAGGAAGTTTTGAAAAGTATATTAATCCTAACAATGGTAGTGATAAATTACTAGACGGAAATGGCAGAATTATCAAAAATAATGCAGAAGAGGTAAAAGTGTTCAATAAGTGTTCTCTCCTGGATTAGGAGAAAACAGATGCTGTACTTGTATCATAAGATGTTGACGACGACACTCCTTCCATTCCAACAAGAACTCACAAGGACATTAAACAGCAGCTATTACAGTTAGACATGTTTAAATAAGCAGGTCTGGATAACTTGTATCCAAGAGTTTTGAAAGACCTGGTGGAGGAGCGTGGTGGACTATTAATGTTGATTGTAATTAGGACTTGGAACACAGGAAAATTCCAGAAGACTGGAATTAAGCTAATGCTGTGCCAATACTAAAAAGTGTAAAAGAGATGACCCAGCTAATTACAAGAGTGTCAGTCTGATATCAATACTGAGCAAAATAATGGAGCAGTCGATACTGGATTTCGTTAATAAAGAATTAAAGGAAGGTAATATAATTAGTACCTGTTAACAAAGGTTTAGAGAAAATAAGGATATCCTTATTAGATGAGATCAAAAGTTTGGTTGCAGTTAATATTATTGATGTAATATATCTAGACTTCTGTAAGGCATATGACTTGATTCAGCACAATATTTTGACTAAAAAACTAGAATGATACAAAATAAACACGGCATACATTAAATAGATTAAAAACTGGGATTGTAAATGGGGAACCATGGTCAAGTGGATTTATTTCTAGCGGGTTCCCACAAGGATTGCTTTTTGCCCGTGTGCTATTTAACATTCTTATCAATGACCTAGAACAGAATATAAAATCATCACGGATGAAGTTTGCAGTACCACAAAGATTGCGGGTGGTGGTAACTAATGAAGTGGCAGTAGATTCAGGCTCCAGCACTGGGAGTCAGAGAAGTTGTCCCAGCCCTGGCTGGAGGGTTATTTCCTGTTCCACAAAGAGGAGAAGTTCCATTCCCAAATCCCTTGAAATTAGGCCGTATCTGACACTACACCCCCATATTCATCATAGTGGTATGGTTATAATATGATTAGGACATAATTATGATGCATTTTGTGCAAGATGTGTCATGTGCTGAATATGATTATCCTATTTGTGTGCATGGATCATGTTTGTATTTGAAGTTATGGATATTGACTCTGTATCTGTATTTCAAAGGTGCTTACTCTGGGTAACACCCACAATGAGCCTTTCAGGTACAACAATGAAGAAGCCAGACAGAGCTGATGGCTTATCAACAAAGAGAATGGATCGTGGAAGAGCTTAGCCTTCCTGTGAATGTTTCAGCCAGCCTATGAGTCATGGCTACTATGACTCAGCAGGACATGCTAGGACATGTGACTAGACCACATGACAACGAACTCCATTTTGGTACCTGTATTTTTACACAAACTGGACTGGGAACTGAGTTTGGAACAAATGGTTCCTGCCATATGGAAAAGCTACATAAGGTGGGGAATGAGGCCAAGAGATGATGTCACACCCCACACAAGAGAACTCCTGGAAACACTTGAGGAACAAAGACTGAACTGGGGGAACTGCTGGTCCCAGGGTAAAGGGATTTCTAGCTTGTGTATGGAAACTTGGGGGACTGCTTGTACCATCAGTCAGGGTGAGAAATTGCTAATTCAAATTCTATCCATCTAGTATGTTAGGCTTAGTTTGAGTTTTTGGTTATCTGCTAAGTAATCTGCTTTGATCTGTTTGCTATCACTTAGAAGTGTTGGGATACGTTAGGGTTCAGTAAAACAGCTGGGAAGCTGCTAATGTGCTGACATGCATTGGGGACAAAGGCATAAGCAGGCAGTAATTCTTTGCTTAACAAATAAGTTGCCATATTTTTTCTCTCTCTGTTGCTTGTAAGAATTGACATTGATGCAGCTGCATGAGAAGTGTAGTTGCTGGAATGAATGTCCTTTGCGTGAAAGAAAGTAAAAGAAATGTTATCTCCCCCTTCCCCTTCCTTTCCCAGCTACATAAACAAGCCCTGGCTTATGGCCCCTTCCTCCCTCCCCGAGAACTGCTCATTGACCCTTCCTCCATACCCTGAGAACTGCTGTTTAGGGAAATTTGTAGCAACACGTTATTGCAAAGAACGGTATTTTCAAGGTAAAAATGCCTCTATGATATGTGTAATACTGTGATAGTGGATAGGGGTGGGTATACTAATTGTATGAGTGTTTCTACTACTTAATAAGGGGTTTTGGGGTGTTGTAACGGATGTAGGTGTTTACATACAAATTTAGATAAAAGGCGTGTGATGTAACTTATCCAGTACTTACTTGATAGTTGGGTCAAGGGGAACAAGTAACACAATAAAGAAGCCTGTATTCATATCCGCCTCTGGATCAACCGGCTCCTTTTTTGTTCTAACAATAATTACTTAAAATCTACCTTTCTGCCATTAATAAACTTGTTTTATGCTTTATCTTAATCAGTGCATTTTGAATGAAGTGTTTGGGGAAAAGCTGAGCTTGGTTAGCACAGGCTTGTTGTGCACATCTTTCCCATATCGAGGGGAAGGCGAACTATATTAATGAGCTTACATTATACAGATCCCTGTGCACTATAAGATGGTATAATTCTAAATTTATACTACAGCAGGTGTGCAAGGTTGGGGAGCTGGGAAATTGGCTGTTGTCGTCTATCTGTCCTTGAGTGGCTCAGGCAAAGCACTCAGGTAGCTCAGTTGGATGCATGGCGCCACCTGCTGTCGTGTTGGGTGATAACAGGCCCTGGAGAGGCTGGCTGAATCTCCAGCAAAGCAGTGTGAAAAGGGCCAGCCCAGCTTGAGGGTTAGAGGGCACAGTGGTTCCCAGAACCATCCCAGACTGCACCCCGGGGTGACAACCCATCACACCCTAAATTACATAAGTTTCAGCAGGTTTGTCACATCCTGTCCCCTCCCTTTCTCCACCCGAGATATTTCCTGCCTCCCACCACCTCCAGCAACTCCTACCCTCCTATGCATTTACTGCTCCTCTCCCTCCAAGCAGAACCCACCACCAGCTCCCTGAGAATCCCTTACCTGAGCCAGCTCCATTGCAGCCATTTCCTTCCCTTTGGGAGGATGAAATGATCTGGAGCAAAACGTGGACGTTAATCTGTAGCCTGCCAGGACGAGAAGGGCAATGTGAGAGAATGCAGAGGGGGCTTTTGTCCATTCCACATGCTGATCCCCTGATTTTTCCCTGTTAATGGACACTCTAGGTTCTGCCACACTGTGAAGCACAGAGTGACCTTATTCCAGTACAGGCCTAGCCCCCTCCCACCAGGGTGTAACCCTCTGAGACACGGTGAAACCCTCCCAGTAACATCCTCTGTTATACTTACCAAGTTTGCAGACAATACCAAGCTGGGAGGGGTTGCAAGTGCTTTAGAGGATAGACCAGGGAGGGAGAGCTCAGTGGTTTGAGCATCGGCCTGCAAAACCAAGGCTGTGAGTTCAATCCTTGAGGGGGCCATTTAGGATTTGGGGAAAAATCTGTCTGGGGATTTGTCCTGCTTTGAGCAGGATTGGACTAGATACTCCAACCCTGATATTCTATGATTAAAATTCAAAATGATCTGGAGAAAAGGCCTGAAGTAAATAGGATGAAATTCAATTAGGACAAATGCAAAGTGCTTCATTTAGGAAGGAACAATCAGGTGCACATGTACAAAATGGGAAATTCCTGCCCAGGAAAGAGCACTGCGGAAAGGGAGCTGGGGGCCATAGTGGATCACAAGCTAAGTATAAGTCAACAGTGCAAAAGGCAAACATCATTCTGGGATGTATTTGAGGGAGTACTGTAAGCAAGACACAAGCAGTAATTCTTCCACTCCACCCTGTGTGGATTAGGCCATAACTGGAGTACTGTGTCCATTTGTGGGTGCCACATATGAGGAAAGATGTGGACAAATTGGAGAAAGTTCAGAGAAGAGCAACAAAATGATTAAAGGTCTAGAAAACATGACCTATGAGGGAAGATTGAAAAATTGGGTTAGTTGAGTCTGGAGTAGAGAGGTCATGATAATAGTTTTCAAGTACATAAAAGGTTGTTACAGGGATGTGGAAGAAAAAAATGTTCTTAACCTCTGAGGATAGGACAAGAAGTAATGGCCTTAAATTGCAGCAAGGGCAATTTAGGATGGAGATTAGGAAAACACTTCCTAACTGTCAGAGTGGTTAAACTCCAGAACAAATAGCGTAGGGAAGTTGTGGAATCTCCATCATTGGGGATTTTTAAGAGGAGGCTGGACAAACACCTCAGGGATGGTCTAGATAATACTGAGTCCTGCCTTGAGTGCAGGGGACTGGACTAGATGACCTTCCAAAGTCACTTCCAGTTCTATGATTCTATGAACCAAAGGCCAGTGAAGAGCAAAATCAAAGGAGTCACTCTGGGGATTCTCCCTGTCACTGTCCCCAAGGTATCAGGTTAACTAAGTTGTTTGATGCTTTAGCCTTTGTAGAGTCTCTCCTGGGAGTGCCCCTTTCATGGGCTGGGCCTAGTTTTAGCTTTTGACAAGCGTGACCGGGGCTCTGAGACTGGGCCTTCTTGCCTCAGCACATCTTGTTTCTTTCTGTGGCTCCCCAGTGAGTCCCAATGAGTAGATACTCCTCATACAGACTGTGGACATAAGAACATAAGAGCTGCCCACTGCATCAGACCAATGGTCCGTCTAGCTCAGTGGCCAATGCCAGGTGCTTCAGAGGGAATGACCAGAACAGGGAATCCTCAAATGATCCACCCCATCACCCATTCCCAGCTTCTGGCAAACAGAGGCTAGAGACACCATCCCTGCCCAGCCTGCCTGTGACACTGGCAGATGAGGTGTTTGCTCTTGCAAAAGCCCCCATGTCTTCATTGAACAGGGACAAACGCATCGCTGGAATCAGTCTGACTCACCTGTGTTAGTATTAGGTATTAGGATTATAAGAATGCGCTTACACTTTATTGAATGCTTGTGAGTTGCTGCCTGGGTTAATATCTGACTAGTTGCATTGTGAGCCTCCGTGGCTCTGTAAATCACCAGACAGGAGAGAGACTTTACCTAGATGACGTGCTGATTGACAGCTGAATGCATTACACCCTGCCTGGCAGGAAAGGTGTAATCAACACCAGATAGACTATTATGCGATGTGAAAGACGACAAAAGACTGTTGTTGTGCTCTTCACTTCCCATTAGCTGACTTTGCAGCTCAGAGCACATGGCAGGAAGGGGATAAAAGCCCCATACAGAAGGAACTGATTATCTGTATGCTGCTTGGACTCTGGGGGCAAAGTTCCTAGGCATAAGCACGAGATCCCCAGCTGATTAGCCGGGTTAGTCCTAAAGAATATGCAGAGCTTGCTTATTATAGAAGCTTCTATTACCTTTTGAAATTTAAGACTGTAACTCATCTGCATCTATAGGATTACCTGCTTTGACTTTGTAAACAACTCTCCTTTCCTTTTAAATAAGTCTTAATACAGGTTATTACAGGACTGGCTACAAGTATTGTCTTTGTTGTGAGATCTAAGATTCAATTGACCTCAGTAAGTGACTGGTCCTTTGGCATGAGGTCAGACTTGACTAAGCCCTGGCTGGGATGATTTAGTTGAGGATTGGTCCTGCTTTGAGCAGGTGGTTGGACTAGATACCTCCTGAGGTTCCTTCCAGCCCTGAGATTCTATGACTGGCAGTAACCTGAACATGGCTGTGATTCGTGGGGTAAGGCAGTGGTTCTCAACTAGGGGTCCTGGGCCCCTGGGGCCTCTAGCAGGTTTCAGGGCAGGGGCCAAGCAAGGGCAGCATTAGACTCACTGAGGCCCAGGGCAGAAAGCTCCAGTCCCAGCGCATGAGGCTGAAGTCCAGGGCCCTGAGCCCCACCACCTGGGGCTGAAGCCAAAGCCTGAGCAATGTAAATTTGTGGGGCCCTGTGGCATGGTGCCCCGAGAGAGGAAGAAAGTGCCCTGAGGACGCAGCCAGAGGGCTGAGCCCTGACACACGACTGGCTCAGAGGGTCTCTGCAGTCAGGAAGGGCTCGCAGCGAGGGAAGCCTGGTAACTGATGGGTGGAGGGGTGAAGAGGTTTGGGGCATGTTGGGGGAAGAAGCATCTGGGACTGGATAACCTGGGGCTGGGCAGTCTCCATAGGGGACACTTGCTCCTCCTGTGCCCTTTTCACATCCTCTTGCGAGGCGAGAATGACCACCCTGTCCCCACCCCAGCGGCAGCCGTGTCTCAGGACTCGTCCCAGTTGCACCCACTAACTCTCCTCCCATTTGGGGTATAGCTCGGGGCAACAAATTCCCACCAAGATGAACCCAGCTGGCTGCTGCCTGTTCTGGTGCCACAGGGACCTCTGGTGGGTGAAAGGCAGAACTGTAGCACTTCTCAGGCAGAACGTATCTTCTTCAAGCCAAAAAAAAGAAATTCTGCGCTGGACGTGAATTCTGTGCATACGCAGCGGTGCAGAATTCCCACATGAGTAACTCACACTTGGCACAAACACAACCTGCTCCCTCCCATCTCTTCTCCCTATGTGTCCCAGAGCTGCTGCTGTCATTAATGCACACAGGCTTTCACTCCCGTTAGTGCTGGCAAGACCCAATCCAGCGACAGGACTGAACCCTTATTTTCCTATCACATGGGACAGTCTCAGCTGAGGGGGAGGTGAGATGGGGAGGGGGTACAACGGGGAAAGTTGTTGTACCCATGTTGGTCCCAGGATAGCAAAGAGGTATTTTTAATTGGTTCTAAAACAATTACATCACCCACCTTGTCTCTCCAAGAGATCTGAAAGTGGCAGGAAGAGACAAACAGGAAGACAGAGCTCAGGACTCTAAACCAAACATTTCAAACCCCTGGAAGAAACTACATTTCCCTTCTGCCCCTGGGTATGTTTGTATCCTCTATGAGGGACCACCCCATTCCCCTCACAGCAGCAACGGGAGACTGCAGCCAGCCCCAGATGGTCTTTCCCAATCCTGGGATGTTTGTTGTGACAAAGTTTGTGTGTGGTGGGTGCACGGGCTGGGGACACCTGGACTGATCTGCAGATTGGAAAGTCAGGGCAACTCTAGCACAACTTGGGGGATGTGGGAGCAGTTCTGGAGCTGGGCCTCTGTCCTCTCTAGCTCCCATGGCAGATGGCTCTGGCAGCATCAAGTGGGTCCATCGCTGCAGGGGAAGGTTGGGGTCGTGTCTGAGATCAGGGTGAGAATTGGAGTGGGGGGTCTATGCCCAAGAATGGGGGTAGAATTCACCTCCCAACCCCTCTGCAGAGCTCAGCAACTAGGGCTTTATCCAGTGAAGTGAATTTCACTCTGGGTGACTTTGAGCCAGCCACTGAAAGATCCTTGTGCCTTCAGTTCCACACTGGCCACAGGAGTTTACTAGTTCTCCCTCCCCAGACTGCCGGGGGCAGCCAGGGATAATTAGTGGGTTATGGGAATTAGAAGATGAAAATTCACTAAGAACAATGATATTTGTGTGTTTATTATTAAATCCCCAGACACCCACCAATCCCCGTCCTCCTTCTGATGAGCTATAAATATCTAAGGGACTCAGCTACTGATCCTGCAGTCAGTTCCTGCCCTTTCCCACTTTCTAAAGCAGCACTTTTAAGAACAGGGCAGGGAAACATGTAAATATTTTGAACCAAATTCCAGGAGCTGCTGAACATGGAGAAGTTAAAATGAAACCAAGGTTCCGTCTCTCCGAGGACCTGGCCCCTAGTGCAAAATAAGACACTCCCCAGGAATCTGAAATGGCCACTTCATAACTGATAATCTTATTAATCTGTTCACTTCTGGGAATTACCACTAAGAGAAACAACCCAGTGACGGTGCTATCCTGAGGAAAAGGTCTCATGTGTCTTTAGATCATACCGATTTGTAATCTGGAACGATATACACTAAAATGCCTAATTCGTAGCCCTACGGCAATTGCCTGGTGTCACTACAGGGCAGAATTAAGGTTGGTGCCTTAGTTGTGAATTTCCATCCCCTAGCATATTGCAATTGCTGCTAAGTGGGTTTGACAGAATTGATTGTGTCTATTTCTTTCTTTTAATTTCAATAGATAGTGATATTTATTTTTAAGCCCTTTTTTCAATGTTTACAATTTCAATGTTCAGAGCTGTGGGAAGTTATGGGGGTCGTCAGACAATTATTTAATAACAGTAACTGCTGAGAGTCCAAAAGCCAAATCATATAACTGTTCAAAGAGAAATTGTCAATGTCACACCCAAAATATACAGTGTAAATATCCTTAAATCAAACTCCACTTTCTCCAGAAGCATTTCTGTATATTACCTATATAAATATTTTTCATCTGTGTGTGTGTGTACAGTGAAATTAACATTTACTGCAATTTATTCATAAAAATCCAATCCTGTCAAGCATAATTTTAAGTAATGAAGTACTTGAATTCTTTCACTTCCTAGACTGGAACGTTTCACTTCAGGATAATTACATCCTCCTTGTGATGTATTTTACTCTCAGTACTGTAACCCCCTCGTGATGTAGCTCCTGTCTAGGAGCTCTGCTGAAGCCAGTGGCATTATGATCAGGTGACACTGACATGAGCAGAGACACATGGGGGAGGATGAGGTAACATGGAGGCTACCAGAGTTGAACGTGGCCGTAAGAGCACACGCTCTCTCAGCCTCTCCTCTCTCCCACCTCCCAGAGTCAGTAATTCTGAATCGTTCCCTGAAATCTAAATAGCCCCAGTATGAGAGACAGTGATTAACGCAGGTACCTTAGGGGCTGCAGCGCCAACCCCCTGCCTGAATGAGGAGGGTGAAGAATTGCAGTAGAAATGGGTTAGGTTGGGAGAGGGCACAGCTGATGGGTCTGGGTCTGGGAGCTGAGTTGACCAAGAGGCCAGAACTCATGAGGGGGGTGGGTTGGGAGAAGAAGTCAACAGGACTGCGTAGAGGCATTTCAGTGTATTTTCTTCATTAACCATTCTGCCATGTAGACTCAGACTTTAAAGGTCAGAAGGGACCATTATGATCATCTAGTCTGACCTCCTGCACAAAGCAGGCCATAGAATCCTACCCATCCACTTCTATAACAAACCCCTAACCTACGTCTGAGTTACTGAAGTCTTCAAATTGTGGTTTGAAGCCCTCAAGCTGCAGAGAATCCTCCAGCAAGTGACCCATTTGGGCTTTGGCTACACTTGCAAATTTGCAGCGCTGCAGCAGGGTGTGAAAAAACACCCTCTCCAGCGCTGCAAATTGCTGCGCTACAAAGCGCCAGTGTGATCAGAGCCCCAGCGCTGTACGTTAATCCCCACAGGAGGTGGAGTACGGCAGCGCTTTGAAGTGCTAAGTGTAGCCAAAGCCTTGGAAACTTTTCATTCACATCTAAACACCTTGGAGCTAAGCTGGGTTGATGCATTTCCACTTACAGCGGTACAATTGTAATTAGGTGCTTAATCAGATGCTCATGCAGCACAAAGCAGTCAATAATGGGTGTGCTTTCATTCATTAACTGGACTGTGTGCTGTGCATCGCTTTGAAAAAAAGATGCTGTGAGGGAGTGTCAAAATTTTAGGCATTAAGAAATGGTAAGTAGGTGTCAGTTCATTTCTCATGCGTTTCTCTCCTAATTTTAATGTCAGTTTTGAATCAGTATTAATACCATGTTGTTTTAACAGAAGTAGGGTCCATTTGTATAATTGTTTGCAAGATTTCATTGGATATTGTGAACCTGCCGTCTTCACCTTTTATTTTCAGATTCCTAAATACAACCCAGCACACCTCTCCTGACAGACTGCAGGCCCTGGCCGGTGATTTGTCAATTGGAAGTGACAGAGGAGGAGAAAGACCTGGGTGTATTGGTTGATCACAGGATAATTATGAGCTGCCAATGTGATGCAGCCGTGAAATAGGTTAATGCAGTCCTAGGATACATCAGGTGAGGTATTACCAGCAGACACATGAAAGGCTTAGCGCTGTTATACAAGGCACTGATGAGACCTCATCTGAAATACACCTCTACCTTCTGCCCTTAAAGTCTGTGAGTCTATAAGCTGTGCCTTGCGTTGCACAGACACTGATGGAGATCAGGGCCCCATCGTGCAGCACATGGCAGAGAACCTGACTGAGATCAGCACCCCATTCTGCTGGGCTCTGCACAGACAGAGAGGGACAGTCCTCGCCCCAAAGAGATCACAATCCAAGTAGACAACAGGGAGGAGGAAAACAGAGAGGGGCTGTGACTTCCCCCAGGTCACCAAGCAGGTCAGGGACAGAGCCAGGAACAGACCCCGGTAACGCCAGAGTCCCGTCACCCGCAGCTTGGAAAGGTCCCCAGACCCCATTGTATTAGGCTGCAGGAAGAGGTGGTTTGTCCATGGATGAACAGGCTGTCTTGGCAGGGCAGCTCAGCTGCGGTCCCTGCACACAGCTGGGGTGTCCTGGGTCAGGAGAAGTCAGTGTCCAGCCCTGTGGGGCTGTGCTCCTGGCTCATACCTCCAGCACTCACTGCTGCCCCTCCCTTACCAGCTGCACTGGTCAGCCAGCCCCAGGACTCAGGGAGGTCACTGCTCCCCGTCCCCCATCTCCTGCAAGCCTTCAAACAGGGACATGGTGCACCAGTGCCAATCAGAGTGCACTAGTGTAAATTCTGTCTGTACTAAGGGTTTGCACAAGTGCCTAAAACACCAGGGTGGCAGAGACCTTCAGTGCCCAAAACAGCAGTACGGTGGCACTAGAACTGGAATCTAGTTCTAGCTCGGTCACGGACAGCCTGGGTGACCTTGGACACGTCAATGTTTCTCCTCCCAACTTTAGTCTCTTTCCCCAGCTACCACTCACTGGGGTCTCCTCTCTCTCCAGAGCTGCTCACCACTACAGTCTGTGTGGGTGTCCCCAGAGCTAAGGCAGGTCAGCTCTGGAATAGTCTTACAAGGGGGCTAGGGAGTCTCTTTCCCTGGAAGTTTTTAAGAACAAGTAGGACAAAGCTCTGTCAGAGACAATCTACATATACTTGGTCCTGCCTTGGCAGAGAGAGCTGGACATGACAACATCTTGAGGTCCTATCTAGCCCTACATGTCTAGGATGCTATGCAATATATACATATAAAACAACAAGATGAAACCAAATAAAAACATGGTGTCAGGCCATTCAAAAAACAACAACAAAAAACTACACTGCACAGCATAAAATGACACAATACTAAGGAGAAGAAAGCAACGCAAAGCAAACTAACACACCTTAGGATAAAAGTACACAGTGCAAAAGAGCTCAACTCAATCCAACACAACAAAGACACCAAACAAGTTGAGGCAAAACAATGCACCATAAAACTATGCAACACAACATGGTGCGATCACAGTTCCAAATGGCCCCATGCAAAACAGCTCAGCGTAGAACAGGACACAGCACAAAAGAGAATTATTTCAATGTAGGCCTGGAAGGGATCTTGAGAGGGCGTCTACTCCAGCCCCCTGTGCTGAGGCAGAACCAAGTGTTAGGATATAGCTATTCAGGCCTGTCTGCAAAGGCCTGTACTTTAAGAATGTAGGTGTATTCTTATCACTTAGCTAGTTATAGAGCTATAAAAGAAGGAATCAAAGATCACTGTCTGTGGAATGGCCTTCTCTTACTGCGACAGGCAAAGGCCTTCAGCCAGTACAGTGGTGCGACATGATCTGGGTCGGGGTCAGTGCAGTGCCAGACCCAACGGGGACACAGATCTCAGTCGAGGTCTCTGAAGTGCCCAGCACAATGGAGGCAGCGGTTTGGGTCGCAGTCGTTCGCTGCCTGGCACAAGGGGGGCTGTGATCTCGGTCCAGGTCTCAGTTTTACCTGGCACAACAGTGGGGTCTGATCTCACCTGGGGTCTCTTCAGTGCCTGGCAGAACAGGGCCCAGATCTCAGTTGGGGTCTCTGCAGCAGCTGTCAGAACAGGGCCACGCTCAGTACGATAAGAGCCCTGATCTCAGTCACACATCTGGAGAGAAAAGCGGGAAGATTTTTGAGCATTAGATATCAGTATTTCAGAACTGAGGAGAAAATGGGGCACAAACTAAATATTTGCCAATATAAAAGAGAAGCACCAACAGCTGGGAGATTTTGTGTCACCATTTAAAGGCTCAAGAGAAAAGATGGGAAATTTGAGGGGATTATACAAGGACATTGAATCAACAACAGAATGGGAAGGATTCTTCTTGCCCCACACTCACATGGCCGGCAGGGAGCCCTGGGTGATGTCTTTTCACAGGGGAAAGGAGTGGGGCTGGAGTGAGAAAGTCACTATCAGTGGGGAGGGCCTGGCAGTGGGGTCTGGGAATGTGACTAGCAAGTGGTGGGGGGTGCAGTGTATATTGGAAAAGGGGTAAAAGAAATACAAACAAAACATGGTACTTATTTAAAATCCTGTTAGGGCTCCAAAAGGAGCCATAGTAGATTGTGCTTGCTTTTTCAGATCTTTGGAGCAGTGTTTTGGAGCAGAAGATGAAAGTGAACAGTAATAAGAACCCTGGTGGAAGTGAAATGTGTCCCTTCTGAAACAGTCTCTGAGCTGCTGATAGCTTTGAATCCAGAGGCAAGCCAAGAAAGACTCTGTGTGGATGCAATACCCAGCTGATGGAGGAAGGAGGAAACTGCCATTTGCAGCACAAAGAACCTGAGAATAATGAATGCATCTGGTCAGCAAACAAGCTACTAGAAGACTCAGATTATGGCCCTCCAGAAAAGGGAGGTGAAAAAACAAGTCAAGCCTGAAAATAAGGGGGACAGGTTAACCCTAAGGAGCGTGTGTGTGTGTGTACAGAGCAGAAATCTGAAGCTGTGGGAAACTGAGGCACGCCACCTCATAAATTTCATAAATGGTCAGTGAGTGGGGTAATTCACTAGCCTGACTATAGAACAAAATAAGGCCAGCCTGAAGGTAATTCTTCTGTTCTTCCTGCAATTAGCAAGGACATTTGTAAAAGGAATTGGTATTATTATTAAGAAATAATCTGATCCCATCAGGGGGGTGGAAATTGTTTCTTTCGTTTTTCAGACACTCTACAACCATGCTGGCGCCAGCGGAAGAATAACCCAGAATACAATGGATCTATGTTTTGTGATGTTTGTCTGTGGTGTTGGTCTTGCTGCTAGCATGAGGTGGGTGGGGGATGGCTTCAAAAGGCTGACCTGGGGGGAGAGGAAGAGGTGTGTGGGAATGCAAAATGCTCAACTGGGAGGCCAGCACCTGGGTAATGGCTACTATGGTGCCTGGAAATAGAACGGCAACTAAGGTGGGCCCCACAAGCCCTATGGGAATAATGAGAAGGGGAGGAGCTCACTGGGAATCAATGGAGGGGTGATGAAAAATGGTGCACATCAAAGGAAATGTTTGGCCGTGCCCTCTCCTATGACTATGCAGGAGCAGGATCCATGGCCTATGGCAAGGGGTGGACAATTGGGTGTACTGTGTAGGAGGGGTTTTGCTGGAAATGTACATATTTCTGGGGGCACAATTACACCAGCCCCAACCAAACTACACACATCCACACGCTGCTATCTGGACTTTGGTGCACAAATGGATCTGTAAATCTTATTGCTGTGAATAATTGCCTATTTAGCCTTTGAGCTTTTTGTGGCAAGGTCTCTCTGTCCCTGTGGGCATGTCCACACTGCAGTCAGACACCGTGGCTGGCCCGTGCCCGCTGACGTGGGCTCACATGGCTCAGGCTGTGGGGCAGTTTAATTGTGGTGTCCATGTTCCAGCTGGGGCTGCAGCCCAAAGTCTGGCACCCTCCCACCTCGCAGGGTCCTACAGCCTGGCTCCAGCCCGAGCCCAGACATCTACACTGCAATTAACAGCCCCTTCGCCTGAGCCCTGTGAGCCTGAGTCACCTGGCATGGGCCAGCTGGGGTTTTAATGGCAGGGTAGAGATACCCTTGGTGTCTGTGCAGCACCTGTCACAATGGGGACCCTGATCTTGTTCAGTGTCTGTGCAGAGCCCTGCACAACAGGGGCCTGACCTCAGTTGGGGACTCTGCAACTCCTGGCATTACAGGGTGCCGGATTTTGTTTAGGGCCCCTGCAGCATCTGGCAAAATGTGGGGCCAGGATCTCTGTCAGGGTCTGTGCAGTGCCCAGTACAGTGGTGGGGCGTGATCTGGGTCGGGGTCAGTGCAGTGCCAGACTCAACGGGACACAGATCTCAGTCAAGGTCTCTGAAGTGCCCAGCACAATGGAGGCAGCGGTTTGGGTCGCAGTCGTTCGCTGCCTGGCATAAGGGGGGCCGTGATCTCGGTCCAGGTCTCAGTTTTACCTGGCACAACAGTGGGGTCTGATCTCACCTGGGGTCTCTTCAGCGCCTGGCAGAACAGGGCCCAGATCTCAGTTGGGGTCTTTGCAGCACCTGGCAGAACAGGGCCACGCTCAGTACGATAAGAGCCCTGATCTCAGTCACACATCTGGAGAGAAAAGCGGGAAGATTTTTGAGAATTGAATATCAGTATTGCAGAACTGAGGAGAAAATGGGGCACAAACTAAATATTTGATAATGTGAGACAGAAGCACCAACATCTGGGAGATTTTACGTCAGCATTTAACAGTTCAAGAGAAAGGAGGGGAAATTGGAGGGGATTATACAGGGATATTCAATCACCAACAGAATGAGATGGATTCTTCTTGCCTCACACTCACAGGACCAGCAGGTGCTGGGGAGTAGCTGGACTGGGAAACCTGGGGCTGGGCCGTCTCCATGGGGGACACTTGCTCCTCCCTCCCCTTCCTGGCCCTTCCCAGGCCCCGTTGCCAGCAGAGAGTGGCCCCCCCAGCCCAGCCCAGAGGTGTCCCTGTCTCAGGGCCCCCCCAGCCTCTGCCCATTCACCCTCTGCCCAGCTCAGGAATCCCTCGGGGGAACCATTTCCCACCCGCACAAGGACAAATCCCTGCAGGTGGAAATGGGGGAAACCCCCCAAACCTGAGACCTGAACTGGCCACTGGCGAAGGGGAGAGAAAATGGGGCACAATCGGGGGACAGGAACTTCTCAGGGGTTGGGGAGGTCACCCTGGGCGCTGCTCGTGGCTCTCTAGGAGAAAGGGGCAGGGCGGGGAGGAGGGGGTCCCCACGGGAGGGGGCAGCGGTAAATCCGAGGATCTCAGCCCCCTTTCTCTCCCGCTCCTCGGGGTCACCTGCCCCCGGCCATGTCCGGGCTGCACCGACATTTCCCGCCCGCCCCAGCCCGGTCTCACCCCACACCTGGCTCCACGCAGGGACCCACGTGGGGCCGGGCCCTCCCGGCACCCCTGCGGGGCCCCAGGGCAGAGCCTGGCCGGGCCTGGGGCGCTGGGCTCCTGCGGGGCAGCAGCCCGAGCCCCCGCGGGCGCTGCCCCCAGGAGCAGATCCCGGCGCTGCGAGATGCCGGGTCCCCCGGCCGGGCACTGGGGCAGAGTCACCGCCCGGCCCCGGCCCCGCCCCGGGGCTCGCTCCGGGGCCTGGAGGCTGCAGCTCCGCAGCGGGGCGGGAGGAGCCCGGGGCGGCTCCAGCGGGGCAGGGCCCGGGCCGGGCACGGGGGGTTAATGAAGGGCTCTCCCGCCGCGATCTGCGCATGCCCAGAGCTCCAACGGCACCAACCCTTCTCCGGCCCGGGAGAGGCTCCAACGGCCACGCACGAGCCAGGCAGAGCCGCAGCGCCCAACGCTCTTTCGCAGCCCGGTTCCGGCTCCCTCACTGACATCACTTCCGCTCCGGGGAGAGTCAGGAACTACATCTCCCAGCCTGCCCCAGGGCCGCTTCCGCCCTCCACCGCCCAGGTAAGGGAGGCCCCATCTCATCCCCGCCCCTCGCTGAGACCCCGACCCCAGCCGGCGCCTCTCAGACCCGCCCCGGCTGGGGAGCAGCAGCCCCGCCCGGAGCCCCCCCGGCCCCGCTCCCATGTGCCGGTCCCTGCCCGCGGCCGGGGCCAGAGCCCCAGACCCCCCCAGCTGCCAGTCACCCCCCCGCCCTGCTGCTGCTGCCCCTGCCCAGCGCCCCCAGCAGCCAGTCACCCGCCCTGCTGCTGCTGCCCCTGCCCAGCGCCCCCAGCTGCCAGTCACCCCCCGCCCTGCTGCTGCTGCCCCTGCCCAGCGCCCCCAGCTGCCAGTCACCCCGCCCTGCTGCTGCTGCCCCCTGCCCAGCGCCCCCAGCTGCCAGTCACCCCCGCCCTGCTGCTGCCCCCACTGCCCAGCACCCCAGCTGCCAGTCACCCGCCCCCTGCTGCTGCCCCCACTGCCCAGCGCCCCCAGCTGCCAGTCACCCCGCCCTGCTGCTGCCCCACTGCCCAGCGCCCCCAGCTGCCAGTCATCCCCGCCCTGCTGCTGCTGCCCCGCCCAGCGCCCCCAGCTGCCAGTCACCCCCTCCCTGCTGCTGCCCCACCGCCCAGCGCCCCCAGCTGCCAGTCATCCCCTCCCTGCTGCTGCTGCCCCTGCCCAGCGCCCCAGCTGCCAGTCACCCCGCCCTGCTGCTGCCTCCTCCCCACTGCCAGGGAGTTTTCCTGCTCCATACTCCCCTCACGTACCCTCTTAAAGCACCTCCCCAAAGGGCTCCCTGCTGCCCATGTGAAGGGTGAGGGGGGGGAATTATTACTGTCTGTTTATGGAACTTCCATACACAATCCCGTCACACTGTCCAACTACTGTCACTTACTTGGTATAAAATCTCTTCAGAACCGGGTGCTTTTCTCTCTTTATCAAATATTTCTTTTTAGACCTATTTCTTCCCCAGTTCTCAAGGATAGATTTAAAATATCCCGTGTGCGGTGCTGTAGTAGCCATGGTGAGCCCAGGATATTCGAGGCTGCCCCCGTGATTTATATACAAATGTTCCGTGTTATTCTCCATCCCATGCCTTGTGGATCTGAACACGTTCGCTTTTCTGCTGGCCGCTGTGCAGTGAGTGGAGCTTTGCATTGATCTGGCTACAGCAGTGGTTCCCAACCTTTTTGTGGCCAGTAGCACATTCAGGTTTTCAGAAGAGTGTGGCGGGCGCCAACCATTTTTCAAGGCTTATTTTCTGTTTGTACATTAAATATACAAAAAAAGTCATTTAATATTACATAATATATGAATCCATAAGACAAAAACGGTAATTTTATATGTAAAAGGTATTAACTAAATTATTCGGCAATTACTCTTTCACCTTCCCATGTCAATTTGCTCTTTTTTATCTACAAAATATTTTACAAAATAAATATAAACAATTTTCATCTTCTTTATTTTTAAAAAAGTAAAACATTGCTGAACTGCTGGTCCAAATATATTTATTATCCTTCCTTTAACATAGACTGAAGCCTGCAGCCCCAGAGTTCTCTGTTCCCGGCCGGGGCTGGGCTGCAGCTTCTCTCCAGCTTCAAAGCCGCGGCCCCGTGCCTGCCAAGGACAGAGAACGCCGGCGCCTGCAGCTCCGGAGAAGCCGGAGAGAAGCTGCAGTCCCGCGCCTGCCAGGGACAGAGAGCACCGGCGCCTGCAGCCCCGGAGAAGCTGGAGAGAAGCTGCAGCCCCGCGCCTGCCAGGGACAGAGAGCACCAGCGTCCGCAGCCTGCAGCCCCGGAGAAGCCGGAGAGAAGCTGCAGCCCCGCACCTGCCAGGGACAGAGAGCACTGGTGCCCGCAGCCTGCAGCCCCGGAGAAGCTGGAGAAAAGCTGTAGCCCCACGCCTGCCAGGGACAGAGAGCACCGGCGCCCGCAGCCTGAGTTCTCTGTCCCCGTCAGGCGCAGGGCCACAGCTTCTCTCCCCTGCTGGGCAGTAGGTGGGTGCACATAAATGCCCCAGCGGGCGCCATGGTGCTCGTGGGCACCGCGTTGGGAGCCACTGGTCTACAGCCACGTGCAGATCCCTTTCTTTAGTTGTGAAGCCGATATGTTCTGCTGATGCTGCTAGGTGTAATGCATGTTCAGTAGGGGGTTCTCCCCTACTAATGCTGTAGTGTCCTTCTCCTCTAGGTTAGTATATTAATGATCTCATTTTGGTGTCACGTGTGTCAGTTCATTGCCATGGCACTCGTCTGCTCAGACATCTGAGGGCTTGGCTACACTTACAAATTTGCAGCGCTGCAGCAGTGTGTGAAAACACACCCTCTCCAGCGCTGCAAATTGCGGCGCTGCAAAGCGCCAGTGTGGTCAAAGCCCCAGCGCTGGGAGCTCGGCTCCCAGCGCTGTCCGTTATTCCCCACAGGGAGGTGGAGTACGGACAGTGCTAGGAGAGCTTTCTCCCAGCGCTGGCGCTTTGACTACACTTAGCGCTTCAAAGCGCTGCCGCGGCAGTGCTTTGAAGTGCTAAGTGTAGCCACAGCCTTAGGATGCTCTGCAGAAAAGCTCCTTGAGTGGGGTGATCCACAGGGAGTAGCTCAAACCTCCAAAGTGCCTGGCCAGGGGCAGGACATTAGCCCAGCAAGGGAGGGGTGTGGCAATGACATCACAAAGGCCTTTTGCAGGACCTCAGACTATTGGTCCAAGGTGGTGGGGAGGTGGTGACCTCACAGAGAGATGCTGACATCAGCCAGGCAGGACAGGGGCGAGGGGCCAGGGAAACCTCAGAGACCCCTGTGGCTTTGCTTCAGCAAGTCTCCTTCTCCGGGTCTCTCTTTGAGGACTGAGGGAGTATTCGGGTTCACGGACATGAGCACCAGGAGGAACCTCTTCCGAGTTTTCTCCTTCCCTTTTAGTGATTTTACTAGAAAACAGCCGTCCCTGTTTAGAAGGTAAGAGCTTCCTCGAGGTTTGAAACCTGTTCAGTCTGATCCATCTGGTGGGAGTTGAATTCTAGGCATGGAAAACACGAGCTTAAGGAGGCAGAATTTTATTGCACACCTGGGATTTTGTCCCTTAGAATCATTGGGGACATTAGGGTTTGTCCTTTTTGTTTCACCTTTTCCTCCATCCCTCCCTCCCTCCTTTCGCTTCTTCTCTTGCTTCTTTTGTCCTTTCTCCTGTTCCCCTCCCAACACCAGGAGGTAGGATGGGGTGGGTGTGTGTGTTGCGGGGGAGGGCTCTGCAGCTCCCACTGTGGGAGGTCCACCCAAAAATGTGGGGCTGAAATAGTGCTCAGGCAGTCAGGACCAGATTAACCTTCTGTGGGTCCTGGTACCAAACATATTTGTAGGCCCCTATATAGTCACTGTGGGCCTGGTGGGGCAGTGCCATTGGTGCCATAGGATACCCGCTACTGAACCTCAGAGACATATTTCATTTTGATCACACACCTCTCCATGACTATATGCATTGCTATACACAGCTCCCTCAGCCCCCAGGTTTTCTTATTGAGCTGTACACCCATGTGGGTTTACCAGTGTCCACAGTGAGCAGAACTTTCATAGCGATCAAGGAAACTCCCAGATTTATCTCCTTCCTCCTTCAGACCTTCTCTAGCCATGTCTCCAGTACCCACCCCCCCATGTCACCAGTCACGGCATTGCTTGAACCTTGCAACGGCAGCACTAGGGACTCTAAATCCTCAGCCCTGGCCCTAGGCAGCTGCAGACTCTGGAGTTAGGCACTTCCCTCCTCTAGGCCATGGCTTTAAATACCTGCGATTCCCATCACCTGCAGCAGAGGCCACCAATTCCCACGCCCCCCTCAGCCAGCACCTAGTCGTGCAGAAAGTGAAGCCTGGATGATTTTGGAGGCTGGGATGCCAGGAGATTCCCGTCCCGGAGCAGCAGCTCTGCAACAAGCTCACATGCCCCCCCTCCGCTGTGAGACCAGGACCCTGTGAAGACAGTGGGGTTACCCCGTGTATAACCAGTTCTGGCCAAAGCCTGTTGAAGTGAGTGGGAGGCTTTTCATTGTCTTTAATGGGCTGTGTATAGATGCAAAGGCCCCATTCTAGGCTCCAGGAGCAAAGTGCCTGCTGTGCGGCACTGGTTTACTACTGTAACAGGAAGGTCTCACATCACCTAGTGAATAAGCAACACCTCCTACAGCACCTAACTTTTTCTGAGATGCTTCCCACCCAATTACTAAATGTGAACCTGCTTCCCTTACAAGGGCTGAACATATCAGGTGAGATGGTCACAAAAGCAAGGCACTTCTGAGTTCAGCAGGGATTTTGGATGCGCACAGAACACAGACAGGACTGGTTCCCGCATGGTTACTGCAGTAAAGTGGAATAATTTTCAGCTTGTGTGATTGGAAGATGTCTGGATCCATCTTATAAGACTGTCCTACATAAATGAGGAAAACTTGAGGTGCCTTTATTATTCTTTTGTTCCACTCTTTGTTTCTATGGGGGATTTGCCAGTGCAATATCACTGTCTTCCTTTTAAACAAGCAAAACTTAAAAAAAAATGGTAATGGCTGTTGAAAATAGCAATTCCAGCCCTAGTGAGCACTGGGAAGACCCCAGCATTTGTTGCTCAATTTTATCCTACTTTTTCAACAGCAAATGATAGTGGATCAGCATATTTGATTTGGGAGAAATGAAGTAACAGCTGCCCAAATTGAGCTTGAGCACTCCTGAATTTTGAGGGTGTTCAAATCTGGAAGGCAGGCGCTAGATTCCCTTTCTGAACATTAGCTAAATCTGGAAAGGAAAAAGTCAATTTCTATTTTCATGGCTCAGAAGTGGAAATCCTCCTGTGCTGTTTCTGAAGCTGCCCAGGTCCTCTCGTCTCCCTTACTTACCATTTTAACTTCTGGTGGGATCCACATACCTCCCTTGCCAGGCTTCAGATAGAAGGGGACACTGTCCATTTAGTCCACCCAGTTCCTTCCTTGGGGCTGCCAGGCGAGGTCACACCAGCATCCCTAAGCCAGTCTGGGAAAGTCTTCTGAGGGTGCTACCTGGGCCAAAGCCTTCTACTCCTTGGGCACACTTGTTCCCCATTCACACTGCCACCCCCTTCTAGCAGCCAGCTCCCCAGCCACAGCAAGCTGCAGCGCATGGAGTCTCGCAGCTTCCCCCCTCCCTTTCCTGTTGATAGCAGCCAAGGGAATGCTGGGAAATGTAGTTCCTTCCCTGCTCCAAGTCAGGGAGCTGGCCAAGGAACTACAGCTCCCAGGGCCCCGTGGGGTCTCAGCTCCCATGCTGAATCCGGGCTGCTCTAAGGCTCCGTTTCTGCAGAGGGGAGGAAGCGAGTGTTACAGGCCTGGAAAATCCTTGGCGTTCTCGTTACACAGGCATTCCCCGGCATGCCTTGCTGACTCAATCGGTGTATCCCCTTGATCCTTTCCATGGATTCATTGTACAGCTGATGACCCTGGACGGGCCATCAAACAGGCTAGGCAGTGCTGATGCCAATAGATCTGAGGGTGTCACCCAGAAACACAGTCCACAGTCTGGAATACAGATATACCCTACGTATCTATATCTCACAATACAAAGCTGATACGAACAAAAAAAATGATCACACTTGGAAAATTATAACATTTTCCCTGATACCTAACATGGCATATCAGCACAATTCATTATTAATACCAATATGATAAAATTGCAAAGTAATAATAATAGGAAGCGTCTCACAATTCCATGCAGTGTCACACTTAGTAAACCAGGTCCTTGAAGATGCAGAACACTTTGCTTAGGAGGGATTGAAAAATCCACATATCTGCTGGGAACACACACACAGGCCCTGTGTCAGTCTGTAATCCTATGTTCACTCTTCTGGAAAATTATGATCAATTTTGTACACAGTATGGTTTGTGAAGTATCATTTGAAATCACATAATCTACTGAATATTATCCTCCTGTTAAAATGTGTAGCAACACTGTATGTAAAGTTATGAGATTTTACTGTAGGATATTACAAAAAGTTACAATTCTGGGGAACACCCACAGACCAGTTCCTCAGAGACAGCAAGGCAAACAGCAATTCACTGGCAGGGGGAAGGTGTGAAGAAGACATTTACATTCTATCAGAGGGAGACCTGAAACTCATATCTCCAACAGACAGCCTGTCACCATGACTCAGCTGAGAACTGAAGTTGTTTCTAATAGAAAGGACTGAATTATAAAAAGAGGTGAGGAAAATGCTTGGGACTCTCTCTCTCCCCTTTCCCTCTGCCCATGACAAATCCTGAAGAACTGAACTTGGGAGGCAGGGGCAGGTTACGGGGGAGTCCTGGCTGAAAGGAAAGCCAGCCTGTCTCAGCACATGGAGAGAGAAACATTTGCTTTGAATCCATTTTAGCTTGTTAACTTAGACGTTAATTTGTGTTTTATCTTTGCATTTCTTTTGTAAACAATTCTGACTTTTATGCCTCATTACCCTTAACCACTGAAAAGATTTTTTTCCGGCAGTTAACAATTTTGTTTTTACCTAACCAGTGTGTTTGGATTCAAGTGTGTTGGAAACTCCATTTGGAATGACAAGGTTGGCACATGTCATTTTCCACTGATGAAATGACAGATTTCATATGAGCTCCCATTGTTCAGTAGTGTGCTGGACAGTGCAAGATGCACATTTCTGGGAGAAGTCTGGGAGCAGAGAATTTTCTGGGGTTCTCTTGTGGGGTACTGTAATTCGAGAGTCGCTGACTAGCAGCACTCAGTACTGTGTAGCTGGGAGCGAGTTACATGCTGGAGACTGTGTGTTACCTGCCCAGGAGTGGCTGTTCTCACAGTAAAGCAGTGTAAAAGGCACCCCAGCTTGGGAACTGAGTCTCACAGCTGTTCAACAGTCCAGATTGCACTATGGTTAATGTCACAGACACTCAATTTCAAAGAGTCTCCTAGAACACATAGAAAGTAAATCCATGTCCCAGAAATCGAGAGGGAGAGAGGGCAAGTCTCCCTGGCACTGCTTCTTGCTGACAGACCGGTCCAGAGACAATGAGAGAGTCCTGGGGAAGCTGGGAACAGTAACTATGGGCTGGTGGGGTTCAGGGGAGAAAGGGAACAGGAAGGGCAGGGATGTCACTGAATGCAGGATCTCAGCAGTACTAGATGTCAGGATAACACATAGTGCAGCTCATTGGAAAACAATCTCAACTATACATAAAATTATGGGGTCTAAATTATGTTTCCACTCGAGAGATTTTGGAGTCACTGTGGACAGTTCTCTGAAAACATCCACTCAACTTGCAGTGGCTGTCAAAAAGCAAACAAGAAGTTGGGAGTCATTAAGAAAGGGATAGATAATAAGACAGAAAATGTCATATTGCCTCTCTATAAATCCATAGTACACCCACATCTTGAATACTGCGTGCAGATGTGGTCTCCCCATCTCAAAGAAGATATATTGGAATTGGAAAAGGTTCAGAAAAGAACAAAAAAAAATGATTAGGAGTATGGAACAACTTCTGTATGAGGTGAGATTAAAAAGACAGGGACTTTTCAGCTTGGAAAAGAGACAAAGGGGGGATATGAGAGAGGACTATAAAATCATCACTGGCGTGGAGAAAGTGAATAAGGAAGTGTTATTTACTGCTCATAACACAAGGACTAGGAATCACCAAATGAAAATTAATAGGAAGCAGGTTTAGAACAAACAAAAGGAAGTATTTCTTCACACAACGCAAACTCAGCCTGTGGGACTCCTTGCCTGAGGAGGTTGTGAGGGCTAGGAATATAACAGGGTTTAAAAGAGAACTGGATAAATCCATGGAGGTTAACTCCATTAATAGCTATTAGCCAGGCTGGGTAAGGAATGGTGTCCTTAGCCTCTGTTTGTCAGAGGGGGGTGATGGACGGCAGGAGAGAGATCACGAGTCCAGAATGCTGTGGAAGATAGTGCCATAGTGTAGCACTCCTTCCCCTTCCTCACCCTCCAGATCTAGGACAAGGAATCGGGCAGGAGTTTTCCCAATGGAACTGGAAGTTCCTGCAGTTTTCAAGAGGGGAGAAATGCAAAATCTGTGATTTCACCTCACAGTGTTTGATAAGTGGCTAGAAAGTTATCACAGTGACTGGGCCTGGCCAGGGAATGTCGGGCAGTGCTTGGAGCCAGGATTCTGGCACAAGCTGATCAGAGAGAAGGAACATGGTTAGTAGCAGCCCCCAGAGCCTCCATCCAGGGGCCCCCCAACACCCCCAGTACCCAGAACCCAGATCCCCCCAGCCAGGGTCCCACCAGATATTTCCTGGGACCCAACTCCCAGAATCCCTGGCCAGAGAGATCCCAGATACCCCTCAGAGTCCCACCGGCCAGAGAACCCCCACCAGATCTTCACTGCCAGGCTGGGAATCCCACCAAGAGCCCCCACCAGCGAGGGACCCCAATTAGGAACTCACTGCCTTCCTGGGATTCCCCCACTGCCCTCCTAGGACCCCCGCCTGCCCTTCAGCAGAGAGGTAAGACATGTCCATGCCCTGTCACTAGCAAATAATGGTCACCATGGAGCCACCCCAGAGGTGGCTGCATCACAGAGACCATTTGTCATGGGGTTTAGGATACTTCTGGACCCACACTGCACTCAGAGTGACCTCCTCATCCCGTGCCAGCTGGAGAAAGAAAAGGGTCCAGCCAACTCTCCCGTTACCAGCTGGGAACCACTGATCCCCAAACAGGGGGAGGCCTCTGGCTTTGATGGGTATTAAATATCTGGCTGGTCTCTTTCTTCAGCAAACATTTTAACAGAGGTAAAGGAGGGAACAAATGATTCTCAAAGGAGTCAGGAAAGATGATCTCTGGCAATTTAACCCCCTACAACATCCAGGATGGAGAAGAACTCAGGGCAACAGGTTCCCTTGAAGGAAGAAGTTGGTGGGATTTAGAAACATGGGGAACAGCCCCAAACCCAAGAGGATTTTTAACTAACATTTGATAATGACATAGAAAGAGGGAAATCCTGAGCTTTGAGAGCAACGTTCAGAAATGAAAGAGAAAGGGTGGAACTCTGAGAGATTTTGGATCCATTTTGCAAATTATAGAGAGGAAAGTGGAAAATCAGAGGGATTTTATATCAGTTGTTGATAGGAGGCAAAATCTGAGTGTTTCACATCAATATTTGATAAATGAATAAAGAGGAAATGGGCAACATTTGCAAACATTTTATATCCATGTTCAAGAATCTGAGGAAAGGTGTCAATCTGAGATTTTCTTTGTATTTTATCATGAGAGAGACAAGGAAAAAAATCTCAGGGGATATTCACTTAGAATTAGACAACTAAAGAAAAGTGGGGCAAATGTTTAGAGTATTTTATATCAGTCTTTGAGATTTGCAGAGAAAAGAAGCCACAAGCTAAGCAATTGATAACATGAGAGAAAAATACCAAGATCTAAGGGGGATTTTATGTTGCTATTAAATAACTAGAGGGAAAAGGGAGACTGTTTGACTGCATTTTATGAGACTATCCAATATATAAACACAAAGTGATGGTTCCCCCCCACTGCCACCATTCACATGAGCAGCAGGGAGCCTGGGAGGAGCTGATTTAAGGGGGGAAGGGGAGCTGGAAGGCTCCCTGATAAAGGAAGCGGCGGAAGTGGGGGACGGGCAGGTGACTGGCAACTGAGGGCTGGGGGAAACTGTGTTGGTAGTTTGGGGTCAGTGGGTGGGATTGGGAAACTCGGGTCTGGGCATTCTCCATGGGGGACACGTGCTCTTCCCATCCCCGCCTTGGCAGAGAACGGGCATCTCCTCCCATCCCCACTCCAGGGCAGCCATGTGCTGGGGAATGACTCAGGGCAACAATTTCCCACCTAAATGAGGACAAATCGCGGCAGATAAAGTGGGGGGGGGGGAAGCTGCCCCATGGGAGAGATTTTAAATGGACACTTGAGAAGTAGAGAGAGACCAGGGGGAAATCGGGGGAGATTAGAGAGCTCATCATTGGGGATCTCCTGGATTTTATAGCCACCTGTGATAAGGGGGGAAAAGGGGAAAAGCCGGAGAGACTTTGTAGGTGGGAGGACGGGGCACAAACAGGGCAGGATTCAGTGAACTCACCTCCCCCCCGCGGGAATTTCCTGGCTGCACAAAACAGTTCAAATGTCCCGCCCCAATGACCTTCCCCCCCCGCAACCCCGACTCCCCCTCTGCGCCCGCTCAACTCCTGCTCCCCTCGCCTGGATCTTCCCTTTAGCCCCCAGCCCCGCCCCACCTGCCTGACCCCCATCAATTCCCTGCTCAGCCCCGCCCCATCCCAGCCCCACCTGCCAGACCCCATCAATTCCCAGCTCAGCCCCGCCCCATCCCAGCCCCACCCCACCTGCCTGACCCCATCAATTCCCAGCTCAGCCCCGCCCCATCCCAGCCCCGCCCCACCTGCCTGACCCCCATCAATTCCCTGCTCAGCCCCGCCCCATCCCAGCCCCGCCCCACCTGCCTGACCCCCATCAATTCCCTGCTCAGCCCGCGCCCATCCCAGCCCCGCCCCACCTGCCTGACCCCCATCAATTCCCTGCTCAGCCCCGCCCCATCCCAGCCCCGCCCCACCTGCCTGACCCCCATCTATTCCCTGCTCAGCCCCGCCCCATCCCAGCCCCGCCCCACCTGCCTGACCCCCCATCTATTCCCTGCTCAGCCCCTGCCCCATCCCAGCCCCGCCCCCACCTGCCTGACCCCATCAATTCCCTGCTCAGCCCCGCCCCATCCCAGCCCCGCCCCACCTGCCTGACCCCCATCAATTCCCTGCTCAGCCCCGCCCCATCCCAGCCCCGCCCCACCTGCCTGACCCCCATCAATTCCCTGCTCAGCCCCGCCCCATCCCAGCCCCGCCCCCACCTGCCTGACCCCCATCAATTCCCTGCTCAGCCCCGCCCCGCCCCTTCCCTGTTGCTCCTCGCCCCGCCCCCAGCGGAACGTTCCGGCTGATACGGGCGGGGAAGGGCAGCGGCTTCAGCAGCTGCTACTGAGCATGCGCGGTGCCCGGGAGTAGCACAGGGCCATGGGGAGCGATTTAATGCACCGCCTCGCTGCCCCCATCCCAGCGGGGGGCGGATCCTGCGGCGGCTCCGCTGGGGCCGAGGCGGCTCCGAGGCTTCTCCCGGGTTCCCCGGGGCAGAGTCACGTGCCCGCCCCCAGCGCCCCCGGGGTCTCTCACTCCCGGGGCTCCGGGCGGGGCTGGGGCGGGCAGAGCCCGGGGCTACCCGGGGGGCGGGGCCCAGCTGGAGAACCCCCGGCCGGGCCCCGCACAGACCCCGGGGAACAGCAGCGGCTCAGCCCGGGCCCGGCTCACGCGGAGGCGGCAGCAGCAGCAGCTTTGTTCTCCCGCCCCCAGCGGGGCTCGCACGGAGCATGCGCGATTTTACCTGCTGAAACCCTCCGTTACCTGGGCTGGAGAGGGCGGAAGCGGCCCCGGGGCAGGCTGGGAGATGTAGTTCCTGACTCTCCCCGGAGCGGAAGTGTTGTCAGCGGGGAAGCCGGAACCGGGCTGGCTCGCGCGGGGCCGTTGGAGCCTCTCCCGGGCCGGAGAAGGGTTGGTGCCGTTGGAGCTTTGGGCATGCGCAGATCGCGGCGGGAGAGCCCTTCATTAGCCCTGGGGTCCCTGGGGTGGGGCGGGAAATGTCGGTGCAGCCCGGACCGGGCGGGGGGGGGCAGGTGACCCCCGTGGGGCGGGGAGAGAACGGGGGGGGCTGAGACCCCCTCGGATTTACCGCTGCCCCCCCGTGGGGACCCCCCTCCCCCCGCCCCGCCCCCTTTCTCCCTAGAGAGCCACGAGCAGCGCCCAGGGTGACCCCCTCCCCCAACCCCTGAGAAGTTCCCTGTCCCCCCCCCGGTTGTGGCCCCTGTTGTCTCCCCGTCACCAGTGGGCAGGTCAGGTCTCTGGGTTGGGGGTTTGACCCATTGCCACCTGCAGGGCGTTGTCCGTGTGCGGGTGGGACAAGGTTCCCCCAAGGGATTCCTGAGCTGGGCAGAGGGTGAATGGGCAGAGGCTGGGGGGGCCCTGAGACAGGGACACCTCTGGGCTGGGCTGGGGGGGGCCACTCTCTGCTGGCAACGGGGCCTGGGAAGGGCCGGGAAGGGGAGGGAGGAGCAAGTGTCCCCCATGGAGATGGCCCAGCCCCAGGTTTCCTCCCAGCTACTTCCTCCCAACCTGCCCAACCCAGCAGCCCCCACCTGCTAGTCACATTCCCAGACCCCACTGCCAGCCCCTCCCCACTGATCCTGACTTTCTCACTCCAGCCCCATCCTGTCCCCTGTGACAAGGCATCACCCAGGGCTCCCTGCCGGCCATGTGAGTGTGAGACAAGAAGAATCCCTCCCATTCTGTTGTTGATTCAATATCCCTGTATAATCCCCTCCAATTTCCCATCTTTTCTCTTGACCCTTTAAATGGTGACACAAAATCTCCCAGATGTTGGTGCTTCTCTTTTATATTGGCAAATATTTAGTTTGTGCCCCATTTTCTCCTCAGTTCTGAAATACTGAGATCTAATGCTCAAAAATCTTCCCGCTTTTCTCCCCAGGTGTGTGACTGAGATCAGGGCTCTTATCGTACTGAGTGTGGGCCTGTTCTGACAGCGGCTGCAGAGACCCCAACTGAGATCTGGGCCCTGTTCTGCCAGGTGCTGAAGAGACCCCAGGTGAGATCAGACCCCACTGTTGTGCCAGGTAAAACTGAGACCTGGACCGAGATCACGGCCCCCCTTGTCGCAGGCAGCGAACGACTGCGACCCAAAGCGCTGCCTCCATTGTGCTGGGCACTTCAGAGACCTCGACTGAGATCTGTGTCCCCGTTGGGTCTGGCACTGCACTGACCCCGACCCAGATCATGTTGCACCACTGTACTGGGCACTGCACAGACCCTGACAGGGATCCTGGCCCCACATTTTGCCAAATGCTGCAGGGACCCCAAACTAAATCAGGGATCCTGTAATGCCGGGAGTTGCAGAGCCCCCGACTGAGATCAGGCTTCCTGTTGTACAGGGCTCTGCACAGACACTGACCAGGATCAGGGTCCCCATTGTGACAGGTGATGAACAGACACCAAGGCTATCTCTACCCTGCCGTTAAAAAAACCCAGCTGGCCCATGCCAGGTGACTCAGGCTCACAGGGCTCAGGCGAGGGGGCTGTTTAATTGCAGTGTAGGTGTCTGGGCTCGGGCTGGAGCCAGGCTGTAGGACCCTGCGAGGTGGGAGGGTGCCAGACCTTGGGCTGCAGCCCCAGCCAGAACATGGACACCACAATTAAACAGCCCCACAGCCTGAGCCGTGTGAGCCCAAGTCAGCGGGCACAGACCAGCTGCTGGTGTCTGACTGCAGTGTGGACATGCCCACAGGGACAGAGAGGCCTTGCCACAAAAAGCTCAAAGGCTAAATAGGTCAATGGTGGGAGGCGACTCTCCATTTTACAGATGGGGAAACTGAAGCTCAGAGAGCTGAAGTAATTTGCTCAAGTTTCCATGGAGAATTTGGGGCAAAACTGGAAACTGAACCCAGATTGTTTGAATTCTTGCCTCTCCCCTTAACCCCAAGCCCAGTGTGTGTGTGTACAGCGTTGTTTTGGTCTGTGTTTGCCTTGCATTGGCTTCCAAGGGAGGCTGTGGAATTGCCTTCATTGTAGGTTTTTAAGGCCAGGTTAGAGATACACCAGTCTGGGAATGTCTAGGGATACTTGGTGTTAGGGGGCTTAGTCCTTCACCCTCTCACTTCCCTGGTCCTTCTCCCATGAACAGAGAGCAGCAGTACCCCAAGTCCAAAGGCGCAAACAATTCGATGTTTATTGGGGTGAACTTCCAGCAAGCAATGATTCCAGTTTCCTTCCTCAGTGTCCCCCTTCCCAGCTCTGACACCACAGAGCCTTGCCTGTGTCCCTGTCCCTGTTCCCATCCCCTGTTCCCATTTCCCCCTTTAGCAAAACATGATCCCAATTCCCCCAGTCCCTGTTCCCATTCCCCCCCCGCTTTACTTCCTGATTGACTGCAGACTATATAGTAAAACCTGAGTTTTGCTTAGCTATTTCTTAACCAATCATTTTACTGAAATTTAACTATCCAATCCTAACATATTGTAACATGGTTATTTAACCAATTATATTCCACCACCTTCATTGGTTTACACCCAACAAAATTAATTGTACAGCAGACAGAAACAATCACAGAACCAGACAGAGACCATGCAAATAAACATACAGAACAATACAGAAGGGAGGATTTCACAACTACATTTATACAGACATAAGGGTTTTCCAGCTGTGTCTATTGATAAGTGAGTTTTTGCCAGACAGGACGCTATCAAACCAGGTTTCCTTTTACATCTTCTAGGCTCTTCTCTTTCTCTGGCGGTGATAGAAATATCAGGGCAGGATTGTATTCCTAACAGACCAATAGCACCTTATTTCAATGTGACTAGTTTGGAATGTGAGGATGTGACCAGACACTTCCCAGCGTATGGCTGCCTAACTACATCTTGGCTGAAGGCCTTAGCCTGTCGCAGTAAGAGAAGTCATTCCACAGACAGTGATCTTTGATTCCTTCTTTTATACCTCTGTAACTAGCGAAGTGATAAGAATACACCTACATTCTTACAGTCCAGGCCTTTGCAGACAGGCCTGAATAGCTCTATCCTAACACTCCACCCCCTTTTTTTTTTCTTTTTCTTTTGAGATCCTCCTCCCCAGGTATCCCTGGAAAAGCACAGGACAGATGGCGACACATTTTCTGATAGGGCCAGGCATCAAGGTGGAAGGTGTCAATATTCCATTTGTCCCACTGCCCCTTGTGTAGTCCCGTGCCCTGCACCTTCTCTCATACGGGCATACCACACCTAGTCCAATTAGTGTCCCAGACTTCCCATTAGATTGGGCCCAGGTTGTCTTGCACACTGCGGGGTGGGAAGGGCTTACTACGTTACTTATAGGTTATCTGCACATGCAGCGTGACACAAGTGCTGTTAACAATATACAATGCACAGCAACACCGAGTCCTGACCACTGCAGTATGGTCCCACGTCCGAGCCACGACCGAAACACTGCCTCTCCTCCTTCGACAGGGTCAGGATCTTAATGTGTCCAGTTGCTGGCAGCTGCAGCAAGCTGCCCCTGCAGGTTTTACGTGCTTTTGTCCATATTATAAGTCCATTGAATGTCCACAGAGAAATGGGTTATTGTCCAAGCCAACGTAACCACTTGGTATGGAATCAGGCGGTATGCCCCGGTTCAATTATTCACAGCAATAAGATTTACAGATCCATTTGTGCACCAAAGTCCAGATAGCAGCGTGTGGATGTGTGTAGTTTGGTTGGGGCTGGTGTAATTGTGCCCCCAGAAATATGTACATTTCCAGCAAAACCCCTCATACACAGCACACCCAATTGTCCACCCCTTGCCACAGGACATGGATCCTGCTCCTGCATAGTCATAGGAGAGGGGCACGGCCAAACATTTCCTTTGATGTGCACCATTTTTCACACCCCTCCATTGTTTCCCAGTTTCCCTCCCCTGCTGATTATTCCCATAGGGCTTGTGGGGCCCACCTTAGTTGCCGTTCTATTTCCAGGCACCATAGTAGCCATTACACAGGTGCTGGCATCCCAGTTGAGCATTTTGCATTCCCATACACATCTCCCCCTCCCCCCAGGTCAGCCTTTTGGAGCCATCCCCCATCCACATCATGCTAGCAGCAAGACCAACACCACAGACAAACAACACAAAACATAGATCCATTGTATTCTGGGTTATTCTTCCGCTGGCGCCAGCATGGTTGTAGAGTGTCTGAAAAACAAAAGAAACAATTTCCACCCCCCTGGTGGGGACAGATTATTTCTTAATAATAATACCAATTCCTTTTACAAATTTCCTTGCTAATTGCAGGAAAAACAGAAAAATTACCTCCAGGCTGTCCTTGTTTTGTTCTAGAGTCAGGCTAGTGACTTATCTCACTCACTGATCATTGATGAAATTTATGAGGTGGCGTGCCTCAGTTTCCCACAGCTTCAGATTTCTGCTCTGTACACACACACACACTCTCTCTCTCTCTCTCAGGGTTAACCTGTCTCCCTTATTTTCAGGTTTGGCTTGTTTTTCCACCTCCCTTTTCTGGAGGGCCACAATCTGAGTCTTCTAGTATCTATTGGGTTTCCTGATGGAAGCCCGCCCTCTGCCAATGGATTCCCACCCCCCCCCAGCCTAAGGGGAGGATCTACAGGACCTCAGAAACCCACTAATTTCAGGGGACAACTAATAAAAGAACAGTACTTTGTGTGCTGACCAGATGTGTTCATTATTCTCAGGTTCTTTGTGCTGCAAATTGCAGTTTCCTCCTTCCCCCATCAGCTGGGTAATTTGCATCCACACAGAGTCTTTCTTGGCTTGCCTCTGGATTCAAAGCTATCAGCAGCTCAGAGACTGTTTCAAAAGGGACACATTTCCGATCTTCTGGAACTGGAAGGGACCTCAAAAGGTCATCAAGTCCAGCCCCCTGCCTTCACTAGCAGGATCAATTTTTGCCCCAGATCCCTAAGTGGCCCCCTCAAGGATTGAGCTCACAACCCTGGGTTTAGCAGGCCAATGCTCAAACCACTGAGCGATCCCTCTAGACATTGCCTGAGACTTCCAAGAACTCCACCATCAAAACCAGGGAAAGAAAAGCCTTCTCATGCTTTCTTTCTCCATCGTAAAGAAAGAAAAAGGTGTACAGACCCACTTGCTCAAAAATACTCTGCAGGTCACCTTTAAGGTAGTGTAGCAGTGCGGCACTCACCCCTGCGGCGCCTCCTGCTGGTCGTCTCAGGGAATTAGCTCATCCAGCCCTCGAAGCTCCCTCTGCAGGCCAGTGGCCCCTATGACCCTCCTGGACCCAGTGCCCGTTTTCTTTGGGGTGCTGCCCCCTGGCAATACCCCCACCAGTCTCTATGGGTCTCCCGTCTCTGGGAAACCCTCAACCCTCTATCCCCACTTCCACCAGGGTTCTTATTACTGTTCACTTTCCTCTTCTGCTTCAAAACACTGCTCAGAAGATCTGAAAAAGCAGCACAATCTACTAGGGCTCCTTTTGGAGCCCTAACAGGATTTTAATTAAGTGCCATGTTTTGTTTGCATTTATTTTACCCCTTTTCCAATATACACTGCACCCCTCCCCCCCCACCTGCTAGTCACATTCCCAGACCCCACTGCCAGGCCCTCCCCACTGATAGTGACTTTCTCACTCCAGCCCCCTCCTTTCCCCTATGAAAAGACATCACCCAGGGCTCCCTGCCGGCCATGTGAGTGTGGAGCAAGAAGAATCCCTCCCATTCTGTTGTTGATTCAATATCCTTGTATAATCCCCTCCAATTTCCCATCTTTTCTCATCTAAATGGTGACACAAAATCTCCCAGATGTTGGTGCTTCTCTCTTATATTGGCAAATATTTAGTTTGTGCCCCATTTTCTCCTCAGTTCTGAAATACTGATATCTAATGCTCAAAAATCTTCCCCCTTTTCTCTCCAGGTGTGTGACTGAGATCAGGGCTCTTATCGTACTGAGCATGGCCCTGTTCTGCCAGGTGCTGCAGAGACCCCAACTGAGATCTGGGCCCTGTTCTGCCAGGCACTGAAGAGACCCCAGGTGAGATCAGACCCCACTGTTGTGCCAGGTAAAGGGATCTAAGAATTGCAAAGCTGAATGAAAGATGAACAAACAGAACCATTTGACTGTTGGCCCAGAGCTGGTAGAACGGTACCTAGTGACGGTCGGCTGTAATGACCGGGTTCCCTGTAGCGTTTTCTGGTGGGGCGGATAAAGCAACGACAAAGAGCCAAATGCGCGTTTTAGGGCGAAAGGGCTCGTCAGGTGTTTGCTCTCTAAGGAGCATGTCACCAGCCAGGGCCTGCAGTCTGTCAGGAGAGGTGCGTTGGGGTGTATTTAGGAATCTGAAAATAAAAGGTGAAGACGGCTGGGTCACAATATCCAATGAAATCTTGCAAACAATTATACAAATGGACCCTACTGCTGTTAAAACAACATGGTATTAATACTGATTCAAAACTGACATTAAAATTAGGAGAGAAACGCATGGGAAATGAACTGACACCTACTTACCATTTCTTAATGCCTAAAATGTTGACACTCCCTCACAGCATCTTTTTTTCAAAGCGATGCACAGCACACAGTCAAGTTGATGAATGAAAGCACACCCATTATTGACTGCTTTGTGCTGCATGAGCATCTGATTAAGCACCTAATTACAACTGTACCACTGTAAGTGGAAATGCATCAACCCAGCTTAGCTCCAAGGTGTTTAGATGTGAATGAAAAGTTTCCAAGGCTTTGGCTACACTTAGCGCTGGGAGAGAGCTCTCCCCGCGCTGTCCGTACTCCACCTCCCTGTGGGGATTAATGTACAGCGCTGGGGCTCTGATCACACTGGCACTTTGCAGCGCCGCAATTTGCAGCGCTGGAGAGGGTGTTTTTTCACACCCTGCTGCAGCGCTGCAAATTTGCAAGTGTAGCCAAAGCCCAAATGGGTCACTTGCTGGAGGATTCTCTGCAGCTTGAGGGCTTCAAACCACAATTTGAAGACTTCAGTAACTCAGACATAGGTTAGGGGTTTGTTATAGAAGTGGATGGGTAGGATTCTATGGCCTGCTTTGTGCAGGAGGTCAGACTAGATGATCATAATGGTCCCTTCTGACAAAGTCTATGAGACTACATGGCAGAATGGTTAATGAAGAAAATACACTGAAATGCCTCTACGCAGTCCTGTTGACTTCTTCTCCCAACCCCCCCATGAGTTCTGGTCTCTTGGTCAACTCAGCTCCCAGTCCCCCATCAGCTGTGCCCTCTCCCAACCTAACCCATTTCTACTGCAATTCTTCACCCTCCTCATCCAGGCAGGGGGTTGGCGCCGCAGCCCCTAAGGTACCTGCGTTAATCACTGTCTCTCATACTGGGGCTATTTACATTTCAGGGAACGATTCAGAATTACTGACTCTGGGAGGTGGGAGAGAGGAGAGGCTGAGAGAGCGTTTGCTCTTACGGCCACGTTCAACTCTGGTAGCCTCCATGTTACCTCATCCTCCCCCTTCCCCCATGTGTCTCTGCTCATGTCAGTGTGTCACCTGATCATAATGCCACTGGCTTCAGCAGAGCTCCTAGACAGGAGCTACATCACGAGGGGGTTACAGTACTGAGAGTAAAATACATCACAGGGAGGGTGTAATTATCCTGAAGTGAAACATTCCAGTCTAGGAAGTGAAAGACTTCAAGTACTTCATTACTTAAAATTATGCTTGAAAGGATTGGATTTTTATGAATAAATTGCAGCAAATGTTAATTTCACTGTACACACACACACACACACACACACACGAAAAAATATTTATATAGGTAATATACAGAAATGCTTCTGGAGAAAGTGGAGTTTGATTTAAGGATATTTACACTGTATATTTTGCCTGTGACATTGACAATTTCTCTTTGAACAGTTATATGATTTGGCTTTTGGAATCTCAACAGTTACTGTTATTAAATAATTGTTGTCTGACGACCCCCATAACTTCCCACAGCTCTGAACATTAAAATTGTAAACATTGAAAAAAGGGCTTAAAAATAAATATCGCTATCTATTGAAATTAAAAGAAAGAAATAGACACAATGAATTTTGTCAAACCCACTTAACAGCAATTGCAATATGCTAGGGGATGGAAATTCACAACTAAGGCACCAACCTTAATTCTGCCCTTTAGTGACACCAGGCAATTGCTGTAGGGCTACGAATTAGGCATTTTAGTGTATATCGTTCCAGCTTACAAATTGGTATGATCTAAAGACACATGAGATCTTTTCCTCAGGATATCACCGTCACTGGGTTGTTTCTCTTAGTGGTAATTCCCAGAAGTGAACAGATTAGTAACATTATCAGTTATGAAGTGGCCATTTCAGATTCCTGAGGAGTGTTGTATTTTGCACTAGGGGCCAGGTCCTTGGAGAGACGGAACCTTGGTTTCATTTTAACTTCTCCATGCTCAGCAGCTCCTGGAATTTGGTTCAAAGTATTTACATGTTTCCCTGCCCTGTTCTTAAAAGTGCTGCTTTAGAAAGTGGGGAAGGGCAGGAACTGACTGCAGGATCAGTAGCCGAGTCCCTTAGATATTTATAGCTCATCGGAAGCAGGACGGGGTTTGGTGGGTGTCTGGGGATTTAATAATAAACACACAAATATCATTGTTCTTAGTGAATTTTCATCTTCTAATTCCCATAACCCACTAATTATCCCTGGCTGCCCCCGGGAGTCTGGGGAGAGAGAACTAGTGAACTCCTGTGGCCAGTGTGGAACCGAAGGCACAAGGATCTTTCAGTGGCTGACTAAAAGTCACCCAGAGTGAATTTCACTTCACTGGATAAAGCCCTAGTTGCTGAGCTCTGTAGAGGGGTGCGGAGGTGAATTCCATCCCCCATTCTTGAGAATGGACTCCCCTCCAATTCTCACCCTGATCTCAGACACTACCCCAACCTTTCCCTGCAGTGATGGACCCACTTGATGCTGCCAGAGCCATCTGCCATGGGAGCTAGAGAGGACAGAGGCCCAGCTCCAGAACTGCTACCCATGCCCACAGCCCCCAGGCTCTGCTGGAGTTGCCCTATATCTTCCTTAGGACTAACCCAGGCCAAGCAGCTGGGGATCTCTTCCTTTTGCCTAGAAACTTTGCCCCCCCAGAGTCCAAGCAGCATACAGATAATCAGTTCCTTCTTCTACAAGGGTTCGCCAGGGCTCGACCCTCCGGGGCGGTGGGGAACCACACCGGCTCACTACCCACAGTTGATCCCGGGGAATTAGTCCGGCCATGGGGGTCTCCCTCGGTAGCCCTTGCTGTAACCGGCAGAAACCTGGTCAGCCCGGCCCCGGCTCAGGGCGGGGCAACAAACACTGAGTCAGGGGCTCAGGCCCTCAGGCAGGGCTGAGCAGTAACAATAGGTCCCAGCCTTTTCAGGCCAGGGAGAGGGAGAGTCTTCCACCCAGGAGTTGGGTGGCAGGGGGGACGCAGGCCCTCCCACTCCACTGCATCCCAGCCCGGGGCACTAGCAGCAGCAGAAGACCCACTGCGTAGTCAGTGGGGATCCTGGCCGCAACACACCGACATAGGCTCTGGTAGTGCTGCAGCCAGACTGGGATTGGCTGCCCCCGGGCTATTTCCACACTCCCCCTCGGGCCCAAACTGGGTCTTGGTGTTGGCCTCTGGGGGATCCAGGAGCATGGGTTCTTCGGGGCAGGGGTTGATCGGCAGGCCTGGCAACTCCTCTGGATAGCGGGCGCAGGGCTGGTCTGGCCAATCTGGGCGGCCGCCTTGGGCTGCGGGGGTTTCCTAGTCATGGGTTCCACTAGGGACGTCTGTTCTCTCCGGCGGCTGGGCTCCTAGTGAGCGCTGAGGGCCGGTCTTTATAGTTCTGGGTCGCCGCCTGACCCTCTGAGGGGTGAGCTCAGCGCTCCCTAGCTCCGCCCACTCCGGCCTCCGGATGGGCTCTTCCCCCTCTGGGGCGGCGGGGAGCCACACCGCCTCACTACATTTCTGTATGGGGTTTTTTACCCCCTTCCTGCCATGTGATTTGAGCTGTAAACTCAGCTACTGGGAAGTCAAGAGCACAACAACAGTCTTGTGTCTTCTTTAACATCCCGTAATGGTCCATCTGGTGTTGATGGACCTTTCCTGCCAGGCAGGGTGTAATGGATTCTGTTGCCAATCAGCACTTCACATAGGTAAAGTCTCTCTCCTCTGGTGATTTACAGAGCCACAGAGGCTCACAATACAACTAGTCAGATATTATCCCAGGCAGCAACTCACAAGCATTTAATGAAGTCTAAACACATTCTTATAATTCTAATACCTCTTAACAATACTAACACAGGTGAGTCAGACTGATTCCAGCGATGCGTTTGTCCCTGTTCAATGAAGACATGGGGGCTTTTGCAAGAGCTAACACCTCATCTGCCAGTGTCACAGGCAGGCTGGGCAGGGATGGTGTCTCTAGCCTCTGTTTGCCAGAAGCTGGGAATGGGTGACAGGGGATGGATCACTTGATGGTTACCTGTTCTGTTCATTCCCTCTGAAGCACCTGGCATTGGCCACTGAGCTAGATGGACCATTGGTCTGAGGCAGTGGGCTCTTCTTATGTTCACAGTCTGTATGAGGCTGTGGGACTCGCTGGGGAGCCACAGAAAGGAACAAGATGTGCTGAGGCAAGAAGGCCCAGTCTCAGCACCCCCGGGGTCACGCTTGTCAAAAGCTAAAACTAGGCCCAGCCCTTGAAAGGGGCACTCCCAGGAGAGACTGTATAAAGGCTGGAGCATCAAACAGCTTTGTAAACCTGAGAGAGCTGCCTTGGGGACAGTGACAGGGAGAATCCCCAGAGTGACTCCTTTGATTCTGCTCTTCTCTGGCCTTTGGTTCTTAGAATCATAGAACTGTAAGGGACCTCGAGAGGTAGCTAGGCCAGTCCCCTGCCTTCAAGGGAGGACTAAGTATTATCTAGACCATCCCTGACAGGTGTTTGTCCAGCCTGCTCTTAAAAATCCCCAATGATGGAGATTCCAGAACCCCCCTAGGCAATTTATTCCAGTGCTTAACCACCCTGACAGTTAGGAAGGTTTTTTTTCCTAATCTCCATCCTAAACCGCCCTTGCTGCAATTTAAGCCCATTGCTTCTTATCCTATCCTCAGAGGTTAAGAAGAACAATTTTTCTCCCGCATCTTTGTAACAACCTTTTATGTACTTGAAAACTCTGATCATGTCCCTTCTCAGTCTTCTCTTCTCCAAACTAAACAAACACAATGTTTTCAATCTTCCCTCCTAGGTCATGTTTTCTAGATCTTTGATCATTTATTTTTGCTCTTCTCTGGACTTTCTGCAATTTGTCCAAATCTTTCCTGAAATGTGGCCCCCAGAACTGGACACAGTACTCCAGTTGTGGCCTAATTAGTTCGAAGTAGAGTAGAAGAATGACTTCTCGTGTCTTGCTCACAGTACTCCTGCTAATATATCCCAGAATGTTTTCTTTTTTTGCAACAGCGTTACACTGTTGACTCATATTTAGCTTGTGATCCACTATGACCCCCAGATCCCTTTCCGCAGCACTCCTTCCTAGGCAGTCATTTCCCATTTTGTATGTGTGCAACTGATTGTTCCTTCCTAAGTGGAGTACTTTGGATTTGTCCTTATTGAATTTCATCCTATTTACTTCAGACCATTTCTCCAGTTTGTCCAGATCATTTTGAATTTTAATCCTATCCTCCAAAGCAGTTGCAGCCCCTCCCATTTTGGTATCATCCGCAAACTTGATAAGTGTAACACAGAGACTCTGCTACTGGGAGGGTTTCAGAGGGTGTCAGAGGGTTACACCCTGGTAGGAGGGGCCTAGACCTGTACTGGAATAAGGTCACTTTGTGCTTCAGAGTGTGGCAGAACCTAGAATGTCCGTTAGCAGGGAAAAATCCTGGAGGGAATCGGCTTGTGGAATGGACAAAAGCCCCGTCTGAATTCTCTCACATTGCCCTTCTCGCCCTGACAGGCTACAAAATAACGTCCACGTTTGTTCCAGATTATCCCATCCTCCCAGGGGGAAGGAAATGGCTGCAATGGAGCTGGCTCAGGTAAGAGATTATCAGGGAGCTGGTGGTGGGCTCTGCTTGGAGGGAGAGGAGCAGTAAAGGCATAGGAAGGTGGTAGCTGCTACAGGTGGTGGGAGGCAGGAAATAACAGGATGTTACCAACCCGCTGAGACTTGTGTAATCTAGGGTGTGATGGGTTGTCACCCTGGGGTGCAGTCTGGGGAGGTTCTGGGAACATTGAAGGGAGTTTCGCAAGGGAGTTCTCCAGGTGAAGGAGGACCTGTTATCTTGTCCGTCACAGAGGCATGTAGACTTCCCTTATCACTACCGCTTCAGACTGCCTTGAGCAGTTAGCTGACTGTTACACATTTTGTTTTGCAGCTACTTAGGTTGGTTAAAGTTCATCATGGAGGAGCCTTGGTTCACTTAGGCCTAGAGCAGGGGGGCTTCATTGACACTCTTGGTCTTCCACCCCCCCGAGTTACCTAGAGTTATGCCTAGTGACACCAACATGTGTGTGTGTGAATGTGTGTGTGTATAGGTATTAGGTATAATGTGTGTGTATAAGGATTAAAATATTAGTTCTTGGTCATAAATCAATTATCATAATAAATGTGGCATCTTTGTCTTGCCCCCTGAAAAGATCCGTGTAGTTTTGTCTGTACAACAAAACAGCACCCACTGTGTGCGGGTATTTGATCCTGCTCAAGTAGTCCCTATTGTATAACACTATCGTTCAGAGGTTCCTGTTGCACACAGTTCCTGGGGTAAGCTTTATGTCTTTGTGCATTCCTTCAATAAGCCACTAACATTGTCTGGCCTCCTCCAACAGAGCACCTTTGAAATACAGAGACATGGTTAATATTTCTAGCCTCAGGTACAAACGTTACATGCATACAGGTTGGATTAACACAGTCAATAGGTCTTAAGTTTTGCAATGATACCTCACATCAGCCATCTTGCATAAAGTATATATTAGCTATGTCATATCCAGATCATAAGCATATTTTCATAAAGACTGTAGAGTATAATGTATGTTTGCTGATCTGCAAATAGGAAAGGAGCATGCACCTTTGGGTGCAAACGCTCATGATAATAGTGCAGAGCCATGCAAGCTCCATGGTTCTGTGTGAGATGGCAGACAGTGAGGAGGGCCAGGCAGGTTTGTGGGTTTAGAAAAAAAATGGTGTAAACATTATGTATACGTTTATGTAGGGGACACATATAACATTAGTGGATAGTTAACAGGCGATAGTATCCTGCCTTTATTGAATATTTGAGAATCAAGCTGTACACAACGGCATGTGGAAAAACACTAAGGGCTAGACTGAGGCAAAATAACAGTTGCAAAAATGCAATCCCCAGTGGTGGATTGACTCAAAACAAAGTTTTGACACTAGGCCAGAAATTCTGTCAGCTCTAAAATGAGAAGAAAAAATTAAATTTAAAAATTCAGAGAATTCAGGTTATCCCAGCAGCAGATAAAACAACTTAGGAAACTGATTGGAGACTCTGTGCATTCAGATACAGTGAGAAGGGATTCTTTGTTTCTGAGGGGATCTGTGTAAAATGTTTTACTGAATTAAGTCTCAGGGATTATCTGTACTGGCAAGCTAAAGCGCTCGAACTCGCTGGCTCAGGGGTGTGAAAAATCACACACACACATCCCGAGCGCAGCAAGTTTCAGCGCTTTAAAGCGCTAGCGTGGACAGGCTCGGCTCCCAGTGCTCAGAGCGCATCCCCTCGTGGAGGTGGATTACCAGGCGCACCGGCACCCACCGCAGCGCTCTGAACTGTGTAGGGCAGACAGAGCCTCCGTAGGTTGGATCAGACAGAGGGGAGCTGCACTGGCTAGGCAGGGGGATGCCTGTGTCTGTAAGAACCAGCCCTGGGAAGCCCCTGCCGAGCGGTGCTGTCTGTGAGAGGGGAAATTAAAATAAAACCTGCTTTGCCCCCCACCGTTTTTGCAAACACTGGGGTCACTGCTGCCCCCTGTGCCCCGCCTGTGCTGGGTTTTGCCCTTAGTCACCCTCTGCCAGAGCCTCACTCCTGGGCTTCACTCCTGCTCCTCCCCCCAGCCCTGGTTTTGTCCCTTAGCCCCTCTCCTGCCCCTGCCTCCAGCTGCCTGACCCCACGGCCCGGGCAATTCCCGCCCCCTGCTCAGCCCCGCCCCCTGTCACTCTCCCCGCCCCGCTCCAGCCCCTGGAAGGAGCAGAATGTTGAGCTGATACGGGCAGGGGGAAGGGCAGCGGCTTCAGCGGCTGTCACTGAGCATGCGCAGTGCCCGGGAGCAGCGCACAGCTGCAGGAGGCGCGTTAATATGCTGCCCGGGGGCTCCTTAGTCTGATGGTTCAGCAGCCCCCGCCCCGCCCCCGCTTTTCCCCTGGGGGCCCCCGCCCCCTCCTGCCCCCTCTGGGCTGAGGTGGGTCCCCGCGTGTCCCATCCCCCTGCGTGGGGCGGGGCGGGCCAGGCCCAGGCCTGGGAGGAGCCGCCCTTCCCGGCCCAGCCCCCGCCCCCGCCCCTGCCCCTTTGTGCAGCAGCGGGGCCATGGCCGGGGCCAGGAGCGCGGCGCGGGGGCTGTTGCAGCCCGCGGGGCAGCGCGGTGGGGCCGGGGGCAGCACGGGGACACGTGGGGGGCGGACACGCTCCTGCCGGGAGGGCCGGGCCCGGCTGCCTGGTTCGCCCCTGCCCAGGGGTCCCAGCTCCGCTCGGCCAGGGTGGGGCTGCGGGGGCAAGTGGCCCGGGGCGGGGCCGGGCGACGGAGCCCGGGAGCGGTTGGGCCCGAACGCGGCTCGGCTGCAGAGCCCGGGGTGGGGAATCTGGGTTGTTCAGGGCGGGGAGCTGGGACTGTGTTGGGGATCAGAGCCGGCGGGGGGCGGCTGGGGATGGGGGCTGTGGGGAGCTGGGAGTTTGGGGTGTGCTGTGGGGTCAGGGCTGGGAGCGGCCGGGGATGGGGTTGTGGGGAGCTGGGAGTTTGGGGTGCACTGGGGTCAGGGCTGGGGAGCGGCTGGGGATGGGGTTGGGGGAGCTGGGAGTTTGGGGTGCACTGGGGGTCAGGGCTGTGGGAGAGCTGCTGGGGATGGGGCTGTGGGGAGCTGGGAGTGCGCTGGGGTCAGGGATGGGGAGCGGCTGGGGGAGCTGGGAGTTTGGGGTACGCTGGGGGTCAGGGCTGGGGGATGTTTGGGGGACTCCATGTTCAGATCTGGCCCTGTGGGAGCTTTGGGGGCTGGTGCTGGGGAAAGTGGGGGACTGTCTGAAGTTGGCTGCTTGGGATGTGGGTGAGGCCCCGGGGAGCTGGGGGTTGGGCTGCACCCCTGTCCCTGCAGCCTGGGGCCCTGCGTTTCCTGGAAAAGCTGCTCCCTGTTTCACCAGCTCCTCTCAGTCTGAGTCCCAGGGACCCTGCACAGGCGTCTGCAGGGCAGGACGGGCCCTGAAATCTGGCAGCTGGGAGGTTTGCAGCAGTTTCTAACCCTCCCTCCCCTGCTTCTTCCAGGAGGCCCCACAAAAGCATCTGGCCCCTCTGGGAAAAGAGAGAGAAGCAGCCAAAGCCGAGGAGGAGCGGCAGAGCGAGGAGCTGCTGGTAGGTGCCCAGAGCCCCCCGCCACTTAGGTTTGCCTAGCATAAGAATGACCTGGTGAATGAATGCAGGGCCCACCGTGCCAGCCTCAGCCAGGGACCCATCCCCGCTGGAGCCCAGGGAGCCTGCAGGGTCAGACACGGGGGTAACGTGATGCCCTTAGGACGCAGGAGGCTGCTGGGCAGGAGAGGGTCAGTCTGTGTTAGCCCAGAGCCCCTGCCCACGGGCTGTCTGGACGTCACAGTGACCAGGGATCCTTTCTAGCTCCTGAGGGGATGGGGAGGAAGGAGATGAAATGTGGGCTGCAGAGATGGAGGATTTGGCTCAGTGCACGTTGATGAGGTTTTGGGGAGAAGTGTCCCTCCTGTAGGTGATGTACAGCTCACACCGGTCCTGATCCCTCCTCCCTTCCTGGGATAAATGAACTTCCCATCCCCCACCACCAGAGATCTTGTGTTCTGGTAAATAACTCTGCCACCCGCCCCCAGGTGCATTTATGATTTTCTCCTGTTATGGAGCAGATGAATTTCAATGTTGATAAATGCAAAATAGTGCACATTGGAAGAGATAATATCAAATGCACATAAAATGATGAGGTCTAAATTAGCTGTTACCGCTCAAGAAAGAGATTTTGGAGTCACTGTGGATAGTTCTCTGGAAACATCCACTCAATCTGCAGCAGCAGTCAAAAAAGCAAACAGAATGTGGGGAATCATTAGGAAAGGGATAGACAATAAAACAGAAAATATCCTATTGCCTCTATATAAATCCATGGTATGTCCACATCTTGAATACTGTGTGCAGATCTGGTCGCCCCATCTCAAAAAAGATATATTGGAATTGGAAAAGGTTCAGGGAAGGTCAGCAAAAATGATGAAGGATATGGAACAGCTTCCGCATGAGGCGAGATTAATAAGACTGAAGCTATGGCTGCACGCCGCAGCTTTTAGCCACACGGCTGTGCCGCTACAGTCGTTCTGCTGACAGGCGCGCAGTGTAGCTGCTGTTTGTTGGCAGGAGAGAAGTGCCAGTGTAGACAAAGCCTGAGACTGTTCACCTTGGAGAAGAGACGACTAAGGGGGGATATGGTAGAGGTCTATAAAATCATGACTTGTGTGGCGAAAGTAAATAAGGAAGTGTTATTTCCTCCTCATAACACAAGAACTAGGGGTCATCCAGTGAAATGAATAGGCAGCAGGTTTAAAACAAACAAAGGAAGTATTTCTTCACCCAACACACAGTCAACCTGGGGAACCCCTTGCCAGGGGATGCTGTGAAGGCCAAGACACTAACAGGGTTCTAAAAAGAACTAGAGAAGTGCATGGAGGACAGGTCCATCAGTGGCTATTAGCCAGGATGAGTGGGATGGTGTCCCTAGCCTCTGTTTGCCAGAAGCTGGGAATGGATCACTTGATGATTCTCTGTTCTGTTCATTCCCTCTGGGGCACCTGGCATTGGCCTCTGTCAGAAGACAGGATACCGGGCTAGATGGGCCTTTGGTCTGATCCAGTCTGGCCGTTCTTATGTTCTGTGTTCCCCCGTTACTGAGCCGCCCTCTCCCTGTTGCAGAAACAGACGGAAGCCGAGAGGCAGAAGATCGTCTGGGAGTGGCAGGAGCTGCGAGGGTTTCTGGAGGAGCAGGAGCAGCGGCTGCTGTCCCGGCTGGAGGAGCTAGAGAGAGCCATTGTCCAGAGAAGGGATGAGGGCGTCTGCAGCCTGTCCTGGGAGATTTCCCTGCTCAGCGGGAGAGGAGGAGAGAAGGGGCAGCAGCTGCTGAGCCAACCCCTGCAGGTCAGGCTGTCATTGCAATGATCATACGCAGCGTTTCTCTAGGCGCTTCTGAGCCCTAGACCCCAAAGCCCTTTACAGAGTGGGGTCAGGGGCATTATCCCTATGGGACAAATGGGGAAAGTGAGGCAGAGGGAGGGGCAGAGCCCTGCCCAAGGTCACCCAGTGAGTCTGGCAGCGGCGCCAGGGATGGGCCCTGGGAGTCCTGGATGCTGCATCCCCAAGACCTTCTCTCCTGGAAATGTCTCTCTGCGTTTGCACTTGGAGGGTGAAATCCCCTCCCCCACCATGCTGAGGTCCCGAGTTAGGCCCAAGGCCCCTGTCACTGCAGGTTAATGGGTTTAGTGGGGCCAGGGGCCTTCTGGGTCTCTCAGCACTGGGGGGAATTTGATTCTCAATGCAGAGAAATATCTTCTGCCTGTAAAGTGCCCGGGGAGAAGATTTCCGCAGTGGGACCTGCCCGCAGGGATTGCTGGGGCTGGTAGGGGGGCAGCAGCTCTGGGAATGGAAACCTGAAATTCCCCTACTGCCCAAGGCCTCAGTGGTGACCCCTGCAGAGCAGGAGGCCTCCCCACCCAGGGACACTCCCCCTGACGGCCTCCTCTTTCTCTCCCTTTTTAGGGTGCTGGGAGCACTGGGGGCAGGTAAGTTCTGGGCTCCATTTCGATCCCCCTCATGGGCCGCTAGGTTTGATAACTGCACTGAATAGGAAGCTGCCCCCTGCCCTGGGAGCGTGTGATTCTGTCTCCCCTAGTGGCTGACTCGGGTAGGAGACGAGCCGGTTACTGTCTGGTCGCTCATGATGTCACAGCAGGGCTGCTAAACCCAGGGCCGATGGGACAGACCAGGCCTGTCTCCTGGACTGACGTGGCCACGTCACGTACTCAGAGGGCGCAGAATCTCAGCTTTCGCCTTTGTTAAAGTGAGTTGCCGGCCCTCAGCACCTCCCCAGTGTAAACGGAGACAGTGTTGCCTTGCTGGGGCTGCCAGCAGCCTGAAGCTGTAGCTCTGAGAGCGTGAACTCTCCTGTCCCCTGTTAATGTCATCGGGGTGTCAATGGAAATGGCAGCACTTTGATGTGAACATTAAACGTTCCCTGGCTGATCACTCGAGCAGGTGGAACGGGGAGGGGGAGGGAGTGAAGCCTTTGTGGGGTGGGAATATGGGGTTGCTGTAGGGAGGGAAGAACAGAGGAGAGACAACAACAATAAAGCGAGAGAGAAATGGGGAAAGGAGGGTGGGAAAGGCAGGGAAACACAGGGAAGAACCAGCAGGGCCCTACAGGGTGTCCGGGAAGGGGCTGTTTTCCTCCTGAGTGACACTGAACGTGACAGGCTAAGAACTAAAATTTATTTCCCATACGAAGGGCAGATTCCCCCCTTGTTCTTCGTATGTGGGTGTCCCATGGAGAGCAGTGGGTGTTCTGCTGTGAATGGAGCAGGGCACAGAGTCCTAACCCGATGCCCTGGCCACTGGCCGTAACGGACAGGGCAGTGTGGCCCTCTCTGCCAAAGGAGCTGGACGCCCCAGGGTTACTGCTTCAGCTGAAGGGTTGGGGGGTTTTGGCATTAAAGGGCCCACGTTCATTCCCTGCTGGAGCCCTGGGCTCTGTCTGTGGCCACTGTCAACATATAGGACCTGCCCACTCTTTGGTTTGTGTCTCCTCCCTTTCCACATAATCCCCGTGCTGGTGCCCCTTGTTACTGCCGTAACCCAGCGTAGGGGGGGCTCTGCCCTCCCCCAGAACCAGAGCGTCCCTGAGAAAGCTCCTGAATAATGTCTCCGTTCCTTGCTCTAGTGTCTCCCCACTTCCCATCTCTCTGGGGAGCACAGGGCTGAGGTGACTCACCCTGACATTGACTATCTCAGGCTACAAAGCTCAGATCCAGGTTTTGTGAAGTTTGGGGGTTGCTGGGCTCAGGGTCTGGGGCTCAGGCCTATTTCTCATCCCTCCTTTCCCCAGCAGGGAGGATGGGACGTTTCGGAAGCGAGAGCCGTCGTTTGCGGAGCTGGAGAAGAGACTCAGCGATTTCTCTCTGCAAAGTGCCCTGCTGCAGGAGGTGCTGCTGGGATTCAAAGGTGAGTTGGAGTCTGGGGGTGGCGTCTCCACTGGTTAGAGCGACCCTGACCCTGGGAAGGAGTCGGGGACTCTAGTGATGTCACTGATCCTGGGCTCCATCTCACAGCCCAGCTCAGCAAGTCGCCCTTCCCCATGGAGCAGCCCTGTGGGGCTGGCTCTGTCTGCAGCGGCTGCGTTATCGGCCTCTGATCTCTGTCACCATCTCGTCGTTAACAGCAGTTCCATTAATAAGCAATGGGGGTTTCTCCATGAATGTGAGGGCCTGAATTCTCACCTCTCCCATCTTCTCCTTCCCCTAGAGACGCTGCAACGGGAGCTGGGGAGCGACACAGGTACGTGTCTGTCTCTGACTGGCCAAGGGGAGATTTCAGCCCAATAACCATGTTAAGGACAGGGGATTGCAGCCTCCAGCACCTGGAAGCTGTGTAACAATGGGAAGCGATGTTACTTTGTTCTTGCACCACTATATTTTCAACAGACTTGTCTCAAATATTTTAGCTCAGGGATCAGGAACCTTTGGCACACAGCTCACCAGGGTAAGCACCCTGGCAGGCTGGGCCGGTTTGTTTACCTGCCACGTTGGCACGTTTAGCTCCCACTGGACACAGTTTGTCACTCCAGGCCAATGGAGGCGGTGGGAAGTGGCAGGCAGCACATCCTTCAGCCTGCGCCACTTCCTGCATCCCCCATTGGCCTGCGACGGCAGACCGCGGCCAGTGGGAGCTGCAATCGGCCGACCCGTGGACATGGCAGGTAAAGAAACTGGCCCGGCTCACCAGGGTATGTGGATTGGAGTTTCCCCAAGGTCCTTTAAGTGTTTCTTGATTTGCAAATTCCTTTCTGAAGAAGCTGATCTAATGCTTTACTAAGGCTACTTCACAATCAAAACACATTGATGTACAAGAACATAGCCAATATTCATAACTTTAACTGCAAAAATGATACACCCACACAGGTAGTATCATCATCATCAGCAGCAAATTATAACCTTTTCATAGGCACCTTACACGACAACCGTTGTACAACATTTGCTGCAAATATAGAACAGTGGTTGCACCAATGAACTACACAGTCACAGGTTATATTAATAACATCACAGCCAGGGCTGGTGTTAGGGGGTAGCAAACAGGGCAACTTCCTGGGGCCCCAGACCCCCACAAAGCTACATTGTTTCGGCTTCAGCCCTGGGTGGTGGGGCTCAGGGGCCCAGACTTCAGCCCCATGCACTGGGACTCAGCGAGTCTAATGCCGGCCTTGCTTGGCAGCCCCCTGAAAGCTGCTCACAGCCCCCCAGGGGGCCCCAGACCCCTGGTTGAGAACCCCTGCCTTACCCCACGAGTCACAGCAACGTTCAGGTTACTGCCAGGCCCAAAGGACCAGTCACTTCCTTAGGTCAAATGACTCTTAGATCTCCCAACAAAGACAACACTTGTAGCCAGTCCTGTCACAACCTGTATTAAGATTTATTTAAAAGGAAATGAGAGTTGTTTACAAAGTTAAAGCAGTGTGACAAAGCTCTGTCCCTGTCTCCATGGGCCCTGCATTTCCTGGTGGATTTCGCTAGCCTCAGAGGCTCACTGTGACCCTCCACGTAGCCCTTCTCTCTAGGGACAAGGGTCACAGCCCACTGAGCCATTTTCATCGTAAGCCAGCGAGGGAGGCAAAGCCCTCCCTTGCACAGTCTCTGTTGTCTCCCAGTCTCAGTGATTAATCAGGGGAGCAAAGGGGGAGCCCAGGACCCCCCCCTCTACTCCAGGCTCCAGCCCAGGGACCCTAATAGTATCAGCTGTGGTATCTGACCTTTTAGAAACAGGACACATACAATTCCCTGTTCTACTTCCCCACAGCAGCCCCCACTTCCTCAGGCTCCACTTCACCCTTACCTCAGGGCTGCCTTCCTTGTGCCTGATCTGGTGTGTACTGCTCAGTCGCTCCCACAGCTCCTGTTCTGCACACCCACCTGCCTAACTGGGAGCTCTTTAACTAGTTTCAGACAGCCCCTGATTGGCTTCAGGTGTCCCAATCAACCTAGCTGTCTCCACAGCTTTCTGGAAGGATGTTAATTGGCCCCAGGTGTCTTGATTAACCTGGAGCAACTGTCATTTGGTTACCATGGTAACAGGGATTTGTTTAGCCTGGGGCTTACATACCTGTTTCTCACTACTTTCCTATAGCCAGCTGGCCTTGCCCTGTCACAGCAGCTAATCATCCAGATGCAGACAAATTACAGTCTTAAATTTCAAATGTAATAGAAGCTTCTCTAATAAGCAAGGTCTGCACATTCTTTAGGACTAACCCCGGCTAAGCAGCTGGGGATCTCATGCTTATGCCTAGGAACTTTGCCCCCCAGAGTCCAAGCAGTATACAGATAATCAGTTCCTTCTGTATGAGGTTTTTCATCCCCTTCCTGCCATGTGCTCTGAGCTGGAAACTCGGCTAATGGGAAGGCAAGAGCACAACAGTCTTTTGTCTTTAACATCCCATAATAGTCTCTCTGGTGTGGATGGACCTTTCCTGCCAGGCAGGGTGTAATGCATTCGGCTGTCAATCAGCACTTCACCTAGGTAAAGTCTCTGTCCTGTGTGGTGATTTACAGAGCCACAGAGGCTCACAATGCAACTAGTCAGATATTAACCCAGGCAGCAACTCACAAGCACTCAATAAAGTCTAAACATGTTCTTAGAATCCTAACACCTGTTTTAACAATACTAACACAGTTGAGTCAGACCGATTCCACTGTGTGTTTGTCCATGTTCAATTAAGACATAGAGGCTTGTGTAAGAGCTAACACCTCATCTGCCAGTGTCACAGGCAGGATGGGCAGGGATGGTGTCTCTCGTCTCTGTTTGCCAGAAGCTGGGAATGGGTGACAGGGGATGGATCATTTGATGGTTACCTGTTCTGTTCATTCCCTCTGGGGCACCTGGCATTGGCCACTGAGCTAGATGGACCATTGCTCTGATGCAGTGGGCCCTTCTTATGTTCACAGTCTGTATGAGGAGTATCTACTCATTTGGACTCACTGGGGAGCCACAGAAAGGAACAAGATGTGCTGAGGCAAGAAGGCCCAGTCTCAGAGCCCCTGGGGTCACACTTCCCAAAAGCTAAAACTAGGCCCTGCCAATGAAAGGGGCACTGCCAAGAGAGACTGGATAAAGGCTGGAGCATCCAACAACTTAGTTAACCTGAGAGAGCTGCCTTGGGGACAGTGACAGGGAGAATCCCCAGAGTGACTCCTTGGATTCTGCTGTTCTCTGGCCTTTGGTTCTTAGAATCATAGAACTGGAAGGGACCTCGAGAGGTCATCTAGGCCAGTCCCCTGCCCTCAAGGCAGGACTCAGTATTATCTAGACAATCTCTGACAGGTGTTTGTCCAGCCTGCTCTTAAATATCCCCAGTGATGGAGATTCCACAACCTCCCTGGGCAATTTATTCCAGTGCTTAACCACTCTGACAGTTAGGGAGTTTTTTTCCTAATCTCCATCCTAAACCGCCTTTGCTGCAATTTAAATCCATTGCTTCTTGTCCTATGGTCATGTCCCCTCTGAGTCTTCCCCAGTTTTTTTCAATCTTCCCTCATAGGTGATGTTTTCTAGATCTTTAATCATTTTTGTTGCCCTTCTCTGGACTTTCTCCAATTTGTCCACATCTTTCTTGAAATGTGGCCCCCAGAACTGGACACATTACTCCAGTTGAGACCTAATCAGCGTGGAGTAGAGCGGAAGAATTTCTTCTCGTGTCTTGCTTACAATACTCCTGCTAATACTTCCCAAAATGATACTTGCTTTTTTGCAACACTGTTGACTCCTATTTCGCTTGTGATCCACTACGACCCCAGATCCCTTTCCGCAGTGCTCCTTCCTAAGCCGTCATTTCCCATTTTGTATGTGTGCCACTGAGTGTTCCTTCCTAAATGAAGTACTTTGGATTTGTTCTTATTGAATTTCATCCTATTTACTTCAGACCATTTCTCCAGTTTGTCCAGATGATTTTGAATTTCAGTTCTATCCTCCAAAGTCCTTGCAACCCCTCCCAGCTTGGTATCGCCCGCAAACTTGATAAGTGTAAGAGAGAGACTCTGCTCCTGGGAGGGTTTCATCATGTGTCAGAGGGCTACACCCTGGTGGGAGGGGGCTAGGCCTGTACTGGGATAAGGTCACTCTCTGCTTCACAGTGTGGCAGAACCTAGAATGTCCATTAGCAGGGAACAATGCTGGGGGGAATCGACATGTGGAAAGGACAGAAACCCTGTCTGAATTCTCTCACATTGCCTTTCTCGCCCTAGCAGGCTACAGAATAACGTCCACGTTTCTCCCCAAATCATCCCCTCTTCCCAGGGGGAAGGAAATGGCTGCAATGGAGCTGGCTCAGGTAAGGGATTCTCAGGGAGCTGGTGGTGGGTTCTGCTTGGAGGGAAAGAAGCAGTAAATGTACAGGAGGGTGGGAGCCAGTGATGAGCTGCCAAAATATTAACAACAGGTTCCCTTGTCCTCACCTCACGAGGGGGTCATGCCCCCCCAGGGGTCGTGCCCCTTCCAACCCCCCATGCTCCTTGACACCCCCCGGGGACCCCTGACCCATCCCCCCCGTCCCCTGACTGCCCCCCACCACCTCATCCAACCCCTGCTCCTTCCTGACTGTCCCCCGGGACCCTTGCCCCCATTCAGCCCCCTTGTACCCTGCCCTCTGACTGCCCCGACCCCTATCCAGCCCCCCACAACCTCAAAGGGGGAGGAGAAGAAGGGTGGAGCTTTCAGAGCAGAAGGGGAGGTGAGCTGGGGCCGGGGGCCGGGTGGACAGCTGCCCGAGCATTTGTTAAATTTAAAAGCTTTTTTAGAACCAGTTGTCCTGGAACAACCGGTTCTAAAAAGGCTTCTAAATTTAACAACCGGTTCATGCGACCCAGCTGGAGCTCCCCACTGGTGGGAGCTGCTAGAGATGGTGGGAGGCAGGAAATATCCTGGGTGGAGAAAGGGAGGGGACAGGATGTGACAAACCTGCTGACACTAGTGTAGTTTAGGGTGTGATGGGTTGTCACCCCAGGGGCAGTCTGGGAACCGCTGTGCCTCTAACCCAGGGGTCCCGGGCGCGGACGTGCAGTCCGCGCCTGTTAGGAACCGGGCCGCGAACCGACCCCTAGCACATCAAGCGGCATGTCTCCGGCAGGATCCCTAAGCCCCGCCCCCTCAGAGCCGCGGGGTGAGGGGGGGGGGGGGCAAGCGCCCGGCGGAGCGCAGCGGCCACCCCGCGGCGGGGTGCACCCAGCCCCCCCCCCCCCCCCCGGGGCGCGGAGCAGGACGGAGCTCAGGCCCCGCCGGAGACACGCTGCAGCTGTCGGGCGAGGCGCTGAGGCTCCAGGTGAGGAGGGAGCCGGGGGTAAGAGGCTGGGGCCAGGGGGGTTGGCTAAGGGGCAGGGAGTCCTGGGGACAGTCAGGGCACAGAGAGGGGGCGGAGGTTGGGGGAGCGGTCAGGGAATGCCGGGGGGGTTGGATTGTGGGTGTTCCGGGGGGGGTCTGTCAGGACTCAGCGGGGGGGGGGGCTAGGGGTTTGGGCAGTCAGGGGACAGGGAGCAGGGGTGGGGTCCCAGGGTGGGGGGGGGCGCTGGGGGAGGGTGAGGGGCCCAGGAGCTGGATGGGTCGGGGGGTCTGAGTGGGGCGGGCAGTCGGGGGGGCAGGAAGTGGGTGGGGATCACATAGGGGGCAGGTCCGCGGAAATTATTTTTTCTACGAAACCGGTCCCTAGTGCCAAAAAGGTTGGGGACCGCTGCTCTAACCCTCAAGCTGGGCTGGCCCTTCTCACACTGCTTTGCTGGAGATTCAGCCAGCCACTCCAGGCCCTGTTATCACCCAACACGACAGCAGGTGGTGCCATGCACCCAACTAAGCTACCTGAGTGCTTTACCTCAGCCACTCAAAGAGAGAGAGAAGACAACAGCCAATTTCCCAGCAATAAGTGTTAGCAAACAGATCAAAGCAGATTACTTATATAACCAAAAACTCAAACTAAGCCTAACATACTATCTGGATAGAATTTGAATTAGCAATTTCTCACCCTGAATGATGATAGTCCACCAAGTTTCCATACACAACCTAGAAATCCCTTTACCCTGGGACCAGCACTTCCCCCACTTCAGTCTTTGTTGCTCAGGTGCTGCCAGGAGTTCTCTTGTGTGTGGGGAATGAGGCCAAGAGATGATGTCACACCCCACCTTATGTAGCTTTTCCATAGGGCAGGAACCATTTGTTCCAAACTCAGTTCCCAGTCCGGTTTGTGGAAAATACAGGTACCAAAATGAAGTTCATTGTCATGTGGTCTGGTCACATGCCCTAGAGTGCCCTGCTGAGTCATAGTAGCCGTGACTCATAGGCTGGCTGGCACATTCACAGGAAGGCTAAGCTCTTCCACGGTCCATTGTCTTTGTTGATGAGCCATGAACTGTCTGGCTTCTTCATTGTTGTACCTGAAAGGCTCGTTGTGGGTGTTACCCAGAGTGAGCACATTTGAAAGACAGATACAGAGTCAATATCCATAACTTCAGATACAAACATGATCCATGCACACAGGTAGGATAATCGTATTCAGCAAATCATAACTTTTCCAATGACACCGCACGTGACTCATCTTGTACAAAATGCCTCATGTCCTAATCATATAATCCTGTCACTATGCCGAATATGGACTGTAGTGTCAGATAGCTCCTAAAGTCAAGGCACAGGTGTTGGGAATGGAACTTGCCCTCTTTGTGGAACAGGAAATAACCCTCCAGCCAGGGCTGGGACAACTTCCCAGACTCCCAGTGCTGGCGCCTGAACCTACTGACACTTCATTAGTTACCCCCACCTCCGATCTTTGTGGCAACTGCAAACGTTATCGGTGATGATTTTATATTCTCTTCCAGGTCATGGATAAGAATGTTAAATAGCACAGGGCCAAGATCCAATCTTACGGGAACCCCCTAGAAAGAAATCCACTCAACCATGGTTCCCTATTTAAAATCCCAGTTTTTAATCTATTTAATGTATGCCGTGTGTATTTTGTACATTCTAGTCAAAATATTGTGCTGAAGCAACTCATATGCCTACGTATATTACATCAGTACTATTAGCTGCAACCAAACTTTTGATCTCATCCAATAAGGATATCCACTTAGTTTGATAGAATCTATTGTGTCTAAACCTTTTTAATGGATACTAATTACATTACTCTCCTTTCTTTATTAATGAAATCCAGTATCAGCTGCTCCATTCTTTTGCCCAGTATCGATTTCAGACTGACACACTTGTAATTAGCTGCGTCATCTCTTTTATACTTTTTAAAATATTGGCACAGCATTAGCTTTATTCCAGTCTTCTGGAATTTCCCAAGTGTTCCAAGTCCTAATTAAAATTAACAGTCCACCACGCTCCTCCAGCAGGTCTTTCAAAACTCTAGTTATCTGGACCCACTGATTTAAACACATCTAACTTGAATAGCTGCTGTTTAACGTCCTTGTGAGTTATTGTTGAAATGGAAAGACTGTCACCGTCAACATCTTATGATATGAGTTACATCATCTGTTTTTCTCCAAATCCAGGAGAGAAATATTTATTGAACACTTTTACCTCTTCTCCATGATTGTTGATAATTCTGCCATTTCCATCTAGTAATTTATCACTACCATTGTTAGGATTAATTTTGTACTTTTAAAAACTTCCTTCTTATTTTCATTGGTTGATCATTGATTTCTGTTAGCTTCCCTTGCCAACTTTCTACAATTCTGACCTTCAAACTTAAATTCTTTACTATTGACTTCCCCTTTCTTCCATATATTTTATTTGGAGAGAGTTGGGATTCCAACCAGGGAGACACCAGCAGGGTCCAGAGACAGCCCAATCTCCTATATTAAGCTCTGGCTAGTAGCTATGTGATAAATGTGAAGACCCTGCCTCCATCTGTCAGCTGAGAGAGACAAAGGTTCTCTCTTTCTACCCTCTGATGCCACCTGGCTGCTCTAAGCAAGGTGGGGTGGGACTCTGTTAACATGTGCCTCCCGGAGCTTCCATTTACCTGGTGCTGCTGTTCTGTGAACAGTGGGGTTGTGAGTGGGGCAGCAGGTCCTGAGTGTTGGACTCTTTCTCTTTCAGGGGCCGGTGACCTTCGAGGAGGTGGCTGTGTATTTCACCAGGGAAGAGGGGGCTCTGCTGGACCCCACTCAGAGAGCCCTCTACAGGGATGTCATGCAGGAGAACTATGAGACGGTGACCTCGCTGGGTAAGGAGTCCTGTCCCCTGGGTTATTTTAAGCTGTGGGATCTCTAAAGAACCTGAGTAGTGATAACGTTATACCTTTATTTGTCACACAAGTTTTGAGAAGTTTCCTTGCCCTCTCCCACCCACTAGTATCATTTTTGTCATGTGCCTTTTTGGTGCCGTCAGTCATTTTAAAATTGCATTGTATGTATCCTTATTGGATACATTAATAACTGCAGCTTTCATGCCTTTTCCTCATTTTAAGAGGAAAATACACCACCTGTAGAATTCTAAATTGAGTAAATGGGTGTATGACTCATGCATGGCTTGTGTGACAGTCAGATGAGCTCCTATTTTGATAGGAGAGCGTATAATGTTGCCATTCAGGACCCCATGGGTGAAGGGAGATCAGAGCTGTGGGAGGGGAGGAGAAGGGGGGAGTAGATAATTCTGGGGTGCCAGGACATGGGGAGGGTGTGTGCAGGGTTAGAGCTAAGAAGCAGCAGGGAGGGATGAGGTAGTGAGAGACGTAGAGGGAACACAAGAAGCTCCCAAGGTGCCGGAAGGTGGTGCTGGCTGAGAGTAATGGGAAGAAGTGGAGAGGAGTGTGGAGGAAGGGCACCGAGGAAGTGGCTCGTTGTCAGGTGCTGAAGCTAAGTGGCCTGTCCTTGTGGAAGAGTGGGAGCTCTTGGGGGTCTAGTGCACTCAAGGGGCACCTCCCAAGGACTGTTTAAAAGCCAGGGCATTGCAGAGATCCTATGGATCCATGACAGTGCCAGAGGTTCAGCCTTATGGTGGAAAAGATATAAAACAAGAAAAGGATCTAAATGTGTATTTACCATCACCCCCTCATCAGTCCTCAGGGGAATCCCTGATCAGTTCCAAAGTGTATTAAAACCTTCCTTAAAGGCTCACCTCCTTGGTTATCAGGTGGCGTATTTTCCCTTCACCCTCCCACTTCCCTGGTTCTTGTCACGCAGACAGCAAGCAGCAAAAGACCAGAAGGCCGAAGCACAGATAATGCGATGTTTATTGGGGTTATTTCCAAGCAAGCATATTCCACTGCCCTAATGAACTTACACCTAGAAAAATTAATTCTTCTTCGAGTGATTGCTCCTATGCATTCCAGTTAGGTGTGCGCGCTGCGCGTGCACGGCTCTTCGGAACATTTTTACCCTAGCAACTCCGGCGGGCCGGCTGGGCGCCCCCTGGAGTGGCGCTGCCATGGCGCTGAATATATACCCCAGCCGGCCCGTCCGCTCCTCAGTTCCTTCTTACCGCCCGTGACGGCCAGTTGGAACAGTGGAGTGCTCCTTTACCTCCACAGCCCTAGCGTTTCTCCATTTCCTATGTGTTCATAGTTGGTTAAGTTAGTTTAGTTGTTAGATTAGTTGAATAAGTTTAGTTAGATATAGTATAGTTAGGGAATTAGGAATTAGGTTTAGCCCTCTTCTTCCACAACCGGTGCGGGCTCATGCCCAAGGCACCGGGTTTAAGCCCTGTGCGGCTTCGGGACCCGCACGACTCCTGCCTGCGCTGCCTCGCAGAGACCCATCGCCCAGATAAGTGTCCCATCTGCACGGGCGTTTAAGCCGAGAACTAGAAAGGAGCGGACACTCACCTAAAGCAGCTCCTTATGGAGGCGACACTTCAACCTCCCGCGCCGACCCCAGCGGCACCGAATTGTCATCGGCGCGCGCAGCGCACCGGGCGCCCGAGCCGCCCGGTACCGAGACTGCTCGAGCTCCGCAGCCGGCACCGGGCGTCCCGCACCGCTCTCTCTCCAACGAGGAAACAGAAGACGGCGCAGACGGCCTCTGCCGCATGCTTCGGGACCGCTTGCCCAGCCACCACCAGCCCTCCAGTACCGGCTGTGGTGGTGCACAAACCGTGCACGGTACTGTCGACTCCGCGCCGCAAGAGCCGTTGAGTCCGTACCACCCTGCTCCCGGTGCCAACCGCGGTTGAGCTGCAGCTCCCGTCCCACGCCCGAGACATTCTCGATGGCGAGAGAGCTCATCGAGCTCACAGAGGCACCGAGCCTCCGCCCCGGCACCGCCGGTGCGGGCTGCTTCAGTCAGCGGGCAAGCCGGGCGATGATGCGGCCGCCTCCCTGACGGACGAGAGACGCCGGTCCCGGTCCCGGTCCCACAGACGGTCACCGCCACGCCGCTCCAGATCTCGGCACCGCTTCACCATCGCGTACCGCTCGCCTCGCACCGGTCGCAGTCCCGGTACCGCCAACATCGCGTACCGTCGCACTCCCGAGACGCTCCCAGTCGCCCGACCGCCGGTACCGAGGAGGTCCGATCCCGGTACCGCCTCGCCACCGCGACTCGGCCGCCCCGACACCGCCGGTCGAGGTCCCAGCACCGGTCGAGCTCCCGGCACCGCAACAGTCGCTGGTCCCGCTCTCCATCCCGGCACCGCGATGACCGGCACCGATCCTCGGCACTGTCCAGGGACCTACTGCCGGCATCCACGGCGCAATCTTTCAGCGCCTCTGCCCCGCCTTGGCCTTCGCGTCAGCCCTCAGTCGCCTCTCAGGCGGGCAGCGGGAGAGATCTCCGGGCCGTCCCCCAAGGCCAGGACCACGGACCGCAACAGTGGGGTTTTTGAGTCCCTTGGGCCTACCACGAGCCTCAAGGTCTCCCCTTTCCCCCAAGGCACGTGGGCGCCGAACATAGGGTGCCCGAAGCCACGGTGAGCAGACCTCCCCCATCTCCACCGGGTGAGGCCCTGTCGCCACCTGGTCCCGCTCAGCATCCAGGGTCCGAGGCGGCTTCACACCCCCTGGAAGAACCAGCTCCAGAAGCGGTGGTCCAGGGTCTGTCCTCATCATCCTCGCCGGATGAGGCGGTGGCGGGGGCTTCTACCGCAGGCCCCCCTCCTATTGACTTGAGGGCCCACCAAGACCTTCTTCGCCGGGTGGCGAAGGCTATCGACCTCCCCGTGGCGGAGGTCCCGGAGGATGACGACCCGGTGACCAACGTCATTGGAGCTGAGGCCCCGCTGCGGGTGGCCCTGCCCTTCATCCGCACCATTCAGCAGAATGCCACTACCATCTGGCAGTCACCAGCGTCCGTCCCTCCCACCGTGCGTGGTGTGGAGCGCAAGTACTCGGTCCCGCCCACCGGATACGAGTACCTCTATACGCCCCCGACTCCGGACTCCCTCGTGGTACAGTCCGTAAATGACCGGGAGAGGCATGGGCAGCCCGCCCCGGCGCCAAAATCCAAAGATGCACGGCGCATGGACCTGTTGGGCCGGAAGGTCTATTCGGCGGGTGGCCTCCAGCTCCGGATTGCCAACCAGATGGCTCTTCTCCTGCTACACCTTTGACATCTTGATGTCCCTGGGAAATTTTCGAGCTGATCCCGACCGCCTCACGTCAAGAGTTTTCGGCCCTCTTGGAAGAAGGCAAAAAAGCCTCCCGGTCCTCCATCCAGGCCGCTCTGGACTCTGTGGACTCAGGAGCCAGAACCCTGGCCTCTGGTATGACCATGCGGCGTATCTCCTGGCTGCAGTCCTCCACCTTGCCGCCTGAGGTGCAGTACACCCTTCAAGACCTCCCGTTCGACACCCAGGGTCTCTTCTTGGATAAAACGGACTCCAGAATTCAGACCCTCAAAGATGGTCGAATTGCCATTCGCACCTTGGGTATGCACACACCGGCTACCCAGTGGAGGTCATTCCGCAACAGCCCTACCGGCCCTTTACCCAGGCCAGGTCAAGGCCCTATAATAGTCGGCGTATAACCTAAACCGCCAGAGACCATCGGGCAACAGACGCAACCAGGCCCAGGCCCTTCCAAGGCCCTCAAGGGCCCAAACAGGCCTTTTGATGGGACGCCGAGGACGGCCCATCAGTCTCCTTCCTGGATCCTACCCGTTATTTTACAACCACCTGTCCCACTTCCTCCCGGGCGTGGTCCCAAATAACATCGGACAACTGGGTCCTTCGCACTATCCAGTATGGTTACCGCCTTCAGTTTGTTTCGCCCCTCCTTCCCACCCACCTTCCCGTCCCTCTTCAGGGACCCCTCTCACGAGCAATTCCTCCTACAAGAGGTCGAGACTCTGCTGGGCTTGGGGGCCATAGAGGAGGTGCCGCACGACATGCGGGGCAGGGGATTTTATTCCCGATATTTTCTCATCCCCAAGGCGAAAGGAGGTCTCCGACCCATACTAGACCTCCGGGAGCTCAACAGGTACCTGCTCAAGCTCAAGTTTCGCATGGTCACCCTGGGGACCATCATTCCCTTCCTGGATCCGGGAGACTGGTTTGCCGCCCTCGATATGAAGGACGCCTACTTCCATGTCGCGATTTACCCTCCTCATCGACGCTACCTGCGCTTCATGGTCAACACCGCGCGCTACCAGTTTGTGGTGCTGCCCTTCGGCCTGTCCACCGCGCCAAGGGTCTTTACCAAGTGTATGGCAGTGGTGGCCGCAGCCCTCTGCCGTAGTCGCATACACGTCTACCCGTATCTCGATGACTGGCTGGTTCGCGGGACATCCCGACAGCTGGTAATGGACCAGATGACGGAAATACTATCCCTATTTCGGCTCCTGGGCCTTCTCATCAATGCCGAGAAGTCCACTTTAACTCCATCACAACGAGTGGAGTTCGTCGGAGTGGTCCTCGACTCCAGTTTAGCCAGAGCCTGCCTCCCTCGGTCTCGGCACCAGACAATGGTCTCCATCATTCGGGACCTACACACCTTTCCCACAACGACAGTTCGGTCCTGCCTGCGCCTCCTGGGCCACATGGCATCCTGCACATTCGTGACCACGCACGCCAGGCTGCGCCTTCGCCCATTTCAATCTTGGCTGGCGTCGGTGTACCGCCCGCATCGCGACCCCATAGACATGGTGGTCACGGTCACGAAGCCTACCCTCGATTCGCTCAGCTGGGGGCGGGACCCAGAGGTTGTGTGTGCAGGAGTCCTGCCCACCCTCCTCGCCCATCCGTCACCATGACCACAGACGCCTCAGTGTTGGGATGAGGGGCTCACCTGGGCGACCTTCACACACGAGGTCTCTGGTCGCCCCAAGAGCTCTCCCTCCATATCAACGTCCGGGAGCTGCGAGCGATCCGCTTGGCATGTCTCGCCTTCCGCGCCTGTCTGCAAGGCCGCTGCGTGGCAGTGTTCACGGACAACACGACGGCGATGTTCTATGTGAACAAGCAGGGCGGAGCTCGCTCCTCCCTGCTCTGTAAGGAAGCGATGCTCCTGTGGGACTTCTGCGTGACCCACTCGATTCGCCTGGAAGCGTCCTTTCTTCCAGGAGTGCAGAACACGCTGGCCGACCATCTCAGCAGATCGTTCCTCTCCCACGAGTGGTCTCTCCGTCCGGATGTGGCGCACACAGTTTTCCGGACGTGGGGGTTTCCCCAGATAGACCTGTTTGCCTCCAAGGAGAACAGGAAGTGCCACCTGTTTTGTTCGTACCAGGGTCGCTCCCCAGGCTCCCTGTCGGACGCATTCCTGTGCTCCTGGACGGATCACCTCCTCTACGCCTTCCCTCCGTTCCCGCTCATACACCGGGTGCTACTCAAGCTTCGGAGGGACAGGACCCATGTAATACTCGTCGCTCTGGCCTGGCCGAGGCAGCACTGGTACACTCTGCTGCTCGAGCTCTCCGTTCGGGATCCCGTTCCCCTTCCGTTATGGCCGGACCTCATCACACAGGACTTCGGCAGGACTGCCACCCAAACCTACAGTCCATCCATCTTACAGCTTGGTACCTGCGTGGTTGACCCATGCAGAGAGGGGCTGTTCGGTGGCAGTACAGCAAGTCCTACTTGAAAGCAGGAAGCCTTCCACTCACTCCACCTACCTCGCGAAATGGAAGCGTTTTGCGCTCTGGTGCGATCAGCGCGGCCTTAATCCCTTCCTAGTCCCTATCCCTACAATCCTGGACTACCTCTGGTACCTTAAAGAACAAGAACTCGCGGTCTCCTCCTTAAAGGTGCACCTGGCAGCCGTGTCTGCCTTTCGTCCATCTATGGGAGGTCGGTCCATCTTCTCCAGCCAGATGGTTTCCCGCTTCCTTAAGGGCCTGGACCGCTTGTACCCGCCAGTGCGGCATCCTTTCCCAACCTGGGATTTAAATCTCGTTCTGGCCAAGCTTATGGGACCGCCCTTCGAGCCCCTGGCCACGTGCTCTCTACTCTACCTCTCCTGGAAGACAGCCTTCCTAGTCGCAATTACATCGGCAAGACGAGTTTCTGAACTCCGGGCACTAACGGTTAGTCCACCATACACCGTCTTCCACGGAGACAAGGTGCAGCTTCGACCATATCTGGCCTTCCTCCCTAAGGTGGTGTCGGCCTTTCACCTCAATCAGGAGATCTTCCTTCTGGTCTTCTTCCCGAAGCCGCACGCCTCACCTCGTGAGCAACAGCTTCACACCCTCGACGTCCGCAGGGCCCTCGCTTTTTATATCGAGCGGACGAAGCCCTTCCGGCATTCACCACAGCTGTTTGTGGCGGTTGCTGACCACATGAAAGGCGAGCCGGTCTCCTCGCAGTGGATTTCCTCCTGGGTGACGGCATGTATCCAGACACGCTACGAGCTTGCTCGCGTGCCACCATGCCGCCTCACCGCTCACTCAACAAGAGCGCAAGCCTCGTCGGCCGCTTTCCTGGCCCATGTTCCCATCCAGGACATCTGTAGAGCGGCCACCTGGTCTTCTGTCCACACCTTCGCTTCCCACTACGCATTGGTGCAACAATCCAGAGACTATGCAGCCTTCGGCTCAGCAGTCTTACACTCTGCCATGTCTCACTCCGACCCCACCGCCTAGGTAAGGCTTGGGAATCACCTAACTGGAATGCATAGGAGCAATCACTCGAAGAAGAAAAGACGGTTACTCACCGTAGTAACTGTTATTCTTCGAGATTTGTTGCTCCTATCCATTCCAGACCCGCCCTCCTTCCCCACTGTCGGAGTAGCCGGCAAGAAGGAACTGAGGAGCGGACGGGCCGGCTGGGGTATATATTCAGCGCCATGGCGGTGCCCCTCTGGGCGCCCAGCCGGCCCGCCGGCGTTGCTCGGCTAAAATCGTCCCGAAGAGCCATGCCCGCGCGGCGCGCACACCTAACTGGAATGGATAGGAGCAACACATCTCGAAGAACAACAGTTACTACGGTGAGTAACCGTCTTTTATACAGCAGACAGAAACAATTAGAGAACCAGACTGATTAACAAGGTAAAAGTGGTGGCCATAAAGATAAAACAATACAGAAATGAGTGTTTCACAACCACAAGTGTTGAGAAGGGATTTCTTGCCAGACAGGCTGCTATCAAACTAAGTTTTCTTGAACCATCTTAAGATCTGTTTCTTTATCTGGTGGTGATGGGCACTATCAGGACAGGATCGTCTTCCTAACAGCCCAATAGCACCTTATTTCAGTGTGACGGGTTTGGGATGTGAGGATGTGACCCTTCGCTTCCCAGCTTATGGCTGCCCCTGCTGCTTAGCCAAAGGCCTTAGCGTAAGAACAAGGCCTCAGACTGTCACAGTGAGAGAAGGCCCAGACACAGGCAGACTGAGATTTTGATTCTTAGCTAGTTACAGGGGTATAAAGACAAGTGATAAAAATACCCCTAAGTTCTTAAAGTCTAGGCTTTACAGGCAGGCCTGAATATGTCTATTCTAACAGTGGGTTCTAGCCCTTCCCCCGTTCTGTGTCTGTCTTGTCTATTTAGATCAGGGGTCGGCAACCTTTCAGAAGTGCTGTGCCAAGTCTTCATTTAGTCACTCTAATTCAAGGTTCCGTGTGCCAGTAACACATTTTAACGTTTTTAGAAGGTCTCTTTCTATAAGTCTATAATATAGAACTAAACTATTGTTGTATGTAAACTAAATAAGGTTTTTAAAATGTTTAAGAAGCTTAATTTAAAATTAAATTTAAAATGCAGAGCCCCCACTTGGACCAGGGGCCAGGACCCAGGCAGTGAGAGTGCCACTGAAAATCAGCTCGCTGCCGCAGATTGCCTACCCCTGATTTAGATTGTAAATTCTTCAGGGCATGGGCCATCTACTATTCTCTGTTTGCACTTTGCCTAGCACAATGGGGACCCACTGTTAGTTGGTCCTTAGGCACTAAGGTAGTGAATATGATTTGTTATAATAGTAACTCTCCTGCCACTTTGAGCCAAGGAAGATGGCCTTGGGATGCGTAGCCTTATTTGGGGTGTGTGAGTAATGTTCATTTGATTTATCAACTTAATTTAATTTGTATTGTAATTATTTCAATTCATTAATAATAATACTTAATCATTTATATTAATTAATATGAGTTTAGGCTCGTCAATTCGTTTGATCAGAAGATAAAAGTTCGTGTTTCGAATCGGGTTCCACAGAATTGATAAAGGGACCTTCGGGGGTATGACAGGAAGCTCACAGTGAGACAGATATAGTCATAAAGACTTTTTATTAAAATCAATGAAATAGTAAGTAAATTGTAAAACAGGTAGAATTACAGAGTTAGAATTGTATTACTGTTATTCAGGAGACACATATGATGATACAATATTATGTGCTGCAAACTTTGGTTAATATTCACACCCTGTTTTGATAAACTGGCGTTGGCCTCGCCTCTGGTGGTACTGGTTTCACAGCTCTTGCAAGGGAAACTAATGTAAAGAGCTGCCAAAGCTACTTTGGAATTTACTTTTTAGCTCAACTAAATAATCTAATACACAAATTAAAATAAAGTTTTAGAGAGACCAAGCTTAGCTGAGTCCCTTTCCACATTGGAAAAAATAACCCCAACTATACATACAACATGATGGGGGCTAATTTAGCTACAACGAGTCAGGAAAAAGATCTTGGAGTTATGGTGGATAGTTCTCTGAAGATGTCCACGCAGTGTGCAGAGGCGGGCAAAAAAGCAAACAGGATGTTAGGAATCATTAAAAAGGGGATAGAGAATAAGACTGAGAATATATTATTGCCCTTATATAAATCCATGGTACGCCCACATCTCGAATACTGTGTACAGATGTGGTCTCCTCACCTCAAAAAAGATATTCTAGCACTAGAAAAGGTTCAGAAAAGAGCAACTAAAATGATTAGGGGTTTAGAGAGGGTCCCATATGAGGAAAGATTAAAGAGGCTAGGACTCTTCAGTTTGGAAAAGAGAAGACTAAGGGGGGACATGATAGAGGTATATAAAATCATGAGTGATGTTGAGAAAGTGGATAAGGAAAAGTTATTTACTTATTCCCATAATACAAGAACTAGGGGTCACCAAATGAAATTAATAGGCAGCAGGTTTAAAACTAATAAAAGGAAGTTCTTCTTCACGCAGCGCACAGTCAACTTGTGGAACTCCTTACCTGAGGAGGTTGTGAAGGCTAGGACTATAACAATGTTTAAAAGGGGACTGGATAAATTCATGGTGGCTAAGTCCATAAATGGCTATTAGCCAGGATGGGTAAGAATGGTGTCCCTAGCCTCTGTTCGTCAGAGGATGGAGATGGATGGCAGGAGAGAGATCACTTGATCATTGCCTATTAGGTTCACTCCCTCAGGGGCACCTGGCATTGGCCACTGTCGGTAGACAGATACTGGGCTAGATGGACCTTTGGTCTGACCCGGTACGGCCTTTCTTATGTTCTTATGTTAAGGTTTGAAAAGAAAATAAGTGCGGCCTATTACTGGTTAATAGCTGTCGTAGATGGATAGCATGAATACGTAGCTGAAGATGGTGAAGTGTAGAGAAGAAGGTGGTGGTCGTGGTGGGGGTGGGGATACCATAGTGAGGTAGGTTACCTCTTTTTATAGAAATAAATGCCGGAAATCCTTCCTCTTATGCCCAAATTTCAGTCTTCCCCCATAGAAATGTTAGGGTACGTTTACTCCATAGGCTAGTATGTATGTGCGTATGGATGGCAGGTATCTGCGCACTTGTGGGGTACTTGTTAAGTCTGTGAGTTCAACTTTGAAAAATCCCCTTTGCTATTCTTCATTGTTTATTGGTCTAGGTAAAGGGTCTTAGACCTAAGCATAGGCAGTTTATTTGGGTATAGGAAAAACAGTTCCTTTTCTGGGTAAAAGGGCACAGGATATAGCTATGCTAACTTTGCTTTAGCTTAAAATGCAGGTTTTTGGCCTGTAGGTTTCTTGCATTACAGCCAAACGTATTTTTAATATGAATTAATAAACCTTTCACAATACTGTACTTACAAGAAAAGAGATATTGATGCAGGCAAGCAGATGAATCCTGAGGGCTACAGATGTTACTGTCTAGAAATGAGATGGGGTTAAAATTATGGAATATTATTTGTGACAAGTATCCCACAAATTCCACTGACCTCCCTCGTTTTCTTTGCCTGCAGTAGGGTTTCCAATTTCCAAACCTGATGTGATCTCGCAGCTGGAACGAGGGGAAGAACCGTGGGTCCCGGACCTCCAGGGCTCTGAGAAAGAAGTGCTCCCGAGAGCTGCCTTCGCAGGTGAGGAATTGGTTAAACAACTCAACAACTGCTTAGGAATGCAGGAAACATTTGGGATGCCCTACAAAGACCCTGTGAGCTCTTCAAGGTCAGGATTGTTCCCTGCAGATGTGGAATCATTATGGCAGATGTCACTCATGGCTTCCCTCCTATTCTTACTGACAACTGGCAGCAGGTCGCTCCCTGATCTCACTTTCCCCTGAGAGTTATGGTGCACTGAGGACCCAGAACTGATGCCTTCCTCTCTTCTCTGTGGAAGGGTTTGGGGAAAATCAGCTCCTGATAGGTTTGATCTCTCCCACATATATTTTGGTTTGTTCATCCCTTTTTCCATTCCTCTCTCTGACATTTCCTTTTTCTCAGGCACAGGGAGTGACCTATGTCTGGATTCTCTCTGTCTCGCATCCGGCAATGAGATGGTGAGTGAAAATGAGGAGGAAAAACCCCAGCAGGAAGACACTGTGCAAGTAGATGCAGATTGGATGTTATCAGGAAGATCCAAAGGGAATGTTTCCAGGAGTTGTGCACTCCCAGAAAATACAAAAGCCTGTGAGAGTCAGCAGAGGCCAGAGGAAAACTACAATAGCCACTCAGTCCTTATTCCACACAACAGAATCAACTTGGAAGAGAGACGCTACATGTGCCATGAGTGTGGGAAAAGCTTCAAGTGGAGCTCTGCCCTTATCACACATCAGAGAATCCACACAGGGGAGACGCCCTACACATGTGCTGAGTGCGGGAAAAGCTTCAGGTGGCGCTCTCAGCTTATCACACATCAGAGAATTCACACAGGGGAGACGCCCTACACATGCGCTGAATGCGGGAAAAGCTTCAATCAGCGCTCAAACCTTATCACACATCGGAGAATCCACACAGGGGAGACGCCCTACACATGCTCTGAGTGCGGGAAAAGCTTCAGGTGGCGCTTTCACCTTATCACACATCGGAGAATCCACACAGGGGAGCCGCCCTACATGTGCTCTGAGTGCGGGAAAAGCTTCAGTTACAGCTCAAATTTTATTAGACATCAGAGAATCCACACAAGAGAGAGAACTGTTATAAATCCCTTGACTAGGGCTGGGCAAAATTAAAAAAAAAAAAAATCACATTTCCTAATTCCTACATTGTGATTTTTGCACCATCTTCACCGTGGTCTCTCAGCTCCCCCAGATGAGTTGCCTGCTTCTGCCTTTTGCAGCTCACCCTTCTTTGGGGTCAGTCCTGTGATCTTTTCTATCAACTCCTTTCCTTTGAGTCATAGGAGTGTGTCCCCCTCCTGCCAGGAATGTTCATCAGCTCCAGGTGGGGGGAGAGGTTTGATCCCAACAAGCTACACTGAGGCAAAAACTACCTGTGCCTGACATCCACTAGGACTGTACATGGCGTTGGCTGCTCAAATTAGTGATCTTAATGTAAAAAATTGTAGTGCAGATGCGCCCAGGTGCAGGGGTTGGCATTAGCTTCCCCCTTGACCTGACCTAAACTCCATCACTTTCCCTAATCTAAACAAACCTGAGCATCACGGTTATACTGTTCCTCCATTTCACAGCCATTGTTAGTCATCGAGTTCACTCTTGGGGAAGAAGTTGTTTCACTCCCAGTTGCTCTGACGTTGGTTCAGGTTGTGCTGCAGAGCAGATATTTTTACTACCATTTTTCTCACTTAAAATATATTGAATTATAACAAAGAGCAGGAACAGGGCATGGATAGGGGGAAATGTCATTTCACCCTCTGTAACAACAGAAGAAGATGGGTAGATCAGAGGGATTCCCTTATTCCCCATCACCATCCCAATCCCCCTGTTGTGCAGTTGGTTAGGTCAGTACTTTTTCTAAAGGGCTGGGAAGAGGATTCCCTCGTAAATAACTTGTAACTAAACAAAGTACCCATGCATAGGGCTCCCAAAGCAGTTGTGGCCCAGGCCCTGCAGGAAGTGGCTCCTGAAGAGATCTCCTTCCTCATTAGCTGCATGTTGCCTATTATTTGGGAAATACAATCCCTATCTAGGTAGAGATGGGAAAAATGGAAGTGACTTTTCTCATCAGCTCACCCCTGGGAGATGCTGCAAATGTGTAGAAAATGAAATCTGTGTTGAATGTGCTATAGCTGCAGAAAGATACCTCTTTTTAATAGAGACCTGACATTTGGTGTCTTACAGGGATTCTAAGTCGCACCTGAATTTAGTCCCTAATTTAAATCTGTGCCTCCAGATTAAAGAAATAAAAGGGCATAGTTGGGGGAGTTGTACCTCACTGTCGCTACTGATCTGTTGTGCGGTTGGTGAAGAATTCTACATCAGAGAAGTGTCAAATTACTCCAAGTAAGGTCAAAGATTTGACAAGAACTCAGGCAAAAATTGCAGGTACTAGTGGTTGATTTTCGCCCCCGAGATGGAAGCTACGGTGACCTGTGGCCCAGGTAAACTATTTTTAGAACCTGCTCCCTAGTTAAGTGGCATTGGTCACACTCCTGAAGGATGCCATGATTAAATCGGGAACAACTGTCTTTTACCATTTGGATCCAAAGTTAGATGAAGCACAGAGAGAAACAGTTGATTCCTTCAGAGCCATTCCATGCCTCTGGGTCTCAATCTCGCTGCCTTGTTGGACAAGAAGCACTTCCATGCTGGGCAAACAATGGTAGCCAATGAGGGAATGTATCAGATGCGAAGTTCAGACTGCAGGATACTTGAATGCTGAGTCCAGAGTCTGTGGAGTAGTCTAGGCCAGCACAACTCATAAAGCAGCGAGGGCCATATTACTCCAAAGAAAACAGCCGAGGGAGGACACCCCCCCCCGGCCTCACTGAACACCACCCCCCAGCGCTGCGGAGCCCCTCCCCGAAACAATCCCCCCCAAGCGCCACCCACCCCGTGGAAACAAACCCTCCTTCCCTAGCACCGTCCTGCCAAAACGGTGGTATTGAACCTTGTTAATAAGTTATAGCGGGCCCCTAAGTTAGTATAATTAAGGTAAAAGAAAACTGTCTTTTTGCTAGAAGTAGAATAAGATCTTCCCCCCACTTGGTAATCAGTTGCCTGTGGAGTGAATGAGGTGGGACTGAGGAAGGCGTGGAAGGCAGCACCTCCAGACAGCTGCAACCCTTGGAGAGGGGCTGAGAGCCAGACCAGATCAGCAGAACAGGTCAGCCACCGACTCATAGCTCATCTCCTCAGTCCCCTGCTGCTGGCTCACCAGCCCCTCCCACTCGCCTCCTCAGCCCCCCACCCTCACCTGCTATTGTGTCCTACAGGAGGCCTGTGATATGCAGGGGGTCAGATTAGATGCTCTAATGGTCTCTTCTGGCCATAAAGTTGACTAATTTCTGAAAAACTGAGTGTAGCATTGGGAGCAGCGTCTGACGTGTCCCTGTCTAGCCAGCTTGCTGCCTAGAACTAACGCTCCTTGAGTGGGGTGATCCACAGGGAGTAGCTCAAACCTGCAAAGTGCCTGGCCAGGGGCAGGACATTGGCACAGCAAGGGAGGGGTGTGGCAGTGACATCACAAAGGCCTTTTGCAGGACCTCAGACTATTGGCCAAAGGTGGTGGGGAGGTGGTGACCTCACAGAGAGATGCTGACATCAGCCAGGCAGGACAGGGGCGAGGGGCCAGGGAAACCTCAGAGACCCCTGTGGCTTTGCTCCAGCAAGTCTCCTTCTCCACGTCTCTCTCTGAGGACTGAGAGAGTATTCGGGTTCACGGACGTGAGCGCCAGGAGGAACCTTTTTCGAGTTTTCTCCTTCCCTTTCAGTGATTTTACTAGAAAACAGCCATCCCTGTTTACAAGGTAAGAACCGCCTCAAGGTCTGAAACCTGTTCAGTCTGATCCATCTGGTGACAGTTAAATTCTAGGCATGGAAAATACGAGCTTAAGGAGGCAGAAGTTTATGGCGCACCTGGGATTTTGTCCCTTATAATCACTGGGGACATTAGGATTTGTTGTTTTTGTTTCACCTTTTCCTCCCTCCCTCCCTCCCTGCCTTCTCTTGGTCTCTTGCTTCTTTTGTCCTTTCTCCTGTTCCCCTCCCAACATTAGGAGAGGTGTGTGTGTGTGTATTGCGGGGGAGTGCTCTGCAGCTCTCACTGTGGGAGGTCCATCCAAAAATGTGGGGCTGAAATAGTGCTCGGGCAGTGATCCCCACCAGTGACCTGGGCCATCCTTTGGGCTCTCTGGTGAGAACCCTCAGCTGCCCGCCCTCAGTCTCTACCCTGATTGGCTGAGCAGGGGGTTATTGACAGGGAGGAGACTCAGGTCCTTGTTGGTCTCTTTTAAGACCAAGGAAATAAGTCAGAACCAGTTCTGTGTTTGATAAATTTTACTGCTTCTCTGCATTAATGGTCTCTGAGCAGTTCATGATTCTCTCTAACATTGCAGTTCTCCTCAAATACTTGCTGAATAATTACTGTGCACTGTTGTTGGCCTGGAGCTCATCTGAGAGCACTTTACTCAGGTCATTCAATGTCTGAAATTCAAGATCCGATGGTTAGTTTGAAAATCAGGGCTCTTGGGTCCTATTCCCAACTCTGCCCCTGCCTGGGCGTGTGACCTAAGACAAGTCAATTCTCCTTTCTCAGCCTTAGTTTCTCTCTCTTTCAAGTAGGGATAATAATGATCCGCTCCTACCTATCTCAACACACTCACTCTTCCCCAATACACACACTCACCCAACACACACACTGTCTCTCCCCACACACAAACAGTCTCCACACTGCAGTTGAAAAGCAGCTCGCAATCCAGTAGGATGCCCATGGAACAATGGGATGGAGAAACCTGTATCGTGTGATGCTATGCCATCCTCTGAGACATCGCAAACCCTTCTCAAATCACCCTGCACCTGTTGCACAGTGGGATAGCTACCACAGTGCACTGCTGTCTGGCGATCCAAGAGATGCTAGCGTGGATGTGCTCTGGTGACACAAGGGGCATATTGTAGACATGCAACAGCGGTTTAATTAAAACACTTTAAAGCAGCAATGCCAGGGGCTTGGTGGCTCCTTTCTTTCCTCACCCTGGAGTAAACTCAGCTTTTTATTCCATTCTTGATGTTTCATGGAATAACAACAGACGACCGAAGAAAGACGTGGACAGGGTGGGTCTCAGGGGAGGGGCAGGTCTTGGAGGAGGGGGCAGAGAGGTGCAAGTAGTGCAGGGCAGGTCTCAGGGGAGGGGCAGAGAGGTGTGGGTGGTGGGCAGGGTGGGTTGCAGGGATGGGTCAGCGAGGTGGCGGTGGCGGCTGGTGGGCAGACCTTGTGGTAGGGGGTGGAGAGGCACGAGCAGCAGACAGGAAGGCCTTGGGGGAGGAGGGGAGCGAGCGAAAGGTGGCTCAGCCGTCCTCAGCCAAAGAGGAAGAGCGGGGGTGGGAAGTGGCCGAACAGGAGCAAGGGGGGAGCACAGGTGCGGCCTCAGAGAGAGAAGGGTGGGGGGGCAGTGCCATGGTCTGGGCACCAATGGGCCCCCCACTTCTAGGGAGCTTCCAGCGCTCACACCCAGCCTCCCCAAATGCAAGAGCCATGGGCCACCTATTCTCTTCATCTTCACTAACCAAGCCCCTCCCCAAGCTATGTTGATGGGAGAAGCCCTCCTATTGGCACAGCGCTATCTGCACCGGGGTTAGGCTGATATAACTGCATTGCTTAGGGAGGTAAATTTTTTACACCCCTGAGTAATGTAGTTACACCGATCTAATTTTGTAGTGTAGACCTGTCCAAAGAACCTTGGGAGTAAAACTTCACCTGCTCCTCTGCTTTACTGAATCCAAACACCAGCAAAGCTTGTCAGGCCCAGATGGAGGTTGGCAGAGAGTCAGGTGTGTGCAGACATGATCCCTTCAGCAACTGTAGGCACCATGGCTTAGCTGGCTAAAACCACTGTTTTGTATACAGGAGATCCTGGGTTCAAGTTCCAGTGGTACGTTACTGAGTTGCTTTTGGGGCACCTGGTATTGGCTTCTGTCAGAAGACAAGATTCAGAGGTAGATGGACCTTCGGTCTAGCCTAGTGTGGTTTTTCTTCTGGTTTAAATTACACTCACAGGCACTGAGGATAGAGTTACTGAAAGTTTGGGAGTTAGGAGCTGATAGGTCAGTGGTCCAGTCCCCTCTCAGACGACCTCCTCCCTCTGGGACAGGGGCAGGTCTGAGCTCTCACACCAAATGCTCATTGTGGCTGCCAGAATCTGTGGGCAGCTCGTTTAGTTTATGCCGAGGGTGGAGTCCTGTTTTGTGCACCGTGTCTGAGAATGAAAATCCTAAACCACCCTTTGAAATAACAAAAGCAGCAGGACGTGTTTCTGTCCCTGCCCCAGCGCAGACAGACCAATGGAGAAATGCCATGAGTCCAGGGTAATACTCCCCTGCGGTTTTACCATTTCCACTTGCTAAACCCCCTCCCAACCTTCTGGGCTCCTGGAGCAGGGGACTGAGCCTGAGCCGAGACACGGACACTGCAACTTTACAGCCCAAGCCGCATGACCCTGATTAACATGACACGGGCCAGTCGTGGGTGTTTCATTGCACTGGAGACGTAGCCTAATGTTATGTCTACACTGCGATTAACACACCCAGGGCACCTGTCGCAAAGCCCGGGTCAGCTGACTCATGGTTATAGGGGTTGGGCTGCAAGACTATAAAATTACAGGGAAGACAGATGGGCTTGAGCCCAACCTCTGAGACCCCCCCGAGGGGTGAGGGTTTCCGAACCCAGGCTTCAGTGTGAACACAAATATCTGCACCACAGTTTTTAGCCTCTCAGCTTTAGCTCCATGAGCCCACGTCAGATTGTCCAGGCCAGCCATGCTGCCATCTTTATCCCAGGAGAGATGGACTCTAAGGGTACGTCTCCACTGCAATGTACAAAGTCTGCCTGGTGAGGTATCATTTCAAAAGTCTTGGTCTGTTGAACCTTAATATCTTGTTGGATTGTGTGTGTAGCATTGGCTGGGAAGTTTTGCTCTGTGTGTGTGACTGAGATGAGGCTGGGAAATGCCCACCATCAGCCTTTCAGGTGTGACAATGGAGGAGCCAGACCCGTTGCTGGCCCATTAAAGGGATCCACACTCCCAAGGACTATCCCAGGAACCGTGTACAATGCAGACTTCTCCGAGATAGCACAGAGACAATGGGCACTGCTTGACTCACATCTTAGCAAAGGGACTTCCTAGCAAATTGGAAGAAACTATGAAAGGGGGGTAGAGACATCATGAGTTGGCCTCTCTCCCCCATAACTCAACAGCTGGAAATACACCTGGATGACAAAACTGATTCAGAAATCAGAAGAGAATAATAATATAATAGTACATTCAAACCAAAGCCCCCAAACAGACTAGTAGTGGTTTTTCAGCAGAAAATTTTCAGTTTGGGGAATTTTGTTTTCTCAGTCAGACTTTGCCAAGGGAAGCAGAGAGAAAATGGTTGAGTTGCCTCCTTCAGAACAGCTTGGCGTAGACACTGGCTCTGGTTCACTGTTGTGGCCTTGCTCAGGTTGGGGGTATTTTAATTATTTGGGGAGGTCCCAGGGTGTTTGGGGGAGATTATGAGGCTGTTCCCTTTTGAGATAAAAACTAAGAAATGCAGGACTAGAGAATTTTTTTAGAAATATGGGATTTACACATTTTATTTGAAGCAAGGGGGGGTGGCAGCTGAGATTCTGAGAAGGTTTTTGTTTGCGAGAAGCAACACTGTTTGATTTGTCATTGTACCAAGGGGGGAGATGGTTGTCTATAAAGGAGGGTGTAGACTAAATGCATCCAATGAGGATGGGATTTGAACCCATGCATGGAGAACACAATGGATTAGCAGTCCATCACCTTAACCACTCGGTCACCTCATCTGAGCTATCAAGAAGTGGACAGGAGGAGAAATCTAAGGCCGGCAGAGAGAGGGCCACTAAGGAGTTTTTAAATACTAAGCGTAAGCAGGGGCTGAATGAGCTCCCCCCTCACATCTAGTGAGGAGCTGGGGGAAGACTTCAGGAACAGGCCGTGTTTGCACAGACACCCCTGCTCTGCCTAGCTATGCAGCATGATGGGGCCGCTTCCCCAAAATGACCAGTTTGGGATGGTGGTGGGTTGCAAATCACTTTAGCATTGAGTGCAATGAAATGTTATTCTCCTTCCTGTACGAGTGAAGGGCAGCAGAACGTACCTAGGCCGTCCTGACGGAGGGGTGGGTGGGGGAGGAATCACTTTCATTGGACTGCAGAGAAGTGATTGAGGACGTCACCCTAACCCAGTGGGCCCCAAACATTTCACACTGCGCCCTCGTACCCATGGCTGTGGCCCCTCGGAAGCTGCGGTCGAGAACCGGGGCTGGGAGTGGGGCCGCTGCTTGCTGGGGAAGGGGTGCGGACAGGGGTAAGGGGGTCGAGGCCGGGCTGAGAGCCAGGGGCCCAGGCTGAGGGTGGGATTGGGGAAGAGCTGGGACAGAGTGGGGCTGAGTGGGGCTCCCTCCCTGCCCTCCATGGGGGCTGGCTCAGGCCCTGAGGTGCCCCCATCAATCTTCCTCTGTGTCCCCCTAGGAGTCACACCCCACATTTTGGGGACCACTGACCCCTACTCGCTAAGCAGGGGCTAGTGATGCTAAAGCCTAGGGACAGGGAGCTTGCCAGAGTGGAGCCTGTAGGTCACATGCTGGGGGGCTGTGACGGGCACACAGGCTCCGTGCTCTGGAACAGCTCTGAGTCAAACCCAGGCAGGAGCCTCGTCAGTGTGACCCCCCCAGGGGATGCTCTCACTGGGAGAAGCCTCCTTGGCTTCAGCCCCTCCTGGGACTGACCTTGGACCTTTCAGCCCCCCTGTTCCACACCAGGAGCTTCCTGCAGTGAGTCCACCTGAATCGGACACCTCGGAAAGCCTCACCCCCCCCCGAAGGGGAGTCCTGCTGCACCCCCAACTTCCACAGTCGCCAGTGACTCTCCGCCAGCGCTGTACAACAGAAGGTTCGTTAGGGGTCTGGGATCCAGCCTGGGAAAGTTCTGTGTTCGCACAGGAAGCAGGAAGATTCAGCAACGTCCATCTTGGGCAGACCCCGAACTCAGAGCCTGGGCTCTCCCCTCGAGTTCCAACCCAGCAGACTCCTTGCTCCCAACAGCCCGACTCAGCCAGGCCCTTTGCCCCTCGTCTGTCCTTTGTCCTGTTTCCCTGGCAACCTGCTCACCTGGCCTCCAGCTCGTTCTTTGTTCTCCGACTCCTCCCGGCCAGCTGGCCTCTTGCAGCAGGTGCGCCCCGGCCATCGGTTGCTAGGAGACAGAATTTGTGGCCATTGTCTGGGCCCAGGCAGCCGGACAGCAGCCACACCTGTCCTTTGGGGGTCTCTGCCAAGATTTAACCCCCTTGTCCCACCGCCGAGATCCATGGTCCCAAAACACTTCAGGGTCATGCCCCCCACCCATGCTCTCCCCGGATCGTGGCTGGGAGTGGGGCCGCAGCTAAGGAGGAAGGGACACAGACAGGGGTAAGGGGGCTGAGGCAGGGGCCAGAGCTGGGGCTGGAGCCAAGAGTGGAGCTGGGTGGCTCCCCCTCCCCACCCCAATGGGGGCTGGCCTGGGCCCAGCTGCATCCCCCTGAATGTTACTCCATTCCCCCTGGCAGGGTGCACCCCACATTTTGGACCTTTAACCTAGATAATCGTGCAACAAATAAGGGAAACTGAGGTACACACAAGATGCAAACAAAACATCCAGAAAATTCCCACTTCGTCACAGGGGAGTCCGTGGGGTCGGAGCTGGGCAGCAGCACAGGAAAGTGGGGAGGTTAAACTGCAAAACATCCCCCTGTGTTCCCGCAAAAGCCTCTCGTTTATCCCCTAACCCCCTCCCCATGAAAATCTCCACCCCTGCCCTGGCACACAGAGACCCCCCTCACTCCAATGCAGATTTTTAACTTTTCTTACTTGTCCTTGGCCTTCCACAAACATTGTTCCCATCAAAATGACCCAGGGCTTTTACAACGAGAATGAGAAAACAAACTAAATCAAACCCAAAGAAACCGCTATCGACCTCCCCACCACACACACTTTGGGTCTGAATTTTTCTACTGAAATGTTGAGGCAATAAAACTCTCACTGCTCTTGTCCAGAAACAAACCTAAGCCCCCCATGCAGTACCTGGGGCATCTATGTCTGACCCACCAAGGCTTCAGCTCCTTTGGGGAGATTTCCAGCTGCCCAATTCTGCTGCTATTCCAGGGGAGCAATTCCTGGCTCCTGTCAGCATTTATCTCAGCCCCGTTCTGGGCATCACAGGTTTCTCTGGGAAAGGGCAGTGAGTGGTTCTAGGGTCCAGTGATCCTCCTCCAAATGAAGCTAGAACCTGGGGCTCCTTCCCCTTCCCCAGGCTGTGGGCGGGGAGGCATTTCACAGTGCTCTCGGAGCTATAGCCCGTGGCTAAGGAGAGAGAAAAAGCCTCCTATCCCCCTCTGTTCTGGGGGCTGGGTTTCCTCCTGAAGCCTCTGCCCCCCACCGAGTGCCTATGGCTCATCCCTGACCCTTGCTGCTGCTCCTTGCTATAGACTATGAAAGGAGCGGAGGCAGCGCAGGAGCCTTCTGGGGACGCAGATCTGAGGCTTTGGGAGAGACACATTGTCTGAGACATCAGAGCGCTGCAAACCCTGCAGCCACCCCCTCAATCCGGGGCCTGTTCCAGCCCTGAGTCTGGGCTGCCGCGATCCCTCCCCCAGAGCAGGGCGCCCACAGATTACAGCCTGGAAATAGGCGTGTGAGACTAACTCCTGCTTTCCCTGACAGGGCCTCCCCTAGACCAAGTAGCGTCCCAGGCAAGACGTGTCTTCGGAACCAGGGCCGGCTCCAGACCCCAGCGGGCCAAGCAGGCGCGTGGGGCGGCATTGTTGGGGCAGGGCGGCATTTGGCTCCGGCGGACCTTCTGCAGTCATGCCGGCGGGAGGTCTACCGGAGCCCGGGAGGAGGAGCGGACCTGCCATACGCATCACTGCGGAGGGTCCCCTCTTCCCGCGTCTCCGCTTGAGCTCCTGCAGGCATGACTGCGGCGGGCGCGCTGGTCCCGCGGCTCGGACGGATGCTCTACCGGAGCCGCGAACCAGCGCACCCGCCGCAGACACTTCTGCCCCGGCCGCGGGACCGGGGAAGGGCGGCGAAGCGCGCCGCCCTGCTTGGGGCGCCGTAATTTATAGAGCCGCCCCTGTTCGGAACCCCCCAGTCCCGCTCCATATGTTAAACCATTGAATACCTTATTTTTATTGCATTTGTAGCTCATTTCATTATTTTGATGCACAATCTGGATGCATGATTTTCTCTATCATATTAGACAATAAATGTTCATGCTAGGATGTGTAAATCTGTATTTATTCATGCCGTATATAAGCAAATGAAAAAATCATTTCTTCTAAGCATATAGAAACTTTTAATTTTGACAGTAACTGAAATGTACTAACATCTAGAAATGGAGCCCTCACCAGCACAGGGTGGGCCGGTATTAAATAGTGGTACAGTTGGAGACAGACAGCATTAGGATGTTAACCCCAGGCCCTTTGTTCAAAGGTCACTTCTCTCGCCTTTCCCCCATGAACTGAAGCGCAGCATTTGAGAGATCCAGAGACTAGTTAATGACGTTTCCAAGGGCTAAAATAGCAAGTGATGTCCATCTTGCATTGGCCATTGTTGACTGGAGAGATGGTTTATGGAGAATAAAATTCAAGGTGAGAAGCAGCAGCCCAAAAAGGGCCCCTGCAAGTGCTGAAGTAGCTCAGTTGGGAGAGCATTAAACTGAAGATCTAAAGGTCCCTGGTTCAATCCCAGGTTTCAGCAGGCTGTTTCATCCCTCTTCCTGCAGCAGTGGGCTCTTTCCTGGAAGCATAGCACTGCCTTTACTCAATGCAAGTCCCTTATTTTGGGCTTCACTGCAGGAAAAGGCAGCATTGGCTTTTGCACTCAGTTGGCCCACCGGATGTTTCATTCTTCTCTTGATGTTTCTCAGCAAGGGGAAGAAAAAGAAGCTCCCCTTCAAGCTAGAGTCACAAGGGTGATGTAAGGACGACTTCCTGATCCCTGGCTCCAGTCCTCTGTTCTTCCAGCTGACCCATCAAAGAGCTGCTGCCAGTTTCTCCAGGTTCGCCCATCAGTGTGTGCCAGGGTGAGCACCACCAAAGTGCAGGGAATTTGAGGGCAGGGCAGGGCAGTGCACTGTAATGGAGTTTCTGTAGTGTAGTGGTTATCACATTTGCCTAACCTGCATCAAGCCGGCTAGGCAGAACTGACACCAACTTGTCTGGGGTGTTTCCCAGAAGCAGAGCACAAGTTTGAAATACGGGCAGCATAGAACCAATATTCATAACGTCAACTACAAAAATGATCTACGTCTAGAGATAGCATCATTATTAGCCAATCAGAACCTCTCCATAGACCCCCCTACACAACAACCTTTATACAATATTGGCTGCAAATATAGAACAGCGGTTGCAACGGTGCACTGTTATCTATACAGTTACAGATTATGTCAATAACGTCACAGGAGGTGACACGGCATCAGTGAGACTGATACTGGAATAGCCTCCAGTTTTGGTGTCCTTGTTTGAAAAAGATGTTGTGAAATTGGAGCTGGGGCAGGAAAGAGCCACCAAATGTTCTGAGGGCTGAAGAAAAATGCCTTCTAGGGAGCTATTGAAAGAGCTCAACCTGTTTAGCTGATCAAAAGAAGATTGAAAGGTGACTTCATTGAAGTGTTGAAGTGCCTTAATGGAGAGAAAATATTGGGTATTAAAGGGCTCTTGAATCGAGCAGAGAAAGGCATAACAAGACCCAATGGCTGGAAGGTGAAAAGAGACAAATTCATATTACAACTAAGGCACAAATATTCAACAGTCAGGATGATTCACCACAGGAACAAGCTGCCAAGGAAAGTGGTGGATTCTCCATCTCCTGATGTCATTTAATGAAGACTAGATGCCTTTCTTGAATGTATTTGCCCCCAAAGTAGCTCTTGTGTCATACAGGAGGCCTGTGATATGCAGGGGGTCAGATTAGATGCTCTAATGGTCTCTTCTGGCCGTAAAGTCGACTCATTTCTGAAAAACTGAGTGTAGCATTGGGAGCAGTGTCTGATGTTTCCCTGTCTAGCCGGCTTGCTGCCTAGAACGAACGCTCCTTGAGTGGGGTGATCCACAGGGAGTAGCTCAAACCTCCAAAGTGCCTGGCCAGGGGCAGGACATTAGCCCAGCAAGGGAGGGGTGTGGCCGTGACATCACAAAGGCCTTTTGCAGGATCTCAGCCTATTGGTCAGAGGTGGTGGGGAGGTGGTGACCTCACAGAGAGATGCTGACATCAGCCAGGCAGGACGGGGCGAGGGTCCAGGGAAACCTCAGAGACCCCTGTGGCTTTGCTGCAGCAAGTCTCCTTCTCCGGGTCTCTCTTTGAGGACTGAGAGAGTATTCGGGTTCACGGACGTGAGCGGCAGGAGGAACCTCTTTCGAGTTTCCTCCTTCCCTTTTAGTGATTTTACTAGAAAACAGCCATCCCTGTTTAGAAGGTAAGAGCCTCCTTGAGGTTTGAAACGTGTTCAGTCTGATCCATCTGGTGAGAGTTGAATTCTAGGCATGGAAAACACGAGCTTAAGGAGGCAGAATTTTATTGCGCACCTGGGATTTTGTCCCTTAGAATCACTGGGGACATTAGGGTTTGTCCTTTTTGTTTCACCTCTTGCTCCATCCACTGTCTGATCCCTCTTTTCTCTTCGTCTCTTGCTTCCTTTGTCCTTTCTCCTGTTCCCCTCCCAACACCAGGTTTTTTTCTCCTGCTGATAACAGCTCACGTTAACTGATCACTCTCATTATAGTGTGTATGGCAACACCCATTTTTTTCACATTCTCTGTGTGTGTATATATATCTTCCTACTGTATTTTTAACTGCATGCATCTGATTTAGCCCACAAAAGCTTATGCTCAAATACATTTGTTAGTCTCTAAGGTGCCACATGTTCTCCTTGTTCTTTTTGCAGATAAATTAATGGAGGTTAAGTCCATTAATGGCTATTAGCCAGGATGGGTAAGGAATGGTGTCCCTAGCCTCTGTTTGTCAGAGGATGGAGATGGATGGCAGGAGAGAGATCACTTGATCATTACCTGTTAGGCTCAGTCCCTCTGGGGCACCTGGCATTGGCCACTGTTGGCAGATAGGATATGGGGTTGGATGGACCTTATGTTCTTATGAAGGGAGGGGCAAAGCCTTGTGACAAAGTTTCTGTAGTGTAGTGGTTATCACGTTTGCCTAACACGCAAAAGGTCCGTGGTTCGAAGCCAGGCAGAAACATTGTGGCTTCCTTTTCTCAGCTCCTAGTGGCCTGTCCCTGCTGTTGTAGGAGCAGCAGTGATTTCTGTGCTCAAAAGGTCTGTTATCCTTTCCCTCCCTCCTGCTTTTGTCTCCTCTCCCTCTCTGAATGCCTGTGAAGTGGCTTTCCCCCTCCCCCTCCCGCTCCCTTCTGCAATGCTTGGGGGATGAATGGGCTGGTTGAAGAGCAGAAGATCTCCCAGGTAGACAAGGTGTCTGGGACTCTCGTTAGGCAGCACTCACACACCCAGAGCATGGACACTGCCCAAGGTGGAGTGTGACCCACCAGATGCAGCCAAGTCATCTCCAGTCGCAGGCCATGAGGAGCAGGTCCTTAAAAGGGGAAGGGGCCCTGTGCTCAGGAGTCACTCACAAGCTTGTACCTCCAGTGAATGCCCTTCACCCCGACCGCCTGGCCAGTGGTTCGCTGCATTGCAGTTCATTGTGCCTCAGGAAGACTTACCTTCATCGCACCGTCCATCGCGGCGCTGGGGGACACTTACCTGGCAGAATCCTGACATCCCCAGTGCCAGGCCTGTCCTGGGAGCATGAGTATGGGAGTGTGAGTGTGACACCCACCCCCGCTTCTTCTTTTGAGCTTAGCTGTCAGTATAACAAACGTGCTGCTTTCTGCCAAACTCTGGTGGGTCATTAGTCCTCCCTACGCTGACTAGCTGGCCCTATTTCAGGTAACACCTGCGATAACCCCAACCCCTGCAGGACAGAGGGTGGTGACATGAGCTGAGAAAGAGCCTTGGCCTCAGCAGGGGAAAGCTAGAGGATCTGGGCCAGTCACCTTTTGGAGGCTTGTGGTTTGGTCTCCTCTGCCCTGGGAGGTTGGCCGGTGGAGGCCGGCTCTTCCTGCTGGCCTCCTCTGCGTGACTTGCCAAAGGAGGAAGTGAGGCAGGAATGGGGCAAAAGAGGAAAGTCGAGCTGAGGAAGGCAGGGCAGAAGCTAAGCGCCTCAGTGCAGCTAAGTGGGGTTAGTAGAGCGTCACCATTCGTTCTGAAAAGCCTGAGGAGGTGCGGTTGGCTGCTGGGAGGCAGAATCCTGAGCCTGCCTCTTGGCTTCCCAGGGGTGGCTCCTTGCAGCCCAGGAGAGGAAGGATGGTTCTGGTGAAAGGACGACAAGCAAAGCTCTGGGAGGAGATTTGGGTGTGGGGTGCTGGCTCTGCACTGGGGGAGGGGATCGGGGTGCAGGAGGGGTGGTGCTTACCCCGGGCACTGCAGCTCCCAAAGTGACCGGTACACACAACCCTCCGGCAGCAGCTCCTAGGTGGGCAGGTCAGGGGGTCTCTGTGCGCCGCTGCCTGCAGGCGCTGTCCCCTGAGCTCCCATTGGCTGCAGTTCCTGGCCAATGGGAGCTGCAGAGTTGGTACTCAGGGTGGGGCAGCACGTGGAGACACTCCTCCCACCCCAGGGGATGCTGGGACATGCCGGCCATTTCTGGGAGCGGCACGGAGGGACGGAGGCAGAGTGGGCAGGGAGTCACCTCAGTGCTGCTGGCACATCTCTGCACACCCGTTGTGGGGGGAGGGGAGCAGAGGGCTCCATGCGCTGCCTGGGGTAGGGGCAGAACATGGAGCTGCCTCCCCTCCTGGGTCTATTGCATGGCCCCTCCCCGCACACAGAGGGACTTGTTTGCTGGAGCCTGACATGACAAACCCAGGGGTGAGATGTCTGAGGATTTACTCACTGAGGGCTGGGCTCAGGCAGCCAGTTTCATGCAGGTATTTCACCCCCCCCCAGGCTCCCGAGTCTCCTCTGACCGTATTTACCAGTGACACTGCACGTAGGTGGTGGGTATAAGGGGCTCGGCGAGGCTGAGGGGGCAAGAAATGCTGGATGTGATGCACCCCCCTTTGGAGGGGGGGCTGGGCTGCAGCCTGCCGCCTTCAGAGTGCCACCGACAGACCCTCCCGAGCAGTGGGGGAGCCACCAGTACCCAGCCCATGGCCCCGCCTGTGCTCTGCCCCCAGGCCCTGCCCTGGCTCGGACTCTCCCCCGAGAACCCACCCCCCACAGAGGTAGGCAGATCTTCCACCTGATCAGCCCCGAGCCAGGTCTCTGGGCTGCAAATTATTCCAGCCTCTGGGAGGGAAAGCGCAGCAGCCCACAGCTCCAGCTCTGGCAGCTCTTTGCTCTCACTGGGATAGAAGACAACAAGTCTATCACTGCTCAGTAGAGCGACCAGATGTCCTTACTTTGTAGGCACAGTCCTGATATTTGGGGCTCTTTCTATAGGCACCAATTACCCCCCACCCGCCCCCTGATTTTTCACACTTGATGTCTGGTCACCCTACTGCTCAGTGTGAGGCGAATGGCTCTGTGCTCTCTGCCGTTCATGGTGGGGAGTTTCCCCACTGATAACAGTTCTTGCTGGGTCGGGGAGGGGAGAGAGAAGAGGGGTTTGCTCTGTTTCATTCCTCTCCATTTTCTGTTCCTCCCCGTCCCTTCCAGGGTCCTCCCTTCCATTTCAGACTGTGCAGTGACACCCTCCCCACACCCAGGACTCTCGAGCCTCTGGAGCAGCACGATCCCTTGAGATCCTCAGTGACCAAGGGTCTTTTCCAACTTCCAGGAGACCCAGCTTGAGACTAAAGGAAGCTCTGTTCCTTCCTGGGGATCCTCTCTCCCTTCCTGGAGATCAAGATCATGAAGCCTCTGCCTTGCCTCCTGGGTCTGAATTAATGTCCCATTTCCCACTATCTGCTCAAAATAAACAAGTTTCTAACCCAGGTGAGCAGAGTTAATTCAGTTCTCAGCTGGAATCCTTCACCCACATTCCTTAGGAGATACAGACTCTCTGACACAGACTGACTGGGGTTCATCTCTGCATGTCCCCAATGGGGAAGGAAAGACACTGAGGGCGAAGGAAGATAGGCAGGAGTCAAATCTGGGTGGTCCCTGGAGCCAGATGATTGAGTGGCCCTGGAGTCAGCCACTGTGGCCACTGCAGAAGTCACAGAATCCGTCACTTCCACCACCTCCGTGACAGACACGGAGACAAACCCTTCCCTGCTGTGACTGCAGTTCCTGGAAGGAAAGAGAAGAACAGAAAGTGACGAGAGAACGAAAAAGAGAGATTCCCTGTCACCTCTCTCCCCTGCTCCCTCCCCCTTGTATTCTGTAACCCCATCTCACTGGGTTCCCTGTGCTGGTGCCATGGGGGTGACACTAGAGTTCTGGGGATTTGGGGGGGCTCTTCATTTCTCAACATTTCACACAAATTTGTCTTTGGGCTGAAATTTCTCCTGTTAGGCCTCTCAGTCAGAGCTGTACACCCACCCTGTTTGCGGGGGCAGGAGATGTAAATTGCAGAGCAGGCAGAGAAGTCGCCCATAAAGGGTCATATTGATCTGGTGACTGGTTCTGACTGGGGTCACACATCCTCTGACACAGGCTCATGTGCAGAACATGGGAGCTCTGGCTTGTCCTAAATGCTGTAGACTGTGAGTTCCTGGAAAGGGCAGGGGAGAGGGAGCAAGAGGAGAAAAGCAGAGACATTGGAGACGAGGAATTGGGGGGAGAAGAAGGAGAGAACAGAGAGACAATAAATGATTGAAGCAGAACAGGTGTCCCAACTCCATCTTGCTCATCACAGGTGTTCAGAGAGACAGGTAGTTGCGGGTTTTCCAGTGTCAAGTCTGAACTTTGATTCTAACAATTTGAGTTCAAATATCAAGGGGATCTCCACATACCTGATCTCTTCCCCCCTCCCCTTTTTTGTATTAATTTTTATTTTGACGTGTTTGGCTTAACCGTGATCTTCCCTTTCCCCACCTGTATTGCAATTTGGGGGTTATGTTTATTGTGCCTCCCTTTTGTTCATGTCGTTATAATTGTAACAGCAAAGGAACCTGCAGGAGCAAAAACTGACTCAAAACTTCATTTCCCCACCATGCCGGAACATCCTACAAACAGCTCACGCAGCTGGAATCATAACACGCAAGGCCAGGGGATGGGAGATGCAGGTTTCCAAGGGTTCTGTCTTTCTCAGATGACACATTCCAGCCCCTTATGTGCCTCCATCCTGTATGACCTGCTGGACTTCGACACATTTATTATTTCATTCTATAGATAATGTGATTGTAACACAATGTGACTGAAATTAAACCACTTCCAGATGAGGAAACAACAAAAGAGAAAAGCCATTATTGCATTGGCTGGGAATCTAACCCAGATCAAGTGCTTAGAAGGCACCTACGCACACCACTATACCACCAATGCATCTGGCAGGAGTAGCTTTCCTGCAGGTTGTGAGTGCTGGCAGAGGAAGTGACACATGACCACAGAGTTAATGAGCAGGGTGGATGGGTTGGAAGCTGCCTGACAGCTGGGAGCAGAGTTACCATCCCAGAGTGACTGAAACGGGGCAAAGGTGAAAACAGATCTCATTGGGAGCTGGCCCCACACCCGCCCCGCCCCTAGGAGAAGGGAACTGAAACTCAACTTCAATCATAGAAAAATCTTCCCTGAGAAGGAAGGGGACAGCTTGTTTTAAAGACCAGGTTTGTGTTTGTTCCTGCTACATACGGAGGGGCTGGGTAGTGCTGATTCCAGCCCCCAGACTTTGGGAGGATAAGGAACAAATTCAGGCTGCCAGTGACCTGCAGGAGGGAGATGATCTTTTGACAGTGACGGACGCCTCGTCCTAAAGGCCTTTGTCTGCCCCCTTCCAGTGACTGTTTGGTACAGGAATGCAGCCCCCACGCCTGGGTCTCTCCTGGGGAAATGATGTTTCTGTGCAAAACACCAAAGCTTTTAACAGAAAGGAAGAAAAGGAAATGGCCACACGATGGGACTAGGACATAAGGAATGAAACACAAGATGCTTCTCCCCTGTGCATTGACTTTTAACCTTGTTTGTGGTGGTGTTGTATCCATGTTGGTCCCAGGGGTCCTCTGGGGTGCCGGGCATTGGCCACTTTCGGGAGAGTGGGCTAGATGAACTGGTCTGACTCAGTGTAGCTGTTCTTATGTTCTAACTGCTGGTTATGGAAGAGACGAACTTCCAGGCTACACAGAACTGAAGAAGGGTGCTGGGTTAGCTCCACAGCTTGTCTCTTTCACCAACAGAGGTTGGTCCTCTGCAAGCTCTTACCCTCACCCGCCTTGTCTCTCTTGGACTCCGAAAAGTGTTTTCTCTCAACTCCCCTTGGAGAGACGTTAAGTTTCCCTTTGGGCAACTATCAGGCTGAAGCAATTGTATTGACTGTGACACTAGAATTGAAGATTTAATATTATAAATAAATGAGTCTAACCCTGAGGTTCTGGTTTTCACATTGGTTTTTCTAACTCAGTTCCCAATTCTCTTCTAGAAAGGCCTCCAGGCTCCCTGCCCAGCCCAGCAAAAGTGGCAAGGAGAAAGCCCACACTGCTGCTCTTTCAGGTAGTTGAAAGCTGCTATCAAACCCCCCTCACTCAGTCAGTCCCCAGTCTGTAGCAGTGCATGGGATTCTTCCATCCTAAGTGCAGGACTCTGCACTTCTCCTTGTTGAACCTCCTCAGATTTCTTTTGGCCCAATCCTCCAATTTGTCTAGGTCGCTCTGGACCCAAACCCTGTCCTCCAGTGCTTGGATTCTTTACAAGGCCCCTTCCCCTTTTAGGACCTGCTTCTCATGGCCTGTGACTGGAGATGACTTGGCTGCATCTGGTGGGTCACACTCCATCTCAGCCAGTGTCCATGCTCTGGGTGTGTGAGTGCTGCCTAATGAGAGTCCCAGACACCTTGTCTACCTGGGAGATCTTCTGCTCTTCAACCAGCCCCTTCATCCCACGAGCATTGCAGGAGGGAGCGGGAGGGGGAGGGGGAAAGCCACTTCACAGGCATTCAGAGAGGGAGAGGAGACAAAAGCAGGAGGGAGGGGAAGGATAACAGACCTTTTGAGCACAGAAGGATCACTTCTGCTCCTACAACAGCAGGAACAGGGCACTAGGAGCTGAGAAAAGGAAGCCATCATGTTTCTGCCTGGCTTCAAACCAGGGACCTTTTGCGTGTTAGGCAAACGTGATAACCTCTACACTACAGAAACTCTATCACAGGACTCTGCCCCTCCCTTCATAAGAACATAAGATCCATCCAACCCCATATCCTATCTGCCAACAGTGGCCAATGCCAGGTGCCCCAGAGGGACTGAGCCTAACAGGTAATGATCAAGTGATCTCTCTCCTGCCATCCATCTCCATCCTCTGACAAACAGAGGCTAGGGACACCATTCCTTACCCATCCTGGCTAATAGCCATTAGTGGACTTAACCTCCATTAATTTATCTGCAAAAAGAACAAGGAGAACATGTGGCACCTTAGAGACTAACAAATGTATTTGAGCATAAGCTTTTGTGGGCTAAATCAGATGCATGCAGTTAAAAATACAGTAGGAAGATATATATACACACACAGAGAACGTGAAAAAAATGGGTGTTGCCATACACACTATAATGAGAGTGATCAGTTAACGTGAGCTGTTATCAGCAGGAGAAAAAAACCTGGTGTTGGGAGGGGAATAGGAGAAAGGACAAAGGAAACAAGAGACGAAGAGAAAAGAGGGATCAGACAGTGGATGGAGCAAGAGGTGAAACAAAAAGGACAAACCCTAATGTCCCCAGTGATTCTAAGGGACAAAATCCCAGGTATGCAATAAAATTCTGCCTCCTTAAGCTTGTGTTTTCCATGCCTAGAATTCAACTGTCACCAGATGGATCAGACTGAACAGGTTTCAAACCTCCAGGAGGCTCTTACCTTCTAAACAGGGACGGCTGTTTTCTAGTAAAATCACTACAAGGGAAGGAGAAAACTCGAAAGAGGTTCCTCCTGGCGCTCACGTCCGTGAACCCGAATACTCTCTCAGTCCTCAGAGAGAGACCTGGAGAAGGAGACTTGCTAAAGCAAAGCCACAGGGGTCTCTGAGGTTTCCCTGGCCCCTCGCCCCTGTCCTGCCTGGCTGATGTCAGCATCTCTCTGTGAGGTCACCACCTCCCCACCACCTTGGACCAATAGGCTGAGGTCCTGCCAAAGGCCTTTGTGATGTCACTGCCACACCCCTCCCTTGCTGGGCTAATGTCCTGCCCCTGGCCAGGCACTTTGCAGGTTTGAGCTACTCCCTGTGGATCACCCCACTCAAGGAGCGTTAGTTCTAGGCAGCAAGCTGGCTAGACAGGGAAACATCAGACGCTGCTCCCAAAGCTACACTCAGTTTTTCAGAAATTACTCGACTTTACGGCCAGAAGAGACCATTAGAGCATCTAATCTGACCCCCTGCATATCACAGGCCTCCTGTAGGACACAATAGCAGGTGAGGGTGGGGGGCTGAGGAGGTGAGCAGGCAGCCAGTGGCGGGGGGGGCAGGGCAGCCAGTGGCTGGCCCCAGCTCACCTCCACTCCGCCTCCTCCCCTGAATGCCCCACCTCGCTTTCCCCCCTCCCCCTGCTAATCAGCTGTTCGCGCAGGAAGCCTTGGAGGGAAGAGAAGCCGTGTGGCGGCTTCGCACTCAGGCCCAGCAAGGTGGAGACGGAGACGAGGTGAGCTGGGGTTGGGGGGCTTCCCGCACCGCAGCAGGTAATGGCGGGGGGGGTCAGGTGAGCTGGCGATGGGGGAAGAGAGCTGAGGAGGCGAGCAGACAGGTGAGCCATAGGGGGCGGGGGCTGAGGAGGCGAGTGGGCGGGCAGTGGCGGGTGAGCCGGCAGCAGGGGAGGGGGGTTGAGGAGGTGAGCAGGGGCTGGGGGGCTGAGGAGGTGAATGATGAGTCAGTGGCTGACCTGTTCTGCTGATCTGGTCTGGCTCCCAGCCCCTCTCCAAGGGTTGCAGCTGTCTGGAGGTGCTGCCTTCCACGCCTTCCTCAGTCCCACCTCATTCACTCCACAGGGCGACTGATTACAAAGTGGGGGGAAGATCTTATTCTACTTCTAGCAAAAAAGACATTTCTTTTACCTTAATTATATTACCTTAGGGGCCCCCTATAACATATTAGCAAGGTTCATTACCACTGTTTTGGCAGGGTGGTGCTGGGGAAGGAGGGTTTGTTTCCACGAGGCGGGCGGCGCTCGGGGGAATTGTTCGGAGGGCTGGGCAACGCTAATGGGGTTCTTTTCAAAGGCGGGCGGTGCTGGGGGCTGTGTTTCGGGGCTGGGCGGTGCTGGGGGTGTTTCAGCAGCACTGGGGGTGGGGGGGTTTCGGTGAGGCTGGAAGGTTTTTAGCCCTCAGCTGTTTTCTTTGAAGTAATATTGCCCTCGCCGCTTTACGAGTTGTGCAGGCCTTGACTAAACCACAGACTCTGGACTCAGCATTCAAGTATCCTGCAGTCTGAACTTTGAATCCGATACATTCCCTCATTGGCTACCATTGTTTGGCCAGCAGGGAAGTGCTTCTTGTCCAACAAGGCAGCCAGATTGGGACCCGTAGGCATGGAATGGCTCTGAAGGAATCAGCTGTTTCTCTCTGCGCTTTGGATCCAAATGGTAAAAGACAGTTGCTCCCACTTTAATCATGGCGTCCTTTAGGACTGTGACCAATGCCACTTAACTAGGGAGCAGGGTTCTAAAAACAGTTTACCTGGGCCACAGGTCACCATAGCTTCCATCTCTGGGGTGAAAATGAACCACTAGTACCTACAATTTCTACCCAAGTTCTTGTCAAATCTTTGACCTTACTTGGAGTAATTTTACACTTCTCTGGCGTAGAATTCTTCACCAACCGCACAACAGATCAGTAGCGATAGTGAGGTACAACTCCCCCTTCTGTGCCCTTTTATTTCTTTAATCTGGTGGCACAGATTAAAATTAGGGACTAAATTCAGGTGCAATTTAGAATCCCTGTAAGACAACAAATGTCAGGTCTCTATTAAAAAGAGGTATCTTTCTGCAGCTATAGCACATTCAACATGGATTTCATTTTCTACACATTTGTAGAATCTCCCAGGGGTGAGCTGAACAGAAATGTCACTTCCATTTTTCCCATCTCTACCTAGATAGGGATTGTATTTCCCAAATAATAGGCAACATGCACCTGATTAGGAAGGCGATATCTTCAGGAGCAACCTCCTGCAAGGCCTGGGCCAGAGCGGCTTTGGTAGCCAAATGCATGGGTACTTTGTTTAATTACAAGTAATTTACGAGGGAATCCTTTTCCCAGCCCTTTAGAAAAAATATAGGCCTAAGAAGCTGAACAAAAGGGAGATTGGGATGGTGATGAGGAATCAGGGTAAATCAGAGGGATTCCCTATGTTCTTCTGCTGTTATAGAGGAGAAATGACATTTTCCCCTATCCCTGCGCTGTTCCCGCACTTTGTTATAGTTCAATATATTTTAAGTGAGGAAAATGGTAGCAAAAATATCTGCTCCCCAGCACAACCTGAACCAACATCAGAGCAACTGGGAATGAAACAATTGGTTTCCAAAGGGAGAACTCGATGACTAACAATTGCTGTGAAATGGGGGAACAGTAGAACCGTGATGCTCAGGGTTTGTTTAGACTAGGAAAGTGATGGAGTTTAGGTCAGGTCAAGGGGAAGCTAATGCCAACCCCTGCACCTGGGCTGCATCTGCTCTACAACTAAAATTTCCTTTTACCCCACGATCACTAACTTGAGCAGCCAACGCCATGTACAGCCCTAGTGGATGGAAAGCTCGGGTAGTTTTTGCCTCAGTGTAGCTTGTTGGGTGTGACGATACGGTCCTGGCGGGACCCAACTGAGAGTGCCAGTTCAGGACCAATTGCTTAAACAGGGCAGTTACAGCCCTGGGCTGGGGTTTTTCCACCTGTAAGGCAAACCAAACCAGCCAGACAAAGAGGAGTTTGGTTTCACACCACTGGCTAACCACAAGTCACACAAGCAATTTCCTTAGATACTCCACAAAAAGAACAGGAGTACTTGTGGCACCTTAGAGACTAACAAATTTATTTTAGCGTGAGCTACAGCTCATTTCTTTGGATGCATAGAATGGAACACACAGACAGGAGATATTTATACATACTGAGAACATGAAAAGGTGGAAGTATGCATACCAACCGGAAAAGTCTAATCAATTGAGATGAGCTATCATCAGCAGGAGGAAAAAACTTTTTGAAGTGGTAATTAAGATGATCCATAGGAGGTGTGAGGAGAACTTAACATAGGGAAATAGATTCAATTAGTGTAATGACCCAACCATTCCCAGTCTCTGTTTAGGCCAGAGTTAATTGTATCTAATTTGCATATTAATTCCAGTTCAGCAGTTTCTCTTTAGAGTCTGTTTTTGAAGTTTTTTTGTTGCAAAATTGCCACCTTCAAGTCTGTCACTGAGTGGTTAGAGAGGTTGAAGTGTTCTCCCACTGGTTTTTGAATGTTATGATTCCTCATGTCAGATGTGTGTCCATTTATTCTTTTGCGTAGAGACTGTCCAGTTTGGCCAATGTACATGGCAGAGAGGCATTGCTGGCACATGATGGCATATATCCCATTGGTAGATGTGCAGGTGAACGAGCCCCTGATGGCATGTCTGATGTGATTAGGTCCTATGATGGTGTCACTTGAATAGATGTGGACAGAGCTGGCATCAGGCTTTGTTGCAAGGATAGGTTCCTGGGTTAGTGTTTATGTTGTATGGTGTGCGGTTGCTGGTGAGTATTTGCTTCAGGTTGGGAGGCTGTCTGTAAGCGAGGACTGGCCTGTCTCCCAAGAGCTGTGAGAGTGAGAGATCATCTTTAAGGATAGGTTGTAGATCTTTGATGATGCGCTGGAGAGGTTTTAGTTGGGGGCTGTAGGTGATGGCTAGTGGCGTTCTGTTATTTTCTTCGTTAGGCCTGTCCTGTAGTAGGTGGCTTCTGGGTACTCTTCTGGCTCTGTCAATCTGTTTTTTCACTTCAGCAGATGGGTATTGTAGTTTTAAGAATGCTTGATAGAGATCTTGTAGGTGTTTATCTCTGTCTGAGGGATTGGAGCAAATACGGTTGTATCTTAGTGCTTGGCTGTAGACAATGGATCGTGTGGTGTGTCCGGGATGGAAGCTGGAGGCATGTAGGTAAGTATAGCGGTCAGCGGGTTTCCGGTATAGGGTGGTGTTTATGTGACCATCGCTTATTAGCACAGTAGTGTCTAGGAAATGGACCGCTTGTGTGGATTGGTCTAGGCTGAGGTTGATGGTGGGATGGAAATTGTTAAGATCACGGTGGAATTCCTCGAGGGCTTCTTTTCCATGAGTCCAGATGATGATGTCATCAATGTAGCGCAAGTAGAGTAGGGGCGTTAGGGAACGAGAGCTAAGGAAGCGTTGTTCTAAGTCAGCCATAAAGATGTTGGCATATTGAGGGGCCATGCGGGTACCCATAGCAGTGCCACTGACTTGAAGTATCAGAGGGGTAGCCGTGTTAGTCTGGATCTGTAAAAGCAACAAAGAATCCTGTGGCACCTTATAGACTAACAGACGTTTTGCAGCATGAGCTTTCGTGGGTGAATACCCACTTCTTCGGATGCAAGACTTGAAGGTAAACATTGTCCCCAAATGTGAAATAGTTGTGGGTGAGGACAAAGTCACAAAGTTCAGCCACCAGGTTTGCCGTGATATTATCGGAGATACTGTTCCTGACGGCCTGTAGTCCATCTTTGTGTGGAATGTTGGTGTAGAGGGCTTCCACATCCATAGTGGCCAGAATGGTGCTTTCTGGAAGATCACCAAGAGATTATAGTTTCTTCAGGAAGTCAGTGGTGTCTCGAAGATAGTTGGGAGTGCTGGTAGCATAGGGCCTGAGGAGAGAGTCCACATAGCCAGACAATCCTGCTGTTAAGGTGCCAATGTTTGAGATGATGGGGTGTCCAGGATTTCCAGGTTTATGGATCTTGGGTAGCAAATAGAATACACCTATTCTGAAACTTAGACACTCCAGTCTCCCAGTATCACCACTAGGGCCACTTGTCCTGCGGATGAATGGTTATGAAAACCAAAACCCCAATAAAAGAAAACGGTTCTCTCGATCCCAAGGAATCAAGCCCCAGACCCAGGTCAATATACAAATCAGATCTTACCCACAAATCATGCTGTTGCCAATCCTTTAGAATCTAAAATCTAAAGGTTTATTCATAAAGGGGAAAAGGTAGAGATGAGAGCTAGAATTGGTTAAATTGAATCAATTACATACAGTAATGGCAAAGTTCTTAGTTCAGGCTTGTAGCAGTGATGGCATAAACTGCAGGTTCAAATCAAGTCTCTGGAACATCCCCCGCTGGGATGGGTCATCAGTCCCTTGTGTAGAGCTTCAGTTTGTAGCAAAGTCCCTCCAGAGGTAGAAGCAGGATTGAAGACAAGATGGAGATGAGGCATTAGCCTTATATAGGCTTTTCCAGGTGTAAGAACCTCTTTGTTCCTTACTGTGGAAAATTACAGCAAAATGGAGTCTGGAGTCACATGAGCCAGTCCCTGCACTTTGCTGAGTCACAAGGCGTGTCTGCCTTCTCTCCATGGGTCAATTGTGTAGCTGATGGTCCTTAATGGGACATCACACAGGCTAGGCAAAGCTAACACCAACTTGTCTAGAATGTTTCCAAAAACACAGCACAAATTTGAAATACAGACAGTATAGATTCAATATTCATAACTTCAACTACAAAAGGATACATGCATACAGACAGCATAATCATAACCAGCAACCCATAACCTGGTCTTAGACACCTTATATGACCCCTTTTTACATAAGATTTGGTGCCACTACAGGACCTTGGTTGCAAACCATATTCTATATAGTCCCAGTTTATATCAACATCACAGGGAATGACACAGGACAGCAAATTCCCACCTACCCAAGGACAAATTGCTGCAGATAAAACGGGTTGGGTTCACATCCCAAAGCTGAGGAGAATTGAAGAATTATGGACAAAATAGGGAAAAATAAGAGACTAGAGAGTCAATAATTTTAGGGAAAATGAGGGAATCTCCTTGGATTTTCTAGCCACATGTGGGGAGGGGAGAGAGAAGGAGAAGAACTACAGAGAATTGTTCTCAGGTTTTGAGATGGAAAGAAATGGCACAAACAGGAAAAGGATGCAAGTGGCTCACCCCCGTGACCATAGGCGTGCGCAGCACATTTCATTAGGGTGTGCACCCAGGGAGCCCCGCCCTAGCCCCACCCCATCCACTGCCTCCCACTTCCTGTCCCCCTCAGAACCCCCAACCCCCCTGCTCCTTGTCCCCTGACTGCCCCCTCCTGGGACCCTGCCCCTAACTGCCCTCCAGGACCCAACCCCCGATCGAAGCCTCCCGGTTCCTTGTCCCCTGACTTCCCCCTCCTGAGACCCCCCACACTATAACTGACTCCCTAGGACCCTACCTGTCCCCCTGACCCTTATCTACACCTCCACCCCCAGACAGAACCCTGGGACTCCCACGCCCCATCCAACCGCTCCCCACCCCTGACAGGACCCCGACAACTCCCGACCCATCCAACTCCCTCTGCTCCCTGCCTGCCCCGCCCCGCTCCGCCCCCCACCCCTCAACCCAACCAACCCCCCTGCTCCTTGTCCCCTGACCGCCCCCTCCAGAGGCCCCCCCACCCTCTAATCTCCCCCCCAACTATCCAACCCCCCTCCCCACCTCCTGGCAGCTCTGTCTAGTGGCTGCTCCCACCCACACCCTCAAAGGCTTTGGCTACACTTAGCGCTTCAAAGTGCTGCCGCGGCAGCGCTTTGAAGCGCTAAGTGTAGTCAAAGCGCCAGCGCTGGGAGAGAGCTCTCCCAGCGCTGTCCGTACTCCACCTCCCTGTGGGGAATAACGGACAGCGCTGGGGCTTTGACCACACTGGCGCTTTGCAGCGCCGCAATTTGCAGCGCTGGAGAGGGTGTGTTTTCACACCCTGCTGCAGCGCTGCAAATTTTTAAGTGTAGCCAAGCCCTAAAGTGGCAGAGGAGGTTCCCTCTCCTTTGGTGGGAAGGTTGCCTAGTGGTTAAGGCACAGGACTCAGGCTCAGGTGTTCTGGGTTTGAGTCTCTGCTCTGCCACAGACTCCCTGCTTAGCCTTGGGAAAGTCACTTCACCTCGTTGTGCCCTAGATCCCACCTGCCCAATGGGGCCAACACTGACCCTGCCTCCTGGGCTAAATCCATCCATGGCTGGGTGATGGGGTGGGGGGGAATGAAGATACCAACATGGGGAGATTTGGGCTGAATTTCTCCACAGCCGGAGAGTGGGAGCCAGCTCCACAGGGGGGATGGGAGCGAGAGGGGCTCAGGCCAGCTCCACACAGAGGGGGGTCAGGGCTTCAGCCCTGCAACTTCTGCTCTAAGGTGGCTGGGGCTCCCGAGCCGGGGACTTCAGCCCTACATCTTCTGCCAGGGTCCGGGGTTCTCCTCCCTGCCCCACGGGGGCTCCTCGCCCCCTCCATCCCCCCCAGTGCAGGTCCTGCAGGGGCCCGGGGCTTCTCCTTCCCCCAAACCACCCAGCGTGGCTCCAGCCCAGTCCGGGGCTTCTCCTCCCCCCACCTCCTACCGGTATCTGGAGCTTCTCCTCCCCCCAACCTGCCCCAGCCCCAGCCCAGCTGGGCTCCCCGGGGCACCCGCCGCTGCTGTGGCCGGAGCCGAGCCTGGAGGTCAGGAGCAGCGATTCACGCGGAGGGGGAGCCCCAGGGGCGGGGGCTCTGCTGCTGCTGGCCCCGCCCCCGACCCCTGGGGCTGTTTGGGGGCTCACCAGCCCCAGGAGCGGGGGAGCAGCGGAGCGGAGCCTGCCCAGCAAACAGCTGATCGCAGCTGCGCCCAGGCCGCCCCGGGGAAAAGCTCCGCGGAGGAGGCGCCACAAGCTGCCGGCAGCGGGTCATTCCCGGGGGCCGAGCACCCGCCTGCAGCCGCCGCAGCCTCCCGGAGCCCCCACGGGAGGGGGAGCAGCCTCCCAGCCGGGGCTCAGGGCATTGGGGTGCCGGGCTCCCCATGCGCACGCCTGGGCCCGGGACACTCACACTCTGCCCCGGGGCCCCTGGTGCCCAGAGACCGATCAAGCCCCGCCTGCCCCCGCCCTTCCCGCCTGCAGCTCCGGCCTCTCCTCCCGCCCCGCCAGCCACACCCAGGGGAGCCCCGGGCCCCAGGCTCTGTCCCCACCTGGAGCCCAGCGGGGCGGGGGCAGCTCCTGCTGCAGCTGAGAACAGCGGCTCCGCTCCCGGGCGGCTCCAGCGCTGCTGGCAGCACGTGGCCACCAGGGAGCAGCTGCTGGGCCCGGGCTCCTGCGTCACAATGTGCCAGAGCCCCGACCCCAGGAGCTTCCCCGCCCCCGGGCTGTGCCAGAGCCCCGCCCCCAGGAGATTCCCCGCCCCGGGCTGTGCCAGAGCCCCGCCCCAGGAGCTGCCCTGCCCCGGGCTGTGCCAGAGCCCCGCCCCAGGAGCTGCCCCGCCCCGGGCTGTGCCAGAGCCCCGCCCCAGGAGCTGCCCGCCCCGGGCTGTGCCAGAGCCCCGCCCCAGGAGCTGCCCTGCCCCGGGCTGTGCCAGAGCCCCGCCCCAGGAGCTGCCCGCCCCGGGCTGTGCCAGAGCCCCAGCCCCAGAAGCTGCCCTGCCCCCGGGTGGTGCCAGAGCCCCTCCCCCAGGAGCTGCCCCGCCCCTGGCCTGTGCCAGAGCCCCGCCCCCAGGAGCTGCCCCGCCCCTGGGCTGTGCCACCCAGCCCCCTTGAAACACCCCCCCAGCGCTGCCGCCCGCAGAAACAAACCCTCCTTCCCAGCGCCGCCCCCCCGAAACAGCTGTGGGCCGAAAAGGAAAGTTTGGGGTGGAGGGAGAAGAAACGGCCCCCATAGGGTGACCAGCTCACACCATCACACCCCTCTTCACCCCCTAGCCCCCCACTGGCCTGCTGCATCTCCTGCTAGTCAGTCCCCCACCCACCACTCACCTCCTTTCATAGGCGGCAGGTTCGTATAATTTTTGGTGGGGCCCAAAATGGTGGTGTGTCCCCCCCCCCGCCGCTCTCACCCTGTAAGCTGATATAAAATGAAGCTACAATGCGTCAGCACTACAAGATTACAAGGGTCAATTAAAAGTGGAAAGTCAGAAGCAGCACTTGCCTGCTTTAATATACAGTATTAAATTTTGTTGCACCTGTTGTGACAAAGTGGGAATGTTCTTAATGTTTTCTCTGAATACTGTGTGGGTGCCTCAGTTTCCCCTGCAAAGTGCCAACTGACGGTGTTGGGGACAAAGAGATCAGGTGGCCTCCTTGTCCGGAAGAGACACAAAGGCCAGATGAGGGAGTGTCAGTTTGGAGCTGGCTGGGGAAATCGGGAGAGGCCCAGAACTTGGGTCTGGGCTCCCCACCCCCAAGATGGACCTGACTGAGGGTCCTGTTTTCTGTACCTACAAGCTCTGTTTTAGACTGTGTTCCTGTCATCTAATAAACCTTCTGTTTTACTGTCTGGCTGCTGGCAGCCGAGGACCTGGAGAGCCCCCTGGACCTGCTGCTCTTCAGCCTCACGGTGCCCTGGCCCAGCCCCGGCAGGAGGGAAGGCAAGGATCTCCGGCTGCGGGGCTACCTGCTCAGCACCGACGAACCCAGCCGGCCGCTCACCTCCTCACACACTCCAGGAGCCCCTCGCCGCCATCGCAGCCCGGGCTCGGCTCCAGGGGACCCCGTTTCCGTCCCTCCCAGCTCCTCACACACACTGGGTAGGGCCACCCAGAGGATTCAGGGGCCTGGGGCAAAGCAATTTTGGGGGCCCCTTCCATAAAAAAAGTTGCAATACTATAGTAACATGTATTTGGAAATGTAAAAAATAACTAGTGAAAATTAATTTGTAATAATTTGAAAATACACCAAATACATTATTTAAAAACATTAAATGCTTTACTGGTCTGTCTACATTTGCAATTACATAATGGGCTGTTGCTGGGTGATGGTTGGTGCCAATGGGCTGTCACTGCCTGGAGGTGGTGCTGCTGTTGCCCAGGGCTGGGTGGGGAGCTGGGCTCTGGGGGGTGCCTGGCTCACAGGGGCTGGGCTCAGGACTGTGGGGAGATGGGGTTGGAGGTTGTCGGGCTCAGAGGGGCTGGCCTCGGAGCTGGGGGACAGGGGTGTGGGGGAAAGGCGACCAGGGGGTGTCCGGATCAGGGGGGCTGGGCTGGGAGCGGGGGGTCAGGGCTGTGGGGAATGGGGTCAGGGGTGTCTGGATCAGAGGGGCTGGGCCTGGAGCTGGGGGTCAGGGCTGTGGGAGGAATGGGTACAGGGGGATGTCCGGATCAGAGGGGCTGGGCTCGGAGCTGGGGGTCAGGGCTGTGGGAGGAATGGGTACAGGGGGTGTCCGGATCAGAGGGGCTGGGCTCGGAGCTGGGGTCAGGGCTGTGGGAGGAATGGGTACAGGGGGATGTCCGGATCAGAGGGGCTGGGCTCGGAGCTGGGGTCAGGGCTGTGAGGGGAATGGGTACAGGGGGATGTCCGGATGAGAGGGCTGGGCTCGGAGCTGGGGTCAGGGCTGTGGGGAATGGGGTCAGGGGTGTCTGGATCAGAGGGCTGGGCTGGAGCTGGGGTCAGGGCTGTGGGAGGAATGGGTACAGGGGTGTCCGGGATCAGAGGGGCTGGGCTCGGAGCTGGGGTCAGGGCTGTGGGAGGAATGGGTACAGGGGTGTCTGGATCAGAGGGGCTGGGCTCGGAGCTGGGGGTCAGGGCTGTGGGAGGAATGGGTACAGGGGGATGTCCGGATCAGAGGGGCTGGGCTCGGAGCTGGGGTCAGGGCTGTGGGAGGAATGGGTACAGGGTGTCCGGATCAGAGGGGCTGGGCTCAGAGCTGGGGGTCAGGGCTGTGGGGGGAATGGGTACAGGGGGTGTCTGGATCAGAGGGCTGGGCTCGGAGCTGGGGTCAGGGCTGTGAGGGGATGGGGCCGGGGTGTGCCCAAGTCCGAGGGGCTGGGCTTGGAGCTGGGGGTCAGGGCTGGGTGGGAGGATGGGTTTGGGGGTGCCCATCTCAGAGGGCTGGGCTTGGAGCTGGGGTCAGGGCTGGGTGGGGAGGATGGGTTTGGGGGTGCCCAGCTCAGAGGGGCTGGGCTTGGAGCTGGGGACAGGGCTGGCTGGGGTGGATGGGTTTGGGGGTGCCCATCTCAGTGGGGCTGGGCTTGGAGCTGGGGCTCAGAGCTGGGCCTGGGGGTAATGGGGTCGGGGGTGCCTGACAACCACCTCCTGAGACCCCCAATCCAACCCCCTTCCTGGCCCCTGACCGCCCTCCCCCACAGAACCTGTGCCCCTCCCTGCCCCTGAGTGTCCCCGGGACTCCTGCCCCTTAGCCACCCCCGGCCCCGGCTGCTTACCCCCGGCTCACCGCGCGCCTCGAGGAGCGGCCCTGCCCAGCGCTGCAGCCGAGTGGCTCCCGGAGGGGGCTGAGCTCTTCCCCGCTCAGAGCCGCATGGTCAGGGGAGGAGCCGCTCGGCCCAGGCTCCCAGCCCCGCCCCTGACCACACGGCTCTGAGCGGGGCGGAGCTTAGCCCCCCCCCCCCCAGCCAAGCTGCTGCTGCTGCGCTGTGTAGGACCCGGCGCGAACAAGCGGAGGAGGAGCGGCCCGTCCTCTGCAGCCAGGCGGGCCGCTACGTGAGGCCATCCTCTCCCAAGCGGAGCCGGGAGCGCGGCCCTGCCCCGGCTGCAGGGGACGGGCCGCTCCTCGGCTCACAGCGGCAGGATGAGCTGGGGCCCCAGCTCTAGGCACCAGCTTGTTTTGCTGGTGCCTAGAGCCGCCCCTGCCGGGCGGGGAGGGGGGAAGCTCCAGCCGTGGCGACGGTGGCGGCGGCGGCGGGGGGTGCGCTCCAAGCAGGGGAGAAAACATTGGTGGGGCAGAGCCCCTGCTTGGGAATATTCCTGGGGCTAAAGCCCCAGAGCCCCATATAAGTCGACGCCTATGGATGAAGGGGCTGGTTGAACAGCTGGAAGAGCAGAAGAGCTGCTAGATAGACAAGGTGTCTGGGACTCTCATTAGGCAGCGATCACACACCCAGAGCATGGACATTGCCCAAGGTGGAGTGTGACCCACCAGATGCAGCCAAGTCATCTCCAGTCGCAGGCCATGAGGAGCAGGTCCTTAAAAGGGGAAGGGGCCCTGTGCTCAGGAGTCACTCACAAGCTTGTACCTCCAGTGAATGCCCTTCGCCCGGACCGCCTGGCCAGTGGTTCGCTGCATTGCAGTTCATTGTGCCTCAGGAAGACTTACCTTCATCGCACTGTCCATCGCGGCGCTGTGGGACACGTACCTTGCAGAATCCTGTGCCTGCCTCTTGGCTTCCCAGGGATGGCTACTTGCAGCCCAGGAGAAGAAGGATGGTTCTGGTGAAAGGACGACAAGCAAAGCACTGGGAGGAAATTTGGGTGCGGGCTCTGCGCTGGGGGTGGGGGTGGGGTGCAGGAGGGGTGGTGCAGCTCCCAAAGTGACCGGTACACACAACCCTCTGGCAGCAGCTCCTAGATGAGTGGGGCCAGGGGATCTCCATGTGCTGCTGTCTGCAGGCGCTGCCCCCAGAGCTCCCATTGGCTACAGTTCCTGGCCAATGGGAGCTGCAGAGTTGGTGCTCGGGGCAGGGGCAGCACGTGGAGACACTCCCCCCACCCCAGGGGATGCTGGGACATGCCAGCCACTTCTGGGAGCGGCACGGAGGGGCGGATGTAGAGTGGGCAGGGAGCCACCTTAGTGCTGCTGGCACATCTCTGCACACCCGTTGTGGGGGGAGGGGAGCAGAGGGCCTCCATGTGCTGCCTGGGGTAGGGGCAGTGCACAGAGCTGCCTCCCCTCCCGGGTCTATTCCAGGAGTGGGTGGGTGGGGTCTTTTGGCCTGCAAGGTACAGCAGGTCAGACTAGATGATCACACTGGTCCCTTCTGACCTTAAAGGCTCTGAGTCTAAAAGGGAGAGGGAAGTAAAGGAATTTAAAAATAAAATAAACCAACCATTGTAATACCAGGATGACTCCAACTGCTCATTATATAGTCCCACCCCTTTCTTCCTCCACTGGGTGTTTAATGACCTGTTGGGATTTGGGACACTGATTCTCTTATTCCATTGATAAACTGATACAACATGACTGTAATTAAACCAACTCCCAGTGGAGGAATCATCATATCATTGCATTGGCTGGGAATTGAACCCAGGTCAACTGCTTGGAAGGTAGCTATGCTCACCACTATACCACCAATGCATCTGGGGAAACTCTCTGATTTTTCACACTTGGTGATTGGTCACCTTACTTCTCAGCATGAGGCGAATGTCTCTGTGGTCTCTGCCATTCATCGTGGGGAGTTTCCCCACTGATAACAGTTCTTGCTGGGTTGGGGATGGGAGACAGAAGAGGCGTTTATTCTGTTTCATTCCTCTCCATTTTCTGTTCCTCCCCTTCCCTTCCAGGGTCCTCCCTTCCATTTCAGACTGTGCAGTGACACCCTCCCCGCGCCCAGGACTCTCGAGCCTCTGGAGCAGCACGATCCCATGAGATCGTCAGTGACCAAGGGTCTTTTCCAACTTCCAGGAGACCCAGCTTGAATCTAAAGGAAGCTCTGTTCCTTCCTGGGGATCCTCTCTCCCTTCATGGAGATCAAGAGCATGAAGCCTCTCTGCCTTGCCTCCTGGGTCTGAATTAATGTCCCATTTCCCACTATGTGCTCGAAAGAAACAAATGTTTCTAACCCAGGTGAGTGGAGTTAATTCAGCTGGAATCCTTCACCCACATTCCTTAGGAGATACAGACTCTCTGTGACACAGACTGACTGGGGTTCATCTCTGCATGTCCCCAATGGGGAAGGAAAGACACTGAGGGCGAAGGAAGAAGATGGACAGAAGGAGTCAAATGGGGCTAGACCAGAATAGGACATTTTCTGCCTGTTAAAATGTACTAGACTCTAATTGCTTAAAACAAAACAAAACCCCACCAGCTTCTGTTTGAACCATCAGCTTTTCACAGAGCAGCCGAAGTAGTGAAGCACAGACACACATAACCACCTACAGCCCAAGTTTGTCTAAGAAGCACCTATAGTGGCTCATGCAGGGGGAAATACAGCTGTGGGTGTGAGTTCAGGCCTCACCCAGAGTGTTGGTTTTCATTAGCCACGGAGCTTCCCCCACTTTCTTTGCCCAATTCACATGGAAAGTGCCATAGGAGGGTGATGAGAGTAAATTCTAAACTCTGAAATGCGGAGGTTGGCCCAGAGATTGGGATAAAGGGTTTGAAGAGAAAAAGCTCTAAGAGTATAAAACCAGACAGTCTCCAGGGGCAGGTTCGGTACAACACCTCAACAGGGAGCCATTCGGGGGAGGGGGTTTCACTTCCTCTGTTCAATGTCCTGAGAGGTATTTGAAGATGAAGATAACACCATGGCTAACAGGTGACTAGCACGTCCTGGGTTAAAGAAAGGGACCTGGGTTACTAGTCGGAAGATTTGCGTTACCGTCACTGTCTGACCCCCCTTCAGTGCGGAGCAGGTGTGTACGTTGCTGGGTGGAACGCACAGACTCCTGCAGAGCAGGGGCAGCTGTTTCCATGGCAGAGAGCCTGGCACTTAGGAGACTTTCTACACTTGTTGTTTTGAAGCAATTCAGTAAAATAACAGAGGAGCTACGTCTGGTCCAAAATTTCAGCCGCCCCAGGTGCAAAAACGCTATTTTAGGATCTACATCGGAGGCTCCCGGCACTAGGACACCTGACCAGAGAGCTCAGTGGGGGCGTAACAGCTGCTGACTCTGAGGGTCCCGGGCTAAATCCACTTGCAGGGGGAAGCGTGTTGATTTATTTGATGGATAATGAGCACCAGCTACCAGGGGAGAAGCCCTGAGAGTCGCTGCCATTCCAGCTGCTGCTAGGGCAGGGGGGAGCCCCAGGGGGCCAGCTGCTGCTCTGGCCACCCCAGAAGTGCTGCCAGAGGCCACCAAGCTGTGGCTGCTCCTGCTGCCCTCGGGACCACTGGTCAAGTGGTCCCCAGGGCCAGTCGCATTGGCCGCTGCTTGGGTGGTCCCTGGAGCCAGTTGATTGAGTGGCCCTGGAGTCAGCCACTGTGGCCACTGCAGAAGTCACGGAGGTTGCAGGAAGTCACAGAATCCATCACTTCCACCACCTCCGTGACAGACACGGAGACAAACCCTTCCCTGCTGTGACTGCAGTTCCTGGAAGGAAAGAGAAGAACAGAAAGTGACGAGAGAAAGAAAAAGAGAGATTCCCTGTCACCTCTCTCCCTGCTGCCTCCCCCCTTGTATTCTGTAACCCCATTTCACTGGGTTCCCTGTGCTGGTGCCATGGGGGTGACACTAGAGTTCTGGGGATTTGGGGGGCTCTTCATTTCTCAACATTTCACCCAAATTTGTCTTTGGGCTGAAATTTCTCCTGTTAGGCCTCTGTCAGAGCTGTACCCCACCCTGTTTGCGGGTGGTGGGGGGAAGAGGGGAGATGTAAATTGCAGAGTAGGCAGAGAAGTCGCTCATAAAGGGTCATATTGATCTGGTGACTGGTTCTGACCGGGGTCCCACGTCCTCTGACACAGGCTCATGTGCAGAACATGGGAGCTCTGGCTTGTCCTAAATGCTGTAGACTGTGAGTTCCTGGAAAGGGCAGGGGAGAGGGAGCAAGAGGAGAAAGGCAGAGACATTGGAGATGAGGAATTGGGGGGAGAAGAAGGAGAGAACAGAGAGACAATAAATGATTGAAGCAGAACAGGTGTCCCAACTCCATCTTGCTCATCACAGGTGTTCAGAGAGACAGGTAGTTTTCCAGTGTCAAGTCTGAACTTTGATTCTAACAATGTGCATTGAAATATCAAGGGGATCTCCACATACCTGATCTCTTCCCCCTTCCCCTTTTTTAGTATTAATTTTTATTTTGACGTGTTTGGCTTAACCGTGATCGTCTCTTTCCCCACCTGTATTGCAATTTGGGGGTTATGTTTATTTTGCCTCCCTGTTGTTCATGTCATTATAATTATAACAGCAAAGGAATCTGCAGGAGCAAAAACTGACTCAAAACTTCATTTCCCCACCATGCCGGAACATCCTACAAACAGCTCACGCAGCTGGAATCATAACACGCAAGGCCAGGGGATGGGAGATGCAGGTTTCCAAGGGTTCTGTCTTTCTCAGATGACACATTCCAGCCCCTTGTGTGCCTCCATCCTGTATGACCTGCTGGACTTCGACACATTTATTGTCTCATTCTATAGATAATGTGATTGTAACACCATGGGACTGAAATTAAACCACTTCCAGCTGAGGAAACAACAGAAGAGAAAAGCCATTATTGCACTGGCTGGGAATCAAACCCAGCTGAATTGTTTGGAAAACACCTACGCACACCACTATACCACCAATGCACCTGGCAGGAATAGTTTTCCTGCAGGCTGTGTGTGCTGGCAATGGGGTGACATATGACCACGGAGGTAGTGAGCAGGGTGGTTGCTCTGGAAGCTGCCTGACAGCTGGGAGCAGAGTTAGGATCCCAGAGTGACTGAAAGGGGGCAAAGGTGAAAACAGAGCTCATTGGGAGCTGGCCCCACACCCGCCCCTAGGAGAGGGGAACTGAAGCTCAACTTCAATCACAGAAAAATCTTCCCTGAGAAGGAAGGGGACAGCTTGTTTTAAAGAACAGGTTTGTGTTTGTTCCTGCTACATACGGAGGGGCTGGGTAGTGCTGATTCCAGCCCCCAGACTCTGGGAGGATAAGGAACAAATTCAGGCTGCCAGTGACCTGCAGGAGGGAGATGATCTTTTGACAGTGACGGACGCCTCGTCCTAAAGGCCTTTGTCTGCCCCCTTCCAGTGACTGTTTGTGGTATTGGAATGCAGCCCCCACTCCTGGGTCTCTCCTGGGGAAATAATGTTTCTGTGCAAAACACCAAAGCTTTTAACAGAAAGGAAGAAAAGGAAATGGCCACATGATGGGACTAGGACATAAGGAATGAAACACACATGGGCGGCGAGTTATATACCCACGTGGTGCCCGGGCACCAGCAATATTCAGAGCCCTGGGGCCCAGCTCCACCAAAGTTTGGGGCCAGGTCTCCCCTCTGGCCCACCTGCCACCCCCCGTGCTTCCCCCGAGTGTCCCCCGGACCCCCTTGCTGGCCCCATGCATGTCCCTGGGCCCCGGAAGGAGCAGAGCGTCCCTGCCTCTTCCATGCAGCTCCATGCTGCCTCCCTGCAGCAACTGCTGCCACAGGGTCCTAGTGCCCCCCCTTCCCAACTCACTGCCAGGGCAGACTGACTCTGAGCCTGCCCTTCCACCTCAGACCCTTCCCTTTTCCAGCGGGACCCTCCACCATCACAGCCCCCCCACCCCGCAGTCACCACTCCTGCCCCATGCTGGGCAAAGAGACAACCCCATCCCCCACCCCCAGTGAGGCTATAGTCAGGGGCAACAGCAGGGGAGGAGGTGCATGCAGCACCCCCCGGCCCCCATAATGGGGGAGGCGAGGGAGATTCCTGGACCTGAGAAGGGCCCTAGGAGCACCTGCAGTGACAGTGGTGGGAGTGAGGGTGCTGCTGGGGTGGGGGGAATGAGGGGTTCCTCCCCCAGAGCTTGCTGCTGCCAGCAGGGAAAGGGCTGGGGGGAGTCCTCCTTTCTGGCCCTTGTCCCGGAGCAGCCTGCCTGCACCCCAAACTCATCCCCAGCCCTGCCCCACCCCAGAGCCCACACCCCCAGTCAGAGCTTTCACCCCCCCACCACATCCTCAACCCTCTGCCCGAGCCCCTCCCACACCCCAAACCTCCCATCCCCAGTCCCAGCCAGAGCCTTCATTCCCCCCCCACACCCCAACCCTCTGCCCCAGCCCTGAGCTCCTCCCACACCCCAAACCTCCCATCCCCCGGTCCAGCCAGAGTCCTCATCCCCCCGCACACCCCAACCCTCTGCCCCAGCCCTGAGCTCCTCCCACACCCCAAACCTCCCCTCCCCAGGCCCAGCCAGAGGCCTCATCCCCGCACACCCCAACCTCTGCCCCAGCCCTGAGCCCTCCAACACCACAAACCCCTCATCTCCAGCCCCAGATAGAGCCCTCACACACCCCAGAACCCCAACCCACGGCCCTAGTCCTGAGCCCTCCCACACCCCCAACACCTTATCCCCATCCCAGACACAGCCCTCATCCCCCTGCACCCGAACCCTCTGCCCCAGCCCTGAGCCCCCTCCAACACCACAAACCCCTCATCTCCAGCCCCAGATAGAGCCCTCACACACCCCTGAACCCCAACCTCTGCCCTAGTCCTGAGCCCTCCCACACCCCAAACACCTTATCCCCATCCCAGACACAGCCCACATCCCCCTGCACCCAAAACCTCTGCCCCAGACCTGAGCCACTACCACACCCCAAACCCCAGCCTCAGACAGAGCCCTCACCCCACACCCCTACCCTTTGCTCTAGCACTGAGCCTCTCCACACCCCAAACCCCCCATTCCCACCCCCAGCCAGAGCCCTCATCCCACTGCACCCGAACCGTCTGCCCCAACCCTGAGCCCTCCTGCATCATGAACCCCTCATCCCCAGCCCCACCACACAGCCATCACCCCACACCCCAACCCTCTGCTATAGCCCTGAGCCCCCTCCCACACCCCAAACCTCTCATCCCCAGCCACACCCCAAACTCCCTCCCAGAACCTTGGGCAGGTGGGGGGCGGAGTTTGGGCAGGTTCTGGGCACCACCAAAATTTCTACAAACCTACCGCCCATGGAAACACAAGATGCTTCTCCCATGTGCATTGACTTTTAACCTTGTTTGTGGTGGTGGTGTATCCATGTTGGTCCCAGGGGTCCTCTGGGGCACCGGGCATTGGCCACTTTCGGGATAGTGGGCTAGATGAACTGGTCTGACTCAGTGTGGCTGTTCTTATGTTCTAACTGCTGGTTATGGAGGAGACGACCTTCCAGGCTACACAGAACTGAAGAAGGGTGCTGGGTTATCTCCACAGCTTGTCTCTTTCACCAACAGAGGTTGGTCCTCTGCAAGCTCTTACCCTCACCCGCCTTGTCTCTCTTGGACTCTGAAAAGTGCTTTCTCTCCACTCCCCTTGGAGAGACGTTAAGTTTCCCTTTGGGCAACTATCAGGCTGAAGCAATTGTATTGACTGTGACACTAGAATTGAAGATTTAATATTATAAATAAATGAGTCTAAACCTGAGGTTCTGGTTTTCACATTGGTTTTTCTAACTCCATTCCCAGTTCTCTTCTAGAAAGGCCTCCAGGACGCCTGCCCAGCCCAGCAAAAGTGGCCAGGAGAAAGCCCACACTGCTGCTCTTTCAGGTACTTGAAGGCTGCTATCAAACCCCCCTCACTCCGTCAGTCCTCAGTCTGTGGCAGTGCATAGGATTCTTCCGTCCTAAGTGCAGGACTCTGCACTTCTCCTTGTTGAACCTCCTCAGATTTCTTTTGGCCCAATCCTCCAATTTGTCTAGGTCACTCTGGACCCAAACCCTGTCCTCCAGCGCTTGGATTCTTTACATGCTTGCACAGAGCACATGTTCCATGATTTCATAGGGCAGAGTTTTGTGCTATCGGGAGCTTTCCCTGTGTGGATTTGACAGGTGGATCAACATAGAGACGCATTGTGACCCTTCTCAGGGTGCTGAGGACTGTGAGTCTCCTTGTTGGCACCTGCCACAAGGAAGAGGGAGTTTTGCATTTGGCAGCTGGATGTTAGTGACCAAACTCACCAGCCTGCTGGAACTCAAGCACCCTCCTCTGAGCTTCAGCAGCCACCCTAACCCCTGAGTTCCTTCAATGTGTCCTCCTCTGGGGTCCAGCCCGGATCACCAGATACCCGGTGAAATCCCAGATCCTCTCTTCCCCAAGTATCCCAGGTTACTAGTTTTACTGTGGACCATTGCTACTGTATCTCACACAGCACCTGAGTACAGTTATCGAACATGCAAAAAAATTATTTAACAACAGATAGAGATTTAAACAAACAAACGTGAGTGATGGAAACCAACTGTTACCAACTAAACAAAGGCAGAAAATGATAGAATAGAAAGGCCAGCACAAAAAACAGAGAGAGGAACAATAAGATACTAAAAGGACAATGGTTGGAACTCTCCATTTCTCTCAGTCTTTGGATTGATGGGTACTAAAGCTGTAGCAACAGTTGAGGAACCAGGGTAAATTAAATCTAAGGTTTGAGCTGCTAGTGAAGCATTTCCCACACTCACGGCATTCATAGGGCCTCTCTCCTTGTGGATTGTTTGATGCCTAATAAGGTGCGAACTGCGATTGAAGGTTTTCCCACACTCACGGCATTCAAAGGGCCTGTCCCCTGTGTGGATTCTCTGATGTTGAGAAAGGTTTGAGCTGCGAGTGAAGCATTTCCCACACTCACAGCATTCAAAGGGCCTCTCCCCTGTGTGGATTCTCTTATGTTGAGAAAGGTCTGAGCAGCTAGTGAAGCTTTTCCCACACTCACTGCATTCAAAGGGCCTCTCCCCTGTGTGGATTCTCTGATGAACAGAAAGGGATGATCTGTGAGTGAAGTTTCTCCCACACTCACTGCATGTATTTTTTCTCTTTCGCCTGAGGATATCCTGCTGTGTTGTGGTTTCCATGAGGACCTTCTGAGTTCCCCAACAGGAAATAAATTTATCCATTTTCTTCCCTGGCTGGTTTCCTTGATCTGTTTCTGGTCTGTGCTGAATCTCCCAGGATTTTCCCTGCTCAGGACTCCTGGACACATTCCTTTTCAATCTTTGAGATAATGCTCTGTTTTTACCCACTGGCTCAACATTTTCAGACTGAGAATTCTGCTCCTCTTTCTCACATGCCATTGCATCACCTGCTGTGATAGAGACAGAAACCTCAAACAGGGATGGAAAGGAGAAGACCAAACAAAAACAAGTGCTGAAGACAGGTCAAATAAAAATCAGGAGCTGAACTCCCCCAAACTCTTCCCCCAAATAGGAGAGAGGAGGGGGATGAATTCAGCCTTCACATCCCATCCAAATACGCAGGGGGAAGGGAGGAAGCTACTGCCTGGTGTCTGCTAGGGTCTATAGGAAGCCATGAACTATATTTACCCTGAGGATACGACCCCTGCTAGGGATAATAATGAACTGAGAGACCTCCCCAAGGGCTTTGTTGGGTATCCCAGATGTTTCCTTCAGGCACTTACAGATTCTGAGGTGGTTTAATGTTTCCTCACCTGTGCAGGGAGATCTCAGGATCTCTCTTTCCTCTGAACCCTGGAGGTCTGGGACCCATGGCTCTTCCCCTTGTTCCAGCTGGGAGATCACATCACGCTGGAAAACTAGAAACCCTGCTCAGATGAAAGAAAACAAAGGAGTTCAGTTGATTTCATAAGACTTGGTCATAAAAAAACATTCTATTCATTTAATTTCAGTGCTTAGTGTGACCTGGTGGGCCAGGGGCAGTTCTCACTGAAAATGCCAAGATCAGGGCAGGCTGAAAAAGGGAGAGCAGATGCTCCCAAAACTGCTGGTTAACACTGAAGTTAAACTCACTGACCAGTCACCAGCTGTGCTTCTGATCCCCCACACGGGTTATCGAGAAGCTGAAAAAAGAAATCACACGGCCCCCTTTATTGCATCCCTGTTCTCTGACTCCCAATCAGCAACTAGGTCCAGCACAGTGAGAGGTTATTTAAAAACTCTGCTCACATAAACAAAGTGTTCCTCTGACCCCAAAGGCTCAGCCACATCACCAGGTCAGTATAGGTTTGGATATTACCCAAAATTCCATCCTTCCAGACAATCCTTTAGCATCTAAACTAAAGGTTTAAACAAAAGAAAGACAGAAAGAAGTTAAATGGGAAAGCAGTCAGATACATTCCAAAATGGATATCTCAGGTTCTTAGCAGTATTGGTGAGTTGCTGGCTTGAAAGTCCGTCTGGAATACATCCATAGCTTGGATGGGTAATTCAGTCCTTTGTTCCAGGGTTCAGTTTGTAGAGAAGTTGCTCCAGAAGTAGGAAGGGGGATTGAAGACAAATGGAGATGCTGCTGTCCTTTATATTCCTTTTGCCATGTGGCCTGTACTTCCTGTGTCCCAAACACAAGCTTCACAGCACGTGACATGGAAAAGCCTTGGAGTTCTCATTACATAGGCATACCCCGGCATGTCTTGCTGACTCAATAGGTGTATCCTTGGTCCTTTCAATGGGCTCATTGTACAGATGATGACCCTGAATGGTCCATCAAACAGGCTAGGCAGTGTTGATGCCAATATGTCTGGGGTGTCACCCAGAAACACTGCACAAGTCTGGAAATACAGATATACCCTACATATCTATAACACAATACAAGGGTGATACAAACGTATCATGAAACAAAATTATCATACTTGGCAAATCATAACATTTTCACTGACACCTTACATGGCATATCTAGCACAATTCATTGCAAGTTTATCAGATTATATTATTATTTTATTATTAATACCAAAGTGTCTCACAATTCCATACAGTGTCACACTTGGTAAACAAGTGAATTCCCAAGACCAGTTCCCCAGGTCCTTGAAGATGCCGAACACTGTGCTTATGGGGGACTGAAATACCCACATATCTGCTGGGAACACACACACAGACACTGTGTCAGTCTATATCCCTGTGTTCACTCTTCTAAAAAATTATGATCAATTTTGTACGCAGTATGGCTTGTGAGGTATCATTTGAAAATGCATAATCTACTGAATATTGTCCTCCTGTTAAAATGTGTAGTAACACTGTATGTAAAGTTATGAGATTTTACTGTATGATATTACTGAAAAAGTTACAATTCTGGGAACACCCACAGAGCAGTTCCTCAGAGACAGCCAGGCAAACAGCTGGTCAAACAGTCATTCTCCTGCAGGGGGAAGGTGTGAAGAAGACATTTACATTCCATCACAGGGACCTCTTGAAGCTGTTGTGGAAAACGACCACATGATTGATTTTGAATCAGCTCAGCCTGAGGCTCTTTTCTTGGTTAAAAGTGCACAGGGGGCGACAGCTATTGGAATATTGTCCCCCTGAGCTAAAAATCACACAAGCCTTTTAAAGCTTAAAACCCCAAACAATGACACATACGTTGCACATTAATTTCCTTATTTGGAATATATTGCAAAATATGATGCAGGTCAAAAGCAAGCTGAACAATCAGTTTCCAATATTCTGCCTTTCCTGTTATTGTTATCACACCTGTGATATGGGAGCAAGACTCTGCATGTCTCAAGAAATGTCACTACCAACCTAGGCCATTTTCACATGCTGGGTGCAATCCAGAGCAGTGAGGAGTTGTGTCATCTGTAATCCTGGGTGAGATTCAGTGTTCTGCTGCTGGAGCTCCCCTGTCTGGATACTCCCAGCCAGCATTCAAGGACGCACAGAGTGTTTGTGTGATAAGTAACTCTGGACCAGCAGCTCTGACTCCAGCCGCCTGCTTGTTACACCCCAAGCACATTCTGGTTTGGGTAGAGAAGGCTCAGGGTTTGAGAGAAGGCTGGGGGTAGGAAGCTTCTGTTTGTTATGCTGGACCTAACTCCCAGTTTTACTTGAGTAAAGAGGAGATATTTGAGACTGTGAGATACTGCTCCTGTGCTCTGTTCCCAAAGTGTTCTGCAGCAGGGGAGTGTCTCTGGTAGTGTGTGTGTGTCACTGGCATATTGGGGTGATGCTGCAACAGGACAGAGTAGAGGTGGCATTGTGCGTGTGGCATGAACCTTCACTCTTCATTTCCCCTTCCAAGAACAGAGGGGACAGGAACCCTTACCCAGTGAGGTCACATTCTCATAGTTCTCCTGCATGACATCCCAGTAGAGGGCTCTCTGAGCGGGGTCCAGCAGAGCCCACTCTTCCCTGGTGAAGTACACAGCCACCTCCTCGAAGGTCACCATCCCCTGAAAGAGCAAGAATACAACACTCAGTACCTGCTGCCCCACTCACAACCCCACTATTCACAGAACAGCAGCACCAGGTAAATGGAAGCTCCGGGAGGCAAATGTTAACAGAGTCCCACCTCACCTAGCTTAGAGCAGCCAGGAGGCATCAGAGGGTAGAAAGAGAGAACTTTTGTGTCTCCCAGCTGACAGACGGAGGCAGGGTCTTCACATTTATCACATACCTACTAGCCAGAGCTTGATATAGGAGATGGGGATGTCTCTGGACCCTACTGGTGTCTCCCTGGTAGGAATCCCAACACTCTCCAAATAAAATATATGGAAGAAAGGAGAAGTCAATAGTAAAGAACAGAAGTTAGAAAGTCAGAATTGTAGAAAATTGGTAAAGAAAGCTATCAGAAATCAATGACCAATCAATGACAATAAGAAGGAAGTTTTAAAAAGTATATTAAGAACAAACTTTACTAGATAGAAATGGCAGAATTATCAAAAATAATGCAGAAGAGGTAAAAGTCCTCAATAAATATTTCTCTCCTGGATTTGGAGAAAAACAGATGATGTTCTCGTATCATAAGATGTTGACAACGACACTCTTTCCATTCCAACAAGAAGTCATGAGGACATTAAACAGTAGCTATTAAAGTCAGACATGTTTAAATCAGCGGGTCCGGATAACTTGTATCCAAGGCTTTATAAAAGACCTGAAGTCTGACATCTATACTCGTGAAGATAATGGAGCAGCCAATACTGGATTTCATTCATTAATAAAGAATCAAAGAAGGGTAATATGATTAGTGCCCATTAACAAAGGTTTAGAGAAAATAGAGCCTATCAAACTAACGGGATATCCTTATTGGATGAGATCAAAAGTTTGGTTGCAGCTAATAGTACTGATGTAATATACCTAAACTTCTGTAAAGATATGACTTGATCAGCACAATATTTTTACTAAAAATCTAGACTGATACAAAATAAACACGGCATACATTAAATAGATTAAAAACTGTGATAGTAAATGGGGAACCGTGGTCGAGTGGATTTCTTTCTAGCAAGTTCCCGCAGGGACTGGTTCTTGGCCCTGTGCTATTTAACATTCTTATCCATGAGCTAGAAGAGAATATAAAATCATCACTGATAAAGTTTGCAGTTGCCACAACGATTGGGGTTGGTGGTAACTAATGAAGTGCCAGTAGATTCAGGCTCCATCACTGGGAGTCTGGGAAGTTGTCCCAGCCCTGGCTGGAGGGTTATTTCCTGTTCCACAAAGAGGGGAAGTTCCATTCCCAACACCTGTGCCTTGACATTAGGCCCTATCTGACACTACACCCCCACATTCAGCATAGTGGTATGGTTATAATATGATTAGGACATAATTATGATGTATTTTGTACAAGATGCATCATGTGGGGTGTCACTGGAAAAGTTATGATTTGCTGAATATGATTATCCTATTTGTGTGCATGAATCATGTTCGTATCTGAAGTTATGGATATTGACTCTGTATCTGTATTTCAAATGTGCTTACTCTGGGTAACACTCACAACGAGCCTTTCAGGTACAACAATGAAGAAGCCAGACAGTGCTGATGGCTCATCAACAAAGACAATGGACCGTGGAAGAGCTTAGCCTTCCTCTGAATGTTTCAGCCAGCCTATGAGTCATGGCTACTATGACGCAGCAGGGCCTGTGACCAGACCACATGACACTAAACTCCATTTTAGTACCTGTATTTTTCCACAAACTGGACTGGGAACTGAGTTTGGAACAAAGGGGTCACGCCATATGGAAAAGCTACATAAGGTGGGTGTGACGGCATCTCTTGGTCTCATTCCCCACACAAGAGAACTCCTGGAAACACCTGAGAAACAAAAACTGAAGTGGGGGAAGTGCTGGTCCGAGGGTAAAGGGATTTCTAGCTTGTGTATGGAAACTTGGTGGACTGCTTGTATCATTAGTCAGGGTGAGAAACTGCTAATTCAAATTCTATCCAGCTAGTATATTAGGCGTAGTTTGAGTTTTGGTTATTTGCTAAATAATCTGCTTTGATCTGTTTGTTATCACTTATAATCATTTAATCTGTCTTTCTGCAGCTAATAAACTTGTTTTATGCTTTATCTTAACAGCGTATTTTGAGTTAAGTGTCTGGGGAAAATCTCAGCTTGGTTAGCACAAGCTCGCTGTGCACATCTGTCCCAGATCGAGGAAGGGGAACTATATTAATGAGCTGACATTAGAGGGATCCCTGTGCACTATAAGATGGTATAATTCTGAATGTATCCTACAGCAAGTGTGCAAGGTTGGGGAGCTGGGAAATTGGCTGTTGTCTCTATCTGTCATTGAGTGGCTTAGGTAAAGCGCTCAGGTAGCTTAGTTGGGTGTATGGCATCACCTGCTGTCCTGTTGGGTGATAACAGGGCCTGGAGAGGCTGGCTGAATCTCCAGCAAATCAGTGTGAGAAGGGCCAGCCCAGCTTGAGGGTTAGAGGGCACAGCGGTTCCCAGACTGCCCCTGCAGGTGACAACCCATCACACCTAAACTACACTAGTGTCAGCAGGTTTGTCACATCCTGTCCCCTCCCTTTCTCCGCCCGAGATATTTCTGCCTCCCACCACCTCTAGCAATTCCCACCCTCCTATGCATTTACTGCTTCTCTCCCTCCAAGCAGAACCCACCACCAGCTCCCTGAGAATCCCTTACCTGAACCAGCTCCATTGCAGCCATTTCCTTCCCCCTGGGAGGACGGGATGATCTGGAGCAAACCATGGACGTTATTCTGTAGCCTGCTGGGGTGAAAAGGGCAGGGTGTGAGAATTCAGACAGGGCTTTGTCCATTCCACAAGCCGATTCCCCCCAGGTTTTCCCCTGCTAATGGACATTCTAGGTTCTGCCACACTGTGAAGCACAGAGTGACCTTATCCCAGTACAGGTCTAGCGCCCTCCCACCAGGGTGTAACCCTCTGACACATGGTGAAACCCTCCCAGTAACAGTCTCTCTGTTACACTTATCAAGTTTGTGGACAATACCAAGCTGGGAGGGGTTGTAAATGCTTTGGAGGATTGGATTAAAATTCAAAATGATCTGGACAAATTGGAGAAATGAGCTGAAGGAAAGAGGATAAAATTCAGTAGGGACAAGTGCAAAGTACTCTACTTTGGAAGGAACAATCAGAGACCAGAGAAGAGCAGAATCCAAGGAGTCACTTTGGGGGATTCTCCCTGTCATTGTCCCCAAGGCAGCTGTCTCAGGTTTACAAAGTTGTTTGATATTCCAGCCTTTATACAGTCTCTCTTGGGAGTGCCCCTTTCATGGGCTGGGCCTAGTTTTAGTTTTCGGTAGTTAACAATCTTGGTTTATTGTTTATCTAACCAGTGTGTTTGGATTAAAGTGTGTTGGAAACTCCCTTTGGGATAACAAGCTGGTGCATGTCATTTTCCACTGATGAAATGACAGACTTCATATGAGCTTGCGTTGTTCAGTAGCATGCTGGACAGTGCAAGACGCACATTTCTGGGGGAAAGTTGGGCACTTGAGAATTTGCTGGTTTTCTCCTGAGGTGTAATTCATGAGTGGCTGTCTAGCAGCACTCAATACTGTGTAGCTGGGAGTGAGTTACATGCTGGAGACTGTGTGTTAATTGGCCAAGAGGGGCTGTTCTCGCGGTAAAACAGTGGAAAAGGCACCCCAGGTTGGAGAACTGAGGGAACACAGCTTTTTAACAGTCTAGATTGTACTCTAGGTAATGTCACAGACACTCATTATGACAGAGCCTCTTACAACACAGAGAAAGTAAATCCATGTCCCAGACATCAAAGACTCCAGACAGAGGGCAAGTCTCCCTGGCACTGCTTCTTGCTGACAGAGAGGTTCAGAGACAGGGAGAGAGTCCTGGGAAGCTGGGAACAGGAAGCATGGGCTGGTGGGGTTCAGTGGAGAAAGGGAACAGGAAGGGCAGGGATATCACTGAATGCAGGATCTCAGCAGTACTAGATGTCAGGATAGCACATAGTGCAGCCCATTGGAAAACATAATCCCAACTATACATACAGAATGATGGGGTCTAAATTAGCTGTTTCCACTCAAGAGATGGATCTTGTAGTCACTGTGGATTGTTCTCTGAAAACATCCACTCAGTGTGCAGCAGCAGTGAAAAAAAGCGAACAATGTTGGAAATAATTAAGAAAGGGATAGATACGACAGAATATATCATATTTGTAAAAACAGCAAATAAATCCATGATACACCCACATCTTGAATACTGCAAGCAGATGTTGTCGCTCCATCTCAAAAAAAGATATATTGGAATTGGAAAAGGTTCAGAAAAGGGCAACAAAAATGATTAGGGGTATGGGACAGTTATGCCAGACCTAACCCCCAGTTTCACTTGAGCAAACAGGAGATATTTGACACCGTGCGATACGGCTCCTGTGCTCTGTTCCCAAAGTGTTCTGCAGCAGGGGTGGGTCTCTGGTAGTGTGTGTGTGTCACTGGCATATTGGGGTGATGCTGAAACAGGATAGAGTAGAGGTGGCATTGTGGGGCTGGCGTGAACCTTAACTCTTCATTTCCCCTTCCAAGAACCGAAGGGACAGGAACCCTTACCCAGCGAGGTCACAGTCTCATAGTTCTCCTGCATGACATCCCAGTAGAGGGCTCTCTGAGTGGGGTCCAGCAGAGCCCACTCTTCCCTGGTGAAATGCACAGCCACCTCCTCGAAGGTCACCGGCCCCTGAAAGAGCAAGAATACAACACTCAGGACCTGCTACCCCACTCAAAGCCCCACTATTTGTGGCAGAGAGGAGCGAATCAAATGGAAGCTCTGGGTGGATCGCAGTCAACAGAGTCCCACCCGACCCGCTCAGAGTATCCAGCAAATACCAGGTTGAGAGGACAAAGAGAGACCTTGTCTCTCCCAGCAGATCCATCACACACCTATTAGCCACCGACTGATACAGGAGATGGAGCCCTAGCAGGGTCAGGAGAGCTCCTGGTAGGAAGCCCAATACCCTCCTCATTGTGAGGAGCGGGATATGAAGGGAGAGGCAGCTCCAATAAGCCTGACTCATGTGTGCCCCCTTCATATCTCACAGCAGCCGCTGGTTAGTGAGGTCAGGCTCCAGCACTGGGAGTCTGCTCAGTTTGACTAGCTCCATGTAGGTGGGCTATTTTCTTTCTTCACAAATTAGGGCATTTCCACCTCCCAACCTCCTGGGTCTGTTCCTAGAATCTAGGCCACTTATTAAATAACTCCCAGCAGGTTTGCTACACCCTGGCCTCCTCCTTTCCCCATGCTGTGAATTTCCTGCCCCCTCCAACCTCCAAACCAGACTGTGCAAACCTTCCCATCTCCGGTGTATTTGCTCTCCCTCTCCTCCAGCAGAAACCCACCAGCAACCCCCCGATAATCTCTACCTGAGTTGGCTCCACTGCAGCCATTTCTCTTCCCTGTCCCATGCCAGGCTGGGATGAGCTGGAGCAAAACATGGATGCCATTCTGCAGCCTGTCTGGGGGAGAAGGGCAGTTGTGGGGGTCTCACAACCGGTTTTAGTTAATTTCACATCAGAATTCCCCAGGCCCTTTCCTGCAGACAGACACCCTAGATTCTGCCATGCTGGGAAATGCTCAATCTGTTTATTACAAAGTAGATCTGGCCCCTCCTGCCAGGCTAAGCCCACAGAGACATTTATAACCTCCCTTCTCCCTCCCCTCACCCTGTAACAAAGTCTCTGAACACAAGGCTAGAAAAGAGCAGAACCAAAGGAGTCACTGTGGGGGATTCCCTTGGACACTGACCCCATGGCAGCCACACCCCAGTAGGGGGAATATGGAGTCAGGAACTGGCTTTTCCTCTGTCTGATCCTTGTTTTGTTCACTGGTAAGTGGTTCTGTACAGGGATGCAGCAATACATGTCTCTGGGTGGACTAGAGAGCTGGAAATCTCTCCCCCACCTCATTTATCCCACTGCCCGTTTCAGACTCTCCTTCCCCTGTCCTCTCTCCCTGCCCCGCTGGCTGGGACAGTCCCATTCCTGGGGGCTTTGCTCTCCCATGGCTGGATTTTCTCCTGGCAATTGCTACTGGGAGGAGAAATGAGGAGGGGCTGTTTGTGCAGAGTCACTTTCTTGCCAGACCCCAGCACTTTCCCTGAGGTCTTTCAGTTACCTGGAGACTCTGCCTCAGAATTTAGTATTAACAGGGCCCAGGGCTGCCCTAGGGGGCTAGGACCAGCTGGAGAAAGTTATCCCCTGGGCCAGGCAGAGAAGCAGCTTTAATTAAGGTCACTTCCCAGCACAGAACCCCACTGGGGGAGCAGCAGCTGCTAAGCCTGATCTCCCAGATCACAATGGAGGCTGCAGCGTCTGACCCAGGAAGCTGAACCCCAATATCCTGAGCAGAGAGGGACAGAGCGTTTGAGCAGCTTCCCTCCTTTAGCTCTCTGGGGAGAGCAGCTAACGAGAGCCCCTCCTCACAGGGAGAATTGCTGATCTCATTTGCCCCACTGTCCATCCAGAGTCACTCCTTGTCTTTCCATACAGTGACTCTGGATTAACAATGGTCTCAATGAAACCAGAGTTCAGAAAGACTGAGTCCAGAATGCTGTGGAAGAGACCATTGTGCGGCAGTGCTGACCCCCCTCCACCTTCCTCATCCCCCAGATCCAGGACAAGGACTGGACAATGGACTGGACAATCTAGGACAATGGAACTGGAAGTTCCTGCAGTTTTCAAGAGGGGAGAAGAGCAAAAATCTGTGATTTCACCTCACGGTGTTTGACAAGTGGCTAGAAAGTTATCACAGTGACTGGGCCTGGCCGGGGAATGTCGGGCAGTGCTTGGAGCCAGGATACTGGCATAAGCTAATCAGAGAGAAGAAGAGAGGAGCAGCTCCCAGAGACCCAGTCAGCCCCACCCCCCAGATATTCCCTGGGACCCAGCCCCCAGAGTCCCTGGCCAGGAACCTCAGATACCCCTCAGAGCCCCACCGGCCAGAGAACCCCCACCAGACCGTCACTGCCAGGCTGGGAATCCCAAAGGGTTCCCCCCACGAAGAGGCCCCCCCAGCCAGCGCCCCCCCAAACGGGACCCCCCCTGGGAACTCAGTCCCTCATTGCCTGCCCTGGATCCCCCCCCCGCCCTCCAGCAGGATCTGCCCTGCCCTTTGCCTGGCACCCCCTCCTCCCCCCGGTGGGATCCCCTGATGCTTTACAGGGGCACCCCCTGGCCTAGCGCCGGGGATTCTCCCACACACACTCTGAGCACTGGGCACGGCAGCGATCCCAGGAGTCTGCAGGGGAAGCCCAGACAGAGCCCCTGGCACAGCACCAGGCTCCCTCTAACCCCCTGTCCCGCCTCCCCAAGAGACGCCCACCCCGGCTGTTCTGCAGCCACCAGGCCCCCAGCGATACCCACCTCCAGGACCCACAGCCTCAGGGCTGGGCACATCACACCCACCCCCTGAAACCCCAAATCTCCAGAACCCACCAACCTCACTAGGGTACCCCCTGCCCAGCCACCCAGAGGCCTCCCCCACCACAATCCCCCTTCAGCTGCTATCTCCCCACACAGCCCCACCCCCACCCAGCAACACTGTTACCTCACAGTGCCTGAGAAGTGGATAGAAAGTGACCACCGCCCCCTGCTGGCCAGTCACACAGGCAGAGGGAGCCCTGGGGGATGTCTCTTGAACTGGAGTATGGAAGGCCTGGAGGGACAAAATAGGTAAGAAATGTCCATGCCTGTCACTAGCAAATAATGGCCACCATGGATCCACCCCAGAGGTGGCTGCATCTTAGCACTGCGGGAAGCAACCCCTCACAGAGGCCATTTGTCATGGGGTTTGGGATACTTCTGGACCCACACTGCACTCACAGTGACCTCCTCATCTCGTGCCAGCTGAAGAAAAGAAAAGGGTCCAGCCAACTCTCCCATTAATAGCTGGGAAGCACTGATCCCTCAAACAGGGGGAGGCCTCTGGCTTTGATGGGTATTAAATATGTGGCTGGTCTCTTTCTTCGGCAAACATTTTAACAGAGGTAAAGGAGGGAACAAATGATTCATAAAGGAGACGGGAAAGATGATCTCTGGCAATTTAACCCCCTACAACATCCAGGATGGAGAAGAACTCAGGGTAACAGGTTCCCTCGAAGGAAGAAGTTGCTGGGATTTAGAAACACGGGGAACAGCCTCAAACCCCAGAGGATTTTTAACTGACATTTGATAATGACATAGAAAGAGGCAAAACCTGAGCTTTGAGAACAATGTTCAGAAATGAAAGAGTTCCCAATCTGAGACATTTTGGATCCACTTTGCAAATTATAGAGAGGAAAGTGGAAAATCAGAGGGATTTTATATCAGTTGTTGATAGGAGGTAAAATCTGAGTGTTTCACATGAATATCTGATAAATGAATAAAGAGGAAATGGGCAACATTTGAAAACATTTTATATCAGGTTCAAGAATCTGAGCAAAGGTGTAAACCTGAGATTTTCTTGGTATTTTATAATTAGAGAGACAGGGGAAAATCTCAGGGCATATTCAATTAGAAATAGACAACTAGAGAGCAGTGGGACAAATGTTTAGGGTATTTTATATGAACCTTTGAGATTTGCACAGAAAATGTGTCACAAACTGCGTATTTGATAACATGAGAGAAAAACACCAAGATCTGAGGGATTTTATATTGCTGTTAACGAACTAGTGGTAGAAGATGACAGAACAAGGAGTAATGGTCTCAAGTTGCAGAGGGGGAGGTTTAGGTTGGACATTAGGAAAAACTTTTTCACTAGTAGGGTGGTGAAGCACTGGAATGGGTTACCTAGGGAGGTGGTGGAATCTCCTTCCTTAGAGATTTTTAAGGTCAGGCTTGACAAAGCCCTGGCTGGGATGATTTAGTTGGGTTTGGTCCTGCTTTGAGCAGGGGGTTGGACTAGATGACATCCTGAGGTCCCTTCCAACCCTGAGATTCTATGATTCTATGATTTTATGAAAATGGGGACTGTTGGACTGGATTTTATACGACTGTCCAATACATAAACACAAAGTGATGGTTCCCCCACCCCCACCATTGCCATGGGCAGCAGGGAGCCCTTTGAGGAGCTGATTAAAAGGGCAAGGGAGGGAGAGCTGGAAGGTCCCTGGATAAAGGAAGGGGGCAGCAGTGGGGGACGGGTGGGTGACTGGCAACTGATGGTTGGGGGTTACTGTGTTGGTAGTTAGGGGGAAACAACTGGGAGTGGGAAACGGGGGTCTGGGCAGTCCCCACGGGGGACACGTGCGCCTCCCTTCCCTGCCCTGGCAGAGACCCGGCATCTCCTAGAATATCAGGGTTGGAAGGGACCTCAGGAGGTGTCTAGTCCAACCCCCTGCTCAAAGCAGGACCAACCCCAACTAAATCCCCAAATGGCCCCCGCAAGGAGTCAGCTCCCAGCCCTGGGTTTAGCAGGCCAGTGCTCCAACCACTGAGCCATCCCACCCCCACTCCAGGGGCAGCCATGTGCTGGGGAATGACTCAGGGCAACAATTTCCCACCTAAACAAGGACAAATTGCTGCAGATCAAATGGGTGGGAAAATGCCCCTCACTAGAGAAGATTTTAAACTGATGTTTGAGACTCATGGGGAGAACGGGGGTAATCAGGGGGGATGGGAGAGCTGATCATTGGAGGAAAGGGAATCGCCCCAGATTTTATAGCCCGTGTGCGTCACTGAGCGCGAAAAGGGGCAGCACTGGAGCGAAGTTGTATCGGGGGCGAGAGGCACGTGGCACAACCAGGGACAGGATCCAATTCACCCCCCTCCCCCCTTCGCCCACCCGCCACTCCCCCCCCCCGGGAATTTCCTGGCTGCCCAGAGACAGTTCAACCCCCCCCCACCCGCGTCCCACTGACCTTCCCCACCCAACTCCGGCTTCTCCCCTCCCTGCCAGACACCCCCCATCTCCCCCCCCACCCCCGGGGATCCCCCCGCCCGGCCCCCGTCGCGGCCCCCCAAATCTCACTGGGGCTGAGGCAGCTCTGAGGCTTCTCCCAGGTTCCCTGGGTCAGAGTCACTTTCCTGCCCAGCCCCAGTGCCCACCCCCGGGGTCTCTCACTCCCCGGGGGGCTCCGTGGGAGGCTGGACACCAGGGATGCAGGACGGCAGGAATGGGGGTGACAGGCCTCCTGCTCCTCAGTCTCACGGCGGGACCCAGGGGGCTCGTCACTCTCCGGCTCGGGAGCACTGGGAAGACCTGACCGTGGAGGGGCCGTCGCTGGGGGGGGGGCGGCCCCGCGCAGGCGCTGAGCACGTCCTTATATCACTTCTGTGGCAGGAAACGTGCTGAGGAGATGGAACGCTGAGGGCTGGTTTGGGCGGGAAAAAACGGTTTGGACTGGTTTGAGCCTGTGTCCTGATGGTAAACAAGTCCCCTCTCAGAGATGGAGTCCAGGGGTCAATAGTTCATATGCTCCAGATTGGATCTTATTTTAAAGCCAGTGATTTACCTCATAAACATCTTATTAACCAACTAATTGAACCTATTAAACAATTTATACTTCTTACACATAACAATGAGATAAAAAAAAACAACAACACAGACAAACCTTATCGGTAACGGCTAATGTCCTAACTGGGAAATCAGCAGCGGTTTGTAGCGGGGGGAGCGCACAGTCTGAATGTGGATGACCCGACCCCAGCCCCCAGCCCCACATAGCAGTGGGGCTTGGCACTCTCTGGGCATTGGTGTGGTGGCTGAGTGGTTCACCAAGCAGTGACAACCCAAGGAGGTTCCCTGAGTCAGTCTCACTCCTGAGGAGATTCTGCACCAAAAAAATTCTGTGCACAATATTTTAAAATTCTGCAAATTTTATTAGTCAATAAATAAATGTGGAGGCTCCAGCACTGCAGGGGGGAGCACAGGCTGCTGGATGCACGGAGGTGGGAGATCACCCTGCAGCCCCCACTCTCCTCCAGTGAAACAGACTTGGTGGTGGGGCTGCACCTCTCTGCTGCCTACTTCAGGAGCCCCAAAAGACTCCCCAGAACTGCTCATGAGGGCACATGTGCCTTCCCTTTGCTTCCCCATCAGGAAGTCAGAAAGCCTGAGCAGCTGGCCCGGGTGATTTGAAAGGGCCGGGGCTCCTGCCACCACTACCGGCAGCACAGCGGGACTAAAGTGGATTCCTGCCCACCCTCGCTCCGCAGCGCACCACTCCCAGAAGCATCTGGCACATCCCTGCAGCCCCGTGGGTGTGTCTCGCATGCTGCCCCCACCCCAAGTGCCAACTCTGCCATTGGAACTGCGGCAATGGGAGCTGCAGGGGTGGTGCCAGCGGGCAGTGGTGCCAGGAGACCCACGCCCCCCGGGCCTCCTCCATGTAGGAGTTGCTGCCAGATGGGGGTGTGGGTCACTTTTGGGAGCTGCCCAAGATAGGTGCCACACCCCTACCCTCTGCCACAGCCCAGATCCCACACCCTGCCCACACCCAAACTCCCTCCCAGAGCCCACCACTGCCCCCCAACTCCCTGCCCCAGCCCAGAGCCCACATCCAAACTCCCTCCCAGGGTCCACCCCCCCCCACCCCCGCACCCCAACCCCCAGCCCAACCCAGAGCCCGCCCCACATGTACCCAAACTCCCCCCCAGCGCTTTGAGGTTGGGCGAGGAAGGACGGGCAGGACTTGGACCAGTTCTGGGCATCACCAAAAGTTATATAAACCTGGTGATGCTGAGCTGGAGCCCTAGTCACTGCACATCTCTCTCCTTACAGTGGGGGACTCCGTGGGGCAGGGCGCTGCTGGGGGTTTATTCCTTCCTTTAATGGCTGTGGAAGGGGGAACAGGGAGAGAATTTGCTCCTCTGTTCTCTGCGGAACACGTGCAGGCAGCGGGATTATCTCCAGGGCTGTAACAAAACACAAGCTAGCAGAGGGGGGGGGGAAGGGATTTCCTGCAGGATGGATTCCCAGTGCAGCTCCCAAGCTGTGCCCAGGGGATTTAGATGCTTTATGTAAGGGGACTGTAGCCCCCTTACTAACATTCAGTGGGGTGTTTGGTTGCTAGCTCCCAGCACTAAAAAGGGAGGGGTCGATGGGAAATCAGGAGCCTGAGACTGACAGTCCCCAGGAACAATGTGGAGAGGCCAATGCTCCAGGTCAGCCTGATTGACAGGGCGGGCAGGCTATTCAAGGAGTCAGGAGGCCAGGGGGGTCCCGTCCTCCCTGTGAGCTGGAATTGTCTGAGTCACATGGAGTGGGGCCGAGCTAAGGAGAGAGCAGGGGACCCAAGCTGAGCTGATGGTAGCAGAGCTGCAGCCCCAAAGCCAGAGCACAGCCCAGAGAGAGCAGCCCTGCCCTGGGAGCAGAGCTGTAACAACTGGAGCCAGAGAGGCCAGACAAGCAGCCCAGGGAGCTGAAGGCAGAGCAGAGCTGGAGCAGTCCGGAGCTGGGTGCAGTGAGCAGCTGGGGAGAGCGAGGGGGACCCTGGGCAGTGGGCCCAGCACAGGGAGACGCCTCAGCCAAGAGGCCTTGCAGGCCAGACTTGGAGGGGGATCGTAACCCTGACAGGGCAGGGGTGATGCTGGGGAGAAGGGTCCTGCCACCCAGAGCCTGAGAGTGTGTGGCCACCGCCAGAGCAAGTGTCCAACCTGCAGCATCCCTGCAGCACAGCCAGGGCCTGAGGAGGCGGCCTGGGACCTACAAGGAACAGACTGTGAAGTGCCCTGATGTCCAGAGACACTTTTTGTGATGGTCCCCGCCTCAGAGCGGGGTGATGTGTTTTCCTTTAACCTTTCCCATTTTTTCTTATTTTTTAAATTTTATTGTTAATTAAATAACTTGTATTTGCTTTAAATTGTATGATGTGATCAGTGGGTCAGGGAGGGGCGCAGTGCAAAGAGAGGGACACCCTAGCCCCTGTCCTGGGTGACCACAGCAGGGTTGGGGGGTTCAGCCCCCCAGGAATCCTGGGCCCAGCCTTGTTGGGGTTACGAGGACTCTGCCAGACAGGAGAGTGGAAGGGGAGTCCTCAAGGGCAGGGAGGCCTCTGGGTAAAGGAAGTGGGAGTGAGGACTCAGATCCTTTTGCCAGCCCACTTCTCCGGGGTAGTGCAGAAGCCAGGAAAGTTCCCCACAATAGCAGGACCATTCCCCCACTTACATCTAGATACAGCACCAGGCACGTAGGAGGATTTCCCCTTCCGAGTCATGGAAGCAGAAATTGACTTTTCCTTTCCAAATTTAGCTAATGTTCAGAAAGAGAATCTAGCACCAGCCTTCCAGATCTGAACACCTCAAAATTCAGGAGTGCTCAAGCTCAATTTGGGCAGCTGTTACTTCATTTCTCCCAAATCAAATACGCTGATGCACTGTCATTTGCTGTAGAAAAAGTAGGATACAATTGAGCAAGAAATGCTTCCCAGGGGTTATTAGGACTGGAATTGTTATTTTCAACAGCCATTGCCATTTTTTCTAGTTTTGTTTGTTTGAAAGGAAGACAGCGATATTGCACTGGCAAATTCCCTATAGAAATGAAGAATAATAAAGGCACCTCAACTTTTCGTCATTTATGGAGGACAGTCTTATAATATGCATCCAGGTATCCTCCAATCACACAAGCTGAAAATTGTTCCATTTTACTGCAGTTCTGTAACCATATGAGAACCAATCCTGTCTGTGTTCTGTGCACATCCAAAATTCCTGCTGAATGACCCATCCTGGGAGCGAGTTACCAGTGACCCAGGGCTGGGATGGAAGGAGGGTGCAGGTGGGGGGGAGCACCCAGGCCTGGGGTGGCAGGGTGTGTGTGGGTTCGGGAGCATTGGTGGGGAAGGGAGAGCCCAGATCTGGGGCAGCACAGGATGTGGGGAGCCCAGGACTGGAATGGCAGGGGTGTGGGTTGGGGAAGAGCCCAGGGGTGGGGTGGCAGGGGATGCAGGTGTGGGAGGCCCAGAGCTGTGGCGGCAGCGGGTGCAGGTTGGGAGCCCAGGGCTCAGGCAGCAGGAGGGTGTGATGGGAGCCCAGGGCTGGGATGAGGGCAGCCAAAATTTTTTTTTGCTTAGGGCGGCAAAAAACCTAGAGCCGACCCTGCTTCCACGCACTGTGAAGTAGGTAGGAGCGGATCATTATTATCCCTACTTGAAAAAGGGAGAAGCTGAGGCTGAGAAAGGAGAATTGAGTTGTCTGAGGTCACACAGCCAGTCAGTGGCAGAGTTGGGAATAGGACCCAAGAGCCCTGATTTTCAAACCAACCCTCGGATCTTGAATTTCAGACACTGAATGACCTGAATAAAGTGCTCTCAGATGAGCTCCAGACCAACAACAGTGACAGTAATTATTCAGGAAGTATTTGAGGAGAACTGCAAGGTTAGAGAGAATCATGAACTGCTCAGAGACAATTAATGCAGAGAAGCAGCAAAATTCATCAAACATAGAACTGGTTCTGACTTATTTCCTTGGTCTTGAAAGAGAACAACAAGGACCTGAGTCTCCTCCCTGTCAATAACCCCCTGCTGAGCCAATCAGGCTAGAGACTGAGGACGGGAGGCTGAGGGTTCTCACCAGAGATCCCAAAGGATGGCCCAGGTCATTGGTGGGGATCACTGGCCGAGCTCTATTTCAGCCCCACATTTTTGGGTGGACCTCCCACAGTGGGAGCTGCAGAGCCCTCCTCTGTCTCTCTCTCTCTCTCTCTCTCTCTCTCTCTCTCTCTCTCTCTCCTGCTTTTGGGAGGGGAACAGGAGAAAGGACAAAAGAAGCAAAAGACAAAGAGAAAGGAGGGAGGGATGGATGCAGGAAAAGATTAAACAAAAAGGACAAACCCCAATGTCCCCAGTGATTCTAAGGGACAGAATCCCAGATGCGCAATAAAATTCTGCCTCCTTAAGCTTGAGTTTTCCATGCCCAGAATTCAACTGTCACCAGATGGATCAGACTGAACAGGTTTCAAACCTCCAGGAGGCTCTTACCTTCTAAACAGGGACGGCTGTTTTCTAGTAAAATCACTACAAGGGAAGGAGAAAACTCGAAAGAGGTTCCTCCTGGCGCTCACGTCCGTGAACCCGAATACTCTCTCAGTCCTCAGAGAGAGACCTGGAGAAGGAGACTTGCTGAAGCAAAGCCACAGGGGTCTCTGAGGTTTCCCTGGCCCCTCGCCCCTGGTCCTGCCTGACTGATGTCAGCATCTCTCTGTGAGGTCACCACCTCCCCACCGCCTTGGACCAATAGGCTGAGGTCCTGCAAAAGGCCTTTGTGATGTCACTGCCACACCCCTCCCTTGCTGTGCCAATGTCCTGCCCCTGCCCAGGCACTTTGGAGGTTTGAGCTACTCCCTGGGGATCACCCCACTCAAGGAGCGTTCGTTCTAGGCAGCAAGCCGGCTAGACAGGAAAACATCAGACGCTGCTCCCAATGCTACACTCGGTTTTTCAGAAATTAGTCAACTTTATGGCCAGAAGAGACCATTAGAGCATCTAATCTGACCCCCTGCATATCACAGGCCTCCTGTATGACACAATAGTGAGTTTATTACGCAGGGTCCACCCCTCCCTCACTGTGAATAGTACATGAACCAGGCTTGTAATGGAGCTAAGATTTCCCAAGAACTTCAAGCAAAATACACCAGTTTCATAAAACAGATTTATTAACTACAGAAAGATGGAGTTTTAAGGATTATAAGTGGTAGGCATAAAAGATCAAAGTAAGTTACCATGGAAATTAAAGATAAATTCACAATCTAAACTTTACACCTTATTACACTAGGCTGTAGTTAGGTTATGCCACAGGAAGGCTTAATGCTCGAGCTGCAGTGCATGCTGGGCAGGCTTAAGGCCGGGCTCCCCATGGCAGGAGAGAAGAAGAAGACTTTGCTCACAGCCAGTGCCCTGCCCCCACTCCCAAGTCATTAATGGCTCCCCCAGATCAGCCAGAATGGAGCAGCGGTTTTCACTCCATCAAGTCCACTTATGTCTTACAGGCAACTCCCAGACCCACCATGTCGGCCAGAAAGGAGCCCACTCAGCCTCGCCATTGCTGCTTTTCCTTCCCCCCAAAACCCCTCTTCTCCTGGGCTGTAAGGAACCACCCCGGGAAGCCAACAGGCAGGCACAGGATTCTGCCTCCCAGCAGCCAACCGCACCTCCCCCGGCTTTGCAGAACGAATGGTGATGCTCTACTAACCCCGTTTAGTTGCAATGAGGTCTTTACTTTCTGCCCTGCCTTTCTCAGCTCGACTTTCCTCTTTTCCCCCATTCCTGCCTCACTTCCTCCTTTGGCAAGTCACGCAGAGGAGGCCAGCAGGAAGAGCCGGCCTCCACCGGCCAACCTCCAACAGCAGAGGAGGCCAAGCCACAAGCCTCCAAAAGGTGACACGCCGCACTCCTCTAGGTTCTCCAGCCTGACGCCAAGGTGCTTTCTCCACTGCTGTCAGCACCCTCTGTCATGCAGGGGTTGGAGTTATCCCAGGGACAGACCAATAGGAGAAGGAGGAGCGTTTTCCTGAACAGCAAGGGGATCTGGGAAAAGGAAGCCAGCATGTTTCTGCCTGGTTTTGAACCAGGGACCTTTTGCAGGTTAGGCAAATGCAATAACCACTATACTACAGAAACTCCATCTGCTTGGCTGTTGCTCACCCTGGCACAGACCGATGGACAAACCTGGAGAAAGTGGTGACAGCCCTTCAATAGGTCAGCTGGCAGAGCAGAGGGCTGGAGCGGGCACTCAGGAAGTCGTCCTTACGTCGCCCTTGTGACTCCAGCTTGAGGGAGAGCTTCTTTTTCTTCCCCTTGCTGACAAAGAGCAAGAGAAGAATGAAAGGTCAGGTGGGCCAACTCGGTGCAGAAGCCCATGCTGTCTTTTCCTGCTGCATAGCCTGAAATGAGGGACTCGTGGCAGTTAAAGGCACTGCTGCACTTTCAGAAAACATCCCACCCGTGCACAAAGGGGGATAGACGAGCGTGTTAGTCTAGCACGCTCCCAACTGAGCTACTTCAGCAGCTGCTCAGTTTCTTTTTGGCCTCCTGCTTTTCTGTCTGGGATGTTGTTGTCAGCTGTGGCACAGAAAAAGGACGTCATTGCGAGCGGCCCATGCAGACAAGATTCACTTTTGCCTTCCTTGCTCGGCTTTACTCGCTTCCTCGCCCTATTCCTGCCTTAGTTCCTGGGTTACCTGAAGGCAACGGGGAGCCAGCAATACCAGGAGGAAGTTGGGCAGCTAGACCCTGGTGGCAAAAGTCCTGCCACCACTTGCCACCACTCTCTTCTCCCAGCGTCACATATTGGCCACCAGGGACTTGGGGCCCAGCAGCGCAACGGAAGGCAGTGGACAGAGCCACCCTCGCCTTGAAGCTCCAGCTCATTAAACCACATCTTCAGTCACTGATGGCCAATGAGAGACCAACACCGCTTGCTATTTTAGCACTTGGAAATGCCATTGGTCAGTCATTGGATCTCTGTAATGCTGTTACAGAACAAATGAACATAGAATCTCAGTGTGACATTCTATACCTTTCGGGGAGTGGCTGTAACCCCCATAATCATCGTGATCTTACATATAGAGCATGACTTGTAAGGTATCAGGGAAAGGATATGATCGGCTGAAAGTCACTTCTTTACCCATAGATGTAGACCACTCATGCATATGAAGTCATGAGAATTGTGCAGTGTGGTTGTCACTGTGCTGCAAGGTGGGGGAGTCAGCCAAATATTAGCTCCCTAGTGGCAACAGCAAGGAAAATAACCAACACCCGGACAGGGTGTCAAACAACCCATCAACAGCCATCGTTCAGCAAGGGAGCTACAATGCAATGACTCACCTGCATGAGGACACCCCAGGGGAATTGCTCAGACTTGCTTGGAGAGACGCAGTGATGCTCACCTGACTCTGAAGGGGGGAGGAGGGGCAAAGCCATGAGGGAAGAAAGGACATGATAAAAGGAGAGACATTTGCCAGGCTTTATCTCTCTCTGTCACCTACATCTACAGACACCCCCACACCAAGCAACTGAAGCGCTGATGAAAGGGGAGAGCCTGGCTGAAAAGCCACCAGCCAGCCTGTGGTGAGAAGCATCTGAGTTTGCAAGGGTACTGAAAGGGTTAAGATCAGCTTAGTATTAAAAGGAATGAGGAGTCCGGTGGCACCTTAAGGACTAACAGATTTATTTGGGCATAAGCGTTCGTGGGTAAAAAGCCCACTTCTTCAGATGCATGGAGTGAAAATTGCAGATAGAGGCATAAATATAGATTGGAACATGAAGTGACGGGAGTTACCGTACAAGGGTAGAACCAGTGTTGAAGGCTAATTCAGTCAGGGTGGATGTGGTCTTCTCCCCATAACTGATGGGGAGGTGTCAATACCAAGAGAGGGAAAATTGCTTTTGTCGTGAGCCAGCTACTCCCAGTCCTTATTCAAGCTCAAATTAATGGTGTTAAGTTTGCAAATCAATTGTAACTCTGCAATTTCTCTTTGAAGTCTGTTTTTGAAGGTTTTTTGAATGGCTACTTTGAATTATTAGGTGTGAATGTGTAAATGTGCTATTGATTATACAAGTCCCGTATGATCTCATGATTTGGATTCCTGGTTTTTCACCCAGGTGGCCTGGGTTCAATTCCCAGTGTGGGAACAATGCAGAGCTTTTGCTCAGAGGAGGCAGGAAATGAAAGGAATGGGAAGGGATCCTGCCAGCAGGGAGTTGGACAGTGTTGGAAGGGGACCCCAGAAGTGGGGTGGGGCAGTGGTCCTGGGGAGATGAGGAAGGTTCCCAGCTCTATGTGAAGTTGACATTCTGGTGAGCACAGGCCTGGCATGGGGGGTGGGAGGAGTGAGTGTGTCCCTCTAAACTCACCACCAGCACACTTGGAAGAATTACGTATTTGTTGGTAAATGTCAATTTCTGTGTAAAAACACAACCCAATGGCAAAATCTTTCCATCGATAATCATCAAAACTAACAGATGGGCAAAGTAAGAAACATGTTGCTTGAGAACTTATCCTATTCTAATCCTCTAGGGTTCCCTTTTGCCTTAGGCACCACCACGTGGGCATTTCATATCCCTCCTCATTTTCACACAGACACACAATTTCCTTTGCACAGATCCATGAACAGCAAAACCTCCCTGTGTCTATTGTCTGAGCCAGGGCATTCGATTCCACTGAAACCTTCTTTCCTGCAATGGCAATGGTCAGACAGAGGGAATGCGTCCACCTTCCCCCTGGCAGTGAGATATTCACTCTCCTCTTCATGCTACTGCTGTTATTCCATGAGTCATCAAGGATGGAATAAAAAGCTGAGTTTACTCCAGGGTGAGGAAAGAAAGGAGCCACCAATGCTCTCAAAAATCACAATGCCCAGAGAAAACCTGCCTCTGTTATTGGACTCACAGAGGTGCTGGCAATACAACGGGAAAAGGGACTGTCTGAATTTCCAGGGCAGGGAATGAACAATTTACAGCAACATCATTAACCACAAACACTCCCTCATCATGCTCCAGCCGGTAGGGAAATGGGCAGGAACTCTGGCTGTTCAGCCATGGCCACACGTACAGAGCTGCACAGCAGTGAGTGTGCTGGGGAAGCTGGTCTGAGCAAACAATTTGTAATGACCCTTCAGTGAGAAGAGAACCAGAGTGTAGAAAGGCCCCTGTGTTAAGTGGTTGTGGCTGAGGCCTTAGGGAGCTGGGATAGAAAACCATGGGTGCCTTTCTGTGAAAGTTTGATCCTTGCCAACTAGGCAAGGCTGGTGTGTGGTGTCTCCATGGCTGTACTTTCAGGGTCAGATCACAACAGTGCCAGAGGGAGCCAAGCCTAGACATATTCAGAGGCTAAGGCCAGGTCAATATTTCAAACAGTGAGTCTATGCTGCTGCAGCTCAGTAATGGAGATGCTCTATGCCAGGGTTTCTCAAACGTCCTTTCACTGCAACCTTCTCCTGTCAAGATAACTTAATACGTAGCCCTGGAAAGAGGGACCAAGCCCCTCCACTCGGGGGGGGGGAGTGCCAAAGACTGAGCCCCAGTGGGGGGAGGGCAAAACCAAAGCCTGAGGGATTCAGCCCTGGGTGGGGGGGCTCAGACTTTTGGCTTCAGCCCCAGGACCCAACAAGTCTAATGCCAGCCCTGGTGACCCCATTAAAACAGGGTCACGACCCACTTTGCGGTCCTGACCCACAGCTTGAGAACCACTGCTGCATGCTGAGGAGGGGGATTTTCCTGTTGGTGTAGTCAATCCACTTCCCCAGGAGGTGGCAGCTCTGTCATGGGGAGAAGCTATAGCAGTGGGGGTGCAAGCTGTGGTGTTTACCACATTTAAGAAGTTTAATCAAACCCCATTTTTAAAACCACCTGTGGTCTGGGAATGGCAAAGGAGCTCGATGAAGCAGGGTCTGTCCTTCAAAGTCCTGGAGATCACGATTCCATACTCCTGTTGTAATGGGGGTATAGCTCAGTGGTAAAGTGTTTGATTGCAAATCAAGTGGTCTTTTGTTCAAACCCAGGTGCCCTCTTAAAGAAAAGAAAAACATTTTCATTCTCCATTATGTTTAGGAGCTCCACCATACGAGGATGCTTGAAATGAATGTGAACACTCAACATTTTGCTGTCCAAATGCATAAAAACCTAGCAAACCTGTCCATCAGCTGAAATCAGTTCCAATCCTCTAAGTGTTTAGTTTATGTTTTCATCAATTAAACAAAGGTATCATTCCCTGAAGCAGAGCACAAGTTTGAAATACAGGCAGCATAGAGCTAATATTCATAATGTCAACTACAAAAAAACGATACACATCTAGAGATAGCATCATTATAATCAGCCAATCAGAACCTCTCCATAGACCCCTTACACGACCACTTCTCTGTAATATTGGCTGCAAATATAGAACAGTGGTCGCAACGGTGAGCTATACAGTTACAGATTATGTCAATAACGTCACAGGAGGTGACACGGCATCAGTGAGACTGATACTGGGATACTGCCTCCAGTTTTGGTGTCCTCGTTTGAAAAAGATGTTGTGAAATTGGAGCTGGGGCAGCAAAGAGCCACCTAATGTTCTGAGGACTGGAAAAAATACCTTCTAGGGAGCTATTGAAAGAGCTCAACCTGTTTAGCTTATCAAAAAAGATTGAAAGGTGACTTCACTGAAGTGTTGAAGTGCCTTAATGGAGAGATAAGATTGGGTATTAAAGGGCTCTTGAATCGAGCAGAGAAAGGCCTAACAAGAGCCAATTGCTGGAAGGTGAAAAGAGACAAATTCATATTACAACTAAGGCACAAAAATTCAACAGCGAGGATGATTCACCACAGGAACAAGCTACCAAGGAAAGTGGTGGATTCTCCATCTACTGATGTCATTTCATGAAGACTAGATGCCTTTCTGGAATGTGTTTGCCCCAAAAGTAGCTCTTGTGTCATACAGGAGGCCTGTGATATGCAGGGGGTCAGATTAGATGCTCTAATGGTCTCTTCTGGCCATAAAGTCGACTCATTTCTGAAAAACTGAGTGTAGCAGTGGGAGCAGCGTCTGATGTTTCCCTGTCTAGCCGGCTTGCTGCCTAGAACGAACGCTCCTTCAGTGGGGTGATCCACCTGGAGTAGCTCAAACCTCCAAAGTGCCTGGCCAGGGGCAGGACATTGGCACAGCAAGGGAGGGGTGTGGCAGTGACATCACAAAGGCCTTTTGCAGGACCTCAGACTATTGGTCCAAGGTGGTGGGGAGGTGGTGACCTCACAGAGAGATGCTGACATCAGCCAGGCAGGACAGGGGCGAGGGGCCAGGGAAACCTCAGAGACCCTGTGGCTTTGCTTCAGCAAGTCTCCTTCTCCAGGTCTCTCTTTGAGGACTGAGAGAGTATTCGGGTTCACGGACGTGAGCACCAGGAGGAACCTCTTTCGAGTTTTCTCCTTCCCTTTTAGTGATTTTACTAGAAAACAGCCATCCCTGTTTAGAAGGTAAGAGCCTCCTGGAGGTTTGAAACCTGTTCAGTCTGATCCATCTGGTGAGAGTTGAATTCTAGGCATGGAAAACACAAGCTTAAGGAGGCCGAATTTTATTTGATCTCCACCAGTGAGCTGGGCCATCCTTTGGGCTCTCTGGTGAGAACCATCAGCCTCCCTTCCTCAGTCTCTACCCTGATTGGCTGAGCAGGGGGTTATTGACAGGGAGGAGACTCAGGTCCTTGTTGGTCTCTTTTAAGACCAAGGAAATAAGTCAGAACCAGTTCTATGTTTGATGAATTTTGCTGTTTCTCTATATTAATGGTCTCTGAGCAGTTCATGATTCTCTCTAACATTGCAGTTCTCCTCAAATACTTGCTGAATAATTCCTGTGCACTGTTGTTGGTCTGGAGCTCATCTGAGAGCACTTTATTCAGGTCATTCAATGTCTGAAATTCAAGATCCGATGGTTAGTTTGAAAATCAGAGCTCTTGGGTCCTATTCCCAACTCTGCCACTGACTGGCTGTGTGACCTCAGACAAGTCAATTCTTCTTTCTCACATGTAGCTTCTCCCTCTTTCAAGGAGGGATAATAATGATCCGCTCCTACCTACCTCACGGTGGGTGGAGGATGGGGATCCATTGGAGAGTGTCACTAGGAGTAGTACATAATATGAGGTGTCCTATCACATTTACTCAGAGCAGATTATGACATAATAGAATAGCTGAAATACTCTATTTGATTTGGTTTTTTTTAATTTTGAAATTGTTAAGAGCAGCAACGACTTAGCTCAGACTGAAGCATCTTATTTAATGTTTGAGATCGAAGTGTCTCCTCTTTGTGTGTGACGAGACAATTTAACGCACTGTGACAAACAGGAGATGCTTTTGTTTTGCAACAAAATATTTTTGCAAAGAACTTTCATCCCACTTGTTATGATGTCGAGAAACAAACTGATTTAGTCTGAATGGGATTTTCTGACAAACGGTTTCAATGAAATTTCCCCACCATCTCGATTCCTGGGCTCCATCCCTGCCTCTGGGGGTTTGCTGTTTGTTAGAACAGGAGTAAGGACTGGTGGCTTCTCTTTCTGGCTCTGCCACTGCCTTGCTGGCCCTTGGGTAGGTCACTTCCCTTCTCTGTGCCTCAGGCTCCTCCCCATCTGTCCAATGGGAACAGGGACAGTTCTCGAACTCTCGGCAGTCGTGAGCCTGAGTGAGAGAAGGGGCGTTAAAGCCCTCTGTGAAGGAGAAAGGGGAGTTTCTTGGTGTTTGCACCAAGGAATTCTAAAGTTTGCTAAAATGTCTAGTCTATGGAAACAAGAAATGGTTGGGGCCAAACTTTTTAACCACTGCTTTTTTTTTAAAGCTCATTCAGGGATGTGAGTCCCTGTCTTTTAGGTACCTGGGGTTCTTTGCCAGCAGGAGAGAAGAGGTTCCTGCCTCCATTTTTGTGGCCTTATCAAACCATGTGTTGTGCCCCAGTTCTTGTCTGAGATCCCTGAAAAAGAACATCTTCCCATCCATGAACAAGACAGGACCTATCTTTCAAAGGGAAACAAAGAGACCCTGGGACTTACAGACTAGCCAGCCTCACTTCCATAGCTAGAGAGATCCTGGAATACATTCTTAAACACTCAGTTTTCCAGCAGCACCTACAGGATAATTTGGTTCTTAGGACGAGGAGCATGGATTTGTCAAGAACAAATCATTCCAAACCCAGCCTCTTTCCTTCTTTGGCAGGGTTTCGGGCCTAGTGGAGGTGGGTAAACAGTAGATGGGATCTATCTCGGGGTTACTAAGGCTTTTGACACAGTCCCGCAGGACATTCTCACAAGCAAACCAGGGAAATGCGGTCTAGATGCAATCAGTGTCATGTGGGTGCAGAGCTGGTTGAAAGCCCAGACTCCAAGGGCCCTTCTCCAGGTTTGGCTGCCCAACGGAGAGGGGGCACCTAGTGGGTGCGGCAGGGATCAGTCTGGGGTCGGTACTATTCAATAGTTTCATGAATGATTTGGAAAATGGAGTGGAGAGCAGCTTCCAAAATGTGCAACTGACACCAAGCACTTTGGAGCTCAGGATTGGAATTCAAAACACCCGTAACAAATTGGAGACTTGGTCTTCTTGAGCCAAACCCCATGGCTGGGCCTCTCTCTCTAGACTGGGCTGAAGTGAAATCCCAGAGCCAGACACTCCTCCTGGGCAGTGCGCTCCGACCTTGAATGGTCAGATGCTGCTTAGCACTGTCAGAGCAGCTTTGGCTGGGGGATTCTCCCAGCACTTTCCAATAGTGGGAAGGTACGAAATCCCCATTTGCCTGCTGGGGACAGAGCCCTAGAGGGGTGGGGGGGAGCAACTTGCCCAGAGTCCCCCAGGAAAAGGAAAAAAACCAGCAGTGGAACAAATAGGAAACCCAGCAATGGAACTCAGGAGTCCTGGGGGTGTGCTAGGGTGACCAGCTGTCCCAATTTTGGGGTCTTTTTCTTATCTAGGATCCTATTACCCCCCACTCCCTGTCCTGATTTTTCACACTTGCTGTCTGGTCACCCTCGAGTGTGCACATGTGGGGTCCCAGCTGCTCCCTGCCCCCCTCACTGAAGCAGGTGTGCAGGGTTACTGCCCTGGGAACTGCAGGGCACCAGTGGCCATGGGGCTGGCTGCAGGCAGGGCAGGAGCTGGCTGGAGGTAGGGTCTGGCTGCAGGCAGGGCAAGGGGTGCGGGGCTGGCTGGAGACAGGGGTGTGTGGGGCTGGCTGGCTTCAGGCAGGGGTGAGTGGCAGGGGGTGTGGCAGGAGTTGGCTGGAGACAGGGCAGGGGGTGTGGAAGGGGCTGGCTGTGGGCAGGGGGTGTAGAGCTGGCTGCAGGCAGGGCAGGGAGGATGTGGCTGGTGCGGGCAGGGCAGAGGGTGCAGGGCTGCAGGCAGGGCGTGGGGTGCGGGGCTGGCCGGAGGCAGGGGCTGGCTGTGGGCAGGGCAGGGGGTGTGGGGCTGGCTGCAGACGGGCTGGCTGCGGGCAGGGCAGGGGTGCGAGGGCTGGCTGCGGGCAGGGTGGGGGGTGCGGGGGGGGCTGCTGACTGGGGCTGGCTGCGGGCTGGGCTGGGGGTGCGGGGCTGGCTGCAGACAGGGGCTGGCTGTGGGCAGGGTGTGGGGTGTGGGGCTGGCTGCAGACAGGGGCTGGCTGCGGGCAGGGCAGGGGTGCGGGCTGGCTGCGGGGTGCGGGGCTGGCTGCAGATGGGCTGGCTGCGGGCAGGGCAGGGGGTGCGGGGCTGGCTGCAGACAGGGGCTGGCTGCGGGCAGGGCGGGGGGTGCGGGGCGGGCTGCAGACGGGGGCTGGCTGCGGGCAGGGCAGGGGTGTGGGGCTGGCTGCAGGCAGGGCAGGGGTGCAGCAGGGGTTGGCTGGAGCCGGGCATGCGCGGTTGGCTAGAGACAGGGGCTGGCTGCGGGCAGGGCAGGGGGTGCGGGGCTGGCTGCAGGCAGGGCATGGGGTGTGGGGCTGGCAGCAGACGGGGCTAGCTGCAGGCAGGGCAGGGGGTGCAGAGCTGGCTGCAGACAGGGGCTGGCTGCGGGCAGGGGGTGCAGGGCTGGCTGCGGCCAGGGCAGAAGTGCGGGGCTGGCCAGAGGCAGGGCAGGGGGTGCGGGGCTGGCCGCAGACAGGGGCTGGCTGCAGGCAGGGCAGGGGGTGCAGGGCTGGCCCCAGACAGGGGCTGGCTGCAGGCAGGGCAGGGGGGTGCAGAGCTGGATGCAGACAGGGGTTGGCTGCAGGCAGGGCAGGGGGTGCAGAGCTGGCTGCAGACAGGGGCTGGCTGCGGGCAGGGGAGGTTTGCAGAGCTGGCTGCGGCCAGGGCCGGGGGTGCAGGGCTGGCCCCAGACAGGGGCTGGCTGCAGGCAGGGCATGGGGTGCGGGGCTGGCTGCAGGCAGGGGCTGGCTGCGGGCAGGGCAGGATTGCAGAGCTGGCTGCAGGCAGGGCAGGGGGTGCGGGGCTGGCTGGAGGCAGGGCAGGGGGGTGCAGCAGGGTTTGGCTGGAGCCGGGGCGTGCGGGGCTGGCTGCAGACAGGGGCTGGCTGCAGGCAGGGCATGGGGTGCAGGGCTCACTGAAAATGTCCTGAGCGGTATTTTAAGGTGAAGATAACACCATGGTTACCAGGTGACTGGCACATCCTGGTTAAAGAAAGGAAGGGACCTGGAGTTAATAGTCTGAAGTATTTGTGTTACCAGCCCTGTCACTGTCTGACCCCCCTTCAGTGCGGAGCAGGTGTGTACATTGCTGTGTGGAACGCACAGACTCCTGGAGAGCAGGGGCAGCTGTTTCCTTGGCAGAGAGCCTGGCACTTAGGAGACTTTCTTGACTTGCTGTTTTGAAGCAATTCAGTAAAATAACGGTGGAGCTACAATGTCCGGTCCAAAATTTCAGCCCCCCGGTGCACAAACGTTATTTTAGGATCTAAACAGGAGGCTTCAGCGCTAGGACACCTGACCAGAGAGCTCCGTGGGGCGTAACAGCTGCTGACTCTGAGGGTCCCGGGCTAAATCCATTTGCAGGTGGAGGCGTTTGACTTATTTGATCAATAATGAGGAAGGCGAAGATTTAATCACGGGTATTTTTAGTAAATGTCATGGACAGATCATGGGCAAAACCCAAAAGCTCATTGCCCATGACCCGGCCATGACTTATACCATAAATACCCCTCACTGAATCGTGGGGAGGGAGGCCCAGGGGGTCCGTGGCACCAGCTGTGGGTGCAGGGAGTCCAGGGGGCCTGTAGCACCATGTACTGGGGGAGAAGCCCCAGGGACCCACTGCCACGCCAGATGCTGCCAGGTGAGGGGAGCCCCAGAGGCCAGCCCTGCTCCGGCCACCCCGGGACAGGTGCCAGGAGCCACTGAGCTGTGGCTGCTCCTGCCACCCTTGGAACCACTGCTCAGGCTGTCCCCAGGCCAGCTGCTGGGGCAGCCACGGAGTCAGCCACAGTGGCCACTGCAGAAGCCACAGAATCTATGACTTGTGCAGCCTCGTGACACAAAGGGATCCCTAATAAAGAGACAAACCCCTCCCTGCTGTGACTGCAGTTCCTGGAAGGAAAGAGTCTAAGAGAGAAGGAGAGCGAGAGTGTCCCTGTCACCTCTCTCCCCTGCTCCCTCCCCCTTGTATTCTGTAACCCCATTTCACTGGGCTCCCTGTGCTGATGCCATGGGGGTGACTCTAGAGTTCTGGGGATTTGGGGGAGAGGAAGGGGGCTCTTCACTTCTCAGCAAATTTGTCTTTGGGCTGAAATTTCTCCTGTTAGGCCTCTCAGTCAGAGCTGTACCCACCCAGTTTGGGGAGGAGGAGAGATGTAAATTGCGGAGCAGGCAGAGAAGTCGCCCATAAAGGGTCATATTGATCTGGTGACTGGTTCTGACCGGGGTCACACGTCCTCTGACACAGGCTCATGTGCAGAACATGGGAGCTCTGGCTTGTCCTAAATGCTGTAGAGTGTGAGTTCCTGGAAAGGGCAGGGGAGAGGGAGCAAGAGGAGAAAGGCAGAGACATTAGAGATGAGGAACTGGGGGGAGAAGAAGGAGAGAACAGAGAGACAATAAATCAGGCCTGCACAACTCATAAAGCGGCAAGGGCCACATTCCTCCAAAGAAAACAGCTGAGGGCTGAAATCTCCCGGCCGAGGAATCACCCCCGCCCCAGGGCCGTCCAGCCCTGCAGAAACAAACCCTCCTTCCCCAGCGCCGCCCCACCAAAACAGCTGTGGGCCAAAAAGGAAGGTTGGAGTGGGGAGGTGATGCTTTATTTTAAATCAACCAGGGGCTCCCAGCTAAAGAGGTGGCTGGGAGCCCTCAGGGTCAAATTAAAGGGCCCGAGGGTCCGGCGGCTGGGGGAACCCGGCAGGGCCGGCTCTAGGTTTTTTGCTGCCCCAAGCAAAAAAAATTGTGGCTGTCCCCCTTCCCAGCCCTGGGCTCCCCCCGTACCCTCCTGCTGCCCCAGTCCTGGGCTCTCCTCCCACCCACACACACACCCTGCCACCCCAGCGCTGGGCTTCCCCCTTTCTTCCCCACCAGTGCCCTCCCTGCACCCTGCTGCCCCAGCCCTGGGCTCCCCCTCACCAGTCCCCCCCCACACCTCCTGCTGCCCCAGCCCTGGGTCACTGGTAACTCGCTCCCAGGGTGGGTCATTCAGCAGGAATTTTGGATGTGCATAGAACACAGACAGGATTGGTTCCCATATGGTTACAGAGCTGCAGTAAAGTGGAACAATTTTCAGCTTGTGTGATTGGAGGAGATCTGGGTGCATATTATAAGACTGTCCTCCATAAATGAGGAAAAGTTGAGGTGCCTTTATTATTCTTTTGTTCCACTCTTTCTTTCTATGGGGAATTTGCCAATGCAATATCACTGTCTTCCTTTCAAAGGAACAAAAAGGCAATGGCTGTTGAAAATAGCAATTCCAGTCCTAATAAGCATTTCTTGCTCAATTTTATCCTACTTTTTCTACAGCAAGTTACAGTGGATCAGTATATTTGATTTGGGAGAAATGAAGTAACAGCTGCCCAAACCGAGCTTGAGCACTCCTGAATTTTGAGGTGTTCAAATCTGGAACGCCGGTGCGGGGGGTGGGGGGGCTCCATGGGGGAGCATGGCAGCAACTGTCTGGAGCTGCATGGAGCCAGACACGCTGATCTGAGTCGCACAGTAAGTGGTTTGGAGAAGGGGTAGGGGGTTCTGGGGGGGTAGTCAAGGGACAAGGAGCAGGGGGGGTTGGATGGGGCAGAGGTTCGGAGGGGCACTCTGGGGACAGGCAGCAATAGGATAGGCATGGGAATCCAGGAGGTTTATAAGGGGACAGGTAGGGGGTGGGTTCGTGGGGGGAAGTTGGGTGGGGTGTTAGGAGGGGCAGTTGGGGACAAGGAGAAGGGAGGCTTAGATGGGGCAGGGGTCTCGGGAGGGTAATCAGGGGACAAGGACCAGTGGTGCTTAGATAGGGGTGTGGGTCCTGGGGGCAATTGGGGCAGGGATCTGGGGAGGGCAATCAGCGGCCAGGGGCTGGAATTCAAAGGGCTCTGGACTGCCCTTGAGCGCCGGGGGAATTTAGAATCTCCCGGCGGGCCGCACAGTGAGGCTCCGCGGGCCGCATGTTGTGCAGGCCTGTGATAGAGGTATATAAAATTACGAGTGATGTGGAGAAAGTAGATAAGGAAAAGTTATTTACTTACTCCCATAATACAAAAACTAGGGGCCACCAAATGAAATTAATAGGCAGCAGGTTTAAAACAAATAAATGGAAGTTCTTCTTCACGCAGCGCACAGTCAACTTGTGGAACTCCTTGCCTGAGGAGGTTGTGAAGGCTAGGACTATAACAGGGTTTAAAAGAAAACTGGATAAATTCATGGAGGTTAAGTCCATTAATGGCTTTTAGCAAGGATGGGTAAGGAATGGTGTCCCTAGCCTCTGTTTGTCAGAGAGTGGAGATGGATGGCAGGAGAGAGATCACTTGATCATTGTCTGTTAGGTTCACTCCCTGGGCTGCTTCTGCTCTACAACTATAATTGTCTTTTTACACCAAAATCACTAACTTGAGCACCCAATTCCATGTACAGTCCTAGTGGATGTAAGGCACAGGTAACTTTTGCCTCAGGGTAGCTTATTGGCATCAACCCTCTCTCCCGCACCTGGAGCTGATGAAATTCCTGGCTGGAGGGACACACGCTCCTACAAGTCAAAAGGAAAGGAGCTGATAGAAAAGATCACAGGACTGACCCCAAAGAAGGGTGAACTGCAAAAGTCAGAAGCAGGCAACTCATCCGGCAGAGCTGAGAGACCACAGTGAAGATGGTGCAAAGATCACTATATTGGAATTAGCAAATGTGATTTTTTTTAAAACAAATCTTTGAGAAGCCCTAATAAAGGCATTTCTTACAGTTCTCTCCCATTTGGATTTTCTGATCTCTAATAGGGAATGACATCTGATTGAAGCTTTTCCCAAATGCAGAGCATGTATAGGGTCTCTCTCCACTGTGGATTCTACGATGTCTGACAAAGTCTGAGTGCTCAGTGAAACTTTACCCGCACTCAGAGCATGTGTAGGGGATCTCTCATGTGTGGGTTCTCTGATGTCTGATAAGGTGTGAGCGCTGACTGAAGCTTTTCCCGCACTCAGCGCATGTGTAGGGCGTCTCTCCTGTGTGGATTCGCTGATGTGTGATAAGGGCAGAGCGGTGACTGAAGCTTTTCCCGCACTCAAAGCATGTGTAGGGCTTCTCCCCTGTGTGGATTCTCTGATGTGTGATAAGGGCAGAGCCGTGCCTGAAGCTTTTCCCGCACTCAGAGAATGTGTAGGGCTTCTCTCCTGTGTGGATTCTCTGATGTATGATAAGGTTTGAGCACCAATTGAAGCTTTTCCCGCACTCAGTGCACGTGTAGGGCAGCTTCCCTGTGTGGATTCTCTGATGTCTGATGAGGCCAGAGCGGTGACTGAAGCTTTTCCCGCACTCAGAGCATGTGTAGGGCGTCTCTTCAAAGTTGATTCTCTCATGTGTAATAAGGTCTGAGAGGCTACTGAAGTTCTCCTCTGGCCTCTGCTGAGTCTCAGAGGCTTTTACTTTTTCTCGGAGTGCACAACTCCTGGAAACATTCCCTTTGGGTCTTCCTGATACTGTCTCATATGGTTCTCCTTGCTCAGCATCTTCCTGCTGGGGTTTCTGCTCCTCATTCTCATGCACCATTCTATCACCTGATGGGAGACAGAGAATCCAGGCATAGGTCACTCCGTGTGCCTGAGAGAAAGGAAATCTCAGAGACAGGAATTTTAAAGGGATGAACAAACCAAAATATGTGCAGGAGAGATCAAACCTATCAGGAGCTGATTTTCCCCAGAGGAGAGAGGAAGGGATCAGTTTTGGTCTACATTTCACCAGAACATGCAGGGAAAGTGGGATCAGGTAGGGATCTGCTGACAGTTGTTAGTCAGGATACGTGGGAAGCCATGAGTGACATCTGCCTAATTATTCCACATCTGCAGGGAACAATCCTGAACTTGGAGAGCTCACAGGGTCTTTGTAGGGCATCCCAAATGTTTCTTGTATTCACGGACAGTTTTGACTTGCTTTAACCAAGCCCTCACCTCTGCAGGCAGCTCTGGGAGCACTTCTTTCTCAGAACCCTGGAGGTCCGGGACCCACGGCTCTTCCCCTCGTTCCAGCTGTGAGACCACATCAGGTTTGGAATTTAGAAACCCTATGCCAGGCAAAGAAAACCAGGAAGGTCAGTGGAATTTGTGGGATACTTGTCACAAAGAATAGTCCATGGTTTTAAGCTCAGATCATTTTTAAGCAGTAACATCCCAAGACCAGCTTCCTTGGCTCCAAGTGGCAGGAGAATTATTATTATTAATCATATGCATTACCTGAGTGCCTAAGGACCAACTAACAGTGTGTCTCTGTTGTGCTAGGCACAGTACAAATGCAGAATAGTAGATGGCCCATGCTCTGAAGAATTTACAGTCTAAATACACAAGACAGACACAGCATGGGGGAAGGGGTAGACCCCTGTTAGAACGGCGATATTCAGGCCTGCCTGCAAAGCCTATATTTTAAGAACTTAGGGTATTTTTATCACTTAGCTAGTTACAGGAGTATGAAAACAAAGAATCAAAATCACAGTCTGCCTCTGTCTGGGCCTTCTCTCACTAGGATAGGCTGAGGCCTTGTTCTTAGGCTAAGGCCTTTGGCTAAGCAGCAGGGGCAGCCATAAGCTGGGAAGCGAAGGGTCACATCCTCACATCCCAAACCAGTCACACTGAAATAAGGTGCTACTGGGCTGTTAGGAAGACAATCCTGTCTGGATCTTAAGATGGTTAAAGAAACCTTAATTTGACAGCATTCTGTCTGGCAAGAAATCACTTATCAATGGTTGTGGTTGTGAAACCCTCATTTCTGTATTGCTTTATCTTTATGGCCACCACTTTTACATTGTTAATCAGTCTGGTTCTCTAATTGTTTCTCTCGCCTGTATAATTAATGTTGCCAGGTGTAACTTAATTAGGGTAGTGGTTTATAATTGGTTAGAGCAGGAGTAGGCAACCTATGGCGGCACACGAGCTGATTTTCAGTGGCACTCACACTGCCCAGGTCCTGGCCACCGGTCCAGAAGGCTCTGCATTTTTAATTAATTTTAAATGAAGCTTCTTAAACATTTTAAAAACCTTACTGACTTTACATACAATAGTTCAATTATGTATTATAGACTTATAGAAAGAGACTTTCTAAAAACGTTAAAATGTATTATTGGCACATGAAATCTTATATTAGAGCAAATAAATGAAGACTCAGCACACCACTTCTGAAAGGTGGCCGACGCCTGGGTTAGAGAATTAGTCACAATATGTTAGAATTGGTTAGTTAAATTTCAGCACAATGATTGGTTAAGATATAGCTGAGAATATTGCTCTATAAATGGGGTCAAACTGGAGGGGGGAAGGAAATTGGAATAATAGAATATCAGGGTTGGAAGGGACCTCAGGAGGTCATCTAGTCCCACCCCTGCTCAAAGCAGGACCAATTCCCAACTAAATCATCCCAGCAAAGGCTTTGTCAAGCCTGACCTTAAAAACCTCTAAGGAAGGAGATTCCACCACCTCCGTGGGGAACCCATCCCAGGGCTTCACCACCCTCCTAGTGAAATAGTGTTTCCTAATAGCCAACCTATACCTCCCCCATTGCAACTTGAAATCATTACTCTTGGTTCTGTCATCTGCTACCACTGAGAACAGTCTAGACCCATCCTCTTTGGAACCCCCCTTCAGGTAGTTGAAAGCAGCTATCAAATCCCCCCTCATTCTTCTCTTCTGCAGACTAAACAATCCCAGTTCCCTCAGCCTCTCCTCAGAAGTCATGTGTTCCAGTCCCCTAACCATTTTGTTGCCCCCGCAGGATGCTCTCCAATTTTTCCACAGCCTTCTTATAGTGTTGGGCCCAAAACTGGACACAGTGCTCCAGATGAGGCCCCATGAATGTTGGTTAGGGGGCGAACGGGAACAGGGACACAGGCAGGGCTCTGCAGCATCAGAGCTGGGAAGGGAACAGACTGTATCGGCATATAGAGATAAGCCCGACTGGTGTGAAGGGCTTCGGAATATGTAATCTTATAGGTGTAAAAATTGTACAGACTATACCAGCCTGTGACATCATCAACGAAGTGCCCATTTGTGCCTGGGTAGGGGCCCTGCTCTGGGAGGGAGGATGCAGCAAGGACTCAGGATCGGTGGCCGGGGTCGCTGTGCATAGGAGATGGGGAGGTTATGTGAGGAGGGGGGTAATGAGTGGGAGAGGGAGGTCAAGTGTTAAAATAATAATATTTGGGAAAAAATGTATAATAAAGTGAAACTGAACAGAAACAAAACTGGAGTGGAGGCTCTAAAGCAACAAGGCTTGGGTAGGGATTTGGGGTTAAAGGTCTGGGATCCTCACAGCTCCAGATCCCCAAACCTCTCCTCCTCCCACTGACCCACCCAGCCCACTTCCTGGGTGCCCTTCCCCCACACTCCCCTCCCCTTCTTCCCATTACTCTCAGCCAGCACCACCTCCCGGCACCTTGAGAACTTCTTGTATTTTCTCCTCGTCTCTCACAGCCTCCTACCTCCCTGCTGCTTCTTAGCTCTAACCCTGCACACACCCGCCCCATGTCCTGGCATATCTACTACCCCCGTCTCCGTCCCTCCCACGGCTCGCTTATCCCTTCACCCATGGGATCCTGAACGGCAACATTACCCGCGCTCCTAAAAGAGCTCATCTGACTGTCACACAAGCCAGGCATGAGTCACACACCTATTTACTCAATTTAGAATTCTACAGGCAGCATATTTTCCTCTTAAAATGAGGAAAAGGCATGAAAGCTACAGTGATTAATGTAGTTATGAATGTAGCCAATGAGGATACATTCAATGCAATTTTAAAATGACTGACAGCACCAAAAGGCACATGTCCAAAAATGGTACTAGTGGGTGGGAGATAGCAAAAAGGGGGCAAGGAAACTTGTCAAAACTTGTATGATGAATAAAGGTATAAAGTTATTACTGCTCAGGTTCTTCAGAGACCCCACAGCTTCTAATAACCCAGGGACAGGACTCCTTACCCAGCGAGGTCACCGTCTCATAGTTCTCCTGCATGACATCCCTGTAGAGGGCTCTCTGAACAGGGTCCAGTAGTGCCCATTCCCCTTGGTGAAATACACAGCCACCTCCTCGAAGGTCACCGGCCCCTGAAAGAGCAAGAGTCCAACACTCAGTACCTGCTGCTCCACTCACAACCCCACTATTCACGGAACAGCAGCACCAGGTAAATGGAAGCTCTGGGAGGCACATGTTAACAGAGTCCCACCCCACCTTGCCTAGAACAAACAGGCGGCATCAGAGGGTAGAAAGAGAGAACCTTTGTGTCTCCCAGCTGACAGACAGAGGCAGGGTCTTCACGTTTATCACATAGCTACTAGCCAGAGCTTGATATAGGAGATGGGGCTGGCTCTGGACCCTACTAATGGCTCCTGGTAGGAAACACTCCCAAATAAAATATAAGAAAGAAAAGGGAAGTCAGTAGTAAAGAATATTAGTTAGAACAGGGTAGGCAACCTATGGCACGGGTGCTGAAGGCAGCACGCAAGCTGATTTTCAGTGGCACTCACAATGCCCGGGTCCTGGCCACCAGTCCGGGGGGCTCTGCATTTTAATTTAATTTTAAATGAAGTTTCTTAAACATTTTAAAAGCCTTATTTACTTTACATATAACAATAGTTTAGTTATATATTATAGACAGAGAAAGATCTTCTAAAGATGTTAAAATGTATTACTGGCACTCAAAACCTTAAATTAGAGTGAATAAATGAAGACTTCTGAAAGGTTGCTCACCCCTGAGTTCGAAGGTCAGAATTGTAGAAAATTGGTAAGGGAAGTGTGACGTTACTGATATAAATTGGGACCATATAGAACATGGGTTGCAACCAAGGTCCTGTAGTGGCACCAAATCTGATGTAAAGGGGGTCGATATGAGGTGTCTAAGACCAGGTTATGGGTTGCTGGTTATGATTATGCTGTCTGTATGTATGTATCATTTTGTAGTTGAAGTTATGAATATTAGCTCCATACTGTCTGTATTTCAAGCTGGTGCTGTGCTTCTGGGAGACATCCCAGACAAGTTGGTGTTAGCTCTGCCTAGCCTGCTTGATGGCCCATTAAGGACCATCAGCTACACAATTGACCCATGGAGAGAAGGCAGACACCCCTTGTGACTCAGCAAAGTATGCAGGGACTGGCCCATGTGACCCCAGACTCCATTTTGCTGTAATTTTCCACAGTAAGGACAAAGAGGTTCTTACACCTGGAAAAGCCTATATAAGGCTAATGCCTCATCTCCATCTTTTCTTCAATCCTGCTTCTACCTCTGGAGGGACTTTGCTACATGCTGAAGCTCTACACAAGGGACTGATGACCCATCCCAGCGGGGGATGTTCTCCAGAGACATGATTTGAACCTGCAGTTTATGCCACCACTGCTACAAGCCTGAACTAAGAACTTTGCCATTCCTGGATGTAATTAATTCCATTTAACCAATGCTACCTCTCATCTCTACCTTTTTCCTTTTATGAATAAACCTTTAGATTTTAAAGGATTGGCAACAGCGTGATTTGTGGGTAAGATCTGATGTGTATATTGACCTGGGTCTGGGGCTTGATTCTTTGGAATCGAGAGAACCTTTTTCTTTTATTAGGGTGTTGGTTTGCATAACCATTCCTCCCCGGGACGGGTGGCACTGGTGGTGATACTGGGAGACTGGAGTGTCTAAGGAAATTGCTCATGTGACTTGTGGTTAGCCAGTGGGGTGAAACCAAAGTCCTCTTTGTCTGGCTGGTTTGGTTTGCCTTAGAGGTGGAAAAACCCCAGCCTAGGGCTGTGACTGCCCTGTTTGAGCAAGTGGTCCTGAATTGGCACTCTCAGTTGGGTCCCGCCAGAACCGCCTCGTCAAGGAAGCTATCAGAAATCAATGACCAATCAATGAAAATAAGAAGGAAGTTTTGAAAAGTATATTAATCCTAACAATGGTAGTGATAAATTACTAGACGGAAATGGCAGAATTATCAAAAATAATGCAGAAGAGGTAAAAGTGTTCAATAAGTGTTCTCTCCTGGATTTGGAGAAAAACAGATGCTGTACTTGTATCATAAGATGTTGACGACGACACTCCTTCCATTCCAACAAGAACTCACAAGGACATTAAACAGCAGCTATTACAGTTAGACATGTTTAAATAAGCAGGTCTGGATAATTTGTATCCAAGAGTTTTGAAAGACCTGGTGGAGGAGCGTGGTGGACTATTAATGTTGATTGTAATTAGGACTTGGAACACAGGGAAAATTCCAGAAGACTGGAATTAAGCTAATGCTGTGCCAATACTAAAAAGTGTAAAAGAGATGACCCAGCTAATTACAAGAGTGTCAGTCTGATATCAATACTGAGCAAAATAATGGAGCAGTCGATACTGGATTTCGTTAATAAAGAATTAAAGGAAGGTAATATAATTAGTACCTGTTAACAAAGGTTTAGAGAAAATAAGGATATCCTTATTAGATGAGATCAAAAGTTTGGTTGCAGTTAATATTATTGATGTAATATATCTAGACTTCTGTAAGGCATATGACTTGATTCAGCACAATATTTTGACTAAAAAACTACAATGATACAAAATAAACACGGCATACATTAAATAGATTAAAAACTGGGATTGTAAATGGGGAACCATGGTCAAGTGGATTTATTTCTAGCGGGTTCCCACAAGGATTGCTTTTTGCCCGTGTGCTATTTAACATTCTTATCAATGACCTAGAACAGAATATAAAATCATCACAGATGAAGTTTGCAGTACCACAAAGATTGCGGGTGGTGGTAACTAATGAAGTGGCAGTAGATTCAGGCTCCAGCACTGGGAGTCCGAGAAGTTGTCCCAGCCCTGGCTGGAGGGTTATTTCCTGTTCCACAAAGAGGAGAAGTTCCATTCCCAAATCCCTTGAAATTAGGCCCTATCTGACACTACACCCCATATTCATCATAGTGGTATGGTTATAATATGATTAGGACATAATTATGATGCATTTTGTGCAAGATGTGTCATGTGCTGAATATGATTATCCTATTTGTGTGCATGGATCATGTTTGTATTTGAAGTTATGGATATTGACTCTGTATCTGTATTTCAAAGGTGCTTACTCTGGGTAACACCCACAACGAGCCTTTCAGGTACAACAATGAAGAAGCCAGACAGAGCTGATGGCTTATCAACAAAGAGAATGGATCGTGGAAGAGCTTAGCCTTCCTGTGAATGTTTCAGCCAGCCTATGAGTCATGGCTACTATGACTCAGCAGGACATGCTAGGACATGTGACTAGACCACATGACAACGAACTCCATTTTGGTACCTGTATTTTTCCACAAACTGGACTGGGAACTGAGTTTGGAACAAATGGCTCCTGCCATATGGAAAAGCTACATACGGTGGGGAATGAGGCCAAGAGATGATGTCACACCCCACACAAGAGAACTCGTGGAAACACTTGAGGAACAAAGACTGAACTGGGGGAACTGCTGGTCCCAGGGTAAAGGGATTTCTAGCTTGTGTACGGAAACTTGGGGGACTGCTTGTAGCATCAGTCAGGGTGAGAAATTGCTAATTCAAATTCTATCCATCTAGTATGTTAGGCTTAGTTTGAGTTTTTGGTTATCTGCTAAGTAATCTGCTTTGATCTGTTTGCTATCACTTAGAAGTGTTTGGATACGTTAGGGTTCAGTAAAACAGCTGGGAAGCTGCTAATGTGCTGACATGCATTGGGGACAAAGGCATAAGCAGGCAGTAATTCTTTGCTTAACAAATAAGTTGCCATATTTTTTCTCTCTCTGTTGCTTGTAAGAATTGACATTGATGCAGCTGCATGAGAAGTGTAGTTGCTGGAATGAATGTCCTTTGCGTGAAATAAAGTAAAAGAAATGTTATCTCCCCCTTCCTCTTCCTTTCCCAGCTACATAAACAAGCCCTGGCTTATGGCCCCTTCCTCCCTCCCCGAGAACTGCTCATTGACCCTTCCCCCATACCCTGAGAACTGCTGTTTAGGGAAATTTGTAGCAACACGTTATTGCAAAGAACGGTATTTTCAAGGTAAAAATGCCTCTATGATATGTGTAATACTGTGATAGTGGATAGGGGTGGGTATACTAATTGTATGAGTGTTTCTACTACTTAATAAGGGGTTTTGGGGTGTTGTAACGGATGTAGGTGTTTACATACAAACTTAGATAAAAGGCATGTGATGTAACTAATCCAGTACTTACTTGATAGTTGGGTCAAGGGGAACAAGTAACACAATAAAGAAGCCTGTATTCATATCCGCCTCTGGATCAACCGGCTCCTTTTTTGTTCTAACAATAATTACTTAAAATCTACCTTTCTGCCATTAATAAACTTGTTTTATGCTTTATCTTAATCAGTGCATTTTGAATGAAGTGTTTGGGGAAAAGCTGAGCTTGGTTAGCACAGGCTTGTTGTGCACATCTTTCCCATATCGAGGGGAAGGCGAACTATAGTAATGAGCTTACATTATACAGATCCCTGTGCACTATAAGATGGTATAATTCTAAATTTATACTACAGCAGGTGTGCAAGGTTGGGGAGCTGGGAAATTGGCTGTTGTCGTCTATCTGTCCTTGAGTGGCTCAGGCAAAGCACTCAGGTAGCTCAGTTGGATGCATGGCGCCACCTGCTGTCGTGTTGGGTGATAACAGGCCCTGGAGAGGCTGGCTGAATCTCCAGCAAAGCAGTGTGAAAAGGGCCAGCCCAGCTTGAGGGTTAGAGGGCACAGCGGTTCCCAGAACCATCCCAGACTGCACCCCGGGGTGACAACCCATCACACCCTAAATTACATAAGTTTCAGCAGGTTTGTCACATCCTGTCCCCTCCCTTTCTCCACCCGAGATATTTCCTGCCTCCCACCACCTCCAGCAACTCCTACCCTCCTATGCATTTACTGCTCCTCTCCCTCCAAGCAGAACCCACCACCAGCTCCTGAGAATCCCTTACCTGAGCCAGCTCCATTGCAGCCATTTCCTTCCCTTTGGGAGGATGAAATGATCTGGAGCAAAACGTGGACGTTAATCTGTAGCCTGCCAGGACGAGAAGGGCAATGTGAGAGAATGCAGAGGGGGCTTTTGTCCATTCCACATGCTGATTCCCCCCTGATTTTTCCCTGTTAATGGACACTCTAGGTTCTGCCACACTGTGAAGCACAGAGTGACCTTATTCCAGTACAGGCCTAGCCCCCTCCCACCAGGGTGTAACCCTCTGAGACACGGTGAAACCCTCCCAGTAACATCCTCTGTTATACTTACCAAGTTTGCAGACAATACCAAGCTGGGAGGGGTTGCAAGTGCTTTAGAGGATAGACCAGGGAGGGAGAGCTCAGTGGTTTGAGCATCGGCCTGCTAAAACCAAGGCTGTGAGTTCAATCCTTGAGGGGGCCATTTAGGGATTTGGGGAAAAAATCTGTCTGGGGATTTGTCCTGCTTTGAGCAGGGGATTGGAATAGATACTCCAACCCTGATATTCTATGATTAAAATTCAAAATGATCTGGAGAAAAGGCCTGAAGTAAATAGGATGAAATTCAATTAGGACAAATGCAAAGTGCTTCATTTAGGAAGGAACAATCAGGTGCACATGTACAAAATGGGAAATTCCTGCCCAGGAAAGAGCACTGCGGAAAGGGAGCTGGGGGCCATAGTGGATCACAAGCTAAGTATAAGTCAACATTGCAAAAGGCAAACATCATTCTGGGATGTATTTGAGGGAGTACTGTAAGCAAGACACAAGCAGTAATTCTTCCACTCCACCCTGTGTGGATTAGGCCATAACTGGAGTACTGTGTCCATTTGTGGGTGCCACATATGAGGAAAGATGTGGACAAATTGGAGAAAGTTCAGAGAAGAGCAACAAAAATGATTAAAGGTCTAGAAAACATGACCTATGAGGGAAGATTGAAAAAATTGGGTTAGTTTAGTCTGGAGTAGAGAGGTCATGATAATAGTTTTCAAGTACATAAAAGGTTGTTACAGGGATGTGTAAGAAAAAATTGTTCTTAACCTCTGAGGATAGGAGAAGAAGCAACGGACTTAAATTACAGCAAGGGCAATTTAGGATGGAGATTAGGAAAAAACTTCCTAACTGTCAGAGTGGTTACACTCCAGAACAAATAGCGTAGGGAAGTTGTGGAATCTCCATCATTGGGGATTTTTAAGAGCAGGCTGGACAAACACCTCAGGGATGGTCTAGATAATACTTAGTCCTGCCTTGAGTGCAGGGGACTGGCCTAGATGACCTCCCAAAGTCCCTTCCAGTTCTATGATTCTATGAAAAAAGGCCAGAGAAGAGCAGAATCAAAGGAGTCACTCTGGGGATTCTCCCTGTCACTGTCCCCAAGGCAGCTCTCTCAGGTTTACAAAGCTGTTTGATTCTCCAGCCTTTATACAGTCTCTCCTGGCAGTGCCCCCTTCATGGGCTGGGCCTAGTTTTAGCTTTTGGGAAGCGTGACCCCAGGGGCTCTGAGACTGGGCCTTCTTGCCTCAGCACATCTTGTTCCTTTCTGTGGCTCCCCAGTGAGTCCCAATGAGTAGATACTCCTCATACAGACTGTGAACATAAGAACGGCCCACTGCCTCAGACCAATGGTCCATCTAGCTCAGTGGCTAATGCCAGGTGCATCAGAGGGAAAGAACAGAACAGGTAACCATCAACTGGCCATCCTGTCACCCATTCCCAGCTTCTGGAAACAGAGGCTAGAGACACCATCCCTGCCCAGCCTGCCTGTGACACTGGCAGATGAGGTGTTAGCTCTTACACAAGCCTTTGTGTCTTAACTGAACATGGACAAACACACAGTGGAATCAGTCTGACTCACCTGTGTTAGTATTGATAAAACAGGTATTAGGATTATAAGAACATCTTTAGACTTCATTAAATGCTTGTGAGTTGCTGCCTGGGTTAATATCTGACTAGTTGCATTGTGAGTCTCTGTGGCTCTGTAAATCACCAGACAGGAGAGAGACTTTACCTAGGTGAAGTGCTGATTGGCAACCGAATGCATTACACCCTGCCTGGCAGGAAAGGCCCATCAACACCAGAGACACTATTATGGGACGTTAAAGAAGACACAAGGCTTCTTGTTGTGCTCTTGACTTCCCATTAGCTGAGTTTGCAGCTCAGAGCACATGGCAGGAAGGGGATGAAAAACCCCACACAGAAGGAACTGATGATCTGTATGCTGCTTGGACTCGGGGGGGCAAAGTTTTTACGCATCAGCAAGAGATCCCCAGCTGCCTAGCCGGGGTTAGTCCTAAAGAATATGCACAGCTTGCTTATTATAGAAGCTTCTATTACCATTTGAAATTTCAGACTGTAACTCATCTGCATCTATAGGATTACCTGCTTTAACTTTGTAAACAACTCTCCTTTCCTTTTAAATAAATATTAATACAGGTTATGACAGGACTGGCTACAAGTGTTGTCTTTGTTGGAAGATCTAAGAGTCATTTGACCTAAGGAAGTGACTGGCCCTTTGGGACTGGCAGTAACCTGAACATTGCTGTGATTCATAGAATCATAGAATCTCAGGGTTGGAAGGGACCTCAGGAGGTATCTAGTACAACCCCCTGCTCAAAGCAGGACCAAACCCAACTAAATCATCCCAGCCAGGGCTTAGTCAAGCCTGACCTTAAAAACCTCTAAAGGAGATTCCACCACCTCCCTAGGTAACCCATTCCAGTGCTTCACCACCCTACTAGTGAAAAAGTTTTTCCTAATGTCCAACCTAAACCTCCCCCTCTGAAACTCGAGACCATTACTCCTTGTTCTGTCATCTTCTACCACTGAGAACAGTCTAGATCCATCCTCTTTGGAACCCCCTTTCAGGTAGTTGAAAGCAGCTATCAAATCCCCCCTCATTCTTCTCTTCTGCAGGCTAAACAATCCCAGTTCCCTCAGCCTCTCCTCATAAGTCATGTGCTCCAGCCCCCTAATCATTTTTGTTACCCTCCGCTGTACTCTCTCCAATTTATCCACATCCTTCTTGTAGGGTGGGGCCCAAAACTGGACACAGTACTCCAAATGAGGCCTCACCAGTGCTGAATAGAGGGGAATGATCACATCCCTCGATCTGCTGGAAATGCCCCTACTTATACAACCCAAAATGCCATTAGCCTTCTTGGCAACAATGGCACACTGTTGACTCATATTCAGCTTTTCGTCCACCATAACCCCTAGGTCCTTTTCTGCAGAACTGCTGCCCAGCCATTCGGTCCCTAGTCTGTAGCAGTGCATGGGATTCTTCCGTCCTAAGCAGGGCCGGCTCTACAGTTTTTGCCGCCCCAAGCAGACTGCTGAATTGCCGCCCTGGGCTGGGGGGGGGCAGTCCGTGTGCCCTTAGGGCGGCAGGCGCGTTTAAAGGGCTCTGGGCTCCCCGCCGCGGCGGGGAACCCAGAGCCCTTTAAATCCCAGCAGCTGCCGGGAATCAAAAGGCTCTGAGCTGCCCGGGCCGGGAGCCCAGAACCTTTTAAATCCCAGCCGCCGCTGGGAATCAGAGGGCTCGGGCTGCCCGCGCAGCGAGCCCAGAGCCTTTAAATCCCAGCGCGGCCGGGAATCAGAGGGCTCCGGGCTGAGCGGGCAGCCCAGAGCCTTTAAATCAAGCCGCCGGGAATCAGAGGGCGGCGGGCAGCGCAGAGCCTTTTAAATCCCAGGCGGCCGGGAATCAGAGGGCTCTGATTCCCAGCAGCTGGGATTTAAAAGGCTCTGCGCTGCCCGGCGGGCAGCCCAGAGCTCTCTGACTCCTGGCCACGGCTGGCGGCAGGGCGGCTCTAGGATTTGCTGGGGGCGGCGCTGGCGGTTGCGGGGCGTCGGCGGCTCCGGTGGCCTCCACCGGGCCATCTACCGCCTCCCCAGGATGCCGCCCTGCCGCGCGCTGGCGCGCTGGTGCCTGGAGCCCGCCCTGGTCCTAAGTGCAGGACTCTGCACTTGTCCTTGTTGAACCTCATCATATTTCTTTTGGCCCAATCCTCTAATTTGTCTAGGTCCCTCTGTATCCTAGCCCCACCCTCCAGCGTATCAACCACTCCTCCCAGTTTAGTGTCATCTGCAAACTTGCTAAGGGTGCAGTCCACACCATCCTCCAGATCGTTAATGAAGATATTGAACAAAACCGGCCCCAGCACCGACCCTTGGGGCACTCCACTTGATACCGGCTGCCAACTAGACATGGAACCATTGATCACTACCCGTTGAGCCCGACCATCTAGCCAGTTTTCTATCCACCTTACCGTCCAGTCATCCAGCCCATACTTCTTTAACTTGCTGGCAAGAATACTGTGGGAGACTGTATCAAAAGCTTTGCTAAAGTCCAGAAATAGCACATCCACTGCTTTCCCCTCATCCACAGAGCCGGTTATCTCATCATAGAAGGCAATTAGGTTAGTCAGGCATGACTTGCCCTTGGTGAATCCATGCTGACTGTTCCTGATCACTTTCCCCTCCTTTTAAGTGGTTCAGAATTGATTCCTTGAGGACCTGTTCCATGATTTTTCCAGGGACTGAGGTGAGACTGACTGGCCTGTAGTTCCCTGGATCTTCCTTCTTCCCTTTTTTAAAGATGGGCACTACATTAGCTTTTTTCCAGTCATCCGGGACCTCTCCCAATCGCCATGATTTTTCAAAGATAATGGCCAATGGCTCTGCAATCTCATCGGCCAACTCCTTTAGCACCCTCGGATGCAGCGCATCCTGCCCCATGGACTTGTGCTCGTCCAGCTTTTCTAAATAGTCCCGAACTACTTCTTCACAGAGAAAAAAGGCAGTCAGCTGCGAACCAGCTGAGCAGCAAACAGCAAAGAGGCAAACAGAAGGAGTTTGCCTGGGAGCTGACTGAGCAGAGAGGTACGCTAAGTGCTGCATTAGGGGGACTGCGCTGGTGAGTATCTGAGTGTCTGTTGAGGGGACAGTTTGGCAGTTTGACCGTGTGCTTGATTGATTGATTGCTTGTTTGAACAGTGTGATTTGGGAGTGCTTTGTTCCAGCTGGGCCTGACTGTTATAAAAAGGCAGTCAGCTGCGAACCAGGGGGTAAGGCAGTGGGGTAAGGCAGGGGTTCTCAACCAGGGGTCTGGGGCCCCCTGGGGGGCCGTGAGCAGCTTTCAGGGGGCTGCCTAGCAAGGCCGGCATTGGACTCGCTGAGGCCCAGGGCAGAAAGCTGAACTCCCAGAACATGGGGCTGAAGTCAGGGCCTGAGCCCCACCACCGGGGCTGAAGCCAAAGCCTAGGCCAGGGGTCTTAAACTCAAACGAGCACGAGGGCCACATGAGGACTAGAGCATTGAACCGAGGGCCGCATCACTGACACCCACCTTTGCTGCCTCTGGCCCCGCCCCCATTCCACCCCTTCCCTGCCCCAATCCAACCCGTACCCCGAAGTCCCCACCCCAATGCTGCCCCCAGGGGGTGCAGAAATGGTGCAGGGTGCGGCGGGGGCTCAGGGCAGGGGGTTGGGGTGTGGGATGTGGCAGGGGGCTCAGGGAAGGGAACTGGGGTTCAGGAGGGGTGTAGGATGCGGCAGGAGGCTCAGGGAAGGGAGCTGGGGTGCAGGAGGGGTGTGGGATGCGGCAGGAGGCTCAGGGCAGGGAGCTGGGGTGCAGGAGGGGTGTGGGATGCGGCAGGAGGCTCAGGGCAGGGAGCTGGGGTGCAGGAGGGGTGTGGGATGAGGCAGGGGGCTCAGGGAAGGGAGCTGGGGTGTGGGATGTGGCAGGGGGCTCAGGGCAGGGAGCTGGGGTGCAGAGGGGGTGTGGGATGCAGCAGGGAGCTCAGGGAAGAGGGTTGGGGTGTAGGATGCAGCAGGGGCTCAGGGAAGGGAGCTGGGGTGCAGGAGGGGTGTGGGCTGCGGCTGGGGGCGGTGGGCAGGGAGCTGGGGTGCAGGAGGGGTGTGGGATGCGGCAGGGGCTCAGGGAAGAGAGCTGGGGTGCAGGAGGGTGTGGGATGCGGCAGGGAGCTCAGGGCAGGGAGCTGGGGTGCAGGAGGGGTGTGGGATGCGGCAGAGGGCTCAGGGCAGGGGGTTGGGGTGCAGGAGGGGTGTGGGATGTGGCAGGGGGTTCAGGGAAGGGAGCTGGGGTGCAGGAGGGGTGTGGGATGCGGCAGGGGCTCAGAGAAGGAGCTGGGGTGCAGAGGGTGTGGGATGTGGCAGGGGGCTCAGGGCAGGGGGTTGGGGTGTGGGATGTGGCAGGGGGCTCAGGGCAAGGAGTGGGGGTGTGGGATGTGGCAGCGGGCTCAGGGTAGGGAGCTGGGGTGCAGGAGGGGTATGGGATGAGGCAGGAAGCTCAGGGAAGGGAGCTGGGATCCAGGAGGGGTGTGGGATGAGGCAGGAAGCTCAGGGAAGGGAGCTGGGGTGTGGGATGCGGCAGGGGGCTCAGGGCAGGGAGCTGGGGTGCAGGAGGCGTGTGGGATGAGGCAGGAAGCTCAGGGAAGGGAGCTGGGGTGCAGGAGGCATGTGGGATGAGGCAGGGGGCTCAGGGCAGGGAGCTGGGGTGCAGGAGGGGTGTGGGATGAGGCAGGAAGCTCAGGGAAGGGAGCTGGGGTGCAGGAGGGGTGTGGGATGCGGTAGGGAGCTCAGGGCAGGGAGCTGGGGCGCAGGAGGGGTGTGGGATGCGGCAGGGGGCTCAGGGAAGGGAGCTGGGGTGCAGGGGGGTGTGGGATGAGGCAGGAAGCTCAGGGCAGGGAGCTGGGGTGCAGGAGAGGTGTGGGATGCGGCAGGAGGCTCAGGGCAGGGAGCTGGGGTGCAGGAGGGGTGTGGGATGTGGCAGGGGGCTCAGGGCAGGGGATGGGGTGCAGGAGGGCTGTGGGATGTGGCAGGGGGATCAGGGCCGGGGTTGGGGTGTGGGATGTGGCAGGCCGCGCAGGGCAGGGAGGTCTGGTGCAGGAGGGGTGTGGGATCCGTCAGGGGGCTCAGGGCAGGGAGCTGGGGTGCAGGAGGGTGTGGGATGAGGCAGGTTGCTCAGGGCAGGGTGCTGGGGTGCAGGAGGGGTGTGGGATGCGGCAGGGAGCTCAGGGCTGGGGGGTGGGGTGCAGGAGGGGTGTGGGATGTGGCAGGGGGCTCAGGGCAGGGAGTTGGGGTGCTGGAGGGGTGTGGGTTGGGGCAGGGGGCTCAGGGCAGGGATTTGGGGTGCAGGAGGGCTGTGGGTTGTGGCAGGGGGCTCAGGGCTGGGGATGGGGTGCAGGAGGGCTGTGGGATGTGGCAGGGGGCTCAGGGCAGGGAGTTGGGGTGCAGGAGGGGTGTAGGATGCGGCAGGGGCTCAGGGCAGGGAGCTGGGGTGCAGGAGGTGTGGGATGCGGCAGGGGCTCAGGGCAGGGGTTGGGGTGTAGGAGGGGGGTGGGATGCGGCAGGAGGCTCAGGGCAGGGAGCTGGGGTGCAGGAGGGGTGTGTGATGTGGCAGGGGGCTCAGGGCAGGGGGTTGGGGTGCAGGCGGGGTGTGGGATGTGGCAGGGGGCTCAGGGCAGGGGGTTGGGGTGCAGGCTCCAGCCCGGCGCCGGTTACCTAGAGCGGCTCCGGGGTGGCAGCAGTGGGCACCGGGGCCAAGGGAGGCTCCCTGCCTGCCTGCCCTGGCCCCCGGCCCCGCGCTGCTCCATGTCCCTGCAGCCTCGGGGGCGGGGGGTGTCAGGGCTCCGGGCGTGCGCTCTCTTGCCGCTCCTCTAGGTACCGCCCGCGATGCTCCCATTGGCCGCGGTTCCCTGTTCCCGGCCAATGGGAGCTGTGGGGGGCGGTGCCTGGAAGGAGGCAATGCAGGAGCCCTCTGCCTCTTTCCCCCTCCCCCAGCCGGGAGGGGCGAGCTGCCAGCTGCTCCAGACAGCGGCACGGGGCTCGCAGCGCCACGGGGGCCATCCCGCGGGTAGGCAGAGGGGAGCTTGGCAGCCACACCCAAGAGCCCCGCAGGCTGCATGCAGCCCGGGTGTTTGAGACCCCTGGCCTGAGCGATGGAGCTTTGTGGGGGCCCCTGTGGCATCCCCCCCAACACCAGCTCTGGTTACTGTGGCCCACGTGGGCCGTGGAGTTTTTATAGCATGTTGGGGGGTGGGGGGGGGGGGGCTCAGAAAGAAAAAGGTTGAGAACGCCCAGTGCAAGGGACCATCTGTCACAAAGGTGAGCTCACCTGCGTGGTGAGATCTATGGGATCACCCAAGGGGACTGGCTGTGGTTCCATGTTGATGCTGTTACAGAGCCTGGAGCGTTTACACTGGATACTTGGGTGTAAGGTCTGTATGGAGATTTCACCAACCAATTTGGGTTTGTTCCCTGCTTCTCACCAGTCTGCCTGAGGCCGGTGCTCGTGCTCTCCAGTCACTGGGGACAGCGTTACAGAGACTAACGGGCACAACGCCACCAGCAGCAATTGGCAGCACTGCAGAGCAGGCTTCACAGGGACACAGTGTGGGCCAAAGGGTCTGTGGTCTCCACCAAGCCCCCGTTCTCCTCCAGGGCACGTCAGCATCCCAGCAACCTTCTAGGAGGGTCCAGGCTGCCACCCATCTCCAGCACAGCAGCGCCCGCGCCCCACGATCCGCCTTGTCTCCTCAGAGGTGAGTGACGGAGGGAGCACAAGGGGTCCGGTTCGGTGAGGGATAACAAAACACACCCTCTGGGGTCACCCCTCAGGAAGTGACGGTGACAGGCCCTGTGGTGGCAGTAAAGGGGGAGGGGAGGGCGTGGGAGCAGCACCCTCAAAGGCAATGCTGGAGACCCAGTAAACTCTGAAGGGGACTGAGAGTCTCCCAGGGCCCCATATCCTGTTGGGATCTGTCCAAAGTCCCCCCCCCCTTCTTTTCTTTCATTCCTTTATTTACCCTTGTTTGCTGACAGTCGACTCTTGTGCTGTTTCACCTGGTGCCCCGAGAGAGGAAGAAAGGGCCCCGCGGCCTCAGGCAGAGAGGGTTGACAGCTTAGAACAGGGGTCCCCAACGTGGTGCCTGCGGATGCCACAGCGCCCACCAGAGCGTCTAAGTGCGCCCGCATACTGGCCGGTGAACCGAAATTCAGCGGCATTTTGCTGGCAACGCCTCTGGGTGTGTCGCCTGGGTCATGAGAAGTCAGTGTCCAGCCCTGTGGGGCTGTGCTCCTTGCTCATACCTCCAGCACTCACTGCTGCCCCTCCCTTACCAGCTGCACTGGTCAGCCAACCCCAGGCCTCTGTGAGATCACTTCCCCCCCACCACCTCAAACCTTCAAACAGGGACATGGTGCACCAGTGCCAATCAGAGCGCACTAGTGTAAATTCTGTCTATACTAAGGGTTTGCACTAGTGCCTAAAACACCAGGGTGGCAGAGACCTTCAGAAACAGCAGTGCGGTGACACTAGAACCTATTTGTAGCTCGGTCACAGACAGCCTGGGTGACCTTGGCCACGTCAATGTTTCTCCTCCCAACTTCAGTCTCTTTACCCAGCTGCCACTCACTGGGGTCTCCTCTCTCCAGAGCTGCTCACCACTACAGTCTGTGTGGGTGTCCCCAGAACTAAGGCAGTTCAGCTCTGGAATAGTCTTACAAGGGGGGCTGGGGAGTCTCTTTCCCTGGAAGTTTTTAAGAACAGGTAGGACAAAGCTCTGTCGGAGATAATCTACATATACTTGGTCCTGCATCAGCAGAGAGCTGGACTTGATGACATCTTGAGGTCCTATCTAGCACTACATTTCTAGGATGCCATGAAATACATACGTATAAAACAACATCCAGAGTAAAACCCACCACAACATAATGTCAGGAAACTCAGAAAAAAAAAAAAGGAAAAAAGAAACAACAAAAGCCACAGCATAAAATGACAATACAGAGGAAAAGAAAACACGATGCAAACTAACACACCCTAGGACAATATTACACAATGAAAAAAAAAAAAGAGCTCATCTCAAACCAGCACAACACAGGCACCAAACAAGCTGAGGCAAAACAATGCACCATAAAACTGCTACACAACATGGTGCGATCACAGTTCCAAATGGCACCATGCAAAACACCTCAGCATTGAACAGGACACAGCACAAAAGAGAATTATTTCAGTGTAGGCCTGGAAGGGGTCTTGAGAGGGCGTCTCCTCAAGCCTCCTGTGACGAGTCAGGACCAAGTATCCCTAGACATTCCCAGACTGGTGTCTCTCTAACCTGGTCTTAAATACCTCCAGTGAAGGAAATTCCACAGCCTCCCTTGGAAGCCAATGCAAGGCAAACACTGACCAAAACAATGCTGTACACACACACACTGGGCCTGGGGTTAAGGGGAGAGGCAAGAATTCAAACAATCTGGGTTCAGTTCCCAGTTATGCCCCAAATTCTCCATGCAAACTTGAGCAAATTACTTCAGCTCTCTGAGCTTCAGTTTCCCCATCTGTAAAATGGAGAGTCGCCTCCCACCATTGGCCTATTTAGCCTTTGAGCTTTTTGTGGCAAGGCCTCTGTCCCTGTGGGCATGTCTACACTGCAGTCAGAGACCGGCGGCTGGCCCGTGCCCGCTGACTTGGGCTCACACGGCTCAGGCTGTGGGGCTGTTTAATTGTGGTGTCCATGTTCCGGCTGGGGCTGCAGCCCAAGGTCTGGCACCCTCCCACCTCGCAGGGTCCTACAGCCTGGCCCCAGCCCGAGCCCAGACATCTACACTGCAATTAAACAGCCCCTTCGCCTGAGCCCTGTGAGCCTGAGTCACCTGGCATGGGCCAGCTGGGGGGTTTTAACGGCAGGGTAGAGATACCCTTGGTGTCTGTTCAGCACCTGTCACAATGGGGACCCTGATCTTGGTCAGTGTCTATGCAAAGCCCTGCAGAACAGGGGCCTGATCTCAGTCCGGGACTCTGCAACTCCCAGCATTGCAGGATCTCTGATTTTGTTCGGGTTCCCTGCAGCATCTGGCAAATTGTGGGGGCAGGATCTCTCTCAGGGTCTGTGCAGTGCCCAGTACAGTGGTGGGGCGTGATCTGGGTCGGGGTCAGTGCAGTGCCTGACCCAACAGGGACACAGATCTCAGTCGAGGTCTCTGAAATGCGCAGCACAATGGACGCAGCAGTTTGGGTCACAGTCATGCGCTGCCTAGCACAAGGGGGGCCGTGATCTCAGTCCAGGTCTCAGTTGTACCTGGCAGAATGTGGGGTCTGATCTCACCTGGGGTCTCTTCAGTGCCTGGCAGAACAGGGCCCAGATCTCAGTTGGGGTCTCTGCAGCAGCTGTCAGAACAGGGCCACGCTCAGTACGATGAGCCCTGATCCCAGTCACACACCTGGAGAGAAAAGTGGGAAGATTTTTGAGCATTCGATATCAGTATTTCAGAACTGAGGAGAAAATGGGGCACAAACTAAATATTTGCCAATATAAGGGACAAGAATCATGTGGGGAGATTTTATGTCACCATTCAACCACTCAAGAGGAAAGAGGGAAAATTTGAGGGGATTATACAGCTATATTAAATCAACAACAGAAGGGGATGGATTCTTCTTGCCTCACATTCACATGGCCGGCAGGGATCCCTGGGTGATGTGGCTTTCACAAGGAAGAGGAGTGGGGCTGGAGTGAGGTCACTGGCTATGGGGAGGGGCTGGCAGTGGGGTCTGGGAATGTGACTAGTACAGGGGTCAGCAACCTTTCAGAAGTGCTGTGCCGAGTCTTCATTTATTCACTCTAGTTTCAGGTTTCGCGTGCCAGTAACACATTTTAATGTTTTTAGACAGTCTCTTTCTATAAGTCTATAATATGGAACTAAATTCCTGTTGCATGTAAAGTAAATGAGGTTTTTTAAATGTTTAAGAAACTTTATTTAAAATTAAATTAAAATGCAGAGCCTCCCTCGGACCCGTAGCCAGGACCAGGCAGTGTGAGTGCCACTGAAAATCAGCTCATGTGCCATAGGTTGGCTACCCCTGGCCAACAGCTCGTGGGGTGAGGGGGGGCTGCTGGGTTGGGCAGGGTGGAGGAGGGGGAAGTAGCTGGACTGGGAAACCTGGGGCTGGGCCGTCTCCACGGGGGACACTTGCTCCTCCCTCCCCTCCCTGGCCCTTCCCAGGCCCCGTTGCCAGCAGAGAGTGGCCCCCCCAGCCCAGCCCAGAGGTGTCCCTGTCTCAGGCCCCCCCAGCCTCTGCCCATTCACCCTCTGCCCAGCTCAGGAATCCCTCGGGAACCATTTCCCACCCGCACAAGGACAAATCCTGCAGGTGGAATGGGGAAACCCCAAACCTGAGACCTGACCGGGCCACTGGCGATGGGGAGAGAAATTGGGGCACAGTTGGGGGGGGGGCAGGGAACTTCACAGGGGTTGGGGGAGGGGGGTCACCCTGGGCGCTGCACGTGGCTCTCTAGGGAGAAAGGGGGCAGGACGGGGGAGGAGGGGGGTCCCCACGGGCAGGGGCAGCGGTAAATCCGAGGATCTCAGCCCCTTTCTCTCCCCGCTCCTCGGGGGTCACCTGCCCCCCCCCGGCCATGTCCGGGCTGCACCGACATTTCCCGCCCCCCACAACCCGGTCTCACCCCCCAGCCCTGCGAAATGCCGGGTCCCCCCCTCCCCGGGCACTGGGGCAGAGTCACCGCCCGGCCCCGCCCCCGGGGCTCGCTCCGGTGCCTGGAGGCTGCAGCTCCGCAGCGGGGCGGGCGGAGCCCGGAGCGGGCCGGGCACGGGGGGGTTAATGAAGGTCTCTCCCGCCGCGATCTGCGCATGCCCAGAGCTCCAACGGCACCAACCCTTCTCCGGCCCGGGAGAGGCTCCAAGGGCCCCGCGCGAGCCAGGCAGAGCCCCAGCGCCCAACGTTCCCTCGCAGCCCGGCTCTGGCTCCTCTGCCAACGTCACTTCCGCTTCCGGGAGAGTCCGGAACTACATCTCCCAGCCTGCCCCGGGGCCGTTTCCGCAGCCCAGGTAAGGGAGGGTTTCAGCAGCTGTGAGTCGGCCCGGGCTGAGCCGCTGTTGCTCCCCGGGGTGGGGGGGTCTGTGCGGGGGGGGGTCTGTGTTGGGGGGCCCGGTCGGAGCTTTCTCCAGCTGGGCCCCGCCCCGGGCTCTGCTGAGGCTCCCGGTGACGGAGCCCGGGGGGCGGGGCGGGTCCCGGGCTCTGCGCGCTGCCCCCCCCCCCATCGCTGCCCCCCCCGGGGGCCCGGAGCTGCTGCAGCGCTGAGGCCGGGAGGATCCTTCCCGCAGCGAGTCTTAGCCGCCCCCCCCCCGGCTCTGCTGTGCCCGGTAACGGGGGGGTGAAGCGGGTCCCCCCGCCCGGTGCCCCCTTCCCCGCACGGGCGGAGCGGGGCAGCCGCGGGGGGGCCCCGGGAACGGGGCGGTGACCCCGGCTCCCAGCCCGGGGCAGGGCGCTAGGGAAGGGGGGAGGGGACGGGAGAGGGTGTGAGGGGAAATGGGGGGGGGGCAGGTTCCCAGATCTCTGACCCCGCACACTCACTGCAGCCTCCCTGCCCAGGGTCACTTCCCTGTGACCGAGGTGAGGAGCAGAGAGAGGAAGAACCAGCCCCGGACTCTCCCTGTTCCCCCTGCGGCAGGAGTGTGCTGCCCTGGGGGCAGGGTCAGGGGACCCCCCCCAAGGGGGCTCCTTTGGGTCTGGTCTGGTCCAGGGTTTGGTTCACACCCTGGTGCTGGGAGGGCTTCACAATGTCTTGGTTGGTTCCTGCTGCTGGGGGGAGCACAAGGGGGACAGGAGGGGCCAGGGGCCAGGTCTGTGCTGCACTGTGGGGACTGAGCATGTTCCCAGCCTGGCAGAATCTACAATCTCTGTCTGCAGGGAAAGGGCCTGGGGGAATCGTGATGTGAAATGAACTGAAGCCTGTTCTGAAACCTCCACAACTGCCCTTCTCGCCCTGCCAGGCTGCAGAATGACGCCCACCTCTCGCTCCAGCTCGTCCCAGCCTCCCATGGGACAGGAGAAATGGCTGCAGTGGAGCCAGCTCAGGTAGGGGTTACTGGGGGGTTGCTGGTGGGTTCCTGCTGGAGGGAGAGAGGCAGGAAATACTGAAGAGGTGGCAACTTCTGGGGAGTTAGGTCTGGGTGAGGATAGGGAGTGGGGACAGAGTGTGACAAACCTGCTGGAACTTGTCCTGGGACCAGTCCTATTCAGTTTATTCATAAATGATCTGGAGAAAGGGGTAAACAGTGAGGTGGCAAAGTTTGCAGATGATACTAAACTGCTCAAGATAGTTAAGACCAAAGCAGATTGTGAAGAACTTCAAAAGGTCTCACAAAACTAAGTGATTGGGCAACAAAATGGCTAATGAAATTTAATGTGGATAAATGTAAAGTAATGCACATTGGGAAAAAATAACCCCAACTATACATACAACATGATGGGGGCTAATTTAGCTACAACGAGTCAGGAAAAAGATCTTGGAGTCATCGTGGATAGTTCTCTGAAGATGTCCACGCAGTGTGCAGAGGCGGTCAAAAAAGCAAACAGGATGTTAGGAATCATTAAAAACGGGATAGAGAATAAGACAGAGAATATTTTATTGCCCTTATATAAATCCATGGTACACCCACATCTCGAATACTGTATACAGATGTGGTCTCCTCACCTCAAAAAAGATATTCTAGCACTAGAAAAGGTTCAGAGAAGGGCAACTAAAATGATTAGGGGTTTAGAAAGAGAAGACTAAGGGGGGATATGATAGAGGTCTACAAAATCATGAGTGATGTGGAGAAAGTGGATAAGGAAAAGTTATTTACTTATTCCCATAATCCAAGAACTAGGGGTTACCAAATGAAATTAATAGGCAGCAAGTTTAAAACAAATAAAAGGAAGTTCTTCTTCACGCAGCGCACAGTCAACTTGTGGAACTCTTTACCTGAGGTGGTTGTGAAGGCTAGGACTATAACAATGTTTAAAAGGGGACTGGATAAATTCATGGTGGTTAAGTCCATAAATGACTATTAGCTAGGATGGGTGAGAATGGTGCCCTAGCCTCTGTTCGTCAGAGGATGGAGATGGATGGCAGGAGAGAGATCACTTGATCATTGCCTGTTAGGTTCACTCCTCAGGGCACCTGGCATTGGCCACTGTCGGTAGACAGATACTGGGCTAGATGGACCTTTGGTCTGACCCGGTACAGCCGTTCTTATGTTCTTATGTTAACATGGGCCTAGATCCTCAGAACAAACACTTGGGTGTTGGGGGAGAAAATTCCCTAATTTGTGAAACAGGAAACAGACAAAGCAACTCCCTGGGCGGGGCTGGGAAAACTGACCAGACTTCCAGTGCTGAACCCTCAGCCTGCTAGCCAGGGGCTGGTGTGACGTGGAAAGGGGGCACCCAGCAGGGAGGTGTAGGGAAGATGTCCCGGCCCCTCACATCCAGCTGCTGGCAGTGGGGAGGGTGTTGGGTCCTCTACCATGGGGCTGTGCCTGGACCCTACTGGGGACTCCATCTCCTGTAACAGCCTCTGGCTAGTAGGTCTGTGGTGGATCTGCTGGGAGAGACAAGGGGCTCTCACTTCGTCCCCTCACCCAGATGTCTCCTGGCTGCTCTCAGCAGTATGGGGATAGGACTCTGCTGACTCTCTGAGCTTCCATTTGATTGGCTCCTTTCCTCCATGAATAGTGGGGCTGAGAGTGTGGCAGCAGGTGCTGAATGTTGGGCTCTTGCTCTTTCAGGGGCTGGTGACCTTCGAGGAGGTGGCTGTGTATTTCACCAGGGGAGAGGGGGCTCTGCTGGACCCCACTCAGAGAGCCCTCTGCAGAACCGTCATGCAGGAGAACTGTGAGAATGTGACCTCGCTGGGTAAGGCTTCCTGTTCCCTCAGTTTTTAGAAGGAGAAATGCAGAGTTAAGGTTCATGCCAGTCCCCCAGTGCCACCTCTGCTCTGCCCTGTTTCAGCATCACCCCGACATGCCAGAGACACCCACACTAGCCCTCTCCCCTCCCCTGTTACACAGCGCTCTGGGAACAGAGCAGTACAGCAGAATGTCTAACATGTTCTTCTCTTTGCTAAGATAATATTCGGGTTCAACTCCATCATAGCAAACAGCAGCTTCCTCCCCCTGGCCTGCTCTCCAGTACTGAACCTCCTGCACACAGGCCATCTGAGACTTGCACAGTGTTACTACCCCCTTGCCCTCAGCCTGAGTTTTCCTTTTGAGTCACTGCCTTCACTTACCCCTCACTAAGCCCCACAGATCACTCGAACATACGCCACCAGGGTGCTGACAACTCCCATGGCAAGAACACGCCCTTGGGCACCTTTGCTGACAAAGCCTACAACACTCAGCACAGAAATGAGGCAGAATTGCCCCCCAAGTTTCACATGCACCTCTCTGCATAGCACAGGCACAGCTCTGCCCAGCTGCTGCAACCAATCCCTCCATCAGCCAGTCACAGCTACAGCAGGCCCAGTGCACACAGATGGAGTCATTCGGATAAATGCTGGGATTCCCACCTGTGATCACAGCACAGACAGTGTCTTATTCTTAGTCTTTCCTTGGGTCGATTATAGGTTCATAGCTTTGAAGGCCAGATGTGACTATTAGGTCGTCTACTCTGACGTCCTTTATACCACAGACCATAGAATTCATCCCGTTACTGCTGCATTGAGCTGAATACCTGAGTCCCTGTGGCAGTTGGTTAACCTTTGCACGACCCACACAGAACCATTCTCACTGGTTCTGGCCAGCTACAGGGTTAAGGGTTGGGGGAAAGTTTACATTAACTTTTCATTTCCTGGTCTGCAGAGGTTTAAGTTTACTCACTGTCCATATGGTGCAAGGCAGGAGACAGCACTGGGCAACCTTAACGCTGCATTAATGTAGCTTATGAGCATTTAGTTTCCTGTTTTAAAAAATGGATGCTTTTGCCGCTATAGCTGTGTCTGTAATTGAGCTTTGGCCAGCAGAGCCATGTTGGATGGGGTGCGTGTGTGCGCATGCGTGTGTGCACTTTTTCACAGCCTTAAACAATAGAGCTGGACTGGCAAAGCTTTTAAGAGCTACCTAAGACCTACCTAACTAGTTCCTCGACAGAGACCTGACACGCCACCTTTGGGTGAACGAATATGCGTGTACCTGGTCTGTGGGATCCCAGTAAAACATTAGGCACCCTGTGCCCTCTGCCAGGTGGCATCAAGAGGTCCATGATGAGTCGCATCCTTCTCCTCCTCCAGTCGCTGCATTAGAGTGTCTTTAGATTGAGCCGGCTGACCCCCGTTCCAGCCTTCTGTTTGGGTTCCACGGGGCTCTGTCCTTGGGCCTCTTCTTTTCTTCCTCTGCACCTTATTTCTGGGAATCTCACCCGCGCACACACATTCAACTACCATCTCTGTGCTCCTAACTCCCAGTTCTGCCTCTCTGCTCCTGGCCTGCCTCCTTCTGTCGCAACTGAAATCTCGGCCCCTCTCTCTCTCTCATCTCCTCACTGATGTCCAGCCATCAGCTAAAGATCAACAGCTGAAGCAGAGCTCTTAATATTTCCCCCAAGCCCTCCCCCCACCTTCTTTCTCTACCGCCGCAGACAGCAGCATTGTGCTGCCTGTCACTCGGGCCCATAACTGTGCAATACCTTTGTCACGGAGCTCCCTCTGGGGCCTCCTATCCAGGCTGTGCCTACACCTGGCATTTTCTTTTTGCGTAACATCCTTAACAATTGGCCTTTCCTATCCATCCGCACAGCTAGAGCTCTTAGTCATCCGCTCCTGTCTCAGTTACTCCAACAGCCTTTTCTCTGACCTCACCTTGCGCATCTCCATTCAGAAGGAAAAAGCGCCCTCCTGGTCTTCGAACATGACTTATGAGGGAAGGTTGAGAGCATGTTTAATTTTGAGAAAAGAGTGAGTGGGGAACTGAGAACAGACTTCAAATATGTCAAGGGTTGTTATAAGAGAGCAGTGATTAACTGTTCGTCACGTCCACTGAAGGTAGGAGGAGAAGTAATTGGCTTGATCTGCTGCAAGGGAGGTTGAGGGTGGGTAATACAAAAACCTTTCCAGCGATAAGGATAGTGAAGTGCTGGAATGGATTACAAAGAGAGGTTGTGGAATTCTTGTCCCAGGAGGGTTTTAAGAACAGGTCAGACAAACTTCTGGCATATTTACACCTGATCCTGCCGCAGGGCGATGGGAATGGAGTAGATGACTTCTTGAGGTCCCTTCCAGCCTATATTAGAAGATTTTAGGATTCATTGCCTTAGCCCTTTGCTTTGATCATGTCTCCTGGTGGAGAATTCGGACCTCTTTTGTGGATCGGCTGCAGGTACAAATTTTGTTCCTAGAACCCTGAAAATCTGCAGATATCCATGGGCCATTTTTGCGGATCGCAGATCGGATGCGGATATAAATTTTGTATCCATGCAGGGCTCTACTTGTCTTACTTCTGTCTATACCTACAACTTACATCTATTGCGTACACAGTGACTACATCTGAAATAACATGAGATCAACATAACAATGAATGATAAAACAAACTAATTGGCTCCATGAACCACGGAGACTCTTCCTTTTCCATCCCCACCTGCAAGAGCCGCCGTCTCTCTTCTCTGCATGTTCTTTGGATCTTCGAATTTGTCCCTTCTGAAGTCACATGGCCTGATTCTTATTTTTCACATTCTCCTTTGGCAGAAGAATTGGTCTGTGGCTCTTGAACTACACCATCTAATTTGCCAGCTTCCTCCACACAGTGTTTTTTATGCTCCCTCCCTTTATACCTGACTCGCTAGGTTCCCTAATGCCGCAGGATGTGCTTTCCTGACATCTAATGCTGCTGAGATCCTGCCTTCAGTGATATCCCTGCCCTTCCTAGTCCTTACTCCACTGAACCCCCCAGCCCATGCTTCCTGTTCCCAGCTTCCCCTGGACTCTCTCTTTGGCTCTGGACCTGTCTGTCAGCAAGAAGCAGTGCCAGGGACACTTGCCCTCTGTCTGGAGTCTTCACTTTCTGGGAAATGCAGTTCCAGTCTCTGTTTTATAGGAGCCTCTTTGATAATGAGTGTCTGGCTGTGTGTGTTCCCAGCAAAGATGGGGATAGTTAAATCCCTCCTAAGCAGAGTGTTCTGCACCTTTCAGTCCCTGGGGAGCTGGCCCTGCGATTTTATTGTTTAAAATGGACTGGGGTTAAACTAATAGAATGTTTTTTATGATGATAAATGGCCTATGAATTCCCCTGATCTCCTTTGTTTTCTTTCCCTTGAGCAGGGTTTCCAGTTTCCCAACCCTCTGTGATCTTCCAGCTGGAACGAGGGGAAGAGCCGTGGGTCCTGGATCTCCCTTGTTCAGTGGAAAGCGAGATCCTGGGAAGTCCCTGCACAGGTGAGGAAACATTAAACCAACCCAGAAACTGTAAGTGCCTGAGAGAACTCGCTGGGATTCCCCACACAGACTCTGTGAGCTCAGGACAGTCCCCAGCAGCTCTCACTCCTGGCTTTCTACACATGATGATTGACACCTTGGCTGGAGCTCCCTCCCTTCCTACTGAGTGTTTGGATGGGATGTGGGCAGGGCCGGGCGTGGGGAAATGGCACCCTGGGCAAACTTGCATTTTGGTGACCCTGGCTCCCATGGGCTCCCTAGGCAACCCACGTTCCCCTCCCCCCAACCTCTGCACTGTGTCCCTTTGCCCCAAATGCCTGCTCCCCCTCCTGCACCCCTAATCCCTACACCCCTTCATTCCTAACCTCTGCCCCCGTCGTGCACCACAACACCTGCCCTCTCCTGAGCCCCTAACCCCTGCACTGTGCCCCCTTCACCCCAGCCCTTGCACTCCGCTCCTGTGCCGCAATCATTAATGATCTGGAGGATGGCGTGGGCTGCACTGTCAGCAAGTTTGCAGATGACACTAAACTGGGAGGAGTGGTAGATACGCTGGAGGGTAGGGATAGGATACAGAGGGACCTAGACAAATTAGAGGATTGGGCCAAAAGAAACCTGATGAGGTTCCACAAGGACAAGTGCAGAGTCCAGCACTTAGGACAGAAGAATCCCTTTCACTGTTACAGACTAGGGACCGAATGGCTAGGAAGCAGTTCTGCAGAAAAGGACCTGGGGGTTACAGTGGATGAGAAGCTGGATATGAGTCAGCAGTTGCCCTTGTTGCCAAGAAGGCTAACGGCATTTTGGGCTGTATAAATAGGGGCATTGCCAGCAGATCAAGAGACGTGATCGTTCCCCTCTATTCGACATTGGTGAGGCCTCATCTGGAGTACTGTATCCAGTTTTGGGCCCCACACTACAAGAAGGATGTGGAAAAATTGGAAAGAGTCCAGCAGAGGGCAACGAAAAATGATTAGTGGGCTGGAGCACATGACTTATGAGGAGAGGCTGAGGGAACTGGGATTGTTTAGTCTGCAGAAGAGAAGACTGAGGGGGGATTTGATTGCTGCTTTCAAGTGCCTGAAGGAGGGTTCCAAAGAGGATGGATCTAGACTGTTCTCAATGGTACCAGATGACAGAACAAGGAGTAATGACCTCAAGTTGCAGTGGGGGAGGTCTAGGTTGGATACTAGGAAAAACTATTTCACTAGGAGGGTGGTGAAGCACTGGAATGGGTTACCTAGGGAGGTGGTGGAATCTCCTTCCTTAGAGGTTTTTAAGGCCCGGCTTGACAAAGCCCTGGCTGGGATGATTTAGTTGGGAATTGGTCCTACTTTGAGCAGGAGGGTAGACTAGATACATCCTGAGGTCCCTTCCAACCCTGATATTTTATGGTTCTATGCAGCTCTTCACTGCTACCCCCTGCACCACTCTCCTGTGCCCTCAACCCCTGCACTGTGCCCCCTTTGCCTCTAACCCCGGCACACCCCTCCTGCACCCAAGTGGGGAACCTGACCTGGATGCACAAAGCAGCTGGCACTGCTGCTCGCTCCCCCACTGGACTGCTGCTCCCCCGCCCCACGCAGCCCTGGGGGGCTGGGAGAGGGGAGCAAGGAGCGACGTCAGGGCTTCCTGCACCCAGGTCACTTTCCCTGCAGGCTGAGTAAGGGGAGGGCAGGAGAGCAGCTGCTCCTTAGGTCTCAGCACAGCCCAGGTGGGGAAGTGACCTGGATGCAGGGAGCCTGTGTGTGTGTGTGTGTGAAGGTAGTATGTGCCTGAGTGAGTGAGCGCGCCGTCTCTTTAAGAAAGTTCTCAGGTTCAGGAGCCTGAACTAGGCTTGTTCAGTCACAAGCAGCTGCCGGCAGCTTTGGCCCCAGAGAGGCAGCAGCACATGCAGATTCCCCCTGTCCCGTCACCCCAGCTCAGTGGAAATCGGGTACCCGGGTGGGGGGGAGGGGATCACCCCGCCATCAATCAGCACCTCCCCCCTGCAGAGCAGTCAGGAGAATGCTCCCAGTCGGGGGTGGACGGGGCGATTCCCGGGGTGAACGGAGGGTGGGGGGTTGGGGGGACAGGATCAGCAGCAGCTGCACACATGGAGAGGGGCCCCTCTGCTCCGGAGCAGTCACCTGACTCTGACGGCTGGTGGTCCAGCTGCCCCCTGCAGCTCGGGTCTCTCCCACTCCCCCACGCAGCTGCTTATCTGCTCCCTGTGCCGCTTTCATCAGCCCAGCGAGCCTCTCGGCAGCAGGTCAGGTGGGAATCCAAACCCTGCGCCCGGCACCCCCTTGGGTGGGGCACCCGTACGGCCCCCCCTAAAGGCCGGTCCTGGGTGGGGAGCAGAATTGATCCCCTCCACTGTCCCTGTGGGGAAGAGTTTGGGGGAATTCAGTCCCTGATTTTTATTTTCTGTCTCTCCAGCACTTACTTGGGTTTGCTCTCTGCCTTTCCATCTCCAATTCTGAGATTTCTCCTCTCTTCTAGCAGGTGATGGGGTGGTGAGGGAGAGCGAGGAGCAGAATCCTCACCAGGAAGATGCTGAGCTCGCCGAAGCGCATGGGGAATTACTGCGAAGAGCCAAAGGGAGCGTGTCCAGCCCCCGTGAGCAGGGAAAAGCTGGTGAAAGTTACCCCAGACCAGAGAGAGAGCAGGGAAACCACTCAGAGGAGAGAGTGGATGAACCCATTAATTGTCAGGGAACTCACAGGGACCTCAAGGAAACTACGTCCCAGGAGAAAATCCTCACGGAAAAGCGAGAGACTACGTGTAGTGAGTGTGGGAAAAACTTCCATTACCGCTCAGCCCTTATTCGACATGAGATAATCCACACGAAAGAGACACCTTACAAATGCTGTGAGTGTGGGAAAAGCTTCAATCGTACCTCAGCTCTTAGCAGGCATCAGCGAATACACAGAGGAGACAAACCTTATGAATGCTGTGCGTGCGGGAAAAGCTTCACTCAGAGATATACCCTTAACTCTCATCAGAAAATCCACACAGAAGAGCGACCCTACGAATGCTGCAAGTGCGGGAAAAGCTTCACTCAGAGATCAGCCCTTATCTCTCATCAGACAACGCACACAGGAGAGCGACCCTATGAATGCTGTGAGTGCGGGAAAAACTTCACCCGAAGCTCAAACCTTACTAGGCATCAGAGGGTCCACACAGGAGAGAGACCTTATGAATGCCGTGAGTGCGGGAAAAGTTTCAGTCACTTTTCCTCCCTTATCTCTCACCAGAGAGTCCACACGGGAGAGAGACCCTACGAATGTTGTGAGTGTGGAAAAAGCTTCTCTCGGAGCTCAAACCTTACTATGCATCAGAGGATCCACACAGGAGAGAGACCCTATGAATGCAGTGAGTGCGGGAAAAGCTTCACTCACCTCTTCTCTCTTATCTCTCACCAGAGAGTCCACACAGGAGAGAAACCCTATGAATGCAGTGAGTGCGGGAAAAGCTTCTCTCGGAGCTCAACCCTTGTTACACATTACAGAGTCCACACCGGAGAGAGACCATATGAATGCTGCGAGTGTGGGAAAAGCTTCACTCATAGCTCAGGCCTTTCTAAACATCAGAGAATCCGTAAAGGAGATAAACTTCATAAAAACCTTCTTTAGAGCTGTCAGAAGATTTTTTTCTTTATTCTTTTGACAGTTCCCAGGTAGTGAGTGTTAAGGCTGTTTGCATCTTTTGCACATTGTAGTTCCTCAGCTCCCACACATGAGTTGCCCACTTTGAAGCTCGCCTGTCTTTGGGGTGGATCCTGTGGTCCTTTGTATCAACTCCATTGTCCTGCGAGTCATTGGAGTGTGTGTCCTTTCTACCAGGAATGTCATCACCCCAGGTGGGGGAGATGGGGGGTGTCTTCAACCAGCTACGTTGAGATAAAATCTACCTGGGTCTCATCACTGTGGTTGTCATGGAGTTAGCTAGCTTGAGTTCACTTTCCTGATGTAAAAAGAGAACTATTCTTGCACTAAAGACATGGGCCATGGATAGTCGGTGGAGTTATCTTGCACATTTCCTCCTGTCTGAGCTAACCATCATCACATTTCCTTTTCTAAACAAACCTGGAGATTCACATTTATACTCCTCCTGCCAGTGCAAAGTTATTGTTAGAGACGTCAAGTTCCTCTTTGAGGAGAGATTTCCTCATTCCCAGTTGTTCTCACGTTACCCTGGATTGTGCAGAACAGCAGTTACTTGTTGACTTTTTTTTCTCATTTAAAATATATTTAAATATGAAGAAGAGCTGGAGCAGTGTCAGGGAAATAAGGGTCATTTTAGGCTCTGTGACACTGGAAGGAGATGGGGCGACTCAGACATTCCATCCTTCCCCATCACTCCAGAACTGTTACCTTGTGCCTGAGCCATGCACAGTTCACCCCTTTGTATTCCTTCGCTTCCCGTGTCTGGTGGAGTCATGTTCTTGGCTGTTCATGCTTGGGAATGGTGCTTGTACGTTTTTGATTCTAAATCAGAGTCAGTCTGGCAGGAGATGAATGTGTCAGACTTGGAAGGGGATTTCAAATGGATTCCAAGCACTGTTCAAATCCCCTTTTCCCTCAATGGCAAAGCTGCTTCTGGGAAGGTCGGCTGTTTTTTCTCCCATTATGAAGGTGCTAAACCTCCTGTAAATAACACTAATGGTATCAGAGGGGTAGCCGTGTTAGTCTGGATCTGTAAAAGCAGCAAAGAATCCTGTGGCACCTTATAGACTATCAGACTTTTGGAGCATGAGCTTTCGTGGGTGAATACCCACTTCGTCGGATGCATGAGAAAGCGCTGGGTGAAGCAGGTTTCAGTGGATCATGGGAGAATCTCACATCCTGATTCTGAGACATCAGATGTAACCTAGTCTGGAATTTCACTTTAAATTAAAATGAAAGTGTCTTCTACCTCTCTGTGAGATGGGTTTTCTATCTTTCATGAAGGCTCCTTGGTCATATAATTGCATGTTAGTTTTGTTTGACAGAATGTAGCTCAGATTTTTTGGGAAATTTCAGACAAATTACCATTTTTTTACTTCAGGTTTGTTTTTCCCCCTATTCCTGCATGATGACATGGAGAAAATTCAAATGCAGTTCAGTCAACAGGAGAGAATACTCCAAGCTGTTGGACATATTATCAAAGAAACAGTCGTATGTTTAAATCTCCACTCTGAAAAGGTGAACAGCAGCAGACCCCAAATGGGTGCAACTGACCGAAGTAAGTGCACATGGTGTAGTTCAATTGTTTAAGTCAATATTGTCTCAGATGATCCAGGGATAAAATTCCACAGCAAGTGATTCGGAACTAAGAAAACGCCCAGGTATTTGATTCCCAAGGTATTTGTGACCCAGTCCCTACAGGAGGTTACTCCTGAAGAGATCTCCTAGCTAATCCCAATACTTGGGAAATGCTGTCTGTGATGAGGTGTATCAACCCTGACCTGGCACTGCTAGGGTTAACTGTGCCATGTGGGCTGAAGAGGCCACACCCCCTCACCCTCTCTGGGCATGCTCCGACTGGAGACGGAGTATAAACGGGAGCAGCTCAGCCTGGGCGGACTGGGGAGAAGAAATCTATGTTGTTGGCACAGTGTGTGTGTGTGGGGGGGGTGGCAGGCGGCTGCGGGTGGGGGGAAGCCCGGGGCTCGGTCAGAAGGAGCATGTGGCGGGGGACCCTCAGCCTCCCGTCCTCAATCTCTACCCTGATTGGCTGAGCAGGGGGTTATTGACAGGGACGAGACTCAGGTCCTTGTTGTTCTCTTTTAAGAACAAGGAAATAAGTCAGAACCAGTTCTATGTTTGATGAATTTTGCTGCTTCTCTGCATTAATGGTCTCTGAGCAGTTAACGATTCTCTCTAACATTGCAGTTCTCCTCAAATACTTGCTGAATAATTACTGTGCACTGTTGTTGGTCTGGAGCTCATCTGAGAGCACTTTATTCAGGTCATTCAATGTCTGAAATTCAAGATCCGATGGTTAGTTTGAAAATCAGGGCTCTTGGGTCCTATTCCCAGCTCTGCCACTGGCTGGGTGTGTGACCTAAGACAAGTCAATTCTCCTTTCTCAGCCTTAGCTTCTCCTCTTTCAAGTAGGGATAATAATGATCTGCTCCTACTTACCTCACAGTGCGTGGAGGCAGGGTCGGCTCTAGGTTTTTGCTGCCCCAAGCAAAAATATTTTGGCTGCCCCACCTCAGCCCTGGGGTCCCCACCAGATGCTCCTGCTAACCGAGTCCTGGGCTTCCCCAACCTGCACCTGCTGCTGCCGCAGCTCTGGGCCTCCCACACCTGCACCCCTGCAACCCTACCCCTGGGCTCTTCCCCCACCAACCCACACCCCCTGCCATTCCAGCCCTGGGCTCCCCCCCCACATCCTGTGCTGCCCTAGATCTGGGCTCTCCCCTTCCCCCCCACCAATGCTCCCCAACCCACACACCCCTGCTGCCCCAGGCCTGGGTGCTCCCCACCTGCACCCTTCTTCCACCCCAGCCCTGGGTCACTGGTAACTCGCTCCCAGGGTGGGTCATTCAGCAGGAATTTTGGATGTGCACAGAGCACAGACAGGATTGGTTCCCATATGGTTACAGAACTGCAGTAAAATGGAACAATTTTCAGCTTGTGTGATTGGAGGATACCTGGATGCATATTATAAGACTGTCCTCCATAAATGAGGAAAAGTTGAGGTGCCTTTATTATTCTTTGTTTCTATGGGGAATTTGCCAATGCAATATCACTATCTTCCTTTCAAACAAACAAAACTAGAAAAAAATGGCAATGGCTGTTGAAAACAGCAATTCCAGTCCTAATAACCCCTGGGAAGCATTTCTTGCTCAATTTTATCCTACTTTTTGTACAGCAAATAACAGTGGATCAGTATATTTGATTTGGGAGAAATGAAGTAACAGCTGCCCAAATTGAGCTGGAGCACTCCTGAATTTTGAGGTGTTCAGATCTGGAAGGCAGGTGCTAGATTCTCTTTCTGAACATTAGCTAAATCTGGAAAGGAAAAGTCAATTTCTGCTTCCATGACTCAGAAGGGGAAATCCTCCTACGGGCCTGGTACTGTATCTAGATGTAAGTGGGGGAATGGTCCTGCTATTGTGGAGAACTTTCCTGGCTTCTGCACTGCCCCGGTGAAGTGGACTGGCAAAAGGATCTGAGTCCTCGTTCCCACTTCCTTTACCCAGAGACCTCCCTGCCCTTGAGGACTCCCCTGTCACTCTCCTGTCTGGCAGAGTCCTCGTAACCCCAACAAGGCTGGGCCCAGGATTCCTGGGGGACTCGACCCCCCCCAACCCTGCTGTGGTCACCCAGGACAGGGGCTAGGGTGTCCCTTTCTTTGCACTGCGCACCTCCCTGACCCACTGATCACATCATACAATTTAAAGCAAATACAAGTTATTTAATTAACAATAACATTTAAAAAATAAGAAAAAATGGGAAAGGTTAAAGGAAAACACATCACCCCGCTCTGTGGCAGGGACCATCACAAAAAGTGTCTCTGGACATCAGGGCACTTCAGTCTGTTCCTTGTAGGTCCCAGGCCGCCTCCTCAGGCCCTGGCTGTGCTGCAGGGACGCTGCAGGTTGGACACTTGCTCTGGCGGTGGCCACACACTCTCAGGCTCTGGGTGGCAGGACCCTTCTCCCCAGCATCACCCCCGTCCTGTCAGGGTTACGATCCCCCTCCAAGTCTGGCCTGCAGGGCTTCTTGGCTGAGGCGTCTCCCTGTGTTGGGCCCACTGCCCAGGGTCCCCCTTGCTCTCCCCAGCTGCTCACCGCACCCAGCTCTGGACTGCTCCAGCTCCGCTCTGCCTCAGCACGGCTGCTGCTGCTGCTCTGCCTTCAGCTCCCTGGGCTGCTTGTCTGGCCTCTCTGGCTCCAGTTGTTACAGCTCTGCTCCCAGGGCAGGGCTGCTCTCTCTGGGCTGTGCTCTGGCTTTGGGGCTGCAGCTCTGCTACCATCAGCTCAGCTTGGGTCCCCTGCTTTCTCCTTAGCTCAGCCCCACTCCATGTGACTCAGACAATTCCAGCTCACAGGGAGGACGGGACCCCCCTGGCCTCCTGACTCCTTGAATAGCCTGCCCGCCCTGTCAATCAGGCTGCCCTGGAGCACTGGCCTCTCCACATTGTTCCTGGGGACTGTCAGTCTCAGGCTCCTGATTTCCCATCGACCCCTCCCTTTTTAGTGCTGGGAGCTAGCAACCAAACACCCCCACTGAATGTTAGTAAGGGGGCAACAGTCTAAATCCCTGGGCACAGCTCGCCAGGGCACAGCTTGGGAGCTGCACTGGGAATAGATACTGCAGGAAATCCCTTCTCCCCCCCCACCCCCGCTAGCTTGTGTTTTGTTACAGCCCTGGAAATAATCCCGCTGCCTGCACGTGTTCCGCAGAGAACAGAGGAGCAAATTCTCTCCCTGTTCCCCCTTCCACAGCCATTAAAGGAAGGAATAAACCCCCAGCAGCGCCCTGCCCCACAGAGTCCCCCCCGTAAGGAGAGAGATGTGCAGTGACTAGGGCTCCAGCTCAGCGTCACCAGGTTTATATAACTTTTGGTGATGCCCAGAACGGTCCCAGTCCTGCCCGTCCTTCCTCGCCCATCCCTGCAAAGCTGTGGGAGGGAGTTTGGGTACATGAGGTGCAAGCTCTGGGCTGGGCAGGGGGTTGGGGTGCAGGGAAGGTGGGGGGTGGACCCTGGGAGGGAGTTTGGATGTGGGCTCTGGGCTGGGGCAGGGAGTTGGGGGGCAGTGGTGGGCTCTGGGAGGGAGTTTGGGTGTGGGATCTGGGCTGTGGCAGAGGGTTGGGGTGTGGCACCTATCTTGGGCAGCTCCCGAAAGTGACCCACACCCCCATCTGGCAGCAACTCCTACATGGAGGAGTCCTGGGGGCCGTGGGTCTCCTGGCACCACTGTCCGCTGGCACCACCCCTGCAGCTCCGATTGCTGCAGTTCCAATGGCAGAGTTGGCACTTGGGGTGGGGGCAGCGAGCGAGAGAGACACCCCACGGGGGCTGCAGGGATGTGCCAGATGCTTCTGGGAGTGGTGCGCCGTGTGGAGCGAGGATGGGCAGGAATCCACTTTAGTCCCGCTGTGCTGCCGGTAGTGGTGGCAGGAGCCCCCGGGCCCTTTCAAATCGCCCGGGGCCAGCTGCTCAGGCTTTCTGACTTCCTGATGGGGAAGCAAGGGGAAGGCACATGTGCCCCTCATGAGCAGTTCTGGGGAGTCTTTTTGGGGCTCCTGAAGTAGGCAGCAGAGAGGTGCAGCCTCACCACCAAGTCTGTTTCACTGGAGGAGAGTGGGGGCTGCAGGGTGATCTCCCACCTCCGTGCATCCAGCAGCCTGTGCTCCCCTCTGCCATGCTGGAGCCTCCACATTTATTTATTGACAAATAAAATTTGCAGAATTTTAAAATATTGTGCACAGAATTTTTTTGGTGCAGAATCTCCTCAGGAGTGAGACTGACTCAGGGAACCTCCTTGGATTGTCACTGCTTGGTGAACCACTCAGCCACCACACCAATGCACAGAGAGTGCCAAGCCCCACTGCTATGTGGGGCTGGGGGCTGGGGTCGGGTCATACACATTCAGACTGTGCGCTCCCCCCGCTACAAACCGCTGCTGATTTCCCAGTTGGGACATTAGCCGTTACTGACAAGGTTTGTCTGTGTTGTTTTTTTTTTTATCTCATTGTTAGGTGTAAGAAGTACAAATTGTTTAATAGGTTCAATTAGTTGGTTAATAAGATGTTTATGAGGTAAATCACTGGCTTTAAAATAAGATCCAATCTGGAGCATATGAACTATTGACCCCTGGACTCCATCTCTGAGAGGGGACTTGTTTACCATCAGGACACAGGCTCAAACCAGTCCAAACCGGTTTTTCCCGCCAAAACCAGCCCTCAGCGTTCCATCTCCTCAGCACTTTTCCCGCCACAGAAGTGATATAAGGACGTGCTCAGCGCCTGCACGGGGCCGTCCCCCCCAGCGACGGCCCCTCCACGGTCGGGTCTTCCCAGCGCTCCCGAGCCGGAGAGTGACGAGCCCCCTGGGTCCCGCCGTGAGACTGAGGAACAGGAGGCCTGTCACCCCCATTCCTGCCGTCCTGCATCCCTGGTGTCCAGCCTCCCACGGAGCCCCCCGGGGAGTGAGAGACCCCGGGGGGGGGGCACTGGGGCTGGGCAGGAAAGTGACTCTGCCCCGGGGAACCTGGGAGAAGCCTCAGAGCTGCCTCAGCCCCAGTGGGATTTGGGGGGCAGAGACTGGGGCCTGGTGGGGATCCTGTGGTGTGGGGAGATGGGGGTGTCAGGCAGGAGGGAGAAGCTGGAGTTGTAGGGGAAGGTCGGTAGGATGCGGGGTTGAACTGTCTCTGGGCAGCCAGGAAATTCCCGGGAGTGGCGGGCGGGGAAGGGGAGGGGGTTAATTGGATCCTTCCCCTGTTTGTGCCACTTGCCTCTCGCCCCCGATACAAATTCTCTCTAGTTCTGCCCCTTTTTTCTCTCAGTTTCTCACACGGGGCTGTAAAATCTGGGGTGATTTCCCCCCCATCCCCGCCAATGATCCACTCTCCCGTCCCCCCCCGATTTCCCCCGTTCTCCCCATGAGTCTCAAACGTCAATTTAAAATCTCCTCTAGTGAGGGGCATTTTCCCACCTATTTTATCTGCAGCGATTTGTCCTTGTTTAGGTGGGAAATTGTTGCCCTGAGTCATTCCCCAGCACATGGCTGCCCCTGGAGTTGGGGGTGGGATGGCTCAGTGGTTGGAGCACTGGCCTGCTAAACCCAGGGCTGGGAGCTGACTCCTTGCGGGGGCCATTTGGGGATTTAGTTGGGGATTGGCCCTGCTTTGAGCAGGGGGTTGGACTTGACACCTCCTGAGGTCCCTTCCAACCCTGGTATTCTAGGAGATGCCGGTTCTCTGCCAGGGCAGGGAAGGGAGGCGCATGTGTCCCCCATGGGGACTGCCCAGACCCCCATTTCCCAATCCCAGTTGTTGCCCCCTAACTACCAACACAGTTACCCCCAACCATCAGTTGCCAGTCAACCGCCCACCCCCCACTGCTGCCCCTTTCCCTCATCCAGGGACCTTCCAGCTCCCCCTCCCTTTTAATCAGCTCCTCAAAGGGCTCCCTGCTGCCCATGGCAATGGTGGGGGTGGGGGAACCATTACTTTGTGTTTATGTATTGGACAGTCGTATAAAATCCAGTCCAACAGTCCTGCTTTTCCACTAGTTCATTAACAACAATATAAAATCCTCTCAGAACTTGGTGTTTTCCTCTCATGTTATCAAATACGCAGTTTGACACATTTTCTTTGCAAATCTCAAAGCTTCATATAAAATACCCTAAACGTTTGCCCCACTGCTCTCTAGTTGTCTATTTCTATTTGAATATGCCCTGAGATTTCCCCTTGTCTCTCTAATTATAAAATACCAAGAAAATCTCAGATTTACACCTTTTCTCAGATTCTTGAACCTGGATATAAAATGTTTGCAAATGTTGCCCATTTCCTCTTTATTCATTTATCAAATATTGATGTGAAACACTCAGATTTTGTCTCCTATCAACAACTGATATAAAATCCCTCTGATTTTCCACTTTCCTCTCTATAATTTCCAAAATGGATCCAAAATCTCTCAGATTTCCACCCTTTCTCTTTCATTTCTGAACGTTGCTCTCAAAGCTCAGGTTTTGCCTCTTTCTATGTCATTATCAAACGTCAATTAAAAATCCTCTCGGGTTTGGGGCTGTTCCCGTGTTTCTAAATCCCAGCAACTTCTTCCTTCGAGGGAACCTGTTGCCCTGAGTTCTTCTCCATCCTGGAGGTCGCAGGGGGTGAAATTGCCCAGAGATCATCTTTCCCGACTCCTTTGTGAATCATTTGGTCCCTCCTTTACCTCTGTTAAAATGTTTGCCGAAGAAAGAGACCAGCCACATATTTAATACCCATCAAAGCCAGAGGCCTCCCCCTGTTTGGGGATCAGTGGTTCCCAGCTGGTAACGGGAGAGTTGGCTGGACCCTTTTCTTTTCTCCAGCTGGCACGGGATGAGGAGGTCACTCTGAGTGCAGTGTGAGTTGAGAAGTATCCCAAGCCCCATGGCAAATGGCCTCTGTGAGGGGTTGATTCCCACACTGCTAAGATGTAGCCACCTCTGGGGTGGATCCATGGTGGCCATTATTTGCTAGTGACAGGCATGGACATTTCTTACCTATTTTGTCCCTCCATGCCTTCCATACTCCTGTTCAAGAGACATCCCCCAGGGCTCCCTCTGCCTGTGGGACTGGCCAGCAGGGGGCGGTGGTCACTTTCTATCCACTTCTCAGGCACTGTGAGGTAACAGTGTTGCTGGGTGGGGGTGGGGCTGTGGGGGGAGATAGCAGCTGAAGGGGGATTGTGGTGGGGGGAGGCCTCTGGGTGGCTGGGCAGGGGGTACCCTAGTGAGGTTGGTGGGTTCTGGAGATTTGGGGTTTCAGGGGGTGGTTCTGATGTGCCCAGCCCTGAGGCTGTGGGTCCTGGAGGTGGCTATCGCTGGGGGCCTGTTGGCTGCAGAACAGCCGGGGTGGGCGTCTCTTGGGGAGGTGGGACAGGGGGTTAGAGGGAGCCTGGTGCTGTGCCAGGGGCTCTGTCTGGGCTTCTCCCGCAGACTCCTGGGATCGCTGCCCTGCCCAGTGCACAGAGTGTGTGTGGGAGAATCCCCGGTGCTAGGCCAGGGGCTGCCCCTGTAAAGCATCAGGGGATCCCGCAGGGGGGAGGAGGGGTGCCAGGCAAAGGGCAAAGCAGATCCTGCTGGAGGGCGGGGGAGGGGTCCTAGGCAGGCAGTGAGGGACTGAGTTCCCAGTGGGGGTCCCTTTTGGGGGGTCTCTGGCTGTTGGGGTCTCTTGGTGGGGGGAACCCTTTGGGATTCCCAACCTGTCAATGAAGATCTGGTGGGGGTTCTCTGGCCGGTGGGGCTCTGAGGGGTATCTGAGGTCCCTGGCCAGGGACTCTGGGGGCTGGGTCCCAGGGAGTATCTGGGGCTGGCTGGGGCTCTGGGGGCTGCTCCTGACCCCTCTTCTTCTTCGTGATTAGCTTATGCCAGAATCCTGGCTCCAAGCACTGCCCGACATTCCCCGGCCAGGCCCAGTCATTGTGATAACTTTCTAGCCACTAATCAAACACTGTGAGGTGAAATCACAGATTTTTGCTTTTCTCCCCTCTTGAAAACTGCAGGAACTTCCGGTTCTGTTGGGAAAATGCCCCCCCCCATCCCCACCATCCTTGTCCTATATCTGGGGGTGAGGGAGTTGGGAGGGGGGTCAGCACTGCCACACGATCGTCTCTTCCACAGCGTTCTGGACTCATTCTTTCTGAACTCTGGTTTCATTGAGACCAATGTTAATCCGGAGTCACTGTATGGAAAAACAAGGAGTGACTCTGGATGGACAGTGGGGCAAATGAGATCAGCAGTTCTCCCTGTGAGGAGGGGCTCTCATTAGCTGCTCTCCCCAGAGAGCTAAAGGAGGGAAGCTGCTCAAACGCTCTCTCCCTCTCTGCTCAGGATACTGGGGTTCAGCTTCCTGGGTCAGACGCTGCAGCCTCTGTTGTGATCCAGGCTTAGCAGCTGCTGCTCCCCCAGCGGGGTTCTGTGCGGGGATGTGACCTGAATTCAAGCTGCTTCTCTGCCTGGCCCAGGGGATGACTTTCTCCAGCTGGTCCTAGCCCCCTAGGGCAGCCCTGGGCCCTGTTAATACTAAATTCTGAGCCAGAGTCTCCAGGTAACTGAAAGACCTCAGGGAAAGTGCTGGGGTCTGGCAAGAAAGTGACTCTGCACAAACAGCCCCTCCCCATTTCTCCTCCCAGTAGCAATTGCCAGGAGAAAATCCAGCCATGGGAGAGCAAAGCCCCCAGGAATGGGACTTTCCCAGCCAGAGGGGCAGGGAGAGAGGACAGGGGAAGGAGAGACTGAAAGGGGCAGTGGTAGAAATGACACATGTATTGCTGCATCCCTGGGCAGAACCACTTTCCAGTGAACAAAACAAGGATCAGACAGAGGAAAAGCCAGTTCCTGACTCCATATTCCCCCTGCTGGGGTGTAGCTGCCATGGGGTCAGCGTCCGAGGGAATCCCCCACAGTGACTCCTTTGGTTCTGCTCTTTTCTAGCTTTGTGTTCATAGACTTTGTTAGGGGATGAGGGGAGGGACAAGGGAAGTTAAAAATGTGTCTGGGCTTAGCCTGGCATTAGGGGCCAGGTCTACATTGTAATAAACAGATTGAGCATTTCCCAGCATGGCAGAATCTAGGGTGTCTGTCTGCAGGGAAAGGGCCTGGGGGAATTCTGATGTGAAATGAACTAAAACCTGTTCTGAGATGCCCACAACTGCCTGCCTCCCCCAGACAGGCTGCAGAATGGCGTCCATGTTTTGCTCCAGGTCATCCCAGCCTGCCGTGGGACAGGGAAGAGAAATGGCTGCAGTGGAGCCAACTCAGGTAGAGATTATCAGGGGGTTGCTGGTGGGTTCCTGCTGGAGGAGAGGGAGAGCAAATACACCGGAGATGGGAAGGTTTGCACAGTCTGGTTTGGAGGTTGGAGCGGGGCAGGAGATGCACAGGGTGGGGAAAGCAGGAGGCCAGGGTGTAGCAAACCTGCTGGGAGTTATTTAATAAGTGGCCTAGATTCTAGGAACAGATCCAGGAGGTTGGGAGGTGGAAATGCCCTAATTTGTGAAGAAAGAAAATAGCCCACCTACATGGAGCTAGTCAAACTGACCAGACTCCCAGTGTTGGAGCCTGAGCTCACTAGCCAGCGGCTGCTGTGAGATATGAAGGGGGCACCCCTGAGTCAGGCTCATTGGAGCTGCCTCTCCCTTCATATCCCGCTCCTCACAATGAGGAAGTTATTCGGCTTCCTACCAGGGAGCTGTCCCTGAACCTTGCTAGGGGCTCCAACTCCTGTATAAGTCGGTGGCCAGTAGGTGTGTGATGGATCTGCTGGGAGACACAAGGGGCTCTCTCTTCGTCTCCTCACCCTGGTATTTGCTGGATACGCTGAGCGGGGTGGGGGTTGGACTCTGTTGACTGCGATCCACCCAGAGCTTCCATTTGATTGGCTCCTCTCTGCCACAAATAATGGGGCTGTGAATGGGGAAAGAGGTCCTGAGTGTTGGACTCTTGCTCTTTCAGGGGCCGGTGACCTTCGAGGAGGTGGCTGTGCATTTCACCAGGGAAGAGTGGGCTCTGCTGGACCCCGCTCAGAGAGCCCTCTACTGGGATGTCATGCAGCAGAACTATGAGACTGTGACCTCGCTGGGTAAGGATTCCTGTTCCCTCTGTTCTTGGAAGGGGAAATGAAGAGTGAAGGTTCATGCCACCCCCACAATGCCACCTCTACTCTGTCCTGTTTCAGCATCACCCCAATATGCCAGTGACACACACACACTACCAGAGACCCTCCCAAGCTGCAGAACACTTTTTGGGAACAGAGCACAGGAGCAGTATCACACAGTGCCAAATATCTCCTCTGTACTCAAGTAAAACTGGGGGTTAGGTCCAGCATAATGAATAGAAGCTTCCTACCCCCGGCCTTCTCTCAAACCCTGAGCCTTCTCTACCCAAACCAGAATGGGCTTGGTATGTAACAAGCAGGTGGCTGGAGTCAGAGCTGCTGGTCCAGGGTGACTTATCACACAGACACTCGGTGCGGCCTTGAATGCTGGCTGGGGATATCCAGACAGGGGAGCTCCAGCAGCAGAACACTGAATCTCACCCAGGATTACAGATGACACAACTCCTCACTGGTCTGGATTGCAATGGAATGTAAATGTCTTCACACCTTCCCTCTGCAGGAGAATGGCTGTTTGATCAGCTGTTTGCCTTGCTATCTCTGAGGAACTGCTCTGTAGGTGTTCCCCAGAATTGTAACTTTTTCAGTAATATCATACTGTAAAATCTCATAACTTTACATACAGTGTTACTACACATTTTAACAGGAGGATAATATTCAGTAGGTTATGTGTTTTGAAATGATACCTCACAAGCCATACTGTGTACAAAATTGATCATAATTTTCTAGAAGCGTGAACACAGGGGTATAGACTGACACAGTGTCTGTGTGTGTGTTCCCAGCAGATATGTGGGTATTTCAATCCCTCATAAGCACAGTGTTCGGCATCTTCAAGGACCTGGGGAACTGGTCCTGGGAATTCACTGGTTTACCAAGTGTGACACTGTATGGAATTGTGACACACTTTGGTATTAATAATAATATAATCTGATAAAATTGCAATGAATTGTGCTAGATATGCCATGTAAGGTGTCAGTGAAAATGTTATGATTTGCCAAGTATGATAATTTTGTTTCTACGTTTGTATCACCTTTGTATTGTGAGTTATAGATATGTAGGGTAAATCTGTATTTCCAGATTTGTGCAGTGTTTCTGGGTGACACCCCCAGACATATTGGCATCAACACTGCCTAGCCTGTTTGATGGCCCATTGAGGGTCATCAGCTATACAATGAGCCCATGGAAAGGACCAAGGGGATACACCTATTGAGTCAGCAAGACATGCCGGGTATGCCTGTGTAATGAGAACTCCAAGGCTTTTCCATGCCACGTGCTGTGAAGCTTGTGTTTGGGACACAGGAAGTACAGGCCACATGGCAAAAGGAATATAAAGGGCAGCTGCATCATCTCCATTTTGTCTTCAATCCCCCTTCCTACCTCTGGAGCAACTCCTCTACAAACTGAACCCTGGAACAAAGGACTGAATGACCCATCCAAGCTATGGATGTGTTCCAGACAGACTTTCAAGCCAGCAACTCACCAATACTGCTAAGAACCTGAGATATCCATTTTGGAATGTATCTGACTGCGTTCCCATTTAACTTCTTTCTGTCTTTTGTTTAAACCTTTAGTTTAGATGCAAAAGGATTGGCTGGAAGGATGGAATTTTGGGTAATATCCAAACCTATACTGACCTGGTGATGTGGGTGACCCTTTGGGGTCAGAGGAACACTCTAGCCTGGTCTACACTAGGCGTTTAAATCGGTTTTACGAGTGTAAAACCGATTTAACGCCACAACCGTCCACACTAGGAGGCACCTTATATCGATTTTAATGGCTCTTTAAATCGGTTTCTGTACTCCTGCCCGACGAGAGGAGTAGCGCTAATATCGGTATTAACATATCGGAATAGGGTTAGTGTGGCCGCAATCGACGGTATTGGCCTCCGGGAGCTATCCCACAGTGCACCACTGACCGCTCTGGACAGCATTCTCAACTCGGATGCACTGGCCAGGTAGACAGGAAAAGCCCCGCGAACTTTTGAAATTCATTTCCTGCTTCGACAGCGTGGAGAGCTCATCATCACAGGTGACCACGCACAGCTCATCAGCACAGGTGACCACGCACAGCTCATCAGCACAGTTAACAATGCAGTCTCCTGAGAATCGAAAAAGAGCCCCAGCATGGACCGCTCGGGAGGTAATGGATCTGATCGCTATATGGGGAGAGGATTCAGTGCTAACAGAACTGCGTTCCAAAAGACGAAATGAAAAAGTATTTGAAAGAATTTCTAAGGCTATGACTGCTAAAGGCCACAGCAGGGACTCCGTGCAGTGCAGAGTGAAAGTTAAGGAGCTCAGACAAGCCTACCAGAAAACCAAAGAAGCAAATGGAAGGTCCGGGGCAGGTCGAAAAACATGCCGCTTCTATGCTGAGCTGCATGCAATTTTAGGGGGCTGCGCCACAAGTACCCCACCCCTGACTGTGGATTCCGAGGTGGGGGTTGTAATCTCTGCCATGTCTGAGGATTATGCAGACGGGGAAGATGAAGAGGAAGAAGAAGAGGAAGACCTCGCAGAGAGCACACAGCACTCCGTGACCCCCAGCAGCCAGGAGCTTTTTATCACCCTGACGGAATTACCCTGCTCCCAGCCCTCACAAGCAACTATTGCAGAGAATGACGCCCTGGAAGGGAGCTCTGGTGAGTGTACCTTTGCAAATAGCAAACAGTGTTTTTTAAGCAAGCCTTTTTTAATGATTGATTTGCCCTGAGGACTTGGGATGCATTCGCAGACAGTATAGTTACTTAGAAAAGTTTGTTAACATGTCCGGGGATTGAGAGGAAATCCTCCAGGGACATCTCGATGAAGCGCTCCTGTAGGTACTCCAGAAGCCTTTGCAGAAGGTTTCTGGGCAAGGCATCCTTGTTCTGCCCACCGTGGTAGGACACTTTACCATGCCATGCATGTAGCAAGTAATCAGGTATCATTGCGTGGCAAAGCATCGCAGCGTATGGTCCCGGGGACTGCTGGCATTCAAGAAGCATCCGCTCTTTATCTTGTTCTGTTATCCTCAGCAAAGTGATATCGTTCAGGATAACCTGGTTAAAAATCAGGAATTTAAGTAAGGGGTGGCCATTTTTCTACTGGGTTCGTGGAATGAAGCAGATTAAAAAAAAATCTTTCCTGCATGTAGCTAAGCGGGGAGGAGGGGTGAAATGCCGATGATCTTTTCTGTTTGGTCACCGGCGAGGCGATCTTCCCCAAGCTACCGGACAAGCAGTGGGTGGGGAGGGGAAGGTTGTTGATTAGCAGGAGCTAGCGTGGTATTAGCCATGCGTTGGGGGAGGGTAAATCACTGAGACAGTGGCTTACCATGGCCGCATGCAAGCTGAATCCTGATGCCTGGACCTGTGTCTGTGAGATCTGTAACCCCAGAGATGCAAGCAGTCACTATTAAGATGAAAAATGCGACCTTGTAGGAAATCACATGTGCTATGTAAGGTGAATAGTGCTTTTCACTGTGAAAGAGTATAACCATTGTTCTGTAAAATGTATCTTTCTAAATATTTATCTCCCTCATGCAGCTGCAAATTTTTCAAGCGTCCCTCCTCCATCCCAAAGGCTAGCACAGATAAGGCGGAGGAAAAAGAAGACGCGAGATGAGATGTTCTCAGATATTATGGAAGTTACACGCAATGAAAGAGCTCATCTGAATGAGTGGAAGGACGTGGTTTCAAATTACAGGAAAGAGGCCAGTGAACGTGAGGACAGGAGGGACAACCGAGATGAGAGGTGGCGGCAGGAAGACCGGCAGGAAAATCAGCGGTGGCGGCAGGAAGATCAGCGGTGGCGGGATGCAACTCTGGGGCTGCTGCGTGATCAAACTGACATGCTCCGGCGTCTTGTGGAGCTTCAGGAACGGCAGCAGGATCACAGAGTGCCGCTGCAGCCCCTGTATAACCATGTTCCTTAGCCCTCACCATGTTCCTTAGCCTCCTCACCCAGACGTGTAAGAACGCGTGGGGGGAGGCTCCGTGCACCCGCCCACTCCACCCCCGTGGACAGCCCAACCAGAAGGATGCCGTTACTCTGAATTTTTTTTTAATGGCCTTCTCCATCCCTCCTTTCCTCCTCCCAAAGCACACCCTTACTTCTCTCCCTCTTTTTATAATGAAAAAATAAAGAATTAATGCTTTTAAATGAGAGTGACTTTATTTGCATAAGTAAGCTGTACTCGAAGGGGAGGGGAGTTGCTTACAGGGACTGAGTCAATCAAGGGGTTGGGTGTTCATCAACAAACACAGCAGTCACACTGTACCCTGGCCATTGATGAAGCTCGTTTTCAAAGCTTCTCTGATGCGCACCGCTTCCTGGTGTGCTCTTCTAATCTCCCTGGTGTCTGGCTGCGCGTAATCAGCGGCCAGGTGATTTGCCTCAGCCTCCCACCCCGCCATAAAGGTCTCCCTTACTCTCACAGAGATTGTGGAGAATACAGCAAGCAGCAATAACATAGGGGACATTGGTTTGGCTGAGGTCTGAGCGAGTCAGTAATGTGCGCCAGCGAGCCTTTAAACGGCCAAATGCACATTCCACCACCATTCTGCACTTGCTCAGCCTGTAATTGAACAGATCCTGACCACTGTCCAGGCTGCCTGTGTATGGCTTCATGAGCCATGGCATCAAGGGGTAGGCTGGGTCCCCCAGGATAACGACAGGCATTTCAACATCCCCAACTGTTATTTTCTGGTCTGGGAAGTAAGTCCCTTGCTGCAGCCGTTTAAACAGAGTAGTGCTTCTGAATACGCGAGCATCATGAACCCTCCCTGGCCATCCCACGTGGATGTTTGTGAAACGTCCCTTGTGATCCACCAGTGCTTGCAGCACCATTGAAAAGTACCCCTTCCGGTTTACGTACTGGGTGCCCTGGTGCTGCGGTGCCAAGATAGGGATATGGGTTCCATCTATCGCCCCCCCACAGTTAGGGAATCCCATTGCAGCAAAGCCATCCACTATGGCCTGCACGTTTCCCAGAGTCACAACCTGTCGTAGCAGCAGCTTAGTGATTGCTTTGGCTACTTGCATCACAGCAGCCCCCACAGTAGATTTTCCAACTCCAAATTGATTCCCGACTGACCGGTAGCTGTCTGGTGTTGCAAGCTTCCACAGGGCTATCGCCACTCGCTTCTCTACTGTGAGGGCTGCTCTCATCTTGGTATTATGGCGTTTCAGGGCAGGGGCAAGCAAGTCACAAAGTTCCATGAAAGTGCCCTTACGCATGCGAAAGTTTCGCAGCCACTGGGAATCGTCCCACACCTGCAACACAATGCGGTCCCACCAGTCAGTGCTTGTTTCCCGGGCCCAAAATCGGCGTTCAATGGATAGAATCTGCCCCATTACCATCAGGATCTCCAAAGCGCCGGGGCCCGCGGTTTGAGATAATTCTGTGTCCACGTCCTCATCACTGTCATCGCCGCGCTGCCGTATCCGCCTCTTACTCGCCTCGGTTCGAAGGTCCTGGTTCAGCATATACTGCACGAGAGTGCGCGAGGTGTTTAAAACATCCACGATTGCGGTATGGAGCTGAGCAGGGTCCATGCTTGCTGTGCTATGGCGTCTGCACGGTTCACCAAGCAAAAAGGGCGCGAAACGGTTGTCTGCCGCTGTCAGGGAGGGAGGGAGGGGTGAGGCTGTACCCAGAACCACCCGCGAAAATGATTTTTGCCCCATCAGGCACTGGGATCTCAACCCGGAAATGCCAAGGGGCGGGGGAGGCTGCGGGAACTATGGGATAGCTACGGAGTAGCTACCCACAGTGCAATGCTCCAGAAATCGACGCTAGCCTCGGACCGTGGACGCACACCACCGATTTAATGTGTTTAGTGTGGCCACGCACACTCGATTTTATAAAATCTGTTTTACAAAACCGGTTTATGCAAATTCGGAATAGTCCCGTAGTGTAGACGTACCCTTTGTTTATGTGAGCAGAGTTTTTAAATAACCTCTCACTGTACTGGACCTAGTTGCTGATTGGGAGTCAGAGAACTGGGATGCAATAAAGGGGGCCGTGTGATTTCTTTTTTCAGCTTCTCGATAACCCGTGTGGGGGATCAGAAGCACAGTTGGTGACTGGTCAGTGAGTTTAACTTCAGTGTTAACCAGCAGTTTTGGGAGCATCCGCTCTCCCTTTATCAGCCTGTCCTAACTTTGGCATTTTGAGTGAGAACTGCCCCTGGCCCACCAGGTCACACTAAGCACTGAAGTTAAATTAATAGAATGTTTGTTTTTTTATGATCAAGTCCTATGAAATCAACTGAACTCCTTTGTTTTCTTTCATCTGAGCAGGGTTTCTAGTTTTCCAACTTGATGTGATCTCCCAGCTGGAACAAGGGGAAGAGCCATGGGTCAGAGACCTCCAGGGTTCAGAGGAAAGAGAGATCCTGAAATCTCCCTGCACAGGTGAGGAAACATTAAACCACCTCAGAATCTGTAAGTGCCTGAAGGAAACATCTGGGATGCCCTACAAAGCTCTTGGGGAGGTCTCTCAGTTCATTATTGTCCCTTGCAGGGGTCATATCCTCAGGGTAAATATAGTTCATGGCTTCCTATAGATCCTAGCAGACACCAGGCAGTAGCTTCCTCCCTTCCCCCTGCGTATTTGGATGGGATGTGAAGGCTGAATTCATCCCCCTCCTCTCTCCTATTTGGGGGAAGAGTTTGGGGGAGTTCAGCTCCTGATTTTTATTTGACCTGTCTTCAGCACTTGTTTTTGTTTGGTCTTCCCCTTTCCATCCCTGTTTGAGGTTTCTGTCTCTATCACAGCAGGTGATGCAATGGCATGTGAGAAAGAGGAGCGGAATTCTCAGCCTGGAAATGTTGAGCCAGTGGGTAAAAACAGAGCATTATCGCAAAGATCGAAAAGGAATGTGTCCAGGAGTCATGAGCAGGGAAAGTCCTGGGAGATTCAGCACAGACCAAAAACAGATCAAGGAAACCAGCCAGGAAAGAAAGTGGATAAATTTATTTCCTGTTGGGTAACTCAGAAGGTCCTCATGGAAACCACAACACAGCAGGATATCCTCAGGCGAAAGAGAAAAAATACATGCAGGGAGTGTGGAAAAACCTTCTCTCACAGCTCAGCCCTTTCTGTACATCAGAGAATCCACACTTGGGAAAAGGCCCTATAAATGCACTGAGTGCGGGAAAACCTTTAATCGCAGTTCGCACCTTATTAGTCATCAAACAATCCACAGAGGAGAGAGGCCCTATGAATGCCGTGAGTGTGGGAAATGCTTCACTAGCAGCTCAAACCTTTCTCAACATCAGAGAATCCACACAGGGGAGAGGCCCTTTGAATGCCGTGAGTGTGAGAAATGCTTCACTAGCAGCTCAAACCTCTCTAAACATCAGAGAATCCATACAGGGGAAAGGCCCTTTGAATGCAGTGAGTGTGGGAAAAGCTTCACTCAAAGATCAGACCTTTCTAGACATCAGAGAATCCACACAGGGGACAGGCCTTATGAATGCGCTGAGTGCGGGAAAACCTTCAATCGCAGTTCGCACCTTATTAGGCATCAAACAATCCACGGAGGAGAGAGCCCCTAGGAATGCCGTGAGTGTGGAAAATGCTTCACTAGCAGCTCAAACCTTAGATTTAATTTACCCTGGTTCCTCAACTGTTGCTACAGCTCTACTACCCATCAGTCCAAAGACTGAGAGAAATGGAGAGTTCCAACCATTATCCTTTTAGTATCTTATTGTTCCTCTCTGTTTTTTGTGCTGGCCTTTCTATTCTATCACTTTCTGCCTTTGTTTAGTTGGTAACAGTTGGTTTCCATCACTCACGTTTGTTTGTTTAAATCTCTATCCGTTGTGAAATAAATTTTTTGCTTGTTCGATAACTGTACTCAGGTGCTGTGTGAGATACAGTAGCAATGGTCCACAGTAAAACTAGTAACCTGGGATACTTGGGCAAGAGAGGATCTGGGATTTCACCAGGGATCTGGTGATCCGGGCTGGACCCCAGAGGGGGACACATTGAAGGAACTCAAGGGTTAAGGTCGCTGCTGTAGCTCAGAGGAGGGTCCTGAGTTCCAGCAGGCTGGTGAGTTTGGTCACTAACATCCAGCTGCCAAATGCCAAACTCCCTCTTCCTTGTGGCAGGTGGCAACAAGGAGACTCACAGCCCTCAGCACCCTGAGAGGGTCACAATGTGTCTCTATGTTGATCCACCTGTCAAATCCACACAGGGAAAGCTCCCAATAGCACAAAACTCTGCCCTGTGAAATCATGGAACATGTGCTCTTTGCTCTGTGAAAGCATGTAAAGAATCCAAGCGCTGGAGGACAGGGTTTGGGTCCAGAGTGACCTAGACAAATTGGAGGATTGGGCCAAAAGAAATCTGAGGAGGTTCAACAAGGAGAAGTGCAGAGTCCTGCACTTAGGACGGAAGAATCCCAGGCACTGCCACAGACTGGGGACTGACGGAGTGAGGGGGGTTTGATAGCAGCCTTCAACTACCTGAAAGAGCAGCAGTGTGGGCTTTCTCCTGGCCACTTTTGCTGGGCTGGGCAGGCGTCGTGGAGGCCTTTCTAGAAGAGAACTGGGAACGGAGTTAGAAAAACCAATGTGAAAACCAGAACCTCAGGTTTAGACTCATTTATTTATAATATTAAATCTTCAATTCTAGTGTCACAGTCAATACAATTGCTTCAGCCTGATAGTTGCCCAAAGGGAAACTTAACTTCTCTCCAAGGGGAGTGGAGAGAAAACACTTTTCAGAGTCCAAGAGAGACAAGGTGGGTGAGGGTAAGAGCCTGCAGAGGACCAACCTCTGTTGGTGAAAGAGACAAGCTGTGGAGCTAACCCAGCACCCTTCTTCAGTTCTGTGTAGCCTGGAAGGTCGTCTCTTCCATAACCAGCAGTTAGAACATAAGAACAGCCACACTGAGTCAGACCAGTTCATCTAGCCCACTCTCCCGAAAGTGGCTAATGCCCGGCGCCCCAGAGGACCCCTGGGACCAACATGGATACAACACCACCACAAACAAGGTGAAAAGTCAATGCACATGGGAGTAGCATCTTGTGTTTCCATGGGCGGTAGGTTTGTAGAAATTTTGGTGGTGCCCAGAACCTGCCCAAACTCCGCCCCCCACCTGCCCAAGGTTCTGGGAGGGAGTTTGGGGTGTGGCTGGGGATGAGAGGTTTGGGGTGTGGGAGGGGGCTCTGGGCTAGCAGAGGGTTGGGGTATGGGGTGATGGCTGTGTGGTGGGGCTGGGGATGAGGGGTTCATGATGCAGGAGGGGGCTCAGGGTTGGGGCAGACAGTTAGAGTGCAGGGGGTTGAGGGCTCTGGCTGGGAATGATGGGTTTGGGGTGTGGGAGAGGCTCAGTGCTAGAGCAGAGGGTAGGGGTGTGGGGGGTGAGGGCTCTTCTGAGGCTGGGGGGTTTGGGGTGTTGGAGAGGCTCAGGGCTGGGGCAGAGGGTTAGGGTGCAGGGGGATGAGGGCTGTGTCTGGGATGGGGATAAGGTGTTTGGGGTGTGGGAGGGCTCAGGACTAGGGCAGAGGGTTGGGGTGTAGGGGTGTGTGAGGGCTCTATCTGGGGCTGGAGATGAGGGGTTTGTGGTGTTGGAGGGGGCTCAGGGCTGGGGCAGAAGGTTGGGGTGTGCGGGGGGATGAGGACTCTGGCTGGGACTGGGGATGGGAGGTTTGGGGTGTGGGAGGAGCTCAGGGTTGGGGCAGAGGGTTGGGGTGTGGGGGAATGAAGGCTCTGGCTGGGACTGGGGATGGGAGGTTTGGGGTGTGGGAGGGGCTCAGGGCTCGGGCAGAGGGTTGAGGATGTGGTAGGGGGGTGAAAGCTCTGACGGGGGGTGTGGGCTCTGGGGTGAGGCAGGGCTGTGGATGAGTTTGGGGTGAAGGCAGGCTGATCCGGGACAAGGGCCAGAAAGGAGGACTCCGCCCAGCCCTTTCCCTGCTGGCAGCAGCAAGCTCTGGGGGAGGAACCCCTCATTCACCAGCCCCCCCCCCCCAGCAGCACCCTCATCCCGCACCACTGTCACTGCAGGTGCTCCTAGGGCCCTTCTCAGGTCCAGGAATCTCCCTCACCTCCCCCATTATGGGTGCCGGGGGGTGCTGCATGCACCTCCTCCCCTGCTGTTGCCCCTGACTATAGCCTCACTGGGGGTGGGGGATGGGGCTGTCTCCTTGCCCAGCATGGGGCAGGAGTGGTGACTGCAGGGGGGGGGCGCTGTGATGGTGGAGGGTCCTGCTGGAAAAGGGGAGGGTCTGAGGTGGAAGGGCAGGCTCAGAGTCAGTCTGCCCTGGCAGCGAGTTGGGAAGGGGGGGCACTAGGACCCTGTGGCAGCAGTTGCTGCAGGGAGGCAGCATGGAGCTGCATGGAAGAGGCAGGGATGCTCTGCTCCCTCCGGGGCCCAGGGACATGCATGGGGCCAGCAAGGGGGTCCGGGGGACACTCGGGGGAAGCACGGGGAGTGGCAAGTGGGGCCAGAGGGGAGACCCGGCCCCAAACATTGGTGGAGCTGGGCCCCAGGGCTCTGAATATTGCTGGTGCCCGGGCACCACGTGGGTATATAACTTGCCGCCCATGTGTGTTTCATTCCTTATGTCCTAGTCCCATCATGTGGCCATTTCCTTTTCTTCCTTTCTGTTAAAAGGTGTTTTGCACAGAAACATTATTTCCCCAGGAGCGACTCAGGAGTGGGGGCTACATTCCTGTGCCAAACAGTCACTGGCAGACAAAGGCCTTTAGGATGAGGCGTCCGTCACTGTCAAAAGATCATCTCCCTCCTGCAGGTCACTGGCAGCCTGAATTTGTTCCTTATCCTCCCAGAGTCTGGGGGCTGGAATCAGCACTACCCAGCCCCTCCGTATGTAGCAGGAACAAACACAAACCTGGTCTTTAAAACAAGCTGTCCCCTTCCTTCTCAGGGAAGAGTTTTCTGTGATTGAAGTTGAGCTTCAGTTCCCCTCTCCTAGGGGCAGAGCAGGTGTGGGGCCAGCTCCCAATGAGATCTGTTTTCACCTTTGCCCCCTTTCAGTCACTCTGGGATCCTAACTCTGCTCCCAGCTGTCAGGCAGCTTCCAGCCCAACCACCCTACTCACTATCTCCATGGTCATATGTCACCCCATTGCCAGCACTCACAGCTTGCAGGAAAGCTACTCCTGCCAGATGCATTGGTGGTATAGTGGTGTGCGTAGGTGTCTTCCAAGTAATTCGTCTGGGTTTGATTCCCAGCCAATGCAATAATGGCTTTTCTCTTCTGTTGTTTCCTCATCTGGAAGTGGTTTAATTTCACTCACATTGTGTTACAATCACATTATCTATAGAATGAGACAATAAATGTGTCGAAGTCCAGCAGGTCATACAGGATGGAGGCACACAAGGGGCTGGAATGTGTCATCTGAGAAAGACAGAACCCTTGGAAACCTGCATCTCCCATCCCCTGGCCTTGCGTGTTATAATTCCAGCTCCGTGAGCTGTTTGTATGATGTTCCTGCATGGTGGGGAAATGAAGTTTTGAGTCAGTTTTTGCTCCTGCAGATTCCTTTGCTGTTATAATGACATGAACAACAGGGAGGCAAAATAAACATAAACCCCAAATTGCAATACAGGTGGGGAAAGAGACGATCACGGTTAAGCCAAACACATCAAAATAAAAATTAATACTAAAAAAGGGGAGAGGGAAGAGATCAGGTATGTGGAGATCCCCTTGATATTTCAATGCACATTGTTAGAATCAAAGTTCAGACTTGACACTGGAAAACCCGCAACTACCTGTCTCTCTGAACACCTATGATGAGCAAGATGGAGTTGGGACACCTGTTCTGCTTCAATCATTTATTGTCTCTCTGTTCTCTCCTTCTTCTTCCCCCAATTACTCATCTCCAATGTCTCTGCCTTTCTCCTCTTGCTCCCTCTCCCCTGCCCTTTCCAGGAACTCACACTCTACAGCATTTAGGACAAGCCAGAGCTCCCATGTTCTGCACATGAGCCTGTGTCAGAGGACGTGTGACCCCGGTCAGAACCAGTCACCAGATCAATATGACCCTTTATGAGCGACTTCTCTGCCTGCTCTGCAATTTACATCTCCCCTCTTCCCCCCCCCACCGCAAACAGGGTCGGGTACAGCTCTGACTGAGAGGCCTAACAGGAGAAATTTCAGCCCAAAGACAAATTTGTGTGAAATGCTGAGAAGTGAAGAGCCCCCTTCCCCTCCCCCCAAATCCCCAGAACTCTAGTGTCACCCCCATGGCACCAGCACCGGGAACCCAGTGAGATGGGGTTACAGAATACAAGGGGGGAGGCAGCAGGGAGAGAGGTGACAGGGAATCTCTCTTTTTCTTTCTCTCTTCACTTTCTGTTCTTCTCTTTCCTTCCAGGAACTGCAGTCACAGCAGGGAGGGGTTTGTCTCCGTGTCTGTCACGGAGGTGGTTGAAGTGATGGATTCTGTGACTTCCTGCAACCTCCGTGACTTCTGCAGTGGCCACAGTGGCTGACTCCAGGGCCACTCAATCAACTGGCTCCAGGGACCGCCCAAGCAGCGGCCAATGCGGCTGGCCCGGGGACCACTTGTCCAGTGGTCCCGAGGGCAGCAGGAGCAGCCACAGCCTGGTGACCTCTGGCAGCACTTCTGTGGTGGCCAGAGCAGCAGCTGGCCCCCTGGGGCTCCCCCCTGCCCTAGCAGCAGCTGGAGTGGCAGCGACTCTTAGGGCTTCTCCCCTGGTAGCTGGTGCTCATTATCCATCAAATAAATCAAAACACTTTCCCCTGCAAGTGGATTTAGCCCGGGACCCTCAGAATCAGCAGCTGTTACGCCCCCACTGAGCTCTCTGGTCAGGTGTCCTAGTGCCGGGAGCCTCCGATGTAGATCTTAAAATAGCGTTTTTGCACCAGGGGGGCTGAAAATTTGGACCAGACATTGTAGCTCCACTGTTATTTTACTGAATTGCTTCAAAACAGCAAGTGTAGAAAGTCTCCTAAGTGCCAGGCTCTCTGCCATGGAAACAGCTGCCCCTGCTCTGCAGGAGTCTGTGCGTTCCACCCAGCAACGTACACACCTGCTCCGCACTGAAGGGGGGTCAGACAGTGATGGTAACGCAAATCTTCAGACTATTAACCAAGGTCTCTTTCTTTAACCCAGGACATGCCAGTCACCTGTTAGCCATGGTGTTATCTTCATCTTCAAATACCTCTCAGGACATTGAACAGAGGGAGTGAAACCCCCTCCCCCGAATGGCTCCCTGTTGAGGCGTTGTACCGGACCTGCCCCTGGAGACTGTCTGGTTTTATACTCTTAGAGCTTTTTCTCTTCAAACCCCTTATCCCAGTCTCTGGGCCAACCTCGGCATTTCAGAGTTTAGAATTTACTCTCATCACCCTCCTATGGCACTTTCCATGTGACTGAGACAAAGCAAGTGGGGGAAGCTCCGTGGCTAATGAAAACCAATGCTCTGGGTGAGGCCTGAACTCACTCCCACAGCTGTATTTCCCCCTGCATGAGCCACTATAGGTGCTTCTTAGACAAACTTGGGCTGTCGGTGGTTATGTGTGTCTGTGCTTCACCACTTTGGCTGCTCTGTGAAAAGCTGATGGTTCAAACAGAAGCTGGTGGGTTTTTGTTTTGTTTTAAGCAATTAGAGTCTAGTACATTTTAACAGGCAGAAAATGTCCTATTCAGGTCTAGCCCCATTTGACTCCTTCTGTCCATCTTCTTCCTTCACCCTGAGTGTCTTTCCTTCCCCATTGGGGACATGCAGAGATGAACCCCAGTCAGTCTGTGTCACAGAGAGTCTGTATCTCCTAAGGAATGTGGGTGAAGGATTCCAGCTGAATTAACGCCACTCACCTGGGTTAGAAACATTTGTTTCTTTCGAGCACATAGTGGGAAATGGGACATTAATTCAGACCCAGGAGGCAAGGCAGAGGCTTCATGCTCTTGATCTCCATGAAGGGAGAGAGGATCCCCAGGAAGGAACAGAGCTTCCTTTAGACTCAAGCTGGGTCTCCTGGAAGTTGGAAAAGACCCTTGGTCACTGAGGATCTCATGGGATCGTGCTGCTCCAGAGGCTCGAGAGTCCTGGGTGCAGGGAGGGTGTCACTGCACAGTCTGAAATGGAAGGGAGGACCCTGGAAGGGAAGGGGAAGAACAGAAAATGGAGAGGAATGAAACAGAATAAACGCCTCTTCTCTCTCCCCTCCCTGACCCAGCAAGAACTGTTATCAGTGGGGAAACTCCCCACCATGAACGGCAGAGACCATAGAGACATTCGCCTCATGCTGAGAAGTAAGGTGACCAATCACCAAGTGTGAAAAATCAAAAACTTTCACCAGATGCATTGGTGGTATAGTGGTGAGCATAGCTACCTTCCAAGCAGTTGACCTGGGTTTGATTCCCAGCCAATGCAATGATATGATGATTCCCCCACTGGGAATTGGTTTAATTTCAGTCATGTTGTAACAGTTTATCAATGGAATGAGAGAATCAGTGTCCCAAATCCCACCAGGTCATTAAACACCCAGTGGAGGAAGAAAGGGGTGGGACTATATAATAAGCAGTTGGAGTCATCCTGGTATTACAATGCTTCATTTCTTTTCTTTTTTTTTAATTCCTTTACTTCCCTCTCCCTTTTAGCCTCAGAGCCTTTCAGGTCAGAAGGGACCAGTGTGATCATCTAGTCTGACCTGCTGCACCTTGCAGGCCAAAAGACCCCACCCACCCACTCCTGTAATAGACCCCGGAGGGGAGGCAGCTCCGTGCTCTGCCCCTACCCCAGGCAGCACATGGAGGCCCTCTGCTCCCCTCCCCCAACGGGTGTGAAGAGATGTGCCAGCAGCACTAAGGTGGCTCCCTGCCCACTCTACCTCCGTCCCTCCGTGCCGCTCCCAGAAGTGGCTGGCATGTCCCAGCATCCCCTGGGGTGGGGGGAGTGTCTCCACGTGCTGCCCCTGCCCGGGCACCGACTCTGCAGCTCCCATTGGCCAGGAACTGTAGCCAATGGGAGCTCTGGAGGCAGCGCCTGCAGACAGCAGCACATGGAGATCCCCTGGCCCCACTCATCTAGGAGCTGCTGCCAGAGGGTTGTGTGTACCGGTCACTTTGGGAGCTGCACCACCCATCCTGCACCCCACCCCCACCGCCAGCGCAGAGCCCACACCCAAATTTCCTCCCAGAGCTTTGCTTGTCTTTCTTTCACCAGAACCATCCTTCTTCTCCTGGGCTGCAAGTAGCCATCCCTGGGAAGCCAAGAGGCAGGCACAGGATTCTGCCAGGTAAGTGTCCCACAGCGCCGTGATGGACAGTGCGATGAAGGTAAGTCTTCCTGAGGCATAATGAACTGCAATGCAGCGAACCACTGGCCAGGCGGTCCGGGCCAAGGGCATTCACTGGAGGTACAAGCTTGTGAGTGACTCCTGAGCACAGGGCCCCTTCCCCTTTTAAGGACCTGCTCCTCATGGTCTGCGACTAGAGATGATTTGGCTGCATCTGGTGGGTCACACTCCACCTCAGCCAGTGTCCATGCTCTGGGTGTGTGATCGCTGCCTAATGAGAGTCCCAGACACCTTGTCTATCTAGGAGCTCTTCTGATCTTCCAGCTGTTCAACGAGCCCCTTCATCCCACAAGCATTGCAGGAGGGAGCGGGAGGGAGAGGGGGAAAGCCACTTCACAGGCATTCAGAGAGGGAGAGGAGACAAAAATGGGAATCGGGGAAGTATAACAGACCTATTGAGCATAGAAATCACTGCTGCTCCTACAACAGCAGGGACAGGCCACTAGGAGCTGGGAAAAATTAAGCCATCATGTTTCTGCCTGGTTTTGAACCAGGGACCTTTTGCGTGTTAGGCAAACGTGATAACCACTACACTACAGAAACTCTGTTGCAGGGCTCTGCCCCTCCCTTCATAAGAACAGAAGAATGGCCAGACTGGGTCAGACCAAAGGTCCATCCAACCCTATATCCTGTCTGCCAACAGTGGCCAATGCCAGGTGCCCCAGAGGGAGTGAACCTAACTGGAAATGATCAAGTGATCTCTCTCCTGCCATCCATCTCCACCCTCTGACAAACAGAGGCTAGAGATACCATTCCTTACCCAGGCTGCCTAATAGCCATTAATGGACTTCACCTCCATGAATTTATCTGCAAAAATAATGAGGAGTACTTGTGGCACCTTAGAGACTAACAAACTTATTTGAGCATAAGCTTTCGTGGGCTAAAATCCACTTAATCAGATGCATACAGTGGAAAATACAGCAGGAAGATATATATATACACAGAGAACATGAAAAAATGGGTGTTGCCATCCACACTATAATGAGAGTGAGCAGTTAAGGTGAGCTATTATCAGCAGGAGAAAAAAACCTGTAGTGACAATCAGGATGGCCCATTTCCAACAGTTGACAAGAAGGTGTGAGTAACAGTAGGGGGACAAATAAACATGGGGAAATAGTTTTACTTTGTGTAATGACCCACCCACTCCCAGTCTTTATTCAAGCCTAATTTAACGGTGTCCAGTTTGCAAATTAATTCCAATTCAGCATCTCTCGTGAGAGTCTGTTGTTGAAGGTTTTTTGTTGTAATATTGCGACTTTTAGGTCTGTAATCGAGTGACCAGGGAGATTGAAGTGTTCTCTGGCTGTGTTTGAATGTTATAATTCTTGATGTCTGATTTGCGTCCATTTATTCTTTTATGTAGAGACTCTCTGGTTTGGCCAATGTACATGGCAGAGAGGCATTGCTGGCACATGATGGCACTTATCACATTGGTAGATGTGCAGGTGAATGAGCCCCTGATGGTATGGCTGATGTGATTAGGTCCTATGATGGTGTCCCCTGAACAGATATGGGGAGAGAGTGGCAATGGGCTTAGTTGCAAGGACAGGTTCCTGGGTTAGTGTTTTTGTTGTGTGGTTGCTGGTAAATATTTGCTTCAGGTTGGGGGGCTGTCAGTAAGCAAGGACTGACCTGTCTCCCAAGATCTGTGAGAGTGAGGGATTGTCCTTCAGGATAGGTTGTAGATCCTTGATGATGCACTGGAGAGGTTTTAGTTGGGGGCTGAAGGTGATGGCTAGTGGGGTTCTGTTACTTTCTTTGTTGGGCCTGTCCTGTAGTAGGTGACTTCTGGGTACTCTTCTGGTTCTGTCAATCTGCTTCTTCACTTCAGCAGGTGGGTACTGTAGTTGTAAGAACGCTTGATAGAGATCTTGTAGGTGTTTGTCTCTGTCTGAGGGGTTGGAGCAAATGCGGTTGTATCTTAGAGCTTGGCTGTAGACAATGGATTGTGTGATCTGGTCTGGGTGAAAGCTGGAGACATGTAGGTAAGTATAGCGTTCAGTATGTTTCCGGTATAGGGTGGTGTTTATGTGACCATCACTTATTAGCACAGTAGTGTCCAGGAAGTGGATCTCTTGTGTGGACTGGTCCAGGCAGAGGTTGTAGGTGGGATGGAAATTGTTGAAATCATGGTGGAATTCCTCAAGGGTTTTCTTTTCCATGGGACCAGATGATGAAGATGTCATCAGTGTAGCACAAGTAGAGTAGGGGCATTAGGGGACGAGAGCTGAGGAAGCGTTGTTCTAAGTCAGCCATAAAAATGTTGGCATACTGTGGGGCCATGCGAGTACCCATAGCAGTGCCGCTGACTTGAAGGTAAACATTGTCCCCAAATGTGAAATAGTTATGGGTGAGGACAAAGTCACAAAGTTCAGCTGTGACATTATCGAGGATACTGTTCCTGATGGCTTGTAGTCCATCTTTGTGTGGAATGATGATGGAGCGTCTACATAGCCAGACAATCCTGCTGTCAGGGTGCCAATGCCTGAGATGATGGGGCATCCAGGATTTCCAGGTTTATGGATCTTGGGTAGCAGATACAATAACCCTGGTTGGGGTTCTAGGCTGTCTTATTGCCAAGGGATGGAGAAACTCAGCCAGCAGCAGGGAGTGCATAACACCGCCCTAGTGTGGGGGTGACAGCGCCTCCAAGATCCTGACACCCCTATTGGTTCCACTGCTGGTTGTTTTCCTTTTCCTGGGGGACTTTGGGCAAGTTGCTCCCCCCTCTAGGGCTCCGTCCCCAGCAGGCAAATGGGGATTTAATACCTTCCCGCTATTGGAAAGTGCTGGGAGAATCCCCCAGCCAAAGCTGCTCTGACAGCGCTAAGCAGCACCTGACCATTCAAGGTCAGAGCGCACTGCCCAGGAGGAGTGTTTGGCTCTGGGGTTTCACTTCAGCCCAGTCTAGAGAGAGGGGCCCAGCCATGGGGTTTGGATCAAGAAGACCAAGTCTCCAATTCATTAAGGGCGTTTTGAATTCCAGTCCTGAGCTCCAAAGTGCTTGGTGTCATTTGCACATTTTAGAAGCATGATCTCCACTCCATTTTCCAAATCATTCATGAAACTATTGAATAGTACCGGACCCCGGACTGATCCCTGCCGGACCCACGAGGTGCCCCCTCTCTGTTGGGCAGCCAAACCTGGAGAAGGGCCCTTGGAGTCTGGGCTTTCAACCAGCTCTGCACCCACATAACACTGATTGCATCTAGACCGCATTTCCCTTGTTTGCTTGTGAGAATGTCCTGCGGGACTGTGTCAAAAGCCTTAGTAACCCCAAGATAGATCCCATCTACTGTTTACCCACCTCCACTATGCCCGGAAACCTGCCAAAGAAGGAAAGAGGCTGGGTTTGGGATGATTTGTTCTTGACAAATCCATGCTCACTCGTCCTAAGAACCAAATTCTCCTGTAGGTGCTGCTGACAAACTGTTTAAGAATGTATTGCAGTATCTCTCCAGCTATGGAAGTGAGGCTAGCTAGTCTGTAAGTCCCAGGGGTCTCTTTGTTTCCCTTTCAAAGATAGGTCCTGTCTTGTTCATGGATGGGAAGATGTTCTTTTTCAGGGATCTCAGATGAGAACTGGGGCACAACGCCTGGTTTGTTAAGGCCACAAAAATGGAGGCAGGAACCTCTTTTCTCCTGCTGGCAAAGAACCCCAGGTACCTAAAAGACAGGGACTCACACCCCTGAACGGGATTTAGAAAAGGCAGTGGTCAAAAAGTTTGGCTCCGACCATTTCTTGTTTCCGCAGACTAGACATTTTAGCAAACTTTAGAATTCCTTGGTGCTAAACACCGTGAAACTCCCCTTTCTCCTTCACAGAGGGCTTTATCGCCCCTTATCTCACTCAGGCTCACGACTGCCCAGAGTTTGAGAACTGTCCCTGTTCCCATTGGGCAGATGGGGAGGAGCCTGAGGTATAGAGAAGGGAAGTGACCTGTCACCAGATGGATCAGACTGAACAGGTTTCACATCTCGAGGAGGCTCTTACCTTCTAAACAGGGATGGCTGTTTTCTAGTAAAATCACTAAAAGGGAAGGAGAAAACTCGAAAGAGGTTCCTCCTGGCGCTCACATCCGTGAACCCGAATACTCTCCCAGTCCTCAGAGAGAGACCTGGAGAAGGAGACTTGCTGAAGCAAAGCCACAGGGGTCTCTGAGGTTTCCCTGGCCCCTCGCCCCTGTCCTGCCTGGCTGATGTCAGCATCTCTCTGTGAGGTCACCACCTCCCCACCACCTTGGATCAATAGGCTGAGGTCCTGCCAAAGGCCTTTGTGATGTCACTGCCACACCCCTCCCTTGCTGGCCTAATGTCCTGCCCCTGGCCAGGCACTTTGGAGGTTTCAGCTACTCCCTGTGGATCACCCCACTCAAGGAGCGTTCGTTCTAGGCAGCAAGCCGGCTAGACAGGGAAACATCAGACGCTGCTCCCAATGCTACACTCAGTTTTTCAGAAATTAGTCGACTTTATGGCCAGAAGAGACCATTAGAGCATCTAATCTGACCCCCTGCATATCACAGGCCTCCTGTATGACACAAGAGCTACTTTTGGGGAAAAACACATTCCAGAAAGGCATCTAGTCTTCATTAAATGACATCAAGAGATGGAGAATCCACCACTTTCCTTGGTAGCTTGTTCCTGTGGTGAATCATCCTCGCTGTTGAATATTTGTGCCTTAGTTGTAATATGAATTTGTCTCTTTTCACCTTCCAGCCATTGGGTGTTGTTAGGCCTTTCTCTGCTCGATTCAAGAGCCCTTTAATACCCAATCTTTTCTCTCCATTAAGGCACTTCAACACTTTAATGAAGTCACCTTTCAATCTTCTTTTGATAAGCTAAACAGGTTGAGCTCTTTCAATAGCTCACTAGAAGGCATTTTTCCCCAGCCCTCAGAACATTTGGTGGCTCTTTGCTGCCCCAGCTCCAATTTCACAACATCTTTTTCAAAGGAGGACACCAAAACTAGAGGCTATTCCAGTATCAGTCTCACTGATTTCGTGTCACCTCCTGTGACGTTATTGACATAATCTGTAACCGTATAGATCACCGTTGCGACCGCTGTTCTATTTGTAGCCAATATTGTAGAAAGATTGTAGCGTAAGGGGTCTATGGAGAGGTTCTGATTGGCTCATTATAATTATGCTATTTCTAGATGTGTATCATTTTTATAGTTGACGTTATGAATTCCTGCTCATTTCCCCACTGGCTGGAGCATGGGTAGAGTGTGTCTGTGGTTAATGATGTTGCTATAGATTGTTCGTTTCCTGCCTTGGCAATTCAGACAGTCCCTTTTCCCAACATATCTCCAGCACATCATTAGTTCCAATAACAGGGGCAGCTTTTCTCTGGGGCACTGAGATTTTTTGGGGAGTTGGTGGCTCCTTTCTTTCCTCACCCTGGAGTAAACTCATAAGAACATAGGAACATAAGAAAGGCTGTACCGGGTCAGACCAAAGGTCCATCTAGCCCAGTATCTGTCTACCGACAGTGGCCAATGCCAGGTGCCCCAGAGGGAGTGAATCTAACAGGCAATGATCAAGTGATCTCTCTCCTGCCATCCATCACCATCCTCTGACGAACAGAGGCTAGGGACACTATTCTTACCTCAAAGAGAGACCTGGAGAAGGAGACTTGCTGCAGCAAAGCCACAGGGGTCTCTGAGGTTTCCCTGGCCCCTCGCCCCTGTCCTGCCTGGCTGATGTCAGCATCTCTCTGTGAGGTCACCACCTCCCCACCAATAGTTTGAGGTCCTGCAAAAAACCTTTGTGATGTCACTGCCACACCCCTCCCTTGCTGGCCTAATGTCCTGCCCCTAGCCAGGCACTTTGGAGGTTTGAGCTACTCCCTGTGGATCACCCCACTCAAGGAGCATTCGTTCTAGGCAGCAAGCCGGCTAGACAGGGAAACATCAGACACTGCTCCCAATGCTACACTCAGTTTTTCAGAAATTAGTCGACTTTACGGCCAGAAGAGACCATTAGAGCATCTAATCTGACCCCCTGCGTATCACAGGCCTCCTGTATGACACCATAGCAGGTGAGGGAGGGGGGCTGAGGAGGCGAGTGGGTGGGCAGTGGTGAGGGGGCGGGTGAGCCGGCAGAGAGCCAATATTCATAACTTCAACTACAAAAATGAAACACATCTAGAGATAGCATCATTATAATCAGCCAATCAGAACCTCTCCATAGACCCCTTACACGACAACCTTTCGACAATACTGGCTATAAATATAGAACAATTGTCGCAACGGTGATCTGTACAGTTACAGATTATGTCAATAACGTCACAGGAGGTGACACGGCATCAATGAGACTGATACTGGAATACTGCCTCCAATTTTGGTGTCCTCATTTGAAAAAGATGTTGTGAAATTGGAGCTGGGGCAGCAAAGAGCCACCAAAGGTTCTGAGGGCTGGAGAAAAATGCCTTCTAGTGAGCTATTGAAAGAGCTCAACCTGTTTAGCTTATCAAAAGAATATTGAAAGGTGACTTCATTGAAGTGTTGAAGTGCCTTCAGGGAGAGAAAAGATTTGGGAATTAAAGGGCTCTTGAATCAAGCAGAGAAAGGTATAACAAGACCCAATGGCTGGAAGATGAAAAGAGACAAATTCATATTACAACAAAGGCACAAATATTCAACAGCGAGGATGATTCACCACAGGAACAAGCTACCAAGGAAAATGGTGGATTCTCCATCTCCTGATGTCATTTCATGAAGACTAAATGCCTTTCTGGAATGTGTTTGTCCCAAAAGTAGCTCTTGTGTCATACAGGAGGCCTGTGATATGCAGGGAGTCAGATTAGATGCTCTAATGGTCTCTTCTGGCCATAAAGTCGACTAATTTCTGAAAAACTGAGTGTAGCATTGTGAGCAGCGTCTGATGTTTCCCTGTCCAGCCGGCTTGCTGCCTAGAACGAACGATCCTTGAGTGGGGTGAGCCACAGGGAGTAGCTCAAACCTCCAAAGTGCCTGGCCAGTGGCAGGACATTGGCACAGCAAGGGAGGGGTGTGGCAGTGACATCACAAAGGCCTTTTGCAGGACCTCAGACTATTGGTCAAAGGTGGTGGGGAGGTGGTGACCTCACAGAGAGATGCTGACATCAGCCAGGCAGGACCGGGGCGAGGGGCCAGGGAAACCTCAGAGACCCCTGTGGCTTTGCTCCTGCGAGTCTCCTTCTCCAGGTCTCTCTTTGAGGACTGAAAGAGTATTCGGGTTCACGGACGTGAGCGCCAGGAGGAACCTCTTTCGAGTTTTCTCCTTCCCTTTTAGTGATTTTACTAGAAAACAGCCGTCCCTGTTTAGAAGGTAAGAGCCTCCTGGAGGTTTGAAACCTGTTCAGTCTGATCCATCTGTTGCAGGGGAGTGCTCTGCAGCTCCCACTGTGGGAGGTCCACCCAAAAATGTGGGGCTGAAATAGTGCTCGGGCAATGATCCCCACCAGTGACCTGGGCCATCCTTTGGGCTCTCTGGTGAGAACCCTCAGCCTCCCGTCCTCAGTCTCTACCCTGATTGGCTGAGCAGGGGGTTATTGACAGGGAGGAGACTCAGGTCCTTGTTCTCTTTTAAGACCAAGGAAATAAGTCAGAACCAGTTCTGTGTTTGATGAATTTTGCTGCTTCTCTGCATTAATGGTCTCTGAGCAGTTCATGATTCTCTCTAACATTGCAGTTCTCCTGAGATACTTGCTGAATAATTACTGTCACTGTTGTTGGTCTGGAGCTCATCACAGAGCACTTTATTCAGGTCATTCAATGTCTGAAATTCAAGATCTGATGGTTAGTTTGTAAAAGCAGCAGAGAGTCCTGTGGCACCTTATAGACTAGCAGATGTTTTGGAGCATGAGCTTTCATGGGTGAATACCCACTTCGTCGGATGCATGTAGTGGAAATTTCCAGGGGCAGGTATATTGAAAATCAGGACTCTTGGGTCCTATTCCCAACTCTGCCACTGACTGGCTGTGTGACGTAAGACAAGTCAATTCTCCTTTCTCAGCCTTAGCTTCTCCCTCTTTCGAGTAGGGATAATAATGATCCGCTCTTGACTACCTCACGGTGGGTGGAGGCAGGGCCGGCTCTAGGTTTTTTGCTGCCCGAAGGAAAAAAAATTTTGGCTGCCCCCACCCCAGCCCTGGGCTCCCCCCCATAACCCTTGCTGCCTGAGCTCTGTCCCCCCCACCCGCACCCCCCTGCTGCCCCAGCTCTGGGCTCCCCCTTCCCCACCAGTGCTCCCTCACCCACACACCCTCTGCTGCCCCAGCCCTGGGCTCCCCTCCCCACACCTGCACCCTCCTTCTGCCCCTGCCCTGGGTCACTGGTAACTTGCTCCCAGGGTGGGTCATTCAGCAGGAATTATGGATGTGCACAGAACACAGACAGGACTGGTTCCCGCATGGTTACAGAACTGCAGTAAAGTGGAACAATTTTCAGCTTGTGTGATTGGAGGATATTTGGATCCATATTATAAGACTGTCCTCCATAAATGAGGAAAAGTTGAGGTGCCTTTATTATTCTCTGTTTCTATGGGGAATTTGCCAGTGCAATATCACCGTCTTCCTTTTAAACAAACAAAACTAGAAAAAAATGGCAATGGCTGTTGAAAAAAGCAATTCCAGTCCTAAAAACCACGGGGAAGCATTTCTTGCTCAATTTTATCTAGTAGGATGCCCCTGGAACAATGGGAGAGAGAAACCTGCATCACTGAAAGTGCAGCCATGGAGACACCACACAGCAGCCTTCCCTAGCAGGGGCAGGGGGGCGAGAAGGGACATCATCCGAGCTTCCTGCATCCAGGTCACTTTCCTCAGCCGGGCTGCGTCAGGGGAGGGCAGAGAGCAGCAGCTTCTGATGCTCCCCTCACAGCCCGGCCCAGGTGGGGAAAGTGACCAGGACGCAGGGAGCACATACTGTTGCTCCTCGCTCCCTCCCAGCCTCTGTGGGGCCACGGAGGAGCATTGGGGCAGGGGAGAGCAGTGAGCACCTTTGCATGGCCACACGGTGCCCTTTGACCCCTGGAGCCCTGGGCGGCTGCCGGGGGCCCCACCCCTAAGGCCGTCCGGGCTCCCCAGCACGAACAGCAGAGACACAGGGAGACTGGCCACCCACTGAGCAGAGGTAGCGTGGGCGGCTCGTAATGGAGGCTGGGAGGGGCTCAGCCTCCCCAAACTTTGCGTCGCCAAGGGGGCAGTGGGGCCCATGACTAGGGGCCCTGGCCAAATTGGGCCCCCGTGGGAAAGTCTCCCCCATGTCGGCCCCAGGGCTGGAGGAGCTCCCACTCCCTGCTACGGCCTGGGGGCTGCAGCAGGGGCACAGAGCTTCTCTGGTCTCGGGGCCGGGTAAAGGAGTGACAGGGTGGGGCCAGTGGGGGAAGGGGTGGAACAGAGGTGACAGTGGGTGGGGCCGTGGGTGGAAGGGGTGGAAGGGGGCGGAGCCACACACAGAAGTGGGGGGGGCATGGTTCCGGTGCTGGGGCCCCCGCACTTGTTCTCCCTTTCCCTGGGCTTTGGCATCACTAGCCCCTGCTTAGCGAGTAGGGGTCAGTGGTCCCCAAAATGTGGGGCATGACTCCTAGGGGGACACAGAGGAAGATTGATGGGGGCACCTCAGGGCCTGAGCCAGCCCCCATAGAGGGTAGGGAGGGAGCAACACTCAGCCCCACTCTGTCCCAGATCTTCCCCAACCCCACCCTCAGCCTGGGCCCCTGGCTCCCAGCCCAGCCTCAACCCCCTTAACCCAGCACCCCTCTCCCCAGCAAGCAACGGCCCCTCTCCCAGCCCCGGTTCTCGACCGCGGCTTCCGAGGGGCCACAGCCATGGATACGAGGGCGCAGTGTGAAATGTTTGGGGACCACTGGGTTAGGGTGACGTCCTCAATCACTTCTCTGCAGTCCAATGAAAGCGATTCCTCACCCACCCACCCCTCTGTCAGGACGGCCTAGGTACATTCCGCTGCCCTTCACTCGTACAGGAAGGAGAATAACATTTCATTGCACTCAATGCTAAAGTGATTTGTTACCCACCACCATCTGAAACTGGTCATTTTGGGGAAGCGGCCCCCTCATGCTGCATAGCTAGGCAGAGTAGGGGTGTCTGTGCAAACACGGCCTGTTCCTGAAGTCTTCCCCCAGCTCCTCACTAGATGTGAGGGGGGAGCTCATTCAGCCCCTGCTTACACTTAGTATTTAAAAACTCCTTAGTAGCCCTATCTCTGCTGGCCTTAGATTTCTCCTCCTGTCCACTTCTTGACAACTCAGATGAGGTGGCCGAGTGGTTAAGGTGATGGACTGCTAATCCATTGTGCTCTGCACGCATGGGTTCGAATCCCATCCTCATCGGATGCATTTAGTCTTCACTCTCCTTTATAGACAACCATCTCCCCATTTGGTACAATGACAGATCCAGCAATGTTGCTTCTGTTACCCAAAATTGGGCCAGATAGTAAGCTTAGGGAGGACTAATGACCCCACCCCCAGAGTTTGGCAGAAAGCAGCATGTTTATTATACTAACAGCTAAGCTCAAAAGAAGACATGGGGGGGGTCACACACTCACGCTCCCAGGACAGGCTCAGCACTGGAGATGTCAGGATTCTGTGCAAAGTAAGTGTCCCACAATGCCGCGATGGATGGTGCAATGAAGGTAAGTCTTCCTGAGGCACAATGAAATGCAACATGGTGAACCACTGGCCAGGTGGTCCGGGCGAAGGGCATTCACTGGAGGTACAAGCTTGTGAGTGACTCCTGAGCACAGGGCCCCTTCCCCTTTTAAGGACCTGCTCCTCATGGCCTGTGACTGGAGATGACTTGGCTGCATCTGGTGGGTCACACTCCACCTCAGCCAGTGTCCATGCTCTGGGTGTGTGAGTGCTGCCTAATGAGAGTCCCAGACACCTTGTCTATCTAGGAGCTCTTCTGCTCTGCCAGCTGTTCAACCAGCCCCTTCATCCCACAAGCATTGCGGGGGGGGGAGGGGAAGCCACTTCACAGGCATTCAGAGAGGGAGAGGAGCCGGGGCGGGGGAGGGGGAGTGTAACAGACCTTCTGGGCATACAGGTGATACGGAGCACACAGATCACTGCTGCTCCTACAACAGGGTAAGTTCTCAAGCAGCATGTTTCTTACTTTGCCCATCTGCCAATTTTGATGATTATCAATGGAAATATTTTGCCATTGGGTTGTGTATTTACACAGAAATTGACATTTACCCACAAATACATAATTCTTCCAGTCCTGCCTAGTCTGCAGTTGGTGGGTTTAGAGGGACACATTCACTCGCCCCACGCCCCAGGCCAGGCCTGTGCTCTCAACTTCCCACACTGCTGGGATCCTTCCCTGGTCTCCCCCCCGACCTCTGCCCCACCCCCACTGCTGGGATCCTCCCCACACTGTCCAACCCCTGCTGGCAGGATCCCTCCTGTTCCTTTCATGTCCTGTCTCCACTCTGGGCAAAAGCTCCGCACGGTTCCCACAGCGGAAGTTGAACCCAGGTCCCCTGGGTGAAAACCAGGAATCCTGCCCACTAGCCCATATGGGACTATTGGTGCATCTGACGAAGTGGGGATTCACCCACGAAAGCTCCTGCTCCAATACGTCTGTTAGTCTATAAGGTGCCACAGGACTCTTTGCTGCTGTTATTACTACAACTCTCTAAGCCAACCCCTCATGAGCGCAGCAAGGACTAGCGTGACCGGATGTCCTGATTTTGGGGCCTTTTTCTTATATAGGCTCCTATTACCCCCACTCCCTGTCCCGATTGTTCACATTTGCTGTCTGGTCACCCTAGCAGGGGCTGCACACAGGGCTGCATTAACCCTTCAGGTGCTGAGGTTTCCCTCTCTCCATCCCCACTGCCTGTGATCAGGAAACAGACATCAGGGCTCCCAGGGGCTGCACAGACCATGACTGAGATCGGGACCCCATATTGCACTAGGTGCTGTACAATCCCTGGCCAACACTGGACACCCAGGGGGTTCCCCTCAATTTCCCTGAGCCTCTGCTGCCCAACTGCTTCTGACTCCATCTGGATCACCCAGGAGCAGCGACAGGGTTTCTGGTGCCCTAGGCAAAATTTAGGGGACGGCATTTTGTGCGCTACCCACGGAGCGCACAGGAGCTTCCGGTTCCACTCCCATTGCGCTGCCGAAGAAGGACTCTCCGCCGAAATGCTGCAGGTGACAGCGGCAGTCATTGAGCTGCTCAATTGCCTGCTGCTGTTTCCGCGGCATGTTGGTGGAGGGTCCATCTTTGGTGGTGCAATGGGAGCGGAACCGGAAGCTCCCAGGTATCCCGTGGGGAGCGCACAAAATGCCACCCCCCGAATCCTGCCACCCTAGGCAACCGCTTAGGGTCGCCTAATGGAAGCGTCGACCCTGGGATCACCCCCCCCCCCGCAAAAAACCCACCTTTCCAAACAGTCCTTTTCCCACCCCCTAATTCTGCTTTCACACCCTGGGCCCATCTCCTCACTTCGTCCCTCCCCCCTTCCCCCCAGGTGAGCAGAGATGGAGGGAACTTCAGTGGCTGGAGCCAGCCCCAGCGAGCGCTGCAGCCCGCCCGGGTGGGGGGTGTTTGCAGACACAGGAAGGGAGCAGCTGGGAGCAGAGAGTGCTGGGAAGGAGGCAGGAGAACAAATCGCAGAGATGCAACACAGGCAGCTCCTGGGGGCGGGGCTCTGGCACAGGCCGGGGGCGGGGCAGCTCCTGGGGGCGGGGCTCTGGCACAGGCCGGGGGCGGGGCAGCTCCTGGGGGCGGGGCTCTGGCACAGGCCAGGGGCGGGGCAGCTCCTGGGGGCGGGGCTCTGGCACAGGCCGGGGGCAGGGCAGCTCCTGGGGGTGGGGCTCTGGCATATTGTGATGTGGAGCCCGGGTGGAGCAGCTGCTCCCTGGTGGCCACGTGCTGCCAGCAGCGCTGGAGCTGCCCGAGGAGCTGCTGTTCTCAGCTGCAGCCAGGCTCTGTCACAGGTGTGATGACACATTGTGCAACCCTCCCGTTTTGCAACCAGGTGCAGTTTATGCTGCGCAACGTGACCATCTGGGCCCCTGCTCAGGACTTGCTGCTGCCTGGTCCATGGGGCTGTGAATCAGGAGGGACAGGGTTTGTGGTCGAAAATACTCACATTCTGCTTCCTCCTGCCTAATGTGCCACATTGACCTATTGCAGGGATCTGGGGGGTTCTGCGTTTTAATTTAATTTTAAATGAAGCTTCTTAAGCATTTTAAAAACCTTATTTACTTTATATACAACAATAGTTTAGTTATATATTATAGACTTATAGAAAGAGACCTAAAAATATTAAAATGTATTACTGGCACGCGAAACCTTAAATCAGAGAGTCTAAATGAAAACTCGGCACAGCACTTCTGAAAGGTTGCCGAACCCTGATCTTTTGGAAGATTGAGGCATGCTCTTTCACTTTTCTGTGTATGAATACATGAAAAGGGAGGTAAGGTTTGGGGGTACAGAGCACACCCCTGACCTCAAGGTGATAACCAGAGTGGCCCCTTTCATTGGTCCGGGGATGGTTGTGCACTTGACACTGGTCCAGGGATGGTTGCAAATTGGGAGGGATGGGATTTGTGGTCGAAAACACTCACGATCTGCTTCCTCCTGGCTAATGTGCTGGCTTTCTACCTGTACCGAACCAGGCAGTTCAGGAAGTCCTTGCAACTATTCCTTGCATCAGCCAAGCGGATTAGGGGGCAACCAGTTTCCATCCAGCGCATTTCCTGCTGGATCACCTTGTGCATACGCACGTGTTACGACTTGGCAGGGGTTACCCCACCGCCTATAGTGAAGGCGCATTCTACGAGAGCGCAAGCCTCGTCGGCCGCCTATGTCACCCACGTCCCTATCCAGGACATATGTAGGGCTGCCACGTGGTCATCTGTCCACACTTTTTCCTCACACTATGCGATCGTCTCCCAAGCACAGGATGACGCCGGGTTTGGTAGGGTGGTACTCCGTCCTGATAACCCTTAAACTCCTACCCACCTCCATCAGATATAGCTTGGAGTCACCTACTGTGGAATACACAGGAGCAGTCACTCGAAGAAGAAAGGTCAGCTACCTGTTCCGTAACTGGCGTTCTTCGAGATGTGTTGCTCTTGTCTCATCCACATCCCAGCCTTCTTCCCCTCTGTCGGAGTTGTCTGCCAAGAAGGAACTGAGGGTGGGGGGAGTGCGCAGCTCCCCTTATAGTGCTATAGAGGCGCCACTCCAGGGGTTGCAGCAGTGCTCTAAAAACTTCCGGCACCGGTGCACGTGGCGAGCACGCACACCTACTGTGGACTAGACCGGGAGCAACACATCTCAAAGAACACCAGTTACGGAACAGGTAACTGTCCTTTTTAAAGGATGTCTAGATTTCATTCCTGTAGTAACAGAACTGGTGATAGGAAAGCAGGAAGAGGGGGGGGGGGTTGTGTGTGTACAGCTTAAATTGGTTAAATAGTCTCACTTTCAGTACTCAGTGTTTCAAAAATGTTAGCCTGCCAACCTGTGTCATAGAGATGTCTTCTGTTTTTTTTAAAAAAAACATGAATAAAGCTACTTTAAGGGAAATTACTGCTTTGTCCAATCCTGAAGAGCTATGAGATCTTTGCTCACCAATTCTCATAAAACTTGTATTTGTTATGCCTTTTTGGTGACTTTAGTATTATGATCTATTATAAATAAAGTGCATTTCACTGATTGATTTTAAAATGAAATTAGTAACTGGAAAAATGGCCAGTATTTTTTTAAAACCTGTGACAATTATAAGCTACTGTATTCTGTCATTTAGTTTCTAGAATCAAAAGTATATCTAAGTATAATCTAAAGTTCTCCTGCAAAATGCCAGCTGTGCAAATCCTCCTGTGGCTGGATCATTCTTGGGTTTTTATTTTAAGTACAAAATAAATACGTATAACAAATTTAAACGTATCCAATTAGTAATTCGATATGTTGGGTGGTGCCTCTTTTTATGTGTTTGCTCCCCTGATGTTAGAGCCTGGCTATGCCACTGCTGTAGAGGGCTCATCACCCAGCAGCTGGGGGCCACCATGCGGGCTCAGCAGGGCTGCTGGCCACAGGGCCAATGGGTGTGGGTGGGCTGGGTGGGATCTCGGGCATCACGTCTCAGGGATCTGCCCCGCTCCCCAGCACTGCTCCAGCTCTGAGCTGTCTCCACTGCCTGGGACCTGTGTAGCCCCACCTGCCTCCCCAGGGGAAGAGCCACCTGGGACTGGTGCAGAGGCTGGGCCAGTCTCAGCCACTCACAGGGGAGGCAGAGGGAGGCTCAGCTGGGTCCTGAGGGAGCCTGCCCCGGGTAGGCTCTGCTCCTGCTCCAGCCTGGCTGCTTCCACCACTCCCAAGGGGCCGGAGTTCTCCTGCCCCAGGACCAGCTCTGGCTGCGCTGCCATCTCAGCCTGGCAGACACAGTCACCTCCCATCAGGGCTGGCTACTGTGGCTGGGGGTTAGGGTGTGGGAGAGTAGGTCTCTAGTGGGTCTGCGGGGTGCTGGGCAGTGGGGGGTAGGGAGATCTGTGTGTGTTGGGGGGCTGTCAGTGGGGGAGATCTGTGTGTGTGTGGGTGCTGGGAAGTGTGGGGGGTCTGTGTGGGGCACTGTGCAGTTGTGGTGGGGGGCACTGGACAGTGAGGGGATCTGTAGGGGGGCTCTGGATGGGAAGGGGCAGGGCCCTGCAGTTGTGGGAGGGCTATGGGGGTCTTCAGCTGAGAGGCACTGGTCAGTGAGGATCTGTGGGGGGCTTCTGAGTGGGTGGGGGAGTGATCTGGGAGGGCACCGGACAGGGGGGTTTGTGGGGGTCTCTGGGTGGTGCGGCGCTGGGTGTAAGGAGTCGGAGGGGTGCCGGGCAGGGGGTTTGCGGGGGTCTCTGGGCGGTGCGGCGCTGGGCGTAGGGAGTTGGAGGGGTGCCGGGCAGGGGGTTTGTGGGGGTCTCTGGGTGGTGCGGCGCTGGGCGTAGGGAGCCGGAGGGGTGCTGGGCAGGGGGTTTGCGGGGGTCTCTGGGCGGTGCGGCGCTGGGTGTAGGGAGTTGGAGGGGTGCCGGGCAGGGGGCTGGTGGGGGTCTCTGGGTGGTGCGGCGCTGGGCGTCGGGCGGGGGGGGGGTGCTGGGCAGGGGTTTGGGGGTCTCTGGGGGGTGCGGCTCTGGGCGTAGGGAGCCGGAGGGGTGCTGGGCAGGGGGTGCGTGGGGGTCTCTGGGTGGTGCGGCGCTGGGCGTAGGGAGCCGGAGGGGTGCTGGGCAGGATGTAGCATGGTGCAGCATGGGCCTGCCCCCAAGGGGAAGAAGCACGATGGCAGTGCAGGGCTGGGCTGGACAGTGTGGGTCTGGCAGCTCCCGGTTTGTAAACAGTGCCCTTGTACTGGGCTGGGGGGAGTGGGGCTGTCCCTGCCGTGCCATGATCCAGCTCCCGTTGCCCCAGGCCAGCCCCTCGCTCTGAGGACTCTGCCCCCTGCCCCATGTCCCCATTTCCCCCATGGGGGCCCACAGATATGTTTAGCACCGGGCCCACAAAAGGTTAATCCGGCCCTGTTTGGGGTGCAGGCTCTGGGAGGGAGTTGGGGGGCGGGAGGGTTGCAGGCTATGGGGAGGTTGAGTGAGGGGTGCAGGCTCTGACCTGGGGCAGGGGATTGGGGTGCAGGGGGGGTGCAGACAGGTGGGCTCTGGGAGGGAGTTGGGGGCGGAGGGTTGCAGGCTATGGGGAGGTTGAGTGAGGGTGCAGGCTCTGAGCTGGGGCAGGGATGGGGTGCAGGGGTGCGGACACGCGGGCTCTGGGAGGGAGTTGGGGGTGGGAGGGTTGCAGGCTATGGGGAGGTTGAGTGAGGGTGCAGTCTCCGAGCTGGGGCAGGGGATTGGGGGGCAGGAGGGCTGCAGGCTATGGGGAGGTTGAGTGAGGGGTGCAGGCTCTGACCTGGGGCAGGGATTGGGGTACAGGGGTGCAGGCACGCGGGCTCTGGGAGGGCGTTGGGGGCAGGAGAGTTGCAGGCTACGGGAGGTTGAGTGAGGGGGCAGGCTCTGACCTGGGGCAGGGATGGGGTGCAGGGGGTGCAGACACACGGGCTTGGGGGAGTTGGGGGCGGGAGGGGTGCAGGCTATGGGGAAAAGCTGAGTGCGGGAAAAGCTTCAGTCGGCGCTCACACCTTATCAGACATCAGAGAATCCACACAGGAGAGCAGCCCTACACATGCTCTGAGTGCGGGAAAAGTTTCATTGAGCACTCAGACTTTGTCAGACATCCTAGAATCCACAGTGGAGAGAGACCCTACACATGCTCTACATTTGGGAAAAGCTTCAATCAGATGTCATTCCCTATTAGAGATCAGAAAATCCAAATGGGAGAGAACTGTAAGAAATGCCTTTATTAGGGCTTCCCAAAGATTTGTTTTAAAAAAAAATCACATTTGCTAATTCCAATATAGTGATCTTTGCACCATCTTCACTGTGGTCTCTCAGCTCTGCCAGATGAGTTGCCTGCTTCTGCCTTTTGCAGTTCACCCCTCTTTGGGGTCAGTCCTGTGATCTTTTCTATCAGCTCCTTCCCTTTTGACTTGTAGGAGAGTGTGTCCCTCCAGCCAGGAATTTCATCAGCTCCAGGTGGGGGAGAGAGGGTTGATGCCAACAAGCTACTCTGAGGCAAAAGTTACCTGTGCCTTACATCCACTAGGACTGTACATGGAATTGGGTGCTCAAGTTAGTGATTTTGGTGTAAAAAGACAATTATAGTTGTAGAGCAGAAGCAGCCCAGGGAGTGAACCTAACAGACAATGATCAAGTGATCTCTCTCCTGCCATCCATCTCCACTCTCTGACAAACAGAGGCTAGGGACACCATTCCTTACCCATCCTGGCTAATAGCCATTAATGGACTTAACCTCCATGAATTTATCCAGTTTTCTTTTAAACCTTGTTATAGTCCTAGCCTTCACACCCTCCTCAGGTGAGTTCCACAGGTTAACGGTGCGCTGTGTGAAGAAGAACTTCCTTTTATTTGTTTTAAACCAGCTGCCTATTAATTTCATTTGGTGGCCCCTAGTTCTTGTATTATGGGAGTAAGTAAATAACCTTTCCTTATCTACTTTCTCCACATCATTCATGATTTTATATACCTCTATCATATTCCCTCTTAGTCTCCTCTTTTCCAAGTTGAAAAGCCCTAGCCTCTTTAATCTCTCCTCATATGGGACCCGTTCCAAACCCCTAATCATTTTAATTGCCCTTCTCTGAACCTTTTCTAATGCCAGTATATCTTTTTTGAGATGAGACGACCACATCTGTACATAGTATTCAAGATGTGGGCGTACCATGGAGTTATATAAGGGTAATAATATAGTCAGTCTTATTCTCTATCCCCTTTTTAATGATTCCTAACATCCTGTTTGCTTTTTTGACCGCCTCTGCACACTGCGTGGACATCTTCAGAGAACTATCCACGATGACTCCAAGATCTTTTTCCTGATTTGTTGTAGCTAAATCAGTCCCCATTATATTTTATGTATAATTGGAGTTATTTTTTCCAGTGTGCATTACTTTACATTTATCCACATTAAATTTCATTTGCCATTTTGTTGCCCAATCACTTAGTTTTGTGAGCTCTTTTTTAAGTTCTTCACACTCTGCTTTGGTCTTAACTATCTTGAGCAGTTTAGAATCATCTGCAAACTTTGCCACCTCACTGTTTACCCCTTTCTCCAGATCGTTTATGAATAAGGTGAATAGGATTGGTCCTAGGACTGACCCTTGGGGAACACCACTAGTTACCCCTCTCCATTCTGAGAATTTACCATTAATTCCTACCCTTTGTTCCCTGTCTTTTAACCAGTTCTTAATCCTTGAAAGGACCTTCCCTTTTATCCCATGACAATTTAATTTATGTAAGAGCCTTTGGCGAGGGACCTTGTCAAAGGCTTTCTGGAAATCTAAGTACACTATGTCCACTGGATCCCCCTTGTCCACATGTTTGTTGACCCCCTCAAAGAACTCTAATAGATTAGTAAGACATGATTTCCCTTTACAGAAACCGTGTTGACTTTTGCCCAACAATTTATGTTCTTCTATGTGTCTGACAATTTTATTCTTTACTATTGTTTCAACTAATTTGCCCGGTACCGATGTTAGACTAATTGCCGGGATCACCTCTAGAGCCCTTTTTAAATATTGGCGTTACATTAGCTAACTTCCAGTCATTGGGTACCGAAGCCGATTCAAAGGACAGGTTACAAACCATAGTTAATAGTTCCGCAACTTCACATTTGAGTTCTTTCAGAACTCTTGGGTGAATGCCATCTGGTCCTGGTGCCTTGTTAATGTTGAGTTTATCAATTAATTCCAAAACTACCTCTAGTGACACTTCAGTCTGTGACAGTTCCTCAGATTTGTCACCTACAATTTGGCAATGTTTATGCTCCTTTCTAGGATTTGACTTCCACTTTTTAAAGGAAGTCTTTTTGTCTCTTACTGCTTCTTTTACATGGTTGTTAAGCCCCGGTGGCTCTTTTTTAGTTCTTTTACTGTCTTTCTTAAATTGGGGTATACATTTAAGTTGGGCCTCTATTATGGTGTCGTTAAAAAGTGTCCATGCAGCTTGCAGGAATTTCACTTTGGTCACTGTACCTTTTAATTTCTGTTTAACTAACCCCCTCATTTTGTATAGTTCCCCTTTTTTAAATTAAATGCCACAGCGTTGGGCTGTTGAGATGTTCTTCCCACCACAGGGATGTTAAATATTATTATATTATGCCGTTTATTTCGAGCAACTGCAGTTATTCGGGAGAGTACAGACAGGCAGAGTTTCCCCTCCCGAGGTAGGTCTCGGTTAGATAAACAAATAAGGCAAGCATTTATACCTTTTGCGACATACACTGAGGCGCAACAACTGCATTTTGTTTGTACATATTCCTTTCTGATAGCTTACTTCTCTCAGCAATTTCTGCTACAATCTGCATTCTATTCTTATCTAACACAAGGTTGAAAACCAGCATCTCTTACTGTTCTTTTCCGCTCGCCCACGCCCTGCTTGGAAGTCTCCCGTTATTAGCTGATAGTTAGCCTGGTAAATATCAAGTCCCTGAGAAAACACAGTTATACGAAGCAAAACAAAATCACAAACAGAAATGTCATTGGAAATTCAAAAATTAAAAAGGAAAATGCAATTCCCATCACTTCATTGTATCTGGGCCATTCCTGTGTCGAGAGTACCCGCTAAGGGCCCTGTGTGCTTATGGGAAACCTGGAGGAACTCATAGCAGAGCCTGCACATGAAACTCAACTGCTCCCAGGTGCCGCAGTAAAACCCTTTCCCTGCTTTGATGTTGATGATTTTATGAAAATATGCTAATGAGTGTGAATATAATGTAACTGGAACATGCTTCATGCAAAAGGTCTCTTGTGCAGTATCATTACAAAGCTTATTATCTACTGTGTGTGTTCAGCCTATTTGTATGAACCGATCATTCCTGTATCTGAAGCTAGAAATATGAGCTATAACTCTGAGGTCCTGTTGTAATGATGCAAAGTGTGGGCCATTAACAGTGGTTTGGACTCCTGATGGCTCCCATTAACCAGGACAATTGACTGGAGATGGCTCTGTCCTGCACCATCTGTGAGTCAGGCCAGGAACAATGAAGGCTTGGGGTCTCACAGGTCATGTCACCTGGTACAGGAATCCATCTTAAACCTGGGGCTTTTCCCCAGGATGTAGTAATGAATCAAGCCAAGTCCGTCAGTCTATCCCAGTGGAGCGCCTCAAGCGGGGGTTACATAAATCATTCTATTATGCGCATGTGCTAACATAATCCAACTACTTCGCCCCCTGATTGGTGCTTCATCCCTTGCGTATCCCAATGGTATGCACCTGGTCAGCGCTTTATCTATGAGTCTCCTGATTGAGTGTGGGGGCGTGGGAACCACTTCAGCTTAAGAAGTGTAACATTCCTACATCCCCTCCTTTTCTGTTTTGTCGACCCGTGCCTGGTCCGCATGTTTCATGATTCTATGGGCATACATGACGGCTTGGAATGTAGGCAGGGGTTTGCGCCGACAGGGTGTAAAACACATCCTAATATTATTAGGAATACACTGGGCAAAGCAACAAAAACCAATCAAGCAGGCGATAACAATCAAAGCATATTACAAAACAATTCAAACCCATCCCATGGATGGCAGCCAAAAAGATGTACTCAGCCCAACTAAAAAGGCTGACATTGGCATTACATCCTAATCTCATGGGGGTTAAGCTTTGCTGGCATTGGGTACGGGTCTCATTAATTTGGGAGCCAATCAACATTGGCCTCATGGGGAGTATTAATATAAATCTACTTAAGCAACATTAAGCTTCTAAAATATTGGCCAAAATATAATTAAAGGTCCTCTGACCACATGTAAAAAACCAACCCTCCGGTAACGCGATGTGCCCGTAATTGCTGGACACATTTTGAAAGCGCGTACAATTCCATCCTGGGGTACCCACCCGCAAGCATCCTTTTGGGGGCTTGTGACGTGTGCAATTAACCATCCGTGCACAGGTCAATTTGGCGTAATTGGCTACCCATGGGGTAAAAAAAACAAGGCACTTGCAAATTTCACATAAGTGGCTTGGCCCCATTGGCTCATTAAATAATATTGAACCTCGGTGGCATTTATAAAAATTAAACATCCCTGTTACATGTGCAGCATCGCCTGGTGCCTTATATACTGGGACCAGGCAGGTGCCCAACAGGCCATGCATCTCAGGGGCCTGCTGTAAACAAAAGAAAAATCAATTGGCAAGGATCACAAATCAAGCCCATATATTATAACACATACGGCTATGCAATTTGGGTTTGGCCCTAGCCTGTAACACACAAAAACACAACAATATGGTAAAAAATTTAGCAATCAAACAAGCAAAGATAACAGCAGTAAAATTCTCGGGGATAGGCTTGGCCTTGTTATTCTCCAGCATGAGCTGAGCCTGCTGCGCCAGTCGTTTCACCTGCCCCCAGGTAACCTTTGGTGCCGTCTTTATGGCTTGGCACACTGGAAAGGTCTCGGTTAGGGTCAGATTGAAGTTGGGTATCGGGTTCTTGAGGCTTTAATGCCACGTCATTGTGCCACGGTCTCACATTCTTGGCAGGGACCCACAACGGACCTGTGGGAGTAAGCACAGCGGCATGCCCCTGTCCCCAAATTCTCAATGGAACGGGGCCATACCAATTAGGGTCTGGGCTCTGCCTATTTTTGACAGATGGGCATGGGAGCGGGGTTTCCATCTTAAATGTCATTCAGTGGCTGTAAGATTCTGAAAGATATTTAAAATATTTAGGGTAAACAATACTATCGCTAATTAATTTTGCTTGGCTCCCATGATTGGCCCATCATCCCCCACTGTTTTATTTTGCTTTTTGTAGGTACTCTTTAAGTGTATAATAGATCCATTCCACAATGGCTTGACCTGTGGAGTTATACAAAATACCAAAAATGTGGTTAATTTGCCACTGCGTGCAAAAATCTGAAAATCTGTAAAAAATGTAGATATTTCCAGAAAAAAAAAAGGGGGATAAAGCGTGACATCCATTTGCCAAATTTAATTAAATAAAAGGCCACGGGGATCAACACCCAATTCGGGGCAATGAAAAAAAACTTGGACAATAATTACAAATTAAAACAATACATTGGGCTTAAATTAAAGGGATCATTAAAATACTTCACTAAAAATTTAGCATTTTAATAAAAAAATGCATGACTATCGATGGCATTCAAAAACCAAATTGGGTTAACTGAAACGCCAAAACAAAAAAAACCCACACCCCTGACTAAGTCACGGACACCGCTTACAAAAACTGAAACTTGGCGGACAGCCAAGAGAAAGGGGGGGGGGTTTAGCGAACAGCCAAAAAAAGCTGCAATGAAAACGGCAGGACTCGGCCAGGCAATAGCAAAATATATTAGCCAAAAGAAAAGGGAAAAATCACCATCTGGGCCCATGAGTCCCCTTAATACAGCTATTTTGGCATATAAGCCCAAATCTAAACATAATTTTTTTCCCACATAATCACTATCTATTACCCTGGGGACTATCTAAATACCATATTTTCCGGCATGGGAATGAGGGAGGATTAACCCCATCATGCCCGGGGGCAGGGGTCCAAAAAATCAAATAAAAACCACCACCACCTCCCTGGGAAAAATAAGCTCCCTATCTTTAAAACAAGGAAAAATCATTAAAAAAATCTTTAAAACCTATTATCATAAGCTAATAATCATATGGAATAAAACTGGGATTTGGGGTTCCACACTGCAGGGGTCTCATGGGTTAAATACAAACATTAATCACTCTAAAATCATGGAGCATTCGCCATTTACCAGATCTTTACTTGATAACCAAAACAGGCGAATTCCAGGGGCTAGTGGATTTTTCCACATTGCCCACCTGGTATTGTTCCTCACATAAGTGATACAATGCAAAAGCTTCTCTTGGGGCAGTGGCCACTATTCCACCCACACAGGGGTACTGGTTAACCATACAAGGGAAAGGGCAGTAAACTCAATCATGAATGGTAAAATGTGAACACAATGAGTTAACTAAAAAAGCTAAATCAATCAAAACACCATTAGCTGCTAAAACTTGGCGGACATCTAAAAAAAAAAAAGGGGGGCTTAACTACACCCAAACACAAGCGACAAAACTTGGCCAGGCACTAACAGCCTGGCCTCAATCATAAACAGTAAAATGTAATAACAAGTCTCTTCCCATAGGGATACAGCAATATCCATGATATAGGGTTTAAGGAAAATCTCCTTTCCCCTTCTCTCAAAGTCATAGCAATCCATCGGGTGCTTTGTTGAGCAGCCTGCAATCTGCCCACTCCCAAATGGCTGGCACTTTAAACCTGTCCCAGGTGAATGGCCACTGCCAAGCGGAGATGACTGTAACGTCAGCTCCAGTATCCGCCAGTCCCTCAAGGGGGATACCGATAAGCGAGTTTCCTTATTAATTCCCACAGGGCATCAGGATTATCTGCCTGCTCTCGTATAGCGGCGAACTGTCCTGCTCCATACAATTGCTCGGGAGTATGGGCCCCCCCCCAATGCCTTCTTATGGCGTTCGATTTCTTTCTGCAGCCGCTGTATTTCTTTCTTGTGATGATTAATTTCTTCTAACATGCCTCGGGTAAAGGTGGATTCCAATTCAGACTCAGTAACTACTTGTCTTGCCTCTCGGAGAACAGGATAGGGGAGGGCTGTGATTTCCACTTCCACCTCCCCCTCTGCGTTGCCTGGGCGATGTGTTACTGGGAAGGCAGCCAGTAGCTCCGTTATCTCTGTGGAGCTCTGTTCTGTCTCCTTGCTACTCAATTCTCCCTCGCTGCTCAATTCTCCCTTCTCTGTGGAGCTCTGTTCTTTCTCCTTGCTGCTCAATTCTCCCTCGCTGCTCAATTCTCCCATCTCCTCCCTGTGTATCATTGCCTGAAAAGGGGACGGCCAAAGATTTGGCCATGAAGAGCCATCTGTACCCAGACATGCATCATGGCATTCGGGTACCGCCTCAAGCGGCATGGGAGGCAAGATCCGAGGGTAAGGAGGGAGGGCCGAAGGCGCGGGGGTGAGAAGGATAGCCCTGGATAATGCTCCAACTCTGATTGAATCCAGAGCCTCTGTACATCGCTGCCAAAGCAGGAGCCATTGCACCGCAGCTCTAGGCTCTGCGTGCAGTGTTGCCCCTATCTTTATCCAATCTTCTACTGACAGTGACCCGTGATCCGGGTACCAAGGACATTGGCGATTGATTTCAATTAATAGCTTTTCTAACTGACCCAGAAACTGGCCTGCCAGTCTGTCGTGTAATATTTTGCAGCTTTTTTGCATGAAACTTCTGCTGAGCTGACAATTGCCCCCCCATACTCACGAAATGGGGCTATTCAGCGAGGGTTGATGCATCGGGGGCTATTCCAGCCGGTGAGCAGGGGGGTATCACGTCGGGGTCACCAGATGTAGTAATGAATCAAGCCAAGTCCGTCAGTCAATCCCAGTGGAGCGCCTCAAGCGGGTTTTCCACGTCTTTATTATAATGGTTACATAAATCATTCTATTATGCGCATGTGCTAACATAATCCAACTACTTCGCCCCCTCCCCTAATTGGTGCTTCATCCCTTGTGTATCCCAATGGTATGCACCTGGTCAGCGCTTTATCTATGAGTCTCCTGATTGAGTGTGGGGGCGTGGGAACCACTTCAGCTTAAGAAGTGTAACATTCCTACACCAGGAGAGAGACAAAAGATTCCTGCCTTGTACCAAAGCTGTATAAGGGGGTGGAACAGAAGAAAGGTGGCTGCAGTCATGAGAAATCCCCTAGCTACCACCTGAGCTGGAACAAGGACTATACCAGGTGCAAAGATTGGGCCCAGACAAGAAATAAATCTAGTCTGCAAAAAAAGCTTGTTGGAAGATCTCTGAGGGTGAGATTTTATCTGTATTGAGTTTCATACTGTATTAGTCTTAGACTTGCATGTTTTTGTTTTATTTTGCTCTATGGAGAATACAAACTCCACAGAGAAGGAAAAGTTAATGCCTTAGAAAAATCTGTGTGTGTTAGAGTGTCTAGGAACCACTCTTCTATAGCTTCTTTTCTCTGATTTCCTTTAGAAAATCTGAAGCAGGAGCAGAAAACCATTGTCTTTTCTGAGGTGTGAGCTCAGGACCTACTGAGTATGAGACTGACATGCTGCCAACTATGCTAAGAAGGCCCAGGAAAATGTTTAGGCTCAGTGCATATAGGATCCTCCTACAGCAGTGACTGGGGCAGGGAAGGAGCTGGAAGAAGCAGAGAGATCTGGTGCCCACAGACCTGTCCTGGCATCTTTCTCAGCAGCAAAGAAATCAATTTGCCCTTCCAGTGAACAATCTGCTGGAACTAATGGCAGCACAGGGCGATGTTTCTAAAGTATGCACCCACCTCTACATTTTAGAACTTACTCTCCTTTTTCTAGTATAGCACTTTGTATATGAATTAGTCAAAACAAACCACACAGGTAAGAGAAACAAGGGCTTGAGAGAAAGCTTGAACTCATAACCCCAACAGATAGCCCTCTGCACTAACCAGTTGCACCCTGAAGATGTTTTTTAAACACATTTGGGAAGCAGGCAGTTATTAGTCTCTGTGGTTCACACCTTTGCCTGGTAATTGAAAGGCTGCTGGTTCAAACTTAACTCAAGATGCGGCTTTTCAGCGATGAGACTCCAGTACATTTTAACAGGAAGAAAATCTCTATTCTGGCTTTGCCCCATTAGACTCCTTCTGCCCATCTTCTCCCCCTCCCCCAGTCTCTTTTCTTCCTCACTGGGGCCATGCAGAGAGGAGCCCCAGTCAGTCTCTGTCACAGAGAGTCTGTATCCCATAAAGGGAGGGAGGGGTCTCTCTAAAACATTGATAATGGGGAGGGGAGTGGTGCATGTTGTTAGGGGGAGACAGGATGGAGAACTAACAGTGGGGCACAGAGAGATTCCTCCAGATTTGGTAGAACCCCTGCTGCCCCCCATCAGCCAGCTGTGAGAAGAACAACTGTGGTGGGGGGGGGGGGTCTCCACATGCTGCCCCCGCCCCAACTGCCAACTGTGGCAATGGGAGCTGCAGGGTTGGAGTCTGCGGGCAGCGATGCGCACAGATGCCCCCGGCCCTCCAGCTTAGGGGCTTTCGGGAGATGCCTGAGGTAAATGCTGCACCCTCACCCTCTCCTGCAACCTCCTGCCCCAGCCCAGACCCCACACCTGCACCCAAACTCCCTCCAAGAGCCTGCCCCCCACACTGCCTCCTTCACCACAACCCCCTGACCCTGCACCCAAACTCTCCCAGAGCCCAACCCCTCTCCCTCCCACAACCAAACTCCTTCCCAGAGCCTTACACGGGTGTGTGTGGCAGGTGGGCAGGACTTGGTCCCATTCTGGGCACCACCAAAAATTATACAAACCTGCCACCCCTGTCCAGCCCAACCTTCTGCTGATGCACCTCAGCCCACACCCGTGCAGGGTTTGAAGCTTTCATTGCTTAAATTCCAGGACGTGGAGGGATTTCAGCTCCCCTTTGCCCAGAGGGAACCTTTACCCCACTCCTAACTGGGTTCTTGTCCATGGGATCACTGTAGGGGGGCTGGGTCCCTCGGTGTCTTTTCTCTCTCTAGGATAGGCCAGGGTGCAATAACTGGGGCATCTGAGCACCGAGGACCTTCTGTGGGGCTGCCATTCCCCTTCCCCTTCTGTGGTCCCATCTGCCATTGACTCCAGCCTTTTTTCTATCCATCGTCAGCACCATCCCAAGCCAGCAGCACTCGAATCAAAAAGACAGAGTCCTGTGGCACCTTACAGACTAACAGACGTATTGGCGCATAAGCTTCCGTGGGTGAATCCCACTTCGTCAGGTGAATGTAGTGGAAATTTGCAGGGGCAGGTATAAGTATGCAGGCAAGAACCAGTCTAGAGATAAGGAGGTTAGTTCAATCAGGGAGGATGAGACCCTCTTCTAGCAGTTGAGATGTGATCACCAAGGGAGGAGAAACTGCTTTTGTAGTTGGCTAGCCAGGCACAGAATTCCCACTCCATTCATCTGACGAAGTGGGGATTCACCCATGAAAGCTCATGCGCCAATACGTCTGTTAGTCTAGAAGGCGCCACAGGATTCTGTCGCCTTTTACAGCTCCAGACTAACACGGCCACCCCTCTGATACTCAAAAAGACAGTGTCCCCTGCTGGGAGTAAATCACTGACCTCTCTCCTCCCTGAGCACTGACTGCCCCTCTGTTTCCTTGCCTCTCAGGCTGTGCAGATGGGACCTTTCCCTCCAGTGCTGGAGGATTCACCCTTCTCATCTACCATTGTCCCAAGCAGCACAGTGGGTGGGAATCTTAAACGTACCGAGGTGACTTAGGAGCAGAACCCCCCCCCGACCTTCCATGCAATTGTCACTTGCCCCTCACTGAGCAGGACTGAAACTGGTGCAGGGAGACTGGTGGGCCACATCCCCTCTGGGCATGAGCAAAGCAGCAGGGTGAAAAAAAGGATAATGGAAATGCTGGGGATTGAACCCAGGGCCTCATACACACAAAGCATGTGCTCAACCACTGAGCTACATCCCCTAGCAGGTTGTGTTTGCTATGGGTTACACTCAGAGCCCTCCTGTTTCCAGAGCATCCAGTGACCTATAAGCTTCATGAGAAGCCCATTCCCCTCTCTGAGGACCAATCCTGCTCTCCTGGAGGTGACTTATTCATAGGGGTCACTTTTCAGCAGGGCCAGATTCTATGTGTGGGGCAGAGAGAGTGGGTGCCCTGGTCTCAGGGTGCAGAGATACACTCAGCCATCTCCCCTGCATTGGGTTGGGGGTGCTGCAATCCCCTGCTGCAAGGTCATAGTGGGGGATGCTGTGAGGCCCTGGTGGCAGCAGTGGTGTGGGAAGCGCCAGGTATTTCTAGGATCTGCTATTTCCACCTGCCTGTGAAGTCCAGCTTTCCCCAGCACATTCACTGCGGTGCAATTGGGTCACTATTTCCATGGCTGAACAGCAAAGAATGGCTCCCAGTTTCCCTTCTATCGGAAGCAGGATTAGCCTGTGTCAGTGCTTAATGAGGTGGATCTTGTAGATTGTTATTCATTCCCCAACTTGACAATTCACACAGTCCCTTTCCCAGGCAGATTCCCAGCACCTCAGTGATCCTGGTAGCAGGGTTGGGTCCTGAGATTTTCAGGGTTCTTTCCCCCTCCACCTGGAGTGAACTCAGCTTTTTCCCCATCCCAGACAATCCATGAAATAGCAGCAGCAGCATAAAGAAAGAGGGGAGGGAACATCTCACGGCCAGGGCTGGATGTGCCCAGAGCCCCCTGCTTGTCCATTGTTTCCATGGAATTTGGCCTCCTGCTTTGCACAAGGGACAGAGAAAGATCTTGCTGTTCCTGTGTCTGTGCAAAGTAAATTGTGCTTCTGTATGAAAGAGGCGGGAAATGGCCCCAATGATGGGGCAATAGCCTCAGGGTTAAGAGCAAAGGACAATGATGGGAAGGCTCACAATTGACTCAGTAGTTGCATACAAAGGTGCACGTTTGGCAGTTACGCTGGGAAATTGTGGCTCCTTCTCAGGCTCAGGTTGGCCACCCCGGTCTAGATGTAGAAGTTACAACATTTAAACTTGAAAGATGTGCCAATTTCCCCATCATTTCACACCTTTACACCCAAACACGATGACTTTCTGAATGAACCCTCCTCGTTCAGCCAGAAGATCTTGGGGTGGATGTAGGAGTCACTGGGTAAAATTCTCTGGACTCTGTTCTGAATCAGGTCAGAGCAGAGGTACCTACTGATCTAGTCTGGCTGTAAAATCTATATATCAACACCCAATATGGTGTGAAATTAATCCTCAGAAATGGCTGTTCCCCACCCAGACCCCAGCAAAGGGCTCCCCAGGGAAGGGGGCTGTTGAGGAAGGAAAGAAGAGAGACGTCCTTCTCCCCCTGGAGGAACTGGGCTCTGCGCTTTGGACAGAAAGGAGGGGAAGGAAATGGCCACACGATGGCAGCAGAACCTAAGAAATGAAACACAATAGGCTTATGTCCACACTGCAATGAAACACCCAGGGCTGCCCCATACCAGCTCAGGCTCCCGGGGCTTGGGCTGTGGGGTGGTAAATTTGCAGTGTAGATATCTCGGCTCAGGCTCAGTACCAGGCTCTGATACCCCATAAGGCTGGAAGGGAGTGTAGCAAGTAAAAAAGGTAGAACAGCAGTGAAGTATTACCCTGGTCTCAATGGCATTTCTCCATCAGTCTGTCTGCTCTGGGGCAGGGACAATAACACGTCCTGCTGCATTCGTTATTTCAAAGGGCGGTTTAGGATTTTCATTCTCACACGGTGCACGAAGCAGGACTCAACCCTCGGCGTAAACTAAACGAGCTGTCCACAGATTCTGGCAGCCACAATGAGCATTTGGTGTGAGAGCTGAGACCCCAGAAGGTCGGGGTCATCTGTGAGGGGACTGGACCACTGACCTATCAGCTCCTCACTCCCAAACTTTCAGTAACTCTATCCTCAGTGCCTGTGAGTGTAATTTAAACCATCAAAAGAGTCATAGTGGGCTAGACCATAGTCTGGACTTCGGGTCTGGAAAAGAGCTGCCACAATCCATAGACCAGGTTGTTATATAAAATGCACATGGATTTTAACCCTTCACATACAGTAATGGGAAAGTTCTTGGTTCAGGCTCGTAGCAGTGATGGAATAAACTGCAGGTTCAAATCAAGTCTCTGGAGTACATCCCCCACTGGGATGGGTCATTCAGTCCTTTGTCTAGAGCTTCAGTTTGTAGCAAAGTCCCTCCAGAGGTATGAAGCAGGACTGAAGACAAGATGGAGACGAGGCATCAGCCTTTTCTAGTCTCTTGCCATGTGGTCTTTGCTTTCTTTGTCCCAAGGACACTCTATCCAGCACGTGGCATAGAAAAACCTTAGAGTTCGTCCATAGGCAGGTCCCTGCAGATCTTGCTGAGTCACAAGGCGTATCTGCCTTCTCTCAGTGGGTCGATTGTGTAGCTGATGGTCTTTAATGGGCCATCAAGCAGGCTAGGCAGAACTGACACCAACTTATCTGGGGTGTTCCCCAGAAGCAGAGCACAAGTTTGAAATATGGACAGAACAGAGCCAATACTTATAACATCAACTACAAAAATGATACACATCTAGAGATAGCATCATTATAATCAGCCAATCAGAACCTCTCCATAGACCCCTTACACGACAACCTTTCTACAATATTGTCTGCAAATATAGAACAGCGGTTGCAATGGTGATCTGTACAGTTACAGATTATGTCAGTAACGTCACAGGAGGTGACATGGCATCAGTGAGACTGATACTGGAATACTGCCTCCAGTTTTGGTGTCCTCATTTGAAAAAGATGTTGTGAAACTGGAGCTGGGGCAGCAAAGAGCCACCAAATGTCCTGAGGGCTGCAGAAAAATACCTTCTAGTGAGCTATTGAAAGAGCTCAACCTGTCCAGCTTATCAAAAGAAGATTGAAAGGTGACTTCACTGAAGTGTTGAAGTGCATTAATGGAGATAAAAGATTGGGTATTAAAGGGCTCTTGAATCTAGCAGAGAAAGGCCTAACAAGACCCAATGGCTGGAAGGTGAAAAGAGACAAATTCATATTACAACAAAGGCACAAATATTCAACAGCGAGGATAATTGACCACAGGAACAAGCTACCAAGGAAAGTGGTGGATTCGCCATCTCCTGATGTCATTTCATGAAGACTAGATGCCTTTCTGGAATGTGTTTGCCCCCAAAGTAGCTCTTGTGTCATACAGGAGGCCTGTGATATGCAGGGGGTCAGATTAGATGCTCTAATGGTCTCTTCTGGCCATAAAGTCGACTAATTTCTGAAAAACTGAGTGTAGCATTGGGAGCAGCGTCTGATGTTTTCCTGTCTAGTCAGCTTGCTGCCTAGAACGAATGCTCCTTGAGTGGGGTGATCCACAGGGAGTAGCTCAAACCTCCAAAGTGCCTGGCCAGGGCAGGACATTAGCACAGCAAGGGAGGGGTGCGGCAGTGACATCACAAAGGCCTTTTGCAGGACCTCAGACTATTGGTGAAAAGTGGTGGGGAGGTGGTGACCTCACAGAGAGATGCTGACATCAGCCAGGGCAGGAGAGGGGCGAGGGGCCAGGGAAACCTCAGAGACCCCTGTGGCTTTGCTTCAGCAAGTCTCCTTCTCCAGGTCTCTCTTTGAGGACTGAGAGAGTATTCAGGTTCACGGACGTGAGCGTCAGGAGGAACCTCTTTTGAGTTTTCTCCTTCCCTTGTAGTGATTTTACTAGAAAACAGACATCCCTGTTTAGAAGGTAAGAGCCTTCTAAACAGGGGGGAGGGATAGCTCAGTGGTTTGAGCATTAGCCTGCTAAACCCACGGTTGTGAGTTCAATCCTTGAGGAGGCCACTTTGGGATCTGGGGCAAAAATTGGTCCTGCTAGTGAAGGCAGGGGGCTGGACTAGATGACTTTTCAAGGTCCCTTCCAGTTCTAGGAGATTGGTATATCTCCAATTATTACCTTTATTACCTTTAACAAATGACTACGCAGATGGTGTTGGAGAGAAGGGTTTGGATTCTTTGACAATGGGATGGTCTTCCAAGAAGAAGGATTGCTAGGCAGAGACGGGCTCCACCTCACGAAGAGAGGGAAGAGCATCTTTGCAAGCAGGCTGGCTAACCTAGTGGGGAGGGCTTTAAACTAGGTTCACTGGGGGAAGGAGCCCAACGCCCCGAGGTAAGTGGGAAGTGGGATACCGGGAGGAAGCACAAGCAGGAGACTGCAAGAGGAGGACTCCTGTCTCAGACCGAGAAAGCGGGACAATCAGCGAGTTATCTTAAGTGCCTATACACAAATGCAAGAAGCCTGGGGAACAAGCAGGAGAACTAGAAGTCCAGGCACAGTCAGGGAATTATGATGTAATTGGAATAACAGAGACTTGGTGGGATAACTCACATGATTGGAGTACTGTCATGGATGGATATAAACTGTTCAGGAAGGACAGGCAGGGCAGAAAAGGTGGGGGAGTTGCGTTGTATGTAAGAGAGCAGTATGACTGCTCAGAGCTCCGGTATGAAACTGCAGAAAAACCTGAGAGCCTCTGGATTAAATTTAGAAGTATGTAAATTTTCACTTCTCTGCCAGCAGCCTTGCAGAGCACACACCTCTCTCTCTCCCTGCTTTCCTATCACCAGTTATGTTACTACAGGAATGAAATGGAGCCATCCCGTAAAACAGCGAGTTCCACATTGTTCTTCAAACCTCAGATCATTGAAATGCAGCTTTGCATTTGAGATACTATATGACTGTAGTACACTTTGCACTGCCTGCATCTACAGTGACATCAGGAGAGGAGAAGAGGACAAGACTGTCCCTAGCATATGTGATTTTAAAGAAAGGTGAGACACACCCACCCACTATCAATACAACAAGAAGAGAGAACAGTAGCTGGTGCCAAGAGAGAAGATGCAATGAAACCCTTCTGTACCCACAACTGATGTCTGAAAAGCATCAGTCATTCTGCAGATCAAAGAAAGAAATAGCAGCCAGTTTCAGACAGATAGGATCCCTTATGACCTATATAGGAGAAGTGCACTTCCCTATAGCAGTTTCCCAACATAGTTTTCTTATGGATTTATTTATTAAGCAAAAATTAAGATTAGGAGTCTGATTTAAATTATGTACATTTTCAGTGTTAGTTAAGTATGAAACTATTGCAGCTACTTTTATTTTACTCCTGCCTTCATAAAAAGCTACCGAGTTATAACAGATAATTACAAAGACTAAAGTACATGCTTTAATATAATTAGGACCGGGCAACCCAAGATGAAAACTACACCGTGGAAGAGTCCTACAACCAGGTATTTGAGGCCAATCCCTTTATCAATGGAATCCTCAGCAAAATATGAGGAAGGAGAAGAGTCACCCTCAAACTTTTGACAATAGTTCAAGGTCAGACACCAAGAAGACCAGCACCATTCGTATTCTGGTTTTGGATAAAATACTTGATCTTGCCTACATCATAGAAACCTTCATCTCTCCAAGTCTACACCCCACTACACCCTTTAGCAAGAAAGTAACCATTAAACAAGTTCTGAATCAGTCGTCTTTCTTCCCAATTTAGTTTTAACAATAAAGCTGCAACGTAAGTAGCTATGGGAGATGACAGTGCAACTACTAGGTATTGGTGGGGGAAAAGTGTGCTAGTAATGTCCTGGATATACTGGCAGAGCCGGCTTTAGGGCAATTCAACCAATTCCCCTGAATCGGGCCCTGCCCCTAAGAGGGTCCCGTGCCCAAGCCCCGGTTCGGTGTATTGGCAAGAGTCGGTGCACTGTACCAGGGTGGCCCGGCTTCTCCAGGGGACAATTTAAAGGGCCTGGGGGCCCTTTAAATTGCCACCACAGCCACACTGCTGGAGCCCTGGGGTAGGGCTGTGGGGATCTGTGGGCTACTTTAAAAGTCCGTGGCTCCCATTGCTTCTATCATCCCAGCCCTTTAAATAGCCACTGGAGCCCTGACACCTCCCCAGGGCTCCGGCAGCTGTGTACATGGCCAGGGCTGTGAAAACAGGGGAGCCCCTGGTGGGAGAGGGAGGAGGAGGAGGGAGCACTTACCATACCGGGTGGTCTGTACCCCCTGTACCCGCACCCCCTGCCCTGTCTCCAGCCAACCCCTGCCGCACCCCCCTATGGCCCTGCTTGAAGCCAGCCAGCCCACCCCACCCACCCCTGTCTCCAGCCATTGCTGCACCCCTTGTCCTGCCTGCAGCCAGCCCCATGTCCCCTGGTGCCCTGCAATTCCCTGGGCACTAACCCTGCACACCTGCTTCAATGATGGGAGAAGAGAGCAGCTGGTACCCACACATGTGCACACCCTAGGGTGACCAGACAGCAAGTGTGAAAAATCCGGATGGGGTGTAACCCTTCTGCCCCTCTGAGTTGGCAGCATCAAGGGCCGGGTTCAGTATCCAGGGGTTCCGTTTCAATAACACAATGCAAAACCGGCTCGAGCCCCGACCCAGTGACCTGGGACAATTACATACCACCCCCCCTGGGCGCCTCTAGGAGGCAATACTTCCCCACTCACAAGCACAGAGTCCAAATGTAGCAAAATCCTTTTAATAAAGGAGGGAGTGGAGGTTACTAGGATCCTATATAAGAAAATCACCCCAAAATTGGGACTGTCTCTATAAAATCGGGACATGTGGTCACCCTAGCACACTCCCAGGGAGTGGCGGGGACCCACACATGTGAAATGGAGCTCATTTCTAGTTCAGTCCCATCTTTTTAAAAAATAACTGTAGGTAGGTTTAACATACAGCCGCATTTTCCCAGACATGTCAGACTTTTTGGTTCTTAAACTGCTGTCCGGGAGGAATTTTTAAATATGGACATATGGTAACCCTATTGGTACCAAAAATACATACTCTGGCACATCCCTTAAATCAGAACTTTTTATAGGGAACCGGTTGCTAAGAAAGGAAAGGCTTTTTCTTTAACCTTTTTTTTTCTTTTTTTAAGTCATCCCTGCTGGGGCCATGAAAATGTTTGAATTGGGTGGGCCCCAAACTTCCTAAAGCTGGCCCTAACTAGTCTGTTCAGTGTTATATGCTAATGCAAACACTGTAATAGAGCATTAATGTCCCAATGTACTGTAGCTTGTTTTAACTTACCATAATACTAGACGTGGTGCATGTGAACATTGCCGTAACGAGGGCAAGGTGAGTGAGGCACTTGCCTCGGGCACGGAAAGTGAGGGGCTCAGAAAGTCTCTCCTTCAGCGGCAATTCAGCAGCAAGTCCTTCCCTCTGAGAGGGACTGGGGGACCCGTTGCCGAATTGCCACTGGTTGTGATCAATGGAGAGGAGCGGCACATACGGCTCTTTTGCAGAAATTTGTTGGTGGATCCTTCCCTCCAATAGGGAAGAGCCAGACATGCTGCCTCTGTTCCTTGCCTTGTGTGCAAAAATCCCTAGTGACGGCTCTGCATGTGAAGCTCTCTTAAAAGCTGACACTACAGTAGTGATATTCCCAAGCCAGCATGCATAGGGCTGGGAGTGGGGAAGGGGAGTGCATTTAGGTATAGGTAACATCTCTCACACCAAACAGGAACTTTCCCACAGTTCATTATTATACCTTGTCTTACAAACACCAAAAACTATTACATATACACAAAGGTCAATAATCCCCCCCTCCCTATATATACAGAGTTGTGCTTCTGCATATAGGATCTATCTCAGATTAATATTGAGCTACCAGCTGTTCATGAATCAGTAAAGAGTCAGCTGCCAAGCCACATGCTGAATCCTACTGCAAACACTATGGGTGACCCATCAGGCATTCTGAAGCAAGAGATTACTGTAAAACTTTAAATAAGACACAGAAAGAATAAACTTTTCCTAGGTTTTGTTTCTGTCAGATTTATTTTATTATGTATAGTAGGTGTTTAATATAAATGTAGCCCTTCTGCCCCTCTGAGTTGGCAGCATCAAGGGCTGGGTTCAGTATCCAGGGGTTCCGTTTCAATAACACAATGCAAAACCGGCTCGAGCCCCCACCCAGTGACCTGGGACAATTACATACCACCCCCCCGGGTGCCTCTAGGAGGCAAAACTTCCCCTCTCGCAAGCACGGAATCTGAGTGTAGCAAAATCCTTTTAATAAAGGAGGGAAACAATGCGGCATCACATTGGAGAAACACCACAAATAGGATTATAACACAAACCATAAGCAACAAAAACCCATCTCCAAGTATGTTTGGCACTGTCCTTTCCCCCTTAGGGTCTTAAGTCCAATCACCCCAAAGTCCAACAACCCGAAAGTCTCTGGTCAGTGCCACCCCCGAGTTCAAAAGTTTATCTGCAGAGTTTTAGCCCCCAGCACGGGTGGAGATGGAGTGGGGAGACACACAGAGGGTGTTAAGGGGCACCTTACGTGGGCCAGGGCCAACTGCTCCACCTCTCCGTGGAGTTCTGCTGCTCCACTCCACCAGCTGTGCCGCTCCTCCAGCCGACCCGTGAGCCGCTCCAGCCATCCCCGCAAACTGCTCCACTCCGCTCACTGTTCCATGGGCTGCTCCAACACGCTGCCAACTGCTCAACTCTGCCAGCCGCTTAGCAAGAGATCTTCAGGCTCCCCCACTAGTTAACACAGCACTCAGTGATCTCAGCTCAGTAAGTTCAGCTCTTTTAGTGATTTTAGCTCTTAGTAGGGGAGCCCCAGTGCTGGCTACTGGGCCAACATGAATTCAGCTTAGCAGCCTCTAGATGGACTCCTAAGGGAATCAAAATTAGCTCTGCTCTTCAACAGTGGAGAGAGGAAGATGTGCAATGGGTGTTCCAGGCCCTCAGAAAGGGGCCATACCACAGCACCTGCATGACCTGCTGGACTTTGACGCATTTATTGTCTCATTCTATAGATAATGTGATTGTAACACAATGTGACTGAAATGAAACCACTTCCAGATGAGGAAACAACAAAAGAGAAAAGCCATTATTGCATTGGCTGGGAATCAAACCCAGATCAACTGCTTGGAAAGCACCTACACACACCACTATACCACCAATGCATCTGGCAAGAGTAGCTTTCCTGCAGACTCTGTGTGCTGGCAGAGGGAGTGACACATGACCACAGAGGTAGTGAGTAGGGTGGATGGGCTGGAAGCTGCCTGACAGCTGGGAGCAGAGTTACCATCCCAGAGTGACTGAAAGGGGGCAAAGGTGAAAATAGAGCTCATTGGGAGCTGGCCCCACACCAGCCCCAGCCCTAGGAGAGCGGAACTGAAGCTCAACTTCAATCATAGAAAAATCTTTCCTGAGAAGGAAGGGGACAGCTTGTTTTAAAGACCAGGTTTGTGTTTGTTCCTGCTACATACGGAGGGGCTGGGTAGTGCTGATTCCAGCCCCCAGACTCTGGGAGGATAAGGAACAAATTCAGGCTGCCAGTGACCTGCAGGAGGGAGATGATCTTTTGACAGTGACGGACGCCTCATCCTAAAGGCCTCTGTCTGCCCCCTTCCAGTGACTGTTTGGTACAGGAATGCAGCCCCCACTCCTGGGTCTCTCCTGGGGAAATAATGTTTCTGTGCAAAACACCAAAGCTTTTAACAGAAAGGAAGAAAAGGAAATGGCCACATGATGGGACTAGGACATAAGGACTGAAACACAAGATCCTTCTTCCCGTGCATTGACTTTTAACCTTGTTTGTGGTGGTGGTGTATCCATGTTGGTCCCAGGGGTCCTCTGGGGTGCCGGGCATTGGCCACTTTCGGGAGAATGGGTGAGATGAACTGGTCTGACTCAGTGTGGCTGTTCTTATGTTCTAACTGCTGGTTATGGAGGAGACGACCTTCCAGGCTACACAGAACTGAAGAAGGGTGTTGGGTTATCTCCACAGCTCTTTCACCAACAGAGGTTGGTCCTCTGCAAGCTCTTACCCTCACCCGCCTTGTCTCTCTTGGACTCTGAAAAGTGTTTTCTCTCCACTCCCCTTGGAGAGACGTTAAGTTTCCCTTTGGGCAACTATCAGGCTGAAGCAATTGTATTGACTGTGACACTAGAATTGAAGATTTAATATTATAAATAAATGAGTCTAAACCTGAGGTTCTGGTTTTCACATTGGTTTTTCTAACTCAGTTCCCAATTCTCTTCTAGAAAGGCCTCCAGGACGCCTGCCCAGCCCAGCAAAAGTGGCCAGGAGAAAGCCCACACTGCTGCTCTTTCAGGTAGTTGAAGGCTGCTATGAAACCCCCCTCACTCAGTCAGTCCCCAGTCTGTGGCAGTGCCTGGGATTCTTCCCTCCTAAGTGCAGGACTCTGCACTTCTCCTTGTTGAACCTCCTCAGATTTCTTTTGGCCCAATCCTCCAATTTGTCTAGGTCGCTCTGGACCCAAACCCTGTCCTCCAGCGCTTGGATTCTTTACATGCTTTCACAGAGCGAAGAGCACATGTTCCATGATTTCATAGGGCAGTTTTGTGCTATCGGGCGCTTTCCCTGTGTGAATTTGACAGGTGGATCAACATAGAGACACATTGTGACCCTCTCAGGGTGCTGAGGGCTGTGAGTCTCCTTGTTGCCACCTGCCACAAGGAAGAGGGAGTTTTGCATTTGGCAGCTGGATGTTAGTGACCAAACTCACCAGCCTGCTGGAACTCAAGCACCCTCCTCTGAGCTACAGCAGCCACCCTAACCCCTGAGTTACTTCAATGTGTCCCCCTCTGGGGTCCAGCCCGGATCACCAGATACTCGGTGAAATCCCAGATCCTCTCTTCCCCAAGTATCCCAGGTTACTAGTTTTACTGTGGACCATTGCTACTGTATCTCACACAGCACCTGAGTACAGTTATCGAACAAGCAAAAAATTTATTTAACAACGGATAGAGATTTAAACAAATAAACGTGAGTGATGGAAACCAACTGTTACCACTAAACAAAGGCAGAAAATGATAGAATAGAAAGGCCAGCACAAAAAACAGAGAGAGGAACAATAAGATACTAAAAGGACAATGGTTGGAACTCTCCATTTCTCTCAGTCTTTGGATTGATGGGTACTAGAGCTGTAGCAACAGTTGAGGAACCAGGGTAAATTAAATCTAAGGTTTGAGCTGCTAGTGAAGCATTTTCCACACTCACGGCATTCATAGGGCCTCTCTCCTCCGTGGATTGTTTGATGCCTAATAAGGTGCGAACTGCGATTGAAGGTTTTCCCGCACTCAGTGCATTCATAGGGCCTGTCCCCTGTGTGGATTCTCTGATGTTTAGAAAGGGCTGATCTTTGAGTGAAGCTTTTCCCACACTCACTGCATTCAAAGGGCCTCTCCCCTGTGTGGATTCTCTGATGTTTAGAAAGGTCTGAGCTGCTAGTGAAGCTTTTCCCACACTCATGGCATTCAAAGGGCCTTTCCCCTGTGTGGATTCTCTGATGTTTAGAAAGGTCTGAGCTGCTAGTGAAGCATTTCCCACACTCACGGCATTCAAAGGGCCTCTCCTGTGTGGATTCTCTGATGTTGAGAAAGGTTTGAGCTGCTAGTGAAGCATTTCCCACACTCACAGCATTCAAAGGGCCTTTCCCCTGCGTGGATTCTCTGATGAACAGAAAGGGCTGATCTTTGAGTGAAGCTTTTCCCACACTCACTGCATGTATTTTTTCTCTTTCGGCTGAGGATATCCTGCTGTGTTGTGGTTTCCATGAGGACCTTCTGAGTTCCCCAAGAGGAAATAAATTTATCCACTTTCTTCCCTGGCTGGTTTCCTTCATCTGTTTTTGGTCTGTGCTGAATCTCCCAGGATTTTCCCTGCTCATGACTCCTGGACACATTCCTTTTTGATCTTTGCGATAATGTTCTGTTTTTACCCACTGGCTCAACATTTTCAGGCTGAGAATTCTGCTCCTCTTTCTCACATGCCATTGCATCACCTGCTGTGACAGAGACAGAAACCTCAAACAGGGATGGAAAGGGGAAGACCAAACAAAAACAAGTGCTGAAGACAGGTCAAATAAAAATCAGGAGCTGAACTCCCCCAAACTCTTCCCCCAAATAGGAGAGAGGAGGGGGATGAATTCAGCCTTCACATCCCATCCAAATACGCAGGGGGAAGGGAGGAAGCTACTGCCTGGTGTCTGCTAGGATCTATAGGAAGCCATGAACTATATTTACCCTGATGATACGACCCCTGCTAGGGACAATAATGAACTGAGAGACCTCCCAAGGGCTTTGTTAGGCATTCCAGATGTTTCCTTCAGGCACTTACAGATTCTGAGGTGGTTTAATGTTTCCTCACCTGTGCAGGGAGTTCTCAGGATCTCTCTTTCCTCTGCACCCTGGAGGTCTGGGACCCATGGCTCTTCCCCTTGTTCCAGCTGGGAGATCACATCACGCTGGAAAACTAGAAACCCTGCTCAGATGAAAGAAAACAAAGGAGTTCAGTTGATTTCATAAGACTTGGTCATAAAAAAACAAACATTCTATTAATTTAACTTCAGTGCTTAGTGTGGCCTGGTGGGCCAGGGGCAGTTCTCACTGAAAATGCCAAAGTTAGGGCAGGCTGAAAAAGGGAGAGCAGATGCTCCCAGAACTGCTGGTTAACACTGAAGTTAAACTCACTGACCAGTCACCAACTGGGTTATCGAGAAGCTGAAAAAAGAAATCACACGGCCCCCTTTATTCCATCCCAGTTCTCTGGCTCCTAATCAGCAGCGAGGTCCAGTACAGTGAGAGGTTATTTAAAAACTCTGCTCACATAAACAAAGTGTTCCTCTGACCCCAAAGGGTCACAGCCACATCACCAGGTCAGTATAGGTTTGGATATTACCCAAAATTCCATCCTTCCAGACAATCCTTTAGCATCTAAACTAAAGGTTTAAACGAAAGAAAGACAGAAAGAAGTTAAATGGGAAAGCAGTCAGATACATTCCAAAATGGATATATCAGGTTCTTAGCAGTATTGGTGAGTTGCTGGCTTGAAAGTCTGTCTGGAACACATCCACAGCTTGGATGGGTTATTCAGTCCTTTGTTCCAGGGTTCAGTTTGTAGAGGAGTTGCTCCAGAGGTAGGAAGGGGGAATGAAGACAAAATGGAGATGATGCAGCTGCCCTTTACATTCCTTTTGCCGTGTGGCTTGTACTTCCTGTGTCCCAAATACAAGATTCACAGCACGTGGCATGGAAAAGCCTTGAAGTTCTCATTACACAGGCATACCCCGGCATGTCTTGCTGACTCAATAGGTGTATCCCCTTGGTCCTTTCCATGGGCTCATTATACAGCTGATGACTCTCAATGGGCCATCAAACAGGGGGCAGTGCTGATGCCAATATATCTGGGGGTGTCACCCAGAAACACTGCACAAGTCTGGAAATACAGATATACCCTACATATCTATAACTCACAATACAAAGGTGATACAAACATAGAAACAAAATTATCATACTTGGCAAATCATAACATTTTCACTGACACCTTACATGGCATAACTAGCACGATTCATTGCAATTTTATCAGATTATATTATTATTTTATTATTAATACCAAAATGTCTCACAATTCCATACAGTGTCACACTTGGTAAACCAGTGAATTCCCAGGACCAGTTCCCCAGGTCCTTGAAGATGCCAAACACTATGTTTGTGAGGGATTGAAATACCCACATATCTGCTGGGAACACACACACACACACACACAGACACTGTATCTGTCTACACCCCTGTGTTCACTCTTCTAGAAAATTATGATCAATTTTGTACACAGTATGGCTTGTGAGGTATCATTTGAAAGAACAGAGGGAACAGGAACCCTTACCCAGCGAGGTCACATTCTCATAGTTCTCCTGCATGACATCCCAGTAGAGGGCTCTCTGAGCGGGGTCCATCAGAGCCCACTCTTCCCTGGTGAAATGCACAGCCACCTCTTCGAAGGTCACCGGCCCCTGAAAGAGCAAGAGTCCAACACTCAGGACCTCTTTCCCCACTCACAGCCCCACCATTTGTGGCAGAGAGGAGCAAATCAAATGGAAGCTCTGGGTGGATCGCAGTCAACAGAGTCCCACCCCCACCCCGCTCAGCGTATCCAGCAAATACCAGGGTGACGGGACGAAGAGAGAGCCCCTTGTCTCTCCCAGCAGATCCATCACACACCTACTAGCCACCGACTGATACAGGAGATGGAGCCCCTAGCAGGGTTCAGGGAAAACTCCCTGGTAGGAAGCCCAATAACCTCCTCATTGTGAGGAGCGAGATATGAAGGGAGAGGCAGCTCCAATAAGCCTGACTCATGGGTGCCCCTTTCATATCTCACAGCAGCCGCTGGTTAGTGAGCTCAGGCTCCAGCACTGGGAGTCTGGTCAGTTTGACTAGCTCCATGGAGGTGGGCTATTTTCTTTCTTCACAAATTAGGGCATTTCCGCCTCCGAACCTCCTGGGTCTGTTCCTAGAATCTAGGCCACTTATTAAATAACTCCCAGCAGGTTTGCCACACCCTGGCCTCCTCCTTTCCCCACGCTGTGAATTTCCTGCCCCGCTCCAACCTCCAAACCAGACTGTGCAAACCTTCCCATCTCCGGTGTATTTGCTCTCCCTCTCCTCCAGCAGGAACCCACCAGCAACCCCCCGATAATCTCTACCTGAGTTGGCTCCACTGCAGCCATTTCTCTTCTCTGTCCCACGCCAGGCTGGGATGAGCTGGAGCAAAACATGGACGCCATTCTGCAACCTGTCTGGGGGAGAAGGGCAGTTGTGAGCATTTCAGAACCGGTTTTAGTTAATTTCACATCAGAATTCCCCCAGGCCCCTTCCCTGCAGACAGACACCCTAGATCCTGCCATGCTGGGAAATGCTCAATCTGTTTATTACAATGTAGATCTGGCCCCTCCTGCCAGGCTAAGCCCAGACACATTTTTAACCTCCCTTCTCCCTCCCCTCACCCCGTAACAAAGTCTCTGAACACAAGGCTAGAAAAGAGCAGAACCAAAGGAGTCACTGTGGGGGATTCCCTCGGACACTGACCCCACGGCAGCCACACCCCAGCAGGGGGAATATGGAGTCAGGAACTGGCTTTTCCTCTGTCTGATCCTTGTTTTGTCCACTGGAAGGTGGTTCTGCCCAGGGATGCAGCAATACATGTATCTGGGTGGACTAGAGAACTGGAAATCTCTCCCCCCTCATTTCTACTACTGCCCCTTTCAGTCTCTCCTTCCCCGTCCTCTCTCCCTGCCCCTCTGGCTGGGACAGTCCCATTCCTGGGGGCTTTGCTCTCCCATGGCTGGATTTTCTCCTGGCAATTGCTACTGGGAGGAGAAATGAGGAGGGGCTGTTTGTGCAGAGTCACTTTCTTGCCAGTCCCCAGCACTTTCCCTGAGGTCTGTCAGTTACCTGGAGACTCTGGCTCAGAATTTAGTATTAATAGGGCCCAGGGCTGCCCTAGGGGGCTAGGACCAGCTGGAGAAAGTCATCCCCTGGGCCAGGCAGAGAAGCAGCTTTAATTCAGGTCACTTCCCAGCACAGAACCCCACTGGGGGAGCAGCCGCTACTAAGCCTGGTCTCCCAGATCACAATGGAGGCTGCAGCGTCTGACCCAGGAAGCTGAACCCCAGTATCCTGAGCAGAGAGGGACAGAGCGTTTGAGCAGCTTCCCTCCTTTAGCTCTCTGGGGAGAGCAGCTAACGAGAGCCCCTCCTCACAGGGAGAATTGCTGATCTCATTTGCCCCACTGTCCATCCGGAGTCACTCCTTGTCTTTCCATACAGTGACTCTGGATTAACAATGGTCTCAATGAAACCAGAGTTCAGAAAGAATGAGTCCAGAACGCTGTGGAAGAGACCATTGTGTGGCAGTGCTGACCCCTTCCCACCTCCCTCACCCCACAGATCCAGGACAAGGACTGGACAATGGACTGGACAATCTAGGACAATGGAACTGGAAGTTCCTGCAGTTTTCAAGAGGGGAGAAGAGCAAAATCTGTGATTTCACCTCACAGTGTCTGATAAGTGGCTAGAAAGTTATCACAGTGACTGGGCCTGGCCGGGGAATGTCGGGCAGTGCTTGGAGCCAGGATTCTGGCATAAGCTAATCAGGGAGAAGAAGCGAGGTCAGGAGCAGCCCCCAGAGCCCCAGCCAGCCCCCACCCCAGATATTCCTGGGACCCAGCCCCCAGAGTCCCTGGCCAGGGACCTCAGATACCCCTCAGAGCCTCACCTGCCAGAGAACCCCCACCAGACCTTCATTGCCAGGTTGGGAATCCCAAAGGGTTCCCCACCAAGAGACCCCAACACCCAGAGACCCCCCAAAAGGGACCCCCACTGGGAACTCAGTCCCTCACTGACTGCCTAGGACTCCCCCCCCCCCAGCAGGATCTGCCCTGCCCTTTGCCTGGGACCCCCTCCGCCCCCCTGCGGGATCCCCTGATGCCTTACAGGGGCACCCCCTGGCCTAGCGCCGGGGATTCTCCGACACACACTCTGTGCACTGGGCATGGCAGCGATCCCAGGAGTCTGCGGCGGAAGCCCAGACAGAGCCCCTGGCACAGCACCAGGCTCCCTCTAACCCCCGGTCCCGCCTCCCCAAGAGACGCCCACCCCCGCTGTTCTGCAGCCACCAGGCCCCCAGCGATACCCACCTCCAGGACCCACAGCCTCAGGGCTGGGCACATCACAGCCACCCCCTGAAACCCCAAATCTCCAGAACCCACCAACCTCACTAGGGTACCCCCTGCCCAGCCACCACAATCCCCCTTCAGCTGCTATCTCCCCACACAGCCCCACCCCCACCCAGCAACACTGTTACCTCACAGTGCCTGAGAAGTGGATAGAAAGTGACCACCGCCCCCTGCTGGCCAGTCACACAGGCAGAGGGAGCCCTGGGGGATGTCTCTGGAACTGGAGTATGGAAGGCCTGGAGGGACAAAAATGGTAAGAAATGTCCATGCCTGTCACTAGCAAATAATGGCCACCCTGGATCCACCCCAGAGGTGGCTGCATCTTAGCACTGTGGGAATCAACCCCTCACAGAGGCCATTTGCCATGGGGTTTGGGATACTTCTGGACCCAGACTGCACTCAGAGTGACCTCCTCATCCCGTGGCAGCTGGAGAAAAGAAAAGGGTCCAGCCAACTCTCCCGTTACCTGCTGGGAACCACTGATCCCCTCTGGCTTTGATGGGTATTAAATATCTGGCTGGTCTCTTTCTTCGGCAAACATTTTAACAGAGGTAAAGGAGGGAACAAATGATTCTCAAAGAAGACGGGAAAGATGATCTCTGGGCAATTTAACCCCCTGCGACCTCCAGGATGGAGAAGAACTCAGGGCAACAGGTTCCCTCGAAGGAAGAAGTTGCTGGGATTTAGAAACACGGGGAACAGCCCCAAACCCGAGAGGATTTTTAACTGACATTTGATAATGACATAGAAAGAGGCAAAACCTGAACTTTGAGAGCAATGTTCAGAAATGAAAGAGAAAGGGTGGAAATCTGAGAGATTTTGGATCCATTTTGCAAATTATAGAGAGACAAGTGGAAAATCAGAGGGATTTTATATCAGTTGTTGATAGGAGGTAAAATCTGAGTGTTTCACATCAATATCTGATAAATGAATAAAGAGGAAATGGGCAACATTTGCAAACATTTTATATCCAGGTTCAAGAATCTGAGAAATTTTCTTAGTATTTTATAATTAGAGAGACAGGGGAAAAATCTCAGGGCATATTCAATTAGAAATAGACAACTAGAGAGCAGTGGGGCAAATGTTTAGGTTACTTTATATGAATCTTTGAGATTTGCAAAGCAAATGTGTCACAAACTGCGTATTTGATAACATGAGAGAAAAACACCAAGATCTGAGGGGATTTTATGTTGCTGTTAACGAACTAGTGGAAAAGGGGGACTGTTGGACTGGATTTTATACAACTGTCCAATACATAAATACAAAGTGATGGTTGCCCCACCCCCACCATTCCCATGGGCAGCAGGGAGCCCTTTGAGGAGCTGATTAAAAGGGCAAGGGAGGAGGGGAGCTGAAAGGTCCCTGGATAAAGGAAGGGGGCAGCAGTGGGGGACAGGCAGGTGACTGGCAACTGATGGTTGGGGGCAACTGTGTTGGTACTTAGGGGGCAACAACTGGGAGTGGGAAACGGGGGTCTGGGCAGTCCCCATGGGAGACACGTGCGCCTCCCTTCCCTGCCCTGGCAGAGACCCGGCATCTCATAGAATATCAGGGCTGGAAGGGACCTCAGGAGGTGTCTAGTCCAACCCCCTGCTCAAAGCAGGGCCAATCCCCAACTAAATCCCCAAATGGCCCCCGCAAGGAGTCAGCTCCCAGCCCTGGGTTTAGCAGGCCAGTGCTCCAACCACTGAGCCATCCCACCCCCACTCCAGGGGCAGCCATGTGCTGGGGAATGACTCAGGGCAACAATTTCCCACCTACACAAGGACAAATCGCTGCAGATAAAACGGGTGGGAAAATGCCCCTCACTAGAGAAGATTTTAAACTGACGTTTGAGACTCATGGGGAGAACGGGGGAAATCGGGGGGGACGGGAGAGCTGATCATTGGAGGGGAAAGGGGGGAAATCGCCCCAGATTTTATAGCCCCGTGTGAGACACTGAGCGAGAAAAGGGGCAGAACTGGAGAGAATTTGTATCGGGGGCGAGAGGCAAGTGGCACAAACAGGGGAAGGATCCAATTAACCCCCTCCCCTTCGCCCGCCCGCCACTCCCGGGAATTTCCTGGCTGCACAGAGACAGTTCAACCCCGCCCCCACGTCCCACTGACCTTCCCCACAACTCCAGCTTCTCCCTCCTGCCTGACACCCCCCATCTCCCCCCCACCACAGGGGATCCCCCCCCCCAGGCCCCAGTCTCTGCCCCCCAAATCCCACTGGGGCTGAGGCAGCTCTGAGGCTTCTCCCAGGTTCCCCGGGGCAGAGTCACTTTCCTGCCCAGCCCCAGTGCCCCCCCCGGGGTCTCTCACTCCCCGGGGGCTCCGTGGGAGGCTGGACACCAGGGATGCAGGACGGCAGGAATGGGGGTGACAGGCCTCCTGTGCCTCAGTCTCACGGCGGGACCCAGGGGGCTCGTCGCTCTCCGGCTCGGGAGCGCTGGGAAGACCCGACCGTGGAGGGGCCGTCGCTGGGGGGGGCGGCCCCGCGCAGGCGCTGAGCACGTCCTTATATCACTTCTGTGGCGGGAAAAGTGCTGAGGAGATGGAACGCTGAGGGCTGGTTTTGGCGGGAAAAACCGGTTTGGACTGGTTTGAGCCTGTCCCCTGATGGTAAACAAGTCCCCTCTCAGAGATGGAGTCCAGGGGTCAATAGTTCATATGCTCCAGATTGGATCTTATTGTAAAGCCAGCGATTTACTTCATAAACATCTTATTAACCAACTAATGGAACCTATTGAACAGTTTATACTTCTCACACCTAACAAAGCGATAAAAAAAAGATCACAGACAAACCTTGTCAGTAACGGCTAATGTCCCAGCTGGGAAGCACGTGAGCTTGTTGCAGAGCTGCTGCTCAGGGACGGGAACCTCCTGGCACCCAGCCTCCAAAATCACTCAGGCTGCACTTTCTGCACGACTAGGTGCTGGCTGAGGGGGGCGTGGGAATTGGTGGCCTCTGCTGCAGGTGATGGGAATCGCAGGTATTTAAAGCCATGGCCTAGAGGAGGGAAGTGCCTAACTCCAGAGTCTGCAGCTGCCTAGGGCCAGGGCTGAGGATTTAGAGTCCCTAGTGCAGCCGTTGCAAGGTTCAAGCAGGGTCAGCCCTGGCATTGCCACCCCTCCTGCGGCTAGTAGCTGCAGCTGGCTAAGGCTGGCCTCTGGGAACTGGCCCCATGGCTGTAGCCAGAGAAGCTGCAGGTGGCTCTGTGACTACTGGGGCCATTAAGCTAGAGCAGCTAAAGACACTGGAGTTCACCTCAAGGAACAGAGGTCACCAGTAGGACAGGAATGTCAGGGGGAGCAGGGAAAGAGGGAGCAGGTCAGGCTGGCAGAGGGAGCTTCCAGCTGGGTGGGAGCATGTCCAAAGTAGAAAGGAAACAAGTATGGGGAGAGGTGGTGGTGACCAGGTAGCAGACTAGCATGTAGATGGGAGCAGAGGGAGAGAGGCTGGTGGCTTCAGATTCCCAAGGGCTAAGTCCTGACCTTGGGGAGATGGTGTTTGCAGGTGGCTGGCTCACATGGCGGGATGGTGGCTGAGGGAGGGATCTGTCAGAACTGATCAGGTATCTGCTGGCTTTAGAACTGAGCTGAGACTAGGACCACATGCCGTGACTGGTGACATGGGGGGTACTGGAGACATGGCTAGAGAGGGTCTGAATGAGGAAGGAGATAAATCTGTGGGGAGTTTCCTTGATCACTATGAAAGTTCTGCTCACTGTGGACACTGGTAAACCCACATGGGTGTACAGCTCAATGAGAAAACCCGGGGGCTGAGGGAGCTGTGTAGGGCAATGCATATAGTCATGTAGGGGTGTGTGATCAAAATGAAAAATGTCTCTGAGGTTCAGTACCGGGTATGCTATGGCACCAATGGCTCTGCCCCACTAGGCCCACACTCGGAGCCCACAGTGACTACATAGGGGCCTACAAATATGTTTGGTGCCAGGACCCACAGAAGGTTAATCCGGCCCTGACTGCCTGAGCACTATTTCAGCCCCATATTTTTGGGTGGACCTCCCACAGTGGGAGCTGCAGAGCCCTCCCCCGCAACACACACACCCATACCTCCCTCCTAGTGTTGGGAGGGGAACAGGAGAAAGAACAAAATAAGCAAGAGAAAAAGAGAAAGGAGGGAGGAATGGATGGAGGAAAAGGTGAAACAAAAAGGACAAACCCCAATGTCCCCAGTGATTCTAAGGGACAAAATCCCAGGTGCGCAATAAAATTCTGCCTCCTTAAGCTCGTGTTTTCCATGCCTAGAATTCAACTGTCACCACATGGATCAGAGTGAACAGGTTTCAAACCTCCAGGAGGCTCTTACCTTCTAAACAGGGACGGCTGTTTTCTAGTAAAATCACTACAAGGGAAGGAGAAAACTCGAAAGAGGTTCCTCCTGGCGCTCACGTCCGTGAACCCGAATACTCTCTCAGTCCTCAGAGAGAGACCTGGAGAAGGAGACTTGCTGCAGCAAAGCCACAGGGGTCTCTGAGGTTTCCCTGGCCCCTCGCCCCTGTCCTGCCTGGCTGATGTCAGCATCTCTCTGTGAGGTCACCACCTCCCCACCACCTTGGACCAATAGGCTGAGGTCCTGCCAAAGGCCTTTGTGATGTCACTGCCACACCCCTCCCTTGCTGGTCGAATGTCCTGCCCCTGGCCAGGCACTTTGCAGGTTTGAGCTACTCCCTGTGGATCACCCCACTCCAGGAGCGTTCGTTCTAGGCATCAAGCCCGCTAGACAGGGAAACATCAGACGCTGCTCCCAATGCTACACTCAGTTTTTCAGAAATGAGTCGACTTTATGGCCAGAAGAGACCATTAAAGCATCTAATCTGATCCCCTGCATATCACAGGCCTCCTGTAGGACACCATAGCTACTTTTGGGGCAAACACATTCCAGAAAGTATCAGAGGGGTAGCCGTGTTAGTCTGGATCTGTAAAAGCAGCAAAGAATCCTGTGGTATTCACCCACGAAAGCTCATGCTGCAAAACGTCTGTTAGTCTATAAGGTGCCACAGGATTCTTTGCTGCTTTTACATTCCAGAAAGGCATCTAGTCTTCATGAAATGACATCAGGAGATGGAAAATCCATAACTTTCGTTGGTAATTTGTTCCTGTGGTGAATCATCCTCGCTGTTGAATATTTGTGCCTTAGTTGTAATATGAATTTGTCTCTCTTCACCTTCCAGCCATTGGGTCTTGTTGTGCCTTTCTCTGCTCGATTAAAGAGCCCTTTAATACCCAATCCTTTCTCTCCATTAAGGCACTTCAGCATTTCAATGAAGTCACCTTTCAATCTTCTTTTGATAAGCTAAACAGGTTGAGCTCTTTCAATAGCTCACTAGAAGGCATTTTTCTCCAGCCCTCAGAACATCTGGTGGCTCTTTGCTGCCCCAGCTCCAATTTCATTGATGCCGTGTCACCTCCTGTGACATTATTGATATAATCTGTAACTGTATAGATCACCGTTGCGACCACTGTTGTATATTCGCAGCCAATACTGTAGAAAGGCTGTTGTGTAAGGGGTCTATGGAGAGGTTCTGATTGGCTGATTATAGTTATGCTCTCTCTCACTGTGTATCATTTTTTTAGTTGTTGTTATGAATATTGGCTCTATGCTGCCTGTATTTCAAACTTGTGCTCTGCTTCCAGGGAACACCCCAGCCAGACAAGTTGGTGTCAGTTCTGTCTAGCCTGCTTGGTGGCCCATTAAGGACCATCAGCTCTACAATCGACCCACTGAGAAAAGGCAGATACACCTTGTGACTCAGCAAGCTATGCAAGGACCTGCCTATGCACAGAACTCTAAGGTTTTTCTATGCCATGTGCTTAGGGAGATGTATTTTCCATGCCCTGGTTCCTCGCTGACCCTGAGAGAACAAAGGAACACGAAAACAAAAACCTTCCCCCACAGATTTGAAAGTATTTTCTTCCCTTTTGGTCCTTTTAGTTATGTGCCAACCAGGTTATCTGAGCTTTTTAACCCTTTACAGGGTATTTTATGCTACCTGTAGCTATACGTTTATGACACCCTGTAAATAGCAATCTGCAGAATCTGATTCTGAGAAAGGGCAGGGTGAAGGGAAGTGGCTTCAGCAGATTTACTGAGCATGCTCAGTTCATGTGAGCCTGCTCAGTTCACCATAAGTAGCAAATTCCTCCACACAGCAGTTTCTCACAGTACACCTGACGCAGCATGAGGCAGGGGCTCCATCGCTGTCCAGACCCCACCCAAGGGCAGATGCCCAGGGGTTGCGAGACCCTCAGCTTGTGGGACCTGTGTGTGGAGTCTCTCTTCTGCCCACCCAGGGCTGCCCCTGGGGTCCCTCTGGCCCCTGCAGCCCCTGGCCAGGGGCAGCAGAGCCTGGGACTGGGTCCAGCTGGAGAAAGTCCCCACCTCGGATGGGCACAGAAAGTGCTTCAGTGAAAGTCTGTCCCTGGACCAGCCCCTCTAGCGCCGCAGCAGCAGCCCAGAGCTCAGCCCGGCTCCCAGCGCACACTGGAGGCAGCAGCACCAGCAGTGTCTGGTACCTTCCAAAGCCCGGCCACCAGGAGCTGCCCCACGGCTCTTTTCCTTGTTTTTCCTGCTTCCTTCCTACCAGCCCCCGACCGCTCCAGCCCCTTCCTGGCTCCTTCAAGCCCAACCCAGGCTGCAGCTGCCACACTCACTGGGCCAGGGACTGTCTGAGGTGGGAACTAGCCCCATCTCTGCTCCTCCTCCTGCCCCTGTGTGGATGGGCACCGAATGGGGCAGTAACAGGTCTGTGTCAGTTTTTGTTGCTCCACGTTCCTTAACTTAGAACAGTGTGAAATGAAGAAAATGGAGAGTGAATTAAAGGGAAATAGACAAAGAAAAGTTCCAGCCCCCGTTGCTTATTGAAAGAAATGACTCAACTTCCCAGTTACATGTTTTATTAACACGAACAAATAAAGCCAAGAGCGCACGTCACTAAGGCTAAATGACTATAGACACCACTCAGCTAAGGGTTAAACAACACAGTGATAAAGTTCAGGTCAAATCAGGAAATCAATGAGTTAACAAGGATACTGCATTGGAATTAAGTTGTCAATTTAGTTCAACCATCAGATTAATACAGTAGAAAAACCAACCCCTACGAATCCTAAAAGAGCAACCCAAGAAGGCATGTGCACATTTAGTGATGCCGAAACCCCAATCAGAGATTTTCACCCAGGCTGTGCAACCCAGATTTAGCCAGCTGAATATTTCAATGCCGAAACCAAATTATTGCTGACATTTAACCCACAACCTCAAGGCTAATTAGTTTTCTCCTTAGATTTCACTATTCTGTAGCTAATACTTCTCCTCACCCTCTCGCCCCAAAACACATACAGACCTTAGAGAGATGTTAGTAAAAGAAGTTCAAACAGCTCTTGCTGAACAATACGTATCTGACCACTCAATTCCTTCCAATTCTTCCTTAGGTGAGGAACATGCGTTCGGTCATTTCATAGGGCAGAGTTTTTAAGGCTATTAAGATTTGGGGAACTATTTTTCCTAGCATCTTCCCTGTGTAGATTTCAGAGGTGTTCACACACTGACACCCACTGAGCCGCACTGTTACACCCCAAGCTAATAGAAAGGCTGGGAGGTCTCCAACTTCATTAAAAGAAACAGACAAAAATAGAAAAGGGAACAAAGCGTTTCTAAGATTAGAAGGGGTTGGATCTCTGCACCTCTCGGTCTTTGGATTCACTTGGGGTAGGAACTGTAGCTGCAGTTTAGGAACCAGGTAGTGGCATAGATGCTCCAGCACGCTGGGCTAGCAGGCTTTGCAGGTACAGGGAGACTAGTACAGGCTGCATAGCCCATCGCCATTGTGCTTCATTCCCCAGAGGGGATCAGTCCTGGGATCCTGGCAGTCAGTCTCTCTGAGGCTATGTCTACATTGACAGAGTTACTGTGCCAGGAGTTACAGTGCCGCTCAGAGAGCGCTGAAGGGAAACCACTATTGTGTGTTCACACTGTCAGCTGCCTGTGCAATAGCGTGTTCACACTTGCAGCAGTGTTCGGAGCGGTGCACTCAGAATCCCACTGAGCATCTCTTCCTCTTATGCTGCTAAGAGTTGTGGGAAGGCGGAAGGGGTCGCGGAGCATCCTGGGTCCTGTCCCAATGCCCCATGATGCATCGCTTCGCAGCCCAGCAATCCCTGTGCTTCCATTCACATTAGGGGCCATCTTTCAATGGTGGGTGTACTGCACATTCTGCCCCTTTGGGCAGCAGGCATGGACCCCGCACGGTTGACCTATATGCTGCTCGCTCTCTAACACATCACGAGTGGCAGTGGAGTTATTCTTTAAACTACAAAGGAAAGAGGAGTTCGACATTGATCTCGCCACACGTAGTAGCTACGACAGGAGATTACTGATGGCATTCACAGAGCTGCTGACCACAGTGGAATGCTGCTGTGGAAACAAGCACTGAGCGGCGGGATCACATTCTCATGCACATCGGGGATGATGAGCAGCGGCTGCAGAGCTTTTGGGTGAGGAAAGCCACATTCAAGGGACTCTGTGATGAGCTCGCCCCGGCCCTGCAGCACAAAGACACGAGAATGAGAGCTGCCCTGTTGTTGAAGCATGTGGCAATAGCACTGTGGAAGCTGGCTACTCCAGACTGCTACCAATCAGTCGCTAACCAGTTCAGAGTTGGAAAATCGACCGTTGGACGCGTGTTGACAAGTGTGCCAGGCATTAATTGAATCCTGCTCTGAAAGGCCCTGATTCAGGGCAACATACATGCCATTGCAGATGGCTTTGCAAAAATGCGCGTCCCTAACTGTGGCGGGTGATAGATGGCACATATTCTAATTCTGGCACCAGACTACCTAGCCCCCGAGTACATTAATCGCAAGGGGTATTTTTCTATGGTTCTCCATGCAGTAGTGGATCACCATGGGCATTTCACAGACATTAACGCAGGCTGGTTCGGAAAGGGGCACGGCGCATGCACCTTTCGGAACACTGGCCTGTTCAGGAAGCTGCAAGCAGGGACTTTCTTCCCAGACCAGAACGTCAGCATAGGGGAAGTCAAAATGCCCATTGTGATCCTGGGAGACCCTGCCTACCCCTTATGAAGCCATACACAGGGCACCTTGACAGCGGCAAGGAGCGGTTCAACAACAGGCTGAGCGAGTGCAGAACGACAGTTGAGTGCTTTTGGCCATTTAAAGGCCGACTGGCGCTGCCTAGATGGAAGGCTGGACCTGGCCAGTGACAATATTCCTGTGCTTATAGCCCCATGTTGTACACTCCATAATATCTGTGACGGGAAGGGTGAAAGCTTCACTCAGGGCTGGACCACTGAGGCTCAGTGTCTGGAGGTTGAATTTGAACAGCCAGAGACCAGCACTATTAGAGGGTGCAGAAAATTGCCTGTTGCTTTGCAGGGCTCTGTTCACTTTCAATTAATGGAATGAAGATTGCTTCCAAACCAGAACTATTCTATTAAAAACAACCACTGGAGGAGAGAGAGAGACACACACACACACCCCAGCACAGTGGGGGATGAGGGAAGGGAGTGTCCCCTGAGTAGATGAGGTTAAAGATTTGTGTCAGTCTAAGTATCTATGCAACCGTATCCTTGGGAGTACAGTGCAGCAGGTACTGTGCTTCGGCAGGAATGAACTGCAGAGGGACGGGTGTTGAGTGGACTGGGTACTAGGAGTCCGCAGGGTTGGACTGCGTTGGGGCAGGAGTGGAATGCAGAAGGGTCCAGACTGGAGCCAGGAGGTTGATAAGAGTGCGTTGGCTGTGTCTGGGGGCACATGGGAAAGAGGTTTGCGACAGCGGCTGCAGGGGAGGGCATGCACAGCGCTGCCTGGTTTGCAGTGCTAGTAGCACCTGGAGAGCGTGTCCGCTTGGCACTCCATAACTCCTGCTTTCTGCAACCCTCCTGCCCCCAACAACTCGCTTCAGTGATTCCCAAAATCAAAGCCACTAGCCAGCTGTGACTGGCGAGCCTCCTCCAGGGCAGAGAAGAACTTCTGGCTGCAAACATCTCTGACCTGCAAGTCATTCTCTGCCTCTGGGTCCCGCTCCACCTCCACATCCAAGTTTTCCTCCTCCTGGCTCGATCCACTCTCAACGGGCACGCAAGCCACCGAAATACCCACAGTGGCCTTTGCAGGGGAGGTGGGGTCACCACTGAGTATCGCGTCCTGCTCTTTGTAGAATCTGGAGCTCATGGGCGCAGCCCTGGAAAGGCAGTTTGCCTCCCACGTCTTGTGGCAGGTGTTCTGCAGGGCCTTCGCTTTGACCCTGCACTGCAGTGTGTCCCAGTCATGGCCCCTTTCTCTCATGCATCATGAAATTTGTCCATAGGTGTGATAATTCCTACCGCTGGAGCACAGCTGGAACTGGACAGCCTCCTCCCCCCAAATGCTGATGAGGTGCAGCAGCTCGGCATTGCTCCAAGCCAGGGCTCACCTGGTGCGTGGAGCAGGCCTGGTCACCTGGAGAGATGCGCGGAGACCACGGCAGGCATCACCAAGCAAACAGGGAGGGGACTTTGAAAATTCCCAAGGAATGTAAGGGGTGGAGTTCACGGCTGGTCACCTGAGGGCAGGGCAGTAGAGTTCAAACCGCTGACCAGAGAGGCGGGAACAGGGATTGTGGGACACGTCTGGATCAAAGGACGTCCAATCACAGCGCTGTCATCGACCAGGGTGTCTACACTGGCACTGCGGCGCAGTAGCCCCGGCACTGACAGCTGTACACCCCTCGTTGGGGTGGGTTTTTTAACAGCGCTGCAACTGCGCAGTTTCTGCGCACGAAGGGGCTTGGCAGTGTGCACACCTTGGAAGTTACAGGGCAGAAAGCGGCTTTACCGTGCAGAAACTTGCCAGCGCAGACAAGGCCGTAGATGACTTACGTAACATAAGAACCCAAACCTGGTCCTACTGGGTCAGACCAATGATCCATCTAGCCCCGTGTGCTGCCTGAGAGTGACCAGTGCCAGATGCGTCAGAGGGAATGAACAGAACAGGCTTCTTGCTCTGCAAGGTGAGTCTTTCACCCTTATCTTTAACTTCATTGTTGTCAATTCCTACTGATGTTATCTTACCACCCCTCCCCCGAGGTTACTGCGCAAATCCGGTGTGAACCACTCCTTTGATACAGACGTGTCCCAATCCAGCTGAACTGAGGCAGACTTTGGGCCAATGTCCGTTTGGAAAAGGCCCACTTAACCCAGCAGGTTTCTCAAAGCACCTGTTGCTGTGAACAGCATGTAGTGTGGATGTGTGGACCCCAAAGATATCAAACAAGAAAGAAACACAAGGCCAGTTCTGAGGAGGGTTCCAGAGCCAGGCCTGAGGGTTAAACAGCTGTGCTCAACAGCCTCAGCACCTATAAAAATAACTGGTTGAAAAACCAAAAAAATTAAATAAAAAACCCAAACCAAAAAACCAACCCAGAAAAGCTCCCATCACACATCCATCACCATTGTAGATTTTGACATCTGCTGCCTGATGTGACGTCTTTGCTTTGCAAACAAGAGACCTGGGGAACTCTGAGGCTGTTACCCTCTAACTGGGTAAAAGGTTACACCTCTTGTATTAAGTAATTTTCCTCTTAACAGAAGATTTATTTTAAAATTTTTCAAAATAAATTCCATTTGAAATACTACTAATACAATTGTTACCGTCTATCCTGGGTCTCTATTCTCACACAGGCTATTTCTCTCACCTATTCCCCCACTCTAATTCCTTTGGAGGGAGGTTTTAATTTCAGGATTAGCCTCCATTTCCGATATAGTAGGAGGGGGCAGGGAGAGAACCAGAAAAAAACCTGATCACTAACAATTGCTGTGAAATGGGGGAACAGTATAACCGTGATGCTCAGGGTTTGTTTAGACTAGGAAAAGTGATGGAGTTTAGGTCAGGTCAAGGGGGAAGCTAATGCCAACCCCTGCACCTGGGCTGCATCTGCTCTACAACTATAATTGTCTTTTTACCCCAAGATCACTAACTTGAGCAGCCAACGCCATGTGCAGCCCTAGTGGATGGAAGGCACAGGTAGTTTTTGCCTCAGTGTAGCTTGTTGGGAATCAAACCTCTCCCCCACCTGGAGCTGATGAACATTCCTGGCAGGAGGGACACACACTCCTACGACTCAAAGGAAAGGAGTTGATAGAAAAGATCACAGGACTGACCCCAAAGAAGGATGAGCTGCAAAAGGGAGAAGCAGGCAACTGATCTGGTGGAGCTGAGAGACCTCGGTGAAGACGGTGCAAAAATCATGATGTGGGAATTAGCAAATGTGATTTTTAAAAAAAAACAAAAACCCACTTTGGCCAGCCCTAGTCAAGGCATTTGCTACAGTTCTCTCTCATGTGGATTTTCTGATGTCTAATGTGGTTTGAGCGCTGATTGAAGCTTTTCCCGCATTCAGAGCATGTGTAGGGCTTCTCCCCTGTGTGGATTCTCTGATGTAAGATGAGGTCTGAACGATTAAAGAAACATTTCCCACACTCAGAGCATCCATAAGGTTTCTCACCCATGTGGATTCTCCTATGTCTGATAAGGTGTGAGCTGTGATTGAAGCTTTTCCTGCACTCAGAGCACGTGTAAGGCGTCTCCCCAGTGTGGATTCTCCGATGTGAGATAAGGTTTGAAATATCCCTGAAGCATTTTCCACACTCAGAACATCCATAAGATTTCTCTCCTGTGTTGATTCTCCTATGCCTGACAAGGTGTGAGCTCTGATTGAAGCTTATCCCGCACTCTGAGCATGTGTAGGGCCTCTCTCATGTGTGGATTCGCTGATGTGAGATGAGGTTGAACTACCAGTGAACTGTTTCCCGCACTCAGAGCATCCATAAGGTTTCTCACCTGTGTGGATTCTACAATGTCTGATAAGGTGAGAGCTCCGACTGAAGCTTTTCCCACATTCATGGCATGTGTAGCGTGTCTCTTCCAAGTTGATTCTTTCACGTGTAATAAGCTCTGAGTGGCTACTGAAGTTCTCCTCTGGCATCTGCTGAGTCTCACAGGCTTTTACTTTTTCTGGGAGTGCACAATTCCCAGAAACATTCCCTTTGGATCTTCCTGATAACATCCAATGTGGTTCTCCTTGCTCAGCATCTTCCTGCTGGGGTTTCTCCTCCTCATTCTCACTCACCAGCCCATCACCAGATGGGAGACAGAGAGAATCCAGACATAGGTCACTCCCCGCACCTGAGAGAAAGGAAATGTCAGAGAGAGGAATGGAAAAAGGGATGAACAATCCAAAATATGTGGGGGAGAGATCAGTCCTATCAGGAGCTGATTTTCCCCAAACCTTTCCCTAGAGGAGAGAGGAAGGGATCAGTTTTGGTCTGCATCTCATGAGAACACTCAGGGGAAAGCAAGGTTGGGGAGGGACCTGCTGCCAGTTGTTAGTCAGAATAGGAGGAAGCCATGAGTGACGTCTGCCATAATGATTCCACATCTGCAGGGGACAATCCTGAACTTGGAGAGCTCACAAGGTCTTTGTAGGGCATCCCGAATGTTTCCTGCATTCCCGCACAGTTGTTGAGTTGGTTTAACCAATTCCTCACCTGTGCAGGCAGCTCTTGGAAGCACTTCTTTCTCAGAGCCCTGGAGGTCTGGGACCCACGGCTCTTCCCCTCGTTCCAGCTGGGAGATCACATCAGGTTTGGAAATTGGAAACCCTACTCCAGGCAAAGAAAACAAGGGAGGTCAATGGAATTTGTGGGATACTTGTCACAAAGAATAGTCCATGGTTTTAACCCCCAGCTCATTTTTAAGCAGTAACATCCCAAGACCAGCTTCCTTGGCTCCAAGTGGCAGGAGAGTTATTATTATAAATCATATTCATTACCTTAGTGCCTAAGGAGCAACTAACAGTGGGTCCCCATTGTGCTACGACAAGTACAAACAGAGAATAGTAGCTGGGCCATGCCCTGAAGAATTTACAATCTGAATAGACAAGACAGACACAGAATGGGGGAAGGGATAGACCCAACTCTTAGAACAGAGATATTCAGGCCTGTCTGTAAAGCCTGTACTTTAAGAACTTAGGGGTATTTTTATCGCTTAGCTGCTTACAGGAGTATGAAAACAAAGAATCAAAATCACTGTCTGTATTTGTAAGGGCCTTCTCTTACTGTGACCGTCTGAGACCTTGATCTTAGGCTAAGGCCTTTGGCTAAGCAGCAGGGGCAGCCATAAGCTGGGAAGCGAAGGGTCACATCCTCACATCCCAAACCAGTCACACTGAAATAAGGTGCTATTGGGCTGTTAGGAAGATGATCCTGTCCTGATAGTGCCCATCACCACCAGATAAAGAAACAGATCTTAAGATGGTTAAAGAAAACTTAGTTTGACAGCAGCTTGTCTGGCAAGAAATCACTTCTCAATGCTTGTGGTTGTGAAACCCTCATTTCTGTATTGTTCTATCTTTATGGCCCCCACTTTTCCATTGTTAATCTGTCTGGTTCTGTAATTGTTTCTCTCTGCTGTACAGTTAATTTTGCTAGGTGTAAGTTAATTAGGGTGGTGGGATATAATTGGTTAGATAATTATGTTACAATATGTTAGAATTGGTTCGTTACATTTCAGTAAAATGATTGGTTAAGGTATAGCTGAGAATATTACTATATAAATGGGGTCCAACAGGAGGGGGAAGGGAAATTGGAGTCATGTTTGTTAAGGTGTGGGGGGAAACGGGAACACAGGCCAGGCTCAGCTGCATCAGAGCTGGGAAGGGGGACATGGGATAAAGGCTCTGCGGCGTCAGAGCTGGGGAGGGAACACTGGGGAACAGACTGTATCCGTATATCGAGATCAGCCCGACTGGTGTGAAGGGCTTCAGAATATGCTTCCTTGGAAACTAACCCCAATAAACATGGTACTGTCTGCGCTTTGGACTTCTGGTCTTTCGCTGCTTGCTGTCTGCATGACAAGAACCAGGGAAGTGGGAGGGTGAAGGGAAAACCTCTAACAAAACGGACATGACCTGATAACCAAGAGGTGAGCCTTTGAGGAAGGTTTTAATACACTTTGGAACGGATCAGGGATTCCCATGAGGACTGAGAGGGAGCGATGGTAAACATGCATTTAGATCCTTTTCTTGTTTTGTATCTTTTCCCCATAAGGCTGAACCTTTGGCACTGTCATGGATCCATAGGATCTCTGCAATGCCCTGGCTTTTAAACAGTCCTTGGGAGGTGCCCCTTGAGTGCACTAGACCCCCAAGGGCTCCCACTCTTCCACAAGGACAGGCCACTTAGCTTCAGCACCTGAGACTGAGCCTCTGGCTTCAACACTCCTACTTCAACCTGCGAGCTCTGCCAGCAGGTCCGGCTGAACGACATTCCTGTTCAGAGACTGTTCCTCATTCATGCTTCAATGCACCTCAGGAAGTTTTTGCTGTGACACTGGGCAGACTTTTAAAACATTGCAGGGTTTATTAGTCAACCGAAACACAGCACTGGAAAGTCTTTTCATTAGCACAGAGAAGCAATGAAGACAATATAGTCCACACTGGCCAATGCCCTTGAGCCAGGCTGCTGTAGAAAACAGTTTGGTTTCTTTTCACTGTCTCTGTCCATTTGTCTTCACTCCAGCAAAGCTCCCTGTGTCTGCGAGCCCAGTTCTTCCTGCTCTCAAAAACATAACGAGTCCATGTGTGCTTCACTCAGCCAAGCTGAGATCCTCCCACGGACAGGTGACAATTATTCCCTTGTCTCTGTCGGGTATCCCATTGATCTATGTTGGCCCCAGCCAGTCCTTAATGACCCATTCATATCACCCCATGACAGCTACGTGACAAAACACCTCACGTCTCCTGCTCTTTACAGTCATAGCAATACCAATCACAGCAGGAAACTGAGGTGTATATTGGCATCATACAAGTATCACCAAAAGTCCCACCTCTGTCTCAGACAGACACACTGCTCACAGCCCCTGGAACTGGCCGTTAGTCCAGCAAACACAGTGGAGGAGAAGCTGCAATCCTCACACACTGGTCAAAAAGGAGAGGCATGTGGGTCCCTGCCCATAGAGAGGGGCTGGCTAGAGGCCTGATACCTGAGGGGCCATTCCTTGAGCAGACTATGGAGGCAGGTGAAAGGCTTCGCTACCCCAGAACTGTGACATTGCAAAAGCACATTGTGGGGAATTAGGAAATCTAGTGACTCAGGTGTAATGGGAGGGAGAATTAAACTCCCCCAGTGGGAGGAGAAGGCTTGGGAATTACACACTAACATTCAGGAGCAACAGCCTCTAATTCTTCCGGAAAAGGAGAAGGTCAGAAACAAGAACTGGGCCACGCAGCCTCAGGAGGGACAGGCTCAGAGATCCAAGGAGCCGGGAGGGAAGACAGCTTGTGGCTGCTGCAGATGGGGAGACGGGGGACAAGACTCTCTCCAAACTCTCACTCTTCTTGACCCCGACCTGATTTTACGATCTATGACCAGTCTCACGTCTTGTGGGCAATTTCATACTCGCTAGAGGTAACATGTCATGATCAGAGAATTGCTTATGAGCTTGGACCATGTGTGGAGGGGCAAGGAGGTGAACATAGATAAATGGGTTATTCAGCTTGCTACAGTTAAGGGCCTTATATTAGGTGGAGGATTTGTGGGAGAAGTTCTGCTGAAGTCTGGGATTTACCTGACCAGGCCTAAGGAGAGAATCCCAGGTCAGATATTTTGCACCCTCATTTTTACAGACTAAGGAGTAACTACAAACAGGTGGAATACGCCACAGGATTCTGAAAGAAGGAAGTTTGGGGTGGGCTTTAGCAATTAGGTTGCTATGCAGGATCTCAGCAGTTGGACACATTTATATATTGGGATTATTAATAACTAAGTGATGTAAATCATGAGTATTAAGGCTTGATGCTAAATTATGGACTTCCCAAAGGCCAGGTATGGGTTGGGGCGGCTATTGACATTATTGTAATCAGAGCAAAGCAGCAGATGCGATATATCGCCATCCTATTACCATAAGGAAGTGGATAAATTACCTCTCCTAGTGACCATTTTTTCATTTTGTCAGGTCCCCGAGACAGTGTAAACTGAAGCAGGGCCTCCCTTCTGACGGGCTCCCTTGCCCCTCGATCTTTGTTTCCATTGGTGTCATAACTTGTACGTCCGCACCGTGCAAGCCCCTCTTTACTATACTGATCTTAGTCTAACTGTTACATGGATTGATCCTTGCCTGTGATTTCAGTTATAACTGTCTGTATTTAATCAAGTTTCTGTGTGTTTCACCAAATTCCATCTCCTCCATTAACGGTGAGTAGCCATGTACAAGGGCGAGTTGTGCCCCAATACGTAATCTTATAGGTGTAAAAATTGCACAGGCTACACCACCACCCTGTGACATCATCAACAAAGTGCCCATTTGTGCCTGGGTAGGGGCCCTGCTCTGGGAGGGAGGATGCAGCAAGGACTCAGGATCGGTGGCCGGGGTCGCTGTGCATGGAGATGGGGAGGTTATATGGGGAGGGGGGTAATGAGTGGGAGAGGGAGGTCAAGAGTTAAAAGAATATTTGGGGGAGGAAACGTATAATGAAGTGAAACAGAACAGAAATAAAACTGGAGTGTAGGCTCTAGAACAACAAGGCTTGGGCAGGGATTCAGGGTTAAAGGTCTGGGATCCCCCACAGCTCTAGATCCCCAAACCTCTCCTCCCTCCCACTGACCCACCCAGACCACTTCCTGGGTGCCCTTCTCCCACACTGCCCTCCCCTTCTTCCCATTACTCTCAGCCGGCACCACCTCCCGGCACCTTGGGAGCTTCTTGTGTTCCCTCCTCGTCTCTCAACCTCTTCCCTCCCTGCTGCTTCTTAGCTCTAATCCTGCACACACCCTCCCCATGTCCTGGCACCCCAGAATTAGTTACTCCCCCTTCTCCTCCTCCCACAGCTCTGTTCTCCCTTCACCCGTGGGGTCCTGAATGGCAACATTACACTCTCCTATCAAAAGATGAGCTCATCTGACTGTCACCCAAGCCATGCATCAGTCACACACCTATTTTTATTAATTTAATTATTTATTTTTTAATAATTTTTAAAATATTTTTATTTTTTTATAATTTTATTAATTAATTTTAAAAAACAGTTGCTAATGTAGCCAATAAGGATACATTAAATGCAATTTCAAAATGACTGATGACAAATGTCTAAAAATTATTCTAGTGGGTGGGAGATGAGGCAAAAGGGGGGGGGGCAAGGAAACTTGTCAAAACTTGTATAATGAATAAAGGTATCAAGTTATTACTACTCAGGTTCTTTAGAGACCCCACAGCTTCTAATAACCCAGGGGACAGGACTCCTTACCCAGCGAGGTCACCGTCTCATAGTTCTCCTGCATGACATCCCTGTAGAGGGCTCTCTGAGTAGGGTCCAGCAGAGCCCCCTCACCCCTGGTGAAATACACAGCCACCTCCTCGAAGGTCACCGGCCCCTGAAAGAGCAAGAGTCCAACACTCAGGACCTGCTGCCCCACTCAAACTTTCAATCAAATGGGAGCTCTGGGTGGCTCACAGGCAGAGTCCCACCCCCACCCCACTCAGAGCAGCCAGGAAACGCCAGGGGGAGGGACGAAGCGAGAGCCCCTTGTCTCTCCCAGCAGATCCATCCCCCCCTACTAGCCACAGACGGACACAGGAGATGGAGGCCCTGGCAGGTGCAGGGAGAGCTCGCTGGCAGGGAGCCCAGTGCTGTTCTCATTGTGAAGAGCTGGACGGGGCCAGACTCAGTGGGGGCCAGACGACATGACGGTCCAGGGGGGCCTTGCTGAGGGGGTTCCTCCAGCAGGGGTGTCCTGTCTCTCCTCCCCCCACTTCTCTTCAGCTGTCTGCCCCTGCAGCTCTTCCTGCAGCCCTGCCCGCCCCCCCACTTGGAGCTGCCCCGACCAAGCTGCTCCCAGGAGCCTCCTGTGCTGTGCGGGGGGGTGGCCCCACCCTCCTGCCTCTGTGCCCAGTCTCTGCTGAGCTGAGGTGGGGGGACAAGATTCTGTGCTGCTGCCTCTGGATCAGGAGTGGGGTCTGCTGGCCCCTGCTGCCGTGTGAACGAGCCTTCGGACTAGCGAGTGCCGCTGGGCTGGAAGTGACAGCGGGTGGGTCTCACACTCCCCCCCCCCCCCCACACACACACACTCCACAACAGACACGTCAGTTACTGTTGTTACTTCCTGTCAAAATGCGCAAAGTACATGTAGTCTCCATAATTTTATTCTTTCACATTCGGTCAGGATGACAGTGCTGGTAATTTAGCTTTTTAACGGGTCTGTGCATTTCATCATTTTATTTCTGTCTTATGCTTAAATTCAGTTCTTTGAGTAACGAGTTCTAAAACAACTCACCTGGCCTGGCTGGAGTAATTATCATTATTACTGTTATTGCCGTATTGTGCTTTGTCATTCGTTATTTAAATGGTACTAGCAAATAACAGACTGTACATTTTGCTTGTACTTACCTTAGCAGGGCTCGTTAGAAAAAAAATAGCTAAACTCAAAACTTTAGACATTGTGCAGATGAAGATCATTTATCTGCAAACTGTATTTTTAAATCTGTCTGTAAAGTAACAAAATTTCTATGAAAATAAACGCAGCTCCAAGTATGATACTAATAGCAATGATGGAGTCAAATCTTACTGAGTCACATACATGATAGTGATATGCAGAGAACCAGGCACATGCAGGGTCGTGGAGTTTTTATAGCATGTTGGAGGCCTTAGAAAGAAAAAGGTTAAGAACCCCCGCCCCCCCAAGCCTCCCTGGTGGGTGCCCCCTCACATCTCACAGCAGCCGCTGGTTAATCAGGTCAGGCTCCAGCCCTGGGATTCTGGCCCATTTTCCTAGCCCCACCTAGGGGGGTTGTTTCCTGTCCCACAAATTAGAGCATTTCCACCCTCTTACCTCGTGGGTCTGTTCCTAGAATGGAAGCCGCATACTGAACAAGTCCCAACAGCTTTGCTACACCCTGGCCTCCTCCCATTCTCCACCCTGGGAATTTTTTGGCAAACTCCAACCCCCAAACCAGACTGCCCAAGCCTCCCTCCTCCGGTGCATTTGGTGTCCCTCTCCCTCCAGCAGGAACCCACCAGCAACTCCCCAATAACCCCTACCTGGACGGGATCCTCTGCAGCCATTTCCCTTCCCTGTCCCATGGGAGGATGGGATGAGCTGGAGCAAAACATGGACGACATTCTGCAGCCTGGCAGGGCGAGAAGGGCAGCTGCGGAGGTTTCAGAACAGGCTTTAGTTCATGTCACATCACGATTCCCCCAGGATCTTTCCCTGCAGAGACACAGCCTAGGCTCTGCCATGCTGGGAACATGCTCCATCTCTTTATTGCCAGGGAAACCTGGCCCCTCCTGCCAGGCTAAGCCCACAGGGAGATTTTTCAGCCTCCCCAGTAATAACGTCTCTGAACAAAATGCTGGAAAGGAGCAGAACCAAAGGGGCTGGGCAGGCTCCATAGGGACACTGGCTCCTCCCTTCCCCTCCTGTGCGGCCATGTCCTGTCGCTGGCAGAGATCGGCCCCCCCATCTCCCCACAGAGGCAGCCGTGTCTGCGGGCTCCCCCAGCCAGCACCTACTAACCACCACCCACGCTGGGGGAGTGACACAGGACAGCAAATTCCCACTTACCCAAGGACAAATTGCTGCAGGTAAACGGGCTGGGTTCACATCCCAAAGCTGAGGAGAATTGAAGAATTACAGAGAAAATAGGGAAAATGAGAGTCTAGAGTGTCAATAATTTTAGGGAATACGAGGGAATCTCCTTGGATTTTCTAGCCACATGTGGGGAGGGGAGAGAGAAGGGGAAGAACCAGAGAGAATTGTTCTCAGGTTTGAGACGGAAAGAAATGGCACAAACAGGAAAAGGATGCAAGTAGCTCACCCCCGTGACCATAGGCGTGCGCAGCACATTTCATTAGGGTGTGCACCCAGGGAGCTCCCCCTAGCCCCACCCCATCCACTGCCTCCCACTTCCTGCCCCCTGGCTGCCCCCCTCAGAACTCCCAACCCCCCCTGCTCCTTGTCCCCTGACTGGCCCCTCCTGGGACCCTGCCCCTAACTGCCCGCCAGGACCCAACCCCCTTTCTGAGCCTTCCTTCTTCTTGTCCCCTGACTTCCCCCTCCAGAGACCCCCCCACTGTAACTGCCTCCCTAGGACCCTACCCCCTACCTGTCCCCCTGACCCTTATCCACACCCCCACCCCCAGACAGACCCCCGGGACTCCCACGCCCCATCCAACCGCTCCCCGTCAGTGACAGGACCCCCAGAACTCCCGACCCATCCAACTCCCTCTGCTCCCTGCCTGCCCCGACCCCTCAACCCATCCAACCCCCCTGCTCCTTGTCCCATGACCACCCTCCAGAGACCCCCACCCTCTAATCACCCCCGCAACTATCCAACCCCCCTCCCCACCTCCTGGCAGCTCTGTCTAGTGGCTGCTCCCACCCACACACTCAAAGTGGCGGAGGAGGTTCCCTCTCCTTCGGGGGGAAGGTTGCCTAGTGGTTAAGGCACAGGGCTCAGGTGTTCTGGGTTTGAGTCTCTGCTCTGCCACAGACTCCCTGCTCAGCCTTGGGAAAGTCACTTCACCTCGCTGTGCCCTAGATCCCGCCTGCCCAATGGGGCCAACACTGACCCTGCCTCCTGGGCTAAATCCATCCATGGCTGGGTGATGGGGGGGGGGGGAATGGAGATACCAACATGGGGAAATTTAGGCTGAATTTCTCCACAGCCGGAGAGTGGGAGCCAGCTCCACCGGGGGGATGGGGCGAGAGGGGCTCAGGCCAGCTCCACACAGAGAGGGGTCAGGGCTTCGGCCCTGCAACTTGTGCCCTACGGTGGCTGGGGCTCTCGAGCCGGGGACTTCAGCCCCACATCTTCTGCCAGGGTCCGGGGTTCTCCTCCCTGCCCCAGGGCGGCTCGTCTCCCTCTCCACCCCACCCCCCAGTGCAGCTCCTACTGGGGCCCGGGGCTTCTTCCCCACCCCCGCCTACCAACCCAGCGGGGCTTCTCCTCCCCCCCTCCAGCTCCCCCGCCGGTAACTGGAGCTTCTCCTCCCCCCCAACCTACCCCTGCCCCAACCCAGCTGGGCTCCCGGGGGCACCCGCCGCTGCTGTGGCCGGAGCCGAGCCTGGCGGGCAGGGAGCAGCGATTCACGCGGGGGCCCTGGCAGAGCCCCCAGCCCGAGTGGGGCGGGGCAGCCCCAGGGGAGCGGGGGGGGCTCTGCTGCTGGCCCCGCCCCCCACCGACCCCTGGGGCTGTTTTGGGGGGGGCTCACTCAGCCGCCCAGGAGCGGGGGGGCAGCGGAGCGGAGCCTGCCCAGCAAACAGCTGATCGCAGCTGCGCCCAGGCCGCCCCAAGGGAAAAGCTCAGCGGAGGAGGCGCCACAAGCTGCCGGCAGCGGGTCATTCCCGGGGCCGAGCACCGCCTGCAGCCGCCGCAGCCTGCCCCCGAGCCCCACGGGAGGGGGAGCAGCCTCCCAGCCGGGCTCAGGGCATTGGGGTGCCGGGCTCCCCTGCGCACGCCTGGGCCTGGGACACTCACACACACTCTGCCCCGGGGCTCCCCTGGTGCCCAGAGACCGATCAACCCCCCGCCTGCCCCCGCCCTTCCCGCCTGCAGCTCCGGCCTCTCCCCTCCCGCCCCGCCAGCCGCACCCAGGGGAGCCCCGGGCCCCAGGCTCTGTCCCCACCCGGAGCCCAGCGGGGCCGGGGGCAGCTCCTGCTGCAGCTGAGAACAGCGGCTCCGCTCCGGCCCGGGCGGCTCCAGCGCTGCCGGCAGCACGTGGCCACCAGGGAGCAGCTGCTGAGCCCGGGCTCCTGCGTCACAATGTGCCAGAGCCCGCCCCAGGAGCTGCCCCGGATTTGTTCTCCTGTTTCCTTCTTCCCAGCACCTGCCGCTCCCTTCCTGTGTCTGCAAACACCACCCCGGGAGGGCTGCAGCGCTCGCTGGGGCTGTCTCCAGTGGCTGAAGTTGCCTCCATCTCTAATCACCTGGGGTGGGGGTGGAGGGAACGAAGGGAGGAGATGGGCCCAGGGTGTGAAAGCAGAATTAGGGGGCAGGGAAAGAAGGACTGTTTGGAAAGGTGGAAAGGAAAGGCTCCTGGGTGATCCAGATGGAGTCAGAAGAAGTTGGGCAGCAGAGTCTCAGATAAATTGAGGGGAACCCCCGGGGTGTCCCAGTGTTGGCCAGGGTGTGTACAGCACCTAGCACAATATGGGGTCCCGATCTCAGTCATGGTCTGTGCAGCACCTGGGAGCCCTGATGTCTCTTTCCTCATCGCAGGCACTGGGAATGGAGTGAGGGAAACCTCAGCACCTGAAGGGTTAATGTAGCCCTGTGTGCAGCCCCTGCTAGGGTGACCAGACAGCAAATGTGAAAAATCGGGACAGGGAGTGGGGGTAATAGGGGCCTATATAAGAAAAAGGCCCCAAAATCAGGACATCCGGTCACGCTAGTCCCTGCTGCTCTGATGAGGGGTTGGCTTAGAGAGTTGTAGTAATAACAGCAGCAAAGAGTCCTGTGGCACCTTATAGACTAACAGACGTATTGGAGCAGGAGCTTTCGTGGGTAAATCCCCACTTCATCAGATGCACCAATAGTCCCATATGGGCTAGTGGCCAGGATTCCACGCTTTCATCCATGGGGCCTGGGTTCAACTTCTGCTCTGGGAACCGTGCACCTTAGTAGGAATTTGGAAGAAGGTGGAAAGATCTGGAATTTCCACCCCCCCACACACACCTCCTGAGGTGGCAGGGGGTGCAGGTGGAGGGAGCAGAGCACAGGGCTGGGGTGGCAGGGGGGGCGTGTCAGTGGGGGGGAAAGGGCAGAGCCAAGAGCTGGGGCAGCATGGGCTATGTGGGGGGCAGAGCCCAGGGCTGAGATGGCAGGGGGGTGCAGGTGGGGAGCCCACGGCTGGGGTGGGGGTAGCCAAAAATTTTTTTCTTGGGACGGCAAAAAACCTATAGCCAGCCCTGCCTCCACGCACTGTGAGGTAGGTAGGAGCAGATCATTATTATCCCTACTTGAAAGATGGAGAAGCTAAGGCTGAGAAAGGAGAATTGACTTGTCTGAGGTCACACAGCCAGTCAGTGGCAGAGTTGGGAATAGGACCCAAGAGCCCTGATTTTCAAACTAACCATCGGATCTTGAATTTCAGACACTGAATGACCTGAGTAAAGTGCTCTCAGATGAGCTCCAGACCAACAACTGTGCACAGGAATTATCCAGCAAGTATTTGAGGAGAATCATGTTAGAGAGAATCATGAACTGCTCAGAGACCATTAATGTAGAAAAGCAGCAAAATTCATCAAACATAGAACTGGTTCTCACTTATTTCCTTGGTCTTAAAAAAGACCAACAAGGACCTGAGTCTCCTCCCTGTCAATAACCCCCTGCTGAGCCAATCAGGGTAGAGACTGAGGACGCAAGGCTGAGGGTTCTCACCAGAGAGCCCAAAGGATGGCCCAGGTCATTGGTGGGGATCAAATAAAATTCAGAATAAAATTCTGCCTCCTTAAGCTCGTGTTTTCCATGCCTAGAATTCAACTGTCACCACATGGATCAGACTGAACAGGTTTCAAACCTCCAGGAGGCTCTTACCTTCTAAACAGGGACGGCTGTTTTCTAGTAAAATCACTATAAGGGAAGGAGAAAACTCGAAAGAGGTTCCTCCTGGCGCTCACGTCCGTGAACCCGAATACTCTCTCAGTCCTCAGAGAGAGACCTGGAGAAGGAGACTTGCTGCAGCAAAGCCACAGGGGTCTCTGAGGTTTCCCTGGCCCCTCGCCCCTGTCCTGCCTGGCTGATGTCAGCATCTCTTTGTGAGGTCACCACCTCCCCAACACCTTGGACCAATAGTCTGAGGTCCTGCAAAAAACCTTTGTGATGTCACTGCTACACCCCTCCCTTGCTGGGCTAATGTCCTGCCCCTGGCCAGGCACTTTGGAGGTTTGAGCTACTCCCTGTGGATCACCCCACTCAAGGAGCGTTTGTTCTAGGCAGCAAGCCGGCTAGACAGGGAAACATCAGACGCTGCTCCCAATGCTACACTCAGTTTTTCAGAAATTAGTCGACTTCATGGCCAGAAGAGACCATTAGAGCATCTAATCTGACCCCCTGCACAGGCCTCCTGTATGACACAATAGCAGGTGAGGGAGGGGGGCTGAGGAGGCGAGTGGGTGGGCAGTGGCGAGGGGGCGGGTGAGCCGGCAGAGAGCCAATATTCATAACTTCAACTACAAAAATGAAACACATCTAGAGATAGCATCATATAATCAGCCAATCAGAACCTCTCCATAGACCCCCCTTACACAACAACCTTTCTACAATACTGGCTACCAATATAGAACAGTTGTCGCAACGGTGATCTATACAGTTACAGATTATGTCAATAACGTCACAAGAGGTGACACGGCATCAGTGAGACTGATACTGGAATACTGCCTCCAGTTTTGGTGTCTTCATTTGAAAAAGATGTTGTGAAATTGGAGCTGGGGCAGCAAAGAGCCACCAAAGGTTCTGAGGGCCGGAGAAAAATGCCTTCTAGGGAGCTATTGAAAGAGCTCAACCTGATTAGCTGATCAAAAGAAGATTGAAAGGTGACTTCATTGAAGTGTTGAAGTGCTTCAGGGAGAGAAAAGATTTGGGAATTAAAGGGCTCTTGAATCAAGCAGAGAAAGGTATAACAAGACCCAATGGCTGGAAGATGAAAAGAGAGAAATTCATATTACAACAAAGGCACAAATATTCAACAGTCAGGATGAGTCACAACAGGAACAAGCTACCAAGGAAAATGGTGGATTCTCCATCTCTTGATGTCATTTCATGAAGACTAAATGCCTTTCTGGAATGTATTTGCCCCGAAAGTACCTATTGTGCCATACAGGAGGCCTGTGATATGCAGGGGGTCAGATTAGATGCTCTAATGGTCTCTTCTGGCTATAAAGTCAACTAATTTCTGAAAAACGGAGTGTAGCATTGGGAGCAGCGTCTGATGTTTCCCTGTCTAGCCGGCTTGCTGCCTAGAACGAAGGATCCTTGAGTGGGGTGATCCCCAGGGAGTAGCTCAAACCTCCAAAGTGCCTGGCCAGGGGCAGGACATTAGCACAGCAAGGGAGGGGTGTGGCAGTGACATCACAAAGGCCTTTTGCAGGACCTCAGACTATTGGTCCAAGGTGTTGGGGAGGTGGTGACCTCACAGAGAGATGCTGACATCAGCCAGGCAGGACAGGGGCGAGGGGCCAGGGAAACCTCAGAGACCCCTGTGGCTTTGCTCCAGCAAGTCTCCTTCTCCAGTCTCTCTCTGAGGACTGAGAGAGTATTCGGGTTCACGGACGTGAGCGCCAGGAGGAACCTCTTTCGAGTTTTCTCCTTCCCTTTTAGTGATTTTACTGGAAAACAGCCGTCCCTGTTTAGAAGGTAAGAGCCTCCTGGAGGTCTGAAACCTGTTCAGTCTGATCCATCTGGTGACAGTTGAATTCTAGGCATGGAAAACACGAGCTTAAGGAGGCAGAATTTTATTCTGAATTTTATTTGATCCCCACCAGTGACCTGGGCCATCCTTTGGGCTCTCTGGTGAGAACCCTCAGCCTCCCGTCCTCAGTCTCTACCCTGATTGGCTCAGCAGGGGGTTATTGACAGGGAGGAGACTCAGATCCTTGTTGGTCTTTTTTAAGACCAAGGAAATAAGTGAGAACCAGTTCTATGTTTGATGAATTTTGCTGCTTCTCTACATTAATGGTCTCTGAGCAGTTCATGATTCTCTCTAACATGATTCTCCTCAAATACTTGCTGGATAATTCCTGTGCACAGTTGTTGGTCTGGAGCTCATCTGAGAGCACTTTATTCAGGTCATTCAATGTCTGAAATTCAAGATCCGATGGTTAGTTTGAAAATCAGGGCTCTTGGGTCCTATTCCCAACTCTGCCACTGACTGGCTGTGTGACCTCAGACAAGTCAATTCTCCTTTCTCAGCCTTAGCTTCTCCATCTTTCAAGTAGGGATAATAATTATCTGCTCCTACCTACCTCACAGTGCGTGGAGGCAGGGCTGGCTATAGGTTTTGCCGTCCCAAGCAAAAAAATTTTGGCTACCCCACCCCAGCCCTGGGCTCCCCACCCGCACCCCTGCCATCCCAGCCCTGGGCTCTGCCCCACATACCCCATGCTGCCCCAGCTCTTGGCTCCGCCCTTTCCCCACTGCTCCCCACCGACACCCCGCCACCCCAGCCCTGGGCTCTGCCCCCTCCACCTGCACCCCCTGCCACCTCAGGAGGTGTGTGTGTGGGGGGGAAATTCCAGATCGTTCCACCTTCTTCCAACTTCCGACTCAGGTGCCACTTTGGGGGAATGTGCTCAGTGGGGGAGTGGCAGCCCCCCTGCTGCCCCCTAGCTACGCTCCTGCTTGTGGGGGCCCCTGCAAGACCCAGGGCCTGGGGCAAATTGCCCCACTTGCCCCCTCCTCTGGGCGGCCCTGCTAGCAGCTCTTCTGGGAGCGCAGGGGAGGAATGACTCCCCCTTCTCTAGCTTCTCCCCGTGGGGCTCTGGGGAGCAGGGAGGGTTGTGTGATTAAATTCCATCCAACTCCCCCTTTAATCCAAGCCGAGGGGCGTCTCAGCCTCCACGATCCCCTTGGCAGGGCCAAACAAGGGATGTTTTCCACTGCCCAGGAGACCCAGCCAGGGACTCAAGGCAGCCCCAGACTTTCCCTTTCTCCCTTCTGGGAAATCAAGTTCAAGTTTTACAAGGAGCTAAAGAAGCCTCAACCCTGCATCTGAATTAATGTCAATTTCTCACTGCCCGACACAAACAAATGTCATTTCAATCCCAGGTGAGTCCACTTCAGTCATTCCTCAGCCCCATTCCTTCCCCCTCCTGCCTTAGCTTAGGGCATTGCGCCACCCTGTGGGCATTTCATGTTCCTCCTCAGTTTCACACAGAGACACAATTTCCTTTGCATGGATCCATGAACAGCAAAACCTCCCTGTGTCTCTTGTCTGAGCCAGGGCATTCAATTGTATTGACACCTTCTCTCCTGCAATGGCAATGGTCAGACAGAGGGACGTGGCCACCTTCAGCCCTGGCAGTGAGATATTCCCTCTCCTCTTTCTTCATGCTGATGTTGTTATTCCATAAAACATGAACCATGGAATAAAAAGCTGAGTTTACTCCAGGGGAGGAAAGAAAGAAGCCACCAACTCCCCAAAAAATCCCAGTGCCCCAGAGAAAAGCTGCCCCTGTTATTGGAACTAATGATGTGCTGGAGATATGTTGGGAAAAGGGACTGTCTGAATTGCCAAGGCTGGAAACGAACAATCTACAGCAACGTCATTAACCACAGACACACTCTAGCCATGCTCCAGCCAGTGGGGAATTGAGCAGGAATTCATGAAGTCAACTATAAAAATGATACACATCTAGAAATAGCATAATTATAATCAGCCAATCAGAACCTTTCCATAGACCCCTTACGCTACAACCTTTCTACAATATTGGCTACAAATAGAACAGCGGTCGCAACGGTGATCTATATGGTTACAAGTATCAGAGGGGTAGCCGTGTTAGTCTGGTTCTGTAGAAGCAGCAAAGAATCCTGTGGCACCTTATAGACTAACAGACGTTTTGCAGCATGAGCTTTCATCCGAAGAAGTGGGTATTCACCCACGAAAGCTCATGCTGCAAAACGTCTGTTAGTCTATAAGGTGCCACAGGATTCTTTGCTGCATATATGGTTACAGATTATGTCAATAACGTCACAGGAGGTGACATGGCATCAGTGAGACTGATACTGGAATAGCCTCCATTTTTGGTGTCCTCCTTTGAAAAAGATGTTTTGAAATTAGAGTTTGGGGCAGCAAAGAGCCACCAAATGTTCTGAGGGCTGGAGAAAAATGCCTTCTAGTGAGCTATTGAAAGAGCTCAACCTGCTTAGCTTATTAAAGGAAGATTGAAAGGTGACTTCACTGAAGTGTTGAAGTGCCTTAATGGAGAGAAAAGATTGGGTATTAAAGGGCTCTTTAATCGAGCAGAGAAAGGCATAACAAGACCCAATGGCTGGAAGATGAAAAGAGACAAATTCATATTACAACTAAGGCACAAATATTCAACAGTCAGGATGATTCACCACAGGAACAAGCTACCAAGGAAAGTGGTGGATTCTCCATCTCTTGATGTCATTTCATGAAGACTAGATGCCTTTCTGGAATGTGTTTGCCCCAAAAGTAGCTATTGTGTCATACAGGAGGCCTGTGATATGCAGGGGGTCAGATTAGATGCTCTAATGGTCTCTTCTGGCCATAAAGTCGACTAATTTCTGAAAAACCGAGTTTAGCATTGGGAGCAGCGTCTGATGTTTCCCTGTCTAGCCGGCTTGCTGCCTAGAACGAACGCTCCTTGAGTGGGGTGATCCACAGGGAGTAGCTCAAACCTGCAAAGTGCCTGGCCAGGGGCAGGACATTGGCCCAGCAAGGGAGGGGTGTGGCAGTGACATCACAAAGGCCTTTTGCAGGACCTCAGCCTATTGGTCCAAGGTGGTGGGGAGGTGGTGACCTCACAGAGAGATGCTGACATCAGCCAGGCAGGACAGGGGCGAGGGGCCAGGGAAACCTCAGAGACCCCTGTGGCTTTGCTTCAGCAAGTCTCCTTCTCCAGGTCTCTCTTTGAGGACTGGGAGAGTATTCGGGTTCATGGACGTGAGCGCCAGGAGGAACCTCTTTCGAGTTTTCTCCTTCCCTTTTAGTGATTTTACTAGAAAACAGCCGTCCCTGTTTAGAAGGTAAGAGCCTCCTCGAGGTCTGAAACCTGTTCAGTCTGATCCATCTGGTGACAGGTCACTTCCTTCTCTGTACCTCAGGCTCCTCCCCATCTGCCCAATGGGAACAGGGACAGTTCTCGAACTCTGAGCAGTCATGAGCCTGAGTGAGATAAGGGGCGATAAAGCCCTGTGTGAAGGAGAAAGGGGAGTTTCACGGTGTTTAGCACCAAGGAATTCTAAAGTTTGCTAAAATGTCTAGTCTGTGGAAACAAGAAATGGTCAGAGCCAAACTTTTAACCATTGCCTTTTCTAAAGCCCATTCAGGGATGTGAGTCTCTGTCTTTTAGGTACCTGGGGTTCTTTGCCAGCAGGAGAGAAGAGGTTCCTGCCTCCATTTTTGTGGCCTTAACAAACCAGGTGTTGTGCTCCAGTTCTCGTCTGAGATCCCTGAAAAAGAACATCTTCCCATCCATGAACAAGACAGGACCTATCTTTCAAAGGGGAACAAAGAGACCCCTGGGCCTTACAGACTAGCTAGCCTCACTTCCATAGCTGGAGAGATACTGGAATATATTCTTAAACACTCAGTTTGTCAGCAGCACCTACAGGATAATTTGGTTCTTAGGACGGGTGAGCATGGATTTGTCAAGAACAAATCATTCCAAACCCATCCTCTTTCCTTCTTTGGCAGGGTTCCGGGCCTAGTGGAGGTGGGTAAACAGTATGAATGATGATTTGGAAAATGGAGTGGAGAGTATCGTTCTAAAATGTGCAACTGACACCAAGCACTTTGGAGTACAGGACTGGAATTCAAAACGCCCTTAACAAATTGGAGACTTGGTCTTCTTGAGCCAAACCCCATGGCTGGGCCCCTCTCTCTAGACTGGGCCGAAGTGAAACCCCAGAGCCAGACACTCCTCCTCCTGGGCAGCGCGCTCTGACCTTGAATGGTCAGATGCTGCTTAGCGCTGTCAGAGCAGCTTTGGCTGGGGGATTCTCCCAGCACTTTCCAATAGCGGGAAGGTACGAAATCCCCATTTGCCTGCTGGGGACGGAGCCCTAGAGGGGGGAGCAACTTGCCCAGAGTCCCGCCAGAAAAGGAAAACAACCAGCAGTGGAACCGATAGGAAACCCAGCAATGGAACCCAGGAGTCCTGGGGGTGTGCTAGGGTGACCAGATGTCCCAATTTTATAGGGACAGTCCCAATTTTGGGGTCTTTTTCTTATCTAGGATCCCATTACCCCCCACTCCCTGTCCCGATTTTTCACACTTGCTGTCTGGTCACCCTCGGGTGTGCACATGTGTGGGTCCCAGCTGCTCCCTGCCCCCCTCATTGAAGCAGGTGTGCAGGGTTACTGCCCTGGGAACTGCAGGGCACCAGTGGCCATGGGGCTGGCTGGAGGCAGGGCAAGGGGTGCGGGGCTGGCTGGAGACAGGGGTGTGTGGGGCAGGCTGGCTGCAGGCAGGGACGCAGGGCGGGTGCATCAGGGGTTGGCAGGGCTGGAGACAGAGGAGTGCGGGACTGGCTAGCTTCAGGCGGGGGGGTGCGGGAGGAGTTGGCTGGAGACAGGGCAGGGTGTGCACGGCTGGGGGTGTGTGGGGGCTGGCTGGCTTTGGGCGGGGCCACAGGGGGTGCGGCAGGAGTTAGCTGGAGACAGGGCAGGGGGTGTGGCAGGGGCTGGCTGTGGGCAGGGCAGGGAGGACGTGGCTGGTGCGGGCAGGGCAGAGGGTGCAGGGCTGCAGGCAGGGGCTGGCTGCAGGGAGGGCAGGGGGTGGAGGGCTGCTGAAAATGTCCTGAGCGGTATTTTAAGGTGAAGATAACACCATGGTTACCAGTTGACTGGCACATCCTGGGTTAAAGAAAGGAAGGGACCTGGAGTTACTAGTCTGAAGTATTTGTGTTACCAATCCTGTCACTGTCTGACCCCCCCTTCAGTGCGGAGCAGGTGTGTACGTTGCTGTGTGGAACGCACAGACTCCTGCAGAGCAGGGGCAGCTCTTTCCATGGCAGAGAGCCTGGCACTTAGGAGACTTTCTTGACTTGCTGTTTTGAAGCAATTCAGTAAAATAACGGTGGAGCTACAATGTCCGGTCCAAAATTTCAGCCCCCTGGTGCAAAAATGCTATTTTAGGATCTAAACAGGAGGCTTCCAGTGCTAGGACACCTGAGCAGAGAGCTCAGTGGGGGGCATAACAGCTGCTGACTCTGAGGGTCCTGGGCTAAATTCACTTGCAGGTGGAGGTGTTGCGATTTATGTGATCGATAATGAGGAAGGTGAAGATTTAATCACAGGTATTTTTAGTAAATGTCATGGACAGATCACGGGCAAAAACCAAAAGCTCATTGCCCGTGACCCGGCCATGACTTATACCATAAATACCCCTCATTGAATCTTGGGGAGGGAGGCCCAGGGGGTCCGTGGCACCAGCTGTGGGCGCAGGGAATCCGGGGGGCCTGTGGCACCATGTGCTGGGGGAGAAGCCCCGGGGACCCACGGCCACTCCAGATGCTGCCAGGTGAGGGGAGCCCAGAGGCCAGCCCTGCTCCGGCCACCTCGGGACAGGTGCCAGGAGCCACTGAGCTGTGGCTGCTCCTGCCATCCTTGGAACCACTGCTCAGGCTGCCCCCAGGCCTGCTGCTGGGGCAGCCACGGAGTCAGCCACAGTGGCCACTGCAGAAGCCACAGAATCCATGACTTGTGCAGCCTCCGTGACACAGAGGGATCCCTGATAAAGAGACAAACCCCTCCCTGCTGTGACTGCAGTTCCTGGAAGGAAAGAGACGAACAGAAAGTGAAGAGAGAAGGAAACAGAGAGAGTCCCTGTCACCTCTCTCCCCTGCTCCCTCCCCATTGTATTCTGTAACCCCATCTCACTGGGTTCCCTGTGCTGGTGCCATGGGGGTGACTCTAGAGTTCTGGGGATTTGCGGGGAGGGAAAGGGGGCTCTTCACTTCTCAGCATTTCACACAAATTTGTCTTTGGGCTGAAGTTTCTCCTGTGAGGTCTCTCAGTCAGAGCTGTACCCCACCCCCTTCAGTGCGGGTGTGTGTAAATTGCAGAGCAGGCAGAGAAGTCGCCCATAAAGGGTCATATTGATCTGGTGACTGGCTCTGACCTGGGTCACACGTCCTCTGACACACGCTCATGTGCAGAACATGGGAGCTCTGGCTTTTCCTAAATGCTGTAGAGTGTGAGTTCCTGGAAAGGGCAGGGGAGAGGGAGCAAGAGGAGAAAGGCAGAGACATTGGAGATGAGGAATTGGGGGGAGAAGAAGGAGAGACAATAAATGATTGAAGCAGAACAGGTGTCCCAACTCCATCTTGCTCATCACAGGTGTTCAGAGAGACAGGTAGTTGCAGGTTTTCCAGTGTCAAGTCTGAACTTTGATTCTAACAATGTGCATTGAAATATCAAGGGGATCGCCCCATACCTGATCTCTTCCCTCCTCCCCTTTTTTGTATTAATTTTTATTTTTACATGTTTGGCTTAACCGTGATCATCTCTTTCCCCACCTGTATTGCAATTTGGGGGTTATTTTTATTTTGCCTCCCTTTTGTTCATGTCATTATAATTGTAACAGCAAAGGAACCTGCAGGAGCAAAAACTGACTCAAAACTTCATTTCCCCATCATGCCGGAACATCCTACAAACAGCTCACGGAGCTGGAACCATAACACGCGAGGCCAGGGGAGGGGAGATGCAGGTTTCCAAGGGTTCTGTCTTTCTCAGATGACACATTCCAGCCCCTTGTGTGCCTCCATCCTGTGTGACCTGCTGGACTTCGACACATTTATTGTCCCATTCTATAGATAATGTGATTGTAACACAATGTGAGTGAAATTAAACCACTTCCAGATGAGGAAACAACAAAGGAGAAAAGCCATTATTGCATTGGCTGGGAATCAAACCCAGATCAACTGTTTGGAAAGCACCTACACACACCACTATACCACCAATGGGTCTGGTAGGAGTAGCTTTCCTGCAGGCTCTGTGTGCTGGCAAAGGGGGTGACACATGACCACAGAGTTAGTGAGTAGGGTGGATGGGCTGGAAGCTGCCTGACAGCTGGGAGCAGAGTTAGGATCCCAGAGTGACTGAAAGGGGGCAATGGTGAAAACAGATCTCATTGGGAGCTGGCCCCCCACCTGCCCCGCCCCTAGGAGAGGGGAACTGAAGCTCCACTTCAATCACAGAAAACTCTTCCCTGAGAAGGAAGGGGACAGCTTGTTTTAAAGACCAGGTTTGTGATTGTTCCTGCTACATACGGAGGGGCTGGGTAGTGCTGATTCCAGCCCCCAGACTCTGGGAGGATAAGGAACAAATTCAGGCTGCCAGTGACCTGCAGGAGGGAGATGATCTTTTGACAGTGACAGATGCCTCGTCCTAAAGGCCTTTGTCTGCCCCCTTCCAGTGACTGTTTGGTACAGGAATGCAGCCCCCACTCCTGGGTCTCTCCTGGGGAAATAATGTTTCTGTGCAAAACACCAAAGCTTTTAACAGAAAGGAAGAAAAGGAAATGGCCACATGATGGGACTAGGACATAAGGAATGAAACACAAGATCCTTCTCCCACATTCACTGACTTTTAACCTTGTTTGTGGTGGTGGTGTATCCATGTTGGTCCCAGGGGTCCTCTGGGGCGCCGGGCATTGGCCACTTTCGGGAGAGTGGGCTAGATGAACTGGTCTGACTCAGTGTGGCTGTTCTTATGTTCTAACTGCTGGTTATGGAAGAGACGACCTTCCAGGCTACACAGAACTGAAGACGGGTGCTGGGTTATCTCCACAGCTTGTCTCTTTCACCAACAGAGGTTGGTCCTCTGCAAGCTCTTACCCTCACCACCTTGTCTCTCTTGGACTCTGAAAAGTGTTTTCTCTCCACTCCCTTGGAGAGACGTTAAGTTTCCCTTTGGGCAACTATCAGGCTGAAGAAATTGTATTGACTGTGACACTAGAATTGAAGATTTAATATTATAAATAAATGAGTCTAAACCTGAGGTTCTGGTTTTCACATTGGTTTTTCTAACTCAGTTCCCAATTCTCTTCTAGAAAGGCCTCCAGGACGCCTGCCGAGCCCAGCAAAAGTGGCTAGGAGAAAGCCCACACTGCTGCTCTTTCAGGTACTTGAAGGCTGCTATCAAACCCCCCTCACTCACTCAGTCCCCAGTCTGTGGCAGTGCATAGGATTCTTCCATCCTAAGTGCAGGACTGTGCACTTCTCCTTGTTGAACCTCCTCAGATTTCTTTTGGCCCAATCCTCCAATTTGTCTAGGGCACTCTGGACCCAAAACCTGTCCTCCAGCGCTTGGATTCTTTACATGCTTTCACAGAGCACAGAGCACATGTTCCATGATTTCATAGGGCAGAGTTTTGTGCTATCGGGAGCTTTCCCTGTGTGAATTTGACAGGTGGATCAACATAGAGACACATTGTGACCCTTCTCAGGGTGCTGAGGACTGTGAGTCTCCTTGTTGCCACCTGCCACAAGGAAGAGGGAGTTTTGCATTTGGAAGCTGGATGTTAGTGACCAAACTCACCAGCCTGCTGGAACTCAAGGACCCTCCTCTGAGCTACAGCAGCCACCTTAACCCTTTAGTTCCTTCAATGTGTCCCCCTCTGGGGTCCAGCCCGGATCACCAACTACTCGGTGAAATCCCAGATCCTCTCTTCCCCAAGTATCCCAGGTTACTAGTTTTACTGTGGACCATTGCTACTGTATTTCACACAGCACCTGAGTACAGTTATCGAACAAGCAAAAAATTTATTTAACAACGGATAGAGATTTAAACAAACAAACGTGAGTGATGGAAACCAACTGTTACCAACTAAACAAAGGCAGAAAATGATAGAATAGAAAGGCCAGCACAAAAAACAGAGAGAGGAACAATAAGATACTAAAAGGACAATGGTTGGAACTCTCCATTTCTCTCAGTCTTTGGACTGATGGGTAGTAGAGCTGTAGCAACAGTTGAGGAACCAGGGTAAATTAAATCTAAGGTTTAGGCTGCTCGTGGAGCATTTTCCACACTCACGGCATTCCTAGGGGCTCTCTCCTCCATGGATTGTTTGATGCCTAATAAGGTGCGAACTGCGATTGAAGGTTTTCCCGCACTCAGTGCATTCATAGGGCCTGTCCCCTATGTGGATTCTCTGATGTCTAGAAAGGACTGATCTTTGAGTGAAGCTTTTCCCACACTCACGGCATTCATAGGGCCTTTCCCCTGCATGGATTCTCTGATGTTTAGAAAGGTTTGAGCTGCTAGTGAAGCATTTCCCACACTCACGGCATTCAAAGGGCCTCTCCCCTGTGTGGATTCTCTGATGTTGAGAAAGGTTTGAGCTGCTAGTGAAGCATTTCCCACACTCACGGCATTCAAAGGGCCTCTCTCCTCTGTGGATTGTTTGATGCCTAATAAGGTGCGAACTGCGATTGAAGGTTTTCCCGCACTCAGTGCATTCATAGGGCCTGTCCCCTGTGTGGATCCTCTGATGTCTAGAAAGGGCTGAGCTGTGAGAGAAGGTTTTTCCACACTCACTGCATGTATTTTTTCTCTTTCGCCTGAGGATATCTTGCTGTGTTGTGGTTTCCATGAGGATCTTCTGAGTTCCCCAAGAAGAAATAAATTTATCCACTTTCTTCCCTGGCTGGTTTCCTTGATCTGTTTTTGGTCTGTCCTGAATCTCCCAAGATTTTCCCTGCTCATGACTCCTGGACACATTCCTTTTCCATCTTTGCGATAATGCTCTGTTTTTACCCACTGGCTCAACATTTTCAGGCTGAGAATTCTGCTCCTCTTTCTCACATGCCTTTGCATCACCTGCTGTGACAGAGACAGAAACCTCAAACAGGGATGGAAAGGGGAAGACCAAACAAAAACAAGTGCTGAAGACAGGTCAAATAAAAATCAGGAGCTGAACCCCCCCCCCCAAAACTCTTCCCCCAAATAGGAGAGAGGAGGGGGATGAATTCAGCCTTCACATCCCATCCAAATACGCAGGGGGAAGGGAGGAAGCTACTGCCTGGTGTCTGCTAGGAGCTATAGGAAACCATGAACTATATTTACCCTGAGGATATAACCCCTGCAAGGGACAATAATGAACTGTGAGACCTCCCCAAGGGCTTTGTTGGGCATCCCAGATGTTTCCTTCAGGCACTTACAGATTCTGAGGTGGTTTAATGTTTCCTCACCTGTGCAGGAAGATCTCAGGATCTCTCTTTCCTCTGAACCCTGGAGGTCTCTGACCCATGGCTCTTCCCCTTGTTCCAGCTGGGAGATCACATCAAGTTGGAAAACTAGAAACCCTGCTCAGATGAAAGAAAACAAAGGAGTTCAGTTGATTTCATAAGACTTGGTCATAAAAAACATTCTATTAATTTAACTTCAGTGCTTAGTGTGACCTGGTGGGCCAGGGGCAGTTCTCACTGAAAATGTCAAAGTTAGGGCAGGCTGAAAAAGGGAGAGCAGATGCTCCCAAAACTGCTGGTTAACACTGAAGTTAAACTCACCGACCAGTCACCAACTGTGCTTCTGATCCCCCACATGGGTTATCGAGAAGCTGAAAAAAGAAATCACACGGCCCCCTTTACTGCATCCCTGTTCTCTGACTCCTAATCAGCAGCGAGGTCCAGTACAGTGAGAGGTTATTTAAAAACTCTGCTCACATAAACAAAGTGTTCCTCTGACCCCAAAGGCTCAGCCACATCACCAGGTCAGTATAGGTTTGGATATTACCCAAAAATCCATCCTTCCAGACAATCCTTTAGCATCTAAACTAAAGGTTTAAACGAAAGAAAGACAGAAAGAAGTTAAATGGGAACACAGTCAGATACATTCCAAAATGGATATATCAGGTTCTTAGCAGTATTGGTGAGTTGCTGGCTTGAAAGTCCGTCTGGAACACACCCATAGCTTGGATGGGTCATTCAGTCCTTTGTTCCAGGGTTCAGTTTGTAGAGAAGTTGCTCCAGAGACAGGAAGGGGGATTGAAGACAAATGGAGATGATGCAGCTGCCCTTTATATTCCTTTTGCCGTGTGGCCTGTACTTTCTGTGTCCCAAACACAAGCTTCACAGCATGTGGCATAGAAAAGCCTTGGAGTTCTCATTACACAGGCATACCCCAGCATGTCTTGCTGACTCAATAGGTGTATCCCATTGGTCCTTTCCATGGGCTCATTGTATAGATGATGGCCCTCAATGGGCCATCAAACAGGCTACGCAGTGTTGATGCCAATATGTATGGGAGTGTCACCCAGAAACACTGCACAAGTCTGGAAATACAGATATACCCTACATATCTATAACTCACAATACAAAGGTGATACAAATGTAGAAACAAAATGATCATACTTGGCAAATCATAACATTTTCACCGACACCTTACATGGCATATCTAGCACAATTCATTGCAATTTTATCAGATTATATTATTATTTTATTATTAATACCAAAGTGTCTCACAATTCCATACAGTGTCACACTTGGTAAACCCGTGAATTCCCAGGACCAGTTCCCCAGGTCCTTGAAGATGCCGAACACTATGCTTATGAGGGATTGAAATACCCACATATCTGCTGGGAACACACACACAGACACTGTGTCAGTCTATACCCCTGTGTTCACTCATCTAGAAAATTATGATCAATTTTGTACACAGTATGGCTTGTGAGGTATCATTTGAAAACGCATAACCTACTGAATATTATCCTCCTGTTAAAAGGTGTAGTAACATTGTATGTAAAGTTATGAGATTTTACTGTATGATATTACTGAAAAAGTTACAATTCTGGGGAACACCCACAGACCAGTTACTCCGAGACAGCAAGGCAAACAGCTGGTCAAACAGCCAGTCTCCTGCAGGGGGAAGGTGGGAAGAAGACATTTACATTCCATCACAGGGACCACTTAAAGTTGTTGTGGAAAACGACCACACGATTGATTTTGAATCAGCTCAGCCTGAGGCTCTTTTCTTGGTTAAAAGTGCGCAGGGGGCGACAGCTATTGGAATACTGTCCCCCTGAGCTAAAAATCACACAAGCCTTTTAAAGCTTAAAACCCCAAACAATGACACATACGTTGCACGTTAATTTCCTTATTTGGAATATATTGCAAAACATGATGCAGGTCAAAAGCGAGCTGAACAATCAGTTTTCCATATTCGGCCTTTCCTGTTATCGTTATCACACCTGGTGATATGGGAGGAAGACTCTGCATGTCTCAAGAAATGTCACTACCAACCTAGGCCATTTTCACATGCTGGGTGCAATCCAGAGCAGTGAGGAGTTGTGTCATCTGTAACCCTGGGTGAGATTCAGTGTTCTGCTGCTGGAGCTCCCCTGTCTGGATACTCCAAGCCAGCATTCAAGGACGCACCGAGTGTCTGTGTGATAAGTAACCCTGGATCGGCAGCTCTGACTCCAGTCGCCTGCTTGTTACACCCCAAGCACTTTCTGGTTTGGGTAGAGAAGGCTCAGGGTTTGAGAGAAGGCCGGGGGTAGGAAGCTTCTGTTCGTTATGCTGGACCCTAACCCCCAGTTTTACTTGAGTAAAGAGGAGATATTTGACACTGCGATATGGCTCCTATGCTCTGTTCCCAACGTGTTCTGCAGTAGGGGAGGGTCTCTGGTAGTGTGTGTGTGTCACTGGCATATTGGGGTGATGCTGCCAGGGCCGGCTCTAACAGTTTTGCCGCCCCAAGGGAAAAAAAAGGAGCGCTGCCCTGCGCCCGCGAGCGCCGCCCGACCCCTCCCTGAGCATCGCGTCACATCCCCCAAGTCCCTGCCCCCCCAGCGCCGCGTCGCATCCCCCAAGTCCCCATCTCCCACAGCGCCGCATCGTGCCGCCCAAGTCCCCGCCCCCCCAGCACCACGTTGCGTCGCCCAAGTCCCCGCCCCCCCAGCGCCGCATCGCGCCGCCCATGTCCCCGCCCTGCCCCCAGCGCCGCCTGGCCAAACCAAAAACAACAAAAACAAACCCCGATTGCCGCCCCCTCCCAAGGTGCTGCCCCAAGCACGTGCTTGGTAGGCTGGTGCCTGGAGCCGGCCCTGGATGCTGCAACAGGACAGAGTAGAGGTTAGAGTACAGATGGGGCTGTGGGGGTGGCATGAACCTTCACTCTTCATTTCCCCTTCCAAGAACAGAGGGGACAGGACTGCTTACCCAGCGAGGTCACCGTCTCATAGTTCTCCTGCATGACATCCCTGTAGAGGGCTCTCTGAGCGGGGTCCAGCAGAGCCCACTCTTCCCTGGTGAAGTACACAGCCACCTCCTCGAAGGTCACCGGCCCCTGAAAGAGCAAGAGTCCAACACTCAGTACCTGCTGCCCCACTCACAACCCCACTATTCACGGAACAGCAGCACCAGGGAAATGGAAGCTCCGGGAGGCACATGTTAACAGAGCCCCACCCCACCTTGCTTAGAGCAGCCAGGAGGCATCAGAGGGCGGAAAGAGAGAACCTTTGTGTCTCCCAGCTGACAGACGGAGGCAGGGTCATCACATTTATCACATACCCACTAGCCAGAGCTTAATATAGGAGATGAGGCTGTCTCTGGACTCTGCTGGTGGCTCCCTGGTAGGAATCCCAACACTCTCCAAATAAAATATATGGAAGAAAGGAGAAGTCAATAGTAAAGAACAGAAGTTAGAAAGTTAGAATTGTAGAAAATTGATAAAGAAAGCTATCAGAAATCAATGACCAATCAATGACAATAAGAAGGAAGTTTTTAAAAGTATATTAAGTGCAAACTTTACTAGATAGAAATGGCAGAATTATCAAAAATAATGCAGAAGAGGTAAAAGTCCTCAATAAATATTTCTCTCCTGGATTTGGAGAAAAACAGATGATGTAACTCATATCATAAGATGTTGACAACGACACTCTTTCCATTCCAACAAGAAGTCATGAGGACATTAAACAGCAGCTATTAAAAATCAGACATGTTTAAATCAGCGGGTCCGGATAACTTGTATCCAAGACTTTCTAAAAGACCTGAAGTCTGACATCTATACTCATCAAGAGAATGGTGCAGCCAATACTGGATTTCATTCATTAATAAAGAATCAAAGAAGGGTAATATGATTAGTGCCCATTAACAAAGGTTTAGAGAAAATAGAGCCTATCAAACTAACGGGATATCCTTATTGGATGAGATCAAAAGTTTGGTTGCAGCTAATAGTATTGATGTAATATACCTAAACTTCTGTAAAGATATGACTTGATCAGCACAATATTTTTACTAAAAAAACTAGAATGATACAAAATAAACATGGCATACATTAAATAGATTAAAAACTGTGATAGTAACTGTGGTCGAGTGGATTTCTTTCTAGCAGGTTCCCGCAGGGACTGGTTCTTGGCCCTGTGCTATTTAACATTCTTATCCATGAGCTAGAAGAGAGTATAAAATCATCACTGATAAAGTTTGCAGTTGCCACAACGATTGGGGTTGGTGGTAACTAATGAGGTGCCAGTAGATTCAGGCTCCATCACTGGGAGTCTGGGAAGTTGTCCCAGCCCTGGCTGGGGGGTTATTTCCTGTTCCACAAAGAGGGGAAGTTCCATTCCCAACTCCTGTGCCTTGAAATTAGGCCCTATCTGACACTATACCCCCATATTCATCATAGTGGTATGGTTATAATATGATTAGGACATAATTATGATGTATTTTGTACAAGATTCATCATGTGGGGTGTCACTGAAAAAGTTATGATTTGCTGAATATGATTATCCTATTTGTGTGCACACATCATGTTCGTATCTGAAGTTATGGATATTGACTCTGTATCTGTATTTCAAATGTGCTTACTCTGTGTAACACTCACAACGAGCCTTTCAGGTAGAAAAATGAAGAAGCCAGACAGTGCTGATGGCTCATCAACAAAGACAATGGACTTTGGAAGGGCTTAGCCTTCCTGTGAATGTTTCAGCCAGCCTATTAGTCATGGATACTATGATGCAGCAGGGCCTGTGACCAGACCACATGACACTAAACTCCATTTTAGTACCTGTATTTTTCCACAAACTGGACTGGGAACTGAGTTTGGAACAAAGGGTTCCCGCCATATAGAAAAGCTACATAAGGTGGGGTGTGACGGCATCCCTTGGTCTCATTCCCCACACAAGAGAACTCCTGGAAACACCTGAGAAACAAAAACTGAACTGGGGGATGTGCTAGTCCCAGGGGAAAGGGTTTTCTAGCTTCTGTATGGAAACTTGGTGGACTGCTTGTATCATCAGTCAGGGTGAGAAACTGCTAATTCAAATTCTATCCAGATAGTATGTTAGGCTTAGTTTGAGTTTCGGTATTTTCTAAATAATCTGCTTTGATCTGTTTGTTATCACTTATAATCAATTAATCTACCTTTCTGCAGTTAATAAACTTGTTTTATGCTTGATCTTAACCAGCGTACTTTGAGTGAAGTGTCTGGGGAAAATCTCAGCTTGTTTAGCACAAGCTCGCTGTGCACATCTGTCCCAGATCGAGGGGAAGGGGCCTATATTAATGAGCTGACATTACAGAGATCCCTGTGCACTATAAGATGGTATAATTCTGAATGTATCCTACAGCAAGTGTGCAAGGTTGGGGAGTTGAGAAATTGGCTGTTGTCATCTATCTGTCCTTGAGTGGCTTAGGTAAAGCGCTCAGGTAGCTTAGTTGGGTGTATGGCGTCACCTGCTGTCGTGTTGGGTGATAACAGAGCCTGGAGAGGCTGGCTGAATCTCCAGCAAATCAGTGTGAGAAGGGCCAGCCCAGCTTGAGGGTTAGAGGGCGCAGCGGTTCCCAGAAGCCCCCCAGACTGCACCCTGGGGTGACAACCCATCACACCCTAAACTACACTAGTGTCAGCAGGTTTGTCACATCCTGTCCTCTCCCTTTCTCCGCCCGAGATATTTCCTGCCTCCCACCACCTCTAGCAATTCCCACCCTCCTATGCATTTACTGCTCCTCTCCCTCCAAGCAGAACCCACCACCAGCTCCCTGAGAATCCCTTACCTGAGCCAGCTCCATTGCAGCCATTTCCTTCCCCCTGGGAGGACGGGATGATCTGGAGCAAACCATGGACGTTATTCTGTAGCCTGCTGGGGTGAAAAGGGCAAGGGGTCAGAATTCAGACGGGGCTTTTGTACATTCCAGAAGCCGATTCCCCCCAGGTTTTCCCCTGCTAATGGACACTCTAGGTTCTGCCACACTGTGAAGCACAAAGTGACCTTATCCCAGTACAGGCCTAGCCCCCTCCCACAAGGGTGTAACCCTCTGACACATGGTGAAACCCTCCCAGTAACAGTCTCTCTGTTACACTTACCAAGTTTGTGGACAATACCAAGCCGGGAGGGGTTGTAAGTGCTTTGGAGGATTGGATTAAAATTCAAAATGATTTGGACAAACTGGAGAAATGAGCTGAAGGAAAGAGGATGAATCATAGAATCATAGAATCTCAGGGTTGGAAGGGACCTCAGGAGGTATCTAGTCCAACCCCCTGCTCAAAGCAGGACCAAACCCAACTAAATCAGATGAAATTCAATAGGGACAAGTGCAAAGTACTTCACTTTGGAAGGAACAATCAGAGACCAGAGAAGAGCAGAATCCAAGGAGTCATTTTGGGGGATTCTCCCTGTCATTGTCCCCAAGGCAGCTCTCTCAGGTTTACAAAGTTTTTTGATGTTACAGCCTTTATACAGTCTCTCCTGGGAGTGCCCCTTTCATTAGCTGGACCTAGTTTTAGTTTTCGGTAGTTAACAATCTTGGTTTATTGTTTATCTAACCAGTGTGTTTGGATTAAAGTGTGTTGGAAACTCCATTTGGGATAACAAGCTGGTGCATGTCATTTTCCACTGATGAAATGACAGACTTCATATGAGCTTGCGTTGTTCAGTAGCGTGCTGGACAGTGCAAGACGCACATTTCTGGGGGAAAGTTGGGCACTTGAGAATTTGCTGGTTTTCTCCTGAGGTGTAATTCATGAGTGGCTGTCTAGCAGCACTCAATACTGTGTAGCTGGGAGAGAGTTACATGCTGGAGACTGTGTGACAAGAGGGGCTGTTCTCGCGGGAAAACAGTGGAAAAGGCACCCCAGGTTGGAGAACTGAGGGGACACAGCTATTTAACAGTCCAGATTGTACTCTGGGTAATGTCACAGACACTCATTATGACAGAGCCTCTTACAACACAGAGAAAGTAAATCCATGTCCCAAAAATCGAAGACTCCAGACAGTGGACAAGTCTCCCTGGCACTGCTTCTTGCTGACAGAGAGGTTCAGAGACAGTGAGAGAGTCCTGGGGAAGCTGGGAACAGGAAGCATGGGCTGGTGGGGTTCAGTGGAGAAAGGGAACAGGAAGGGCAGGGATATCACTGAATGCAGGATTTCAGCAGTGCTAGATGTCAGGATAGCACATAGAGCAGCCCATTGGATAACATAATCCCAACTATACATACAGAATGATGGGGTCTAAATTAGCTGTTTCCACTCAAGAGATGGATCTTGTAGTCACTGTGGATAGTTCTCTGAAAACATCCACTCAGTGTGCAGCAGCAGTGAAAAAAAGCGAACAATGTTGGAAATAATTAAGAAAGGGATAGAAACGACAGAATATATCATATATCCTATTTGTAAAAACAGCAAATAAATCCATGATACACCCACATCTTGAATACTGCATGCAGATGTTGTTGCCCCATCTCAAAAAAAGATATATTGGAATTGGAAAAGGTTCAGAAAAGGGCAACAAAAATGATTAGGGGTATGGAACAGTTATGCCAGACCTAACCCCCAGTTTCACTTGAGCAAACAGGAGCTATTTGACACTGTGCGATACGGCTCCTGTGCTCTGTTCCCAAAGTGTTCTGCAGCAGGGGAGGGTCTCTGGCAGTGTGTGTGTGTCACTGGCATATTGGGGTGATGCTGAAACAGGACAGAGTAGAGGTGGCATTGTGGGGCTGGCGTGAACCTTATCTCTTCATTTCCCCTTCCAAGATCCGAGAGGACAGGAACCCCTACCCAGTGAGGTCACAGTCTCATAGTTCTCCTGCATGACATCCCAGTAGAGGGCTCTCTGAGCGGGGTCCAGCAGAGCCCACTCTTCCCTGGTGAAATGCACAGCCACCTCCTCGAAGGTCACTGGCCCCTGAAAGAGCAAGACTCCAACATTCAGGACCTGCTGCCCCACTCACAGCCCCACTATTTGTGGCAGAGAGGAGCCAATCAAATGGAAGCTCTGGGTGGATCCCACTCAACAGAGTCCCACCCCGACCCCGCTCAGCGTATCCAGCAAATACCAGGGTGAGGGGACGAAGAGAGAGCCCCTTGTCTCTTCCAGCAGATCCATCACACACCTACTAGCCACCGACTGATACAGGAGATGGAGCCCCTAGCAGGGTCCAGGGAGAGCTCCCTGGTAGGAAGCTAATAACCTCCTCATTCTGAGGAGTGGGATATGAAGGGAGAGGCAGCTCCAATAAGCCTGACTCATGGGTGTCCCCTTCATATCTCACAGCAGCCACTGGTTAGTGAGCTCAGGCTCCAGCACTGGGAGTCTGGTCAGTTTGACTAGCTCCATGTAGGTGGGCTATTTTCTTTCTTCACAAATTAGGGCATTTCCACCTCCCAACCTCCTGGGTCTGTTCCTAGAATCTAGGGCACTTATTAAATAACTCCCAGCAGGTTTGCCACACCCTGGCCTCCTCCTTTCCCCATGCTGTGAATTTCCTGCCCCGCTCCAACCTCCAGACCAGACTGTGCAAACCTTCCCATCTCCGGTGTATTTCCTGTCCCTCTCCTCCAGCAGGAACCCACCAGCAACCCCCCGACAATCTCTACCTGAGTTGGCTCCACTGCAGCAATTTCTCTTCCCTGTCCCACGCCAGGCTGGGATGAGCTGGAGCAAAACATGGACGTCATTCTGCAGCCTGTCTGGGGGAGAAGGGCAGTTGTGGGTGTTTCAGAACCGGTTTTAGTTAATTTATCATCACAATTCCCCCAGGCCCTTTCCCTGCACAGAGACACCCTAGATTCTGCCATGCTGGGAAATGCTCAATCTGTTTATTACAATGTAGATCTGGCCCCTCCTGCCAGGCTAAGCCCAGACACATTTTTAACCTCCCTTCTCCCTCCCCTCACCCCGTAACAAAGTCTCTGAACACAAGACTAGAAAAGAGCAGAACCAAAGGAGTCACTGTGGGGGGATCCCTCGGACACTGACCCCACGGCAGCCACACCTCAGCAGGGGGAATATGGAGTCAGGAACTGGCTTTTCCTCTGTCTGATCCTTGTTTTGTTCACTGGAAAATGGTTCTGCCCAGGGATGCAGCAATACATGTGTCTGGGTGGACTAGAGAGCTGGAAATCTCTTCCCCCTCATTTCTCCCACTGCCCCTTTCAGTCTCTCATTCCTCTGTCCTCTCTCCCTGCCCCTCTGGCTGGGAAGGTCCCATTCCTGGGGGCTTTGCTCTCCCATGGCTGGATTTTCTCCTGGCAATTGCTACTGGGAGGAGAAATGAGGAGGGGCTATTTGTGCAGAGTCACTTTCTTGCCAGACCCCAGCACTTTCCCTGAGGTCTGTCAGTTACCTGGAGACTCTGGCTCAGAATTTAGTATTAACAGGGCCCAGGGCTGCCCTAGGGGGCTAGGACCAGCTGGAGAAAGTCATCCCCTGGGCCAAGCAGAGAAGCAGCTTTAATTCAGGTCACATCCCAGCACAGAACCCCGCTGGGGGAGCAGCAGCTGCTAAGCCTGGTCTCCCCGATCACAATGGAGGCTGCAGCCTCTGACCCAGGAAGCTGAACCCCAGTATCCTGAGCAGAGAGGGACAGAGCGTCTGAGCAGCTTCTCTCCTTTAGCTCTCTGGGGAGAGCAGCTAACGAGAGCCCCTCCTCACAGGGAGAACTGCTGATCTCATTTGCCCCACTGTCCATCCGGAGTCACTCCTTGTTTTTCCATACAGTGACTCTGGATTAACAATGGTCTCAATGAAACCAGAGTTCAGAAAGAATGAGTCCAGAACGCTGTGGAAGAGACCATTGTGCGGCAGCGCTGACCCCCCTCCCACCTCCCTCATCCCCCAGATCCAGGACAAGGACTGCACAATGGACTGGATAATCTAGGACAATGGAACTGGAAGTTCCTGCAGTTTTCAAGAGGGGAGAAGAGCAAAAATCTGTGATTTCACCTCACAGTGTCTGATAAGTGGCTAGAAAGTTATCACAGTGACTGGGCCTGGCCGGGGAATGTCGGGCAGTGCCTGGAGCCAGGATTCTGGCATAAGCTAATCAGGGAGAAGAAGCGAGGTCAGGAGCAGCCCCTAGAGCTCCAGCCAGCCCCCCCCCCCCCCAGATACTCCCTGGGACGCAGCCTCCAGAGTCTCTGGCCAGGGACCTCAGATACTCCTCAGAGCCCCACCGGCCAGACAACCCCCACCAGACCTTCATTGCCAGGTTGGGAATCCCAAAGGGTTCCCCCCACCCAGGGACCCGAACAGCCGGCGACGCCCCAAAGGGACCCCACTGGGAACTCAGTCCCTCACAGCCTGCCTAGGACCCCCCCGCCCACCAGCCGGATCTGCCCTGCCCTTTGCCTGGCACCCCTCCTCCCCCTGCGGGATCCCCTGATGCTTTACAGGGGCACCCCTGGCCTAGCGCCGGGATTCTCCCACACACACTCTGTGCACTGGGCAGGGCAGCGATCCCAGGAGTCTGCGGGAAGCCCAGACAGAGCCCTTGGCACAGCACCAGGCTCCTCTAACCCCTGTCCCGCCTCCCAAGAGACGCCCACCCGGCTGTTCTGCAGCCACCTGGCCCCAGCGATACCCACCTCCAGGACCCACAGCCTCAGGGCTGGGCACATCACACCCACCCCCTGAAACCCCAAATCTCCAGAACCCACCAACCTCACTAGGGTACCCCCTGCCCAGCCACCCAGAGGCCCCCCCCCGCCACAATCCCCCTTCAGCTGCTATCTCCCCCCATAGCCCCACCCCCACCCAGCAACACTGTTACCTCACAGTGCCTGAGAAGTGGATAGAAAGTGACCACCGCCCCCTGCTGGCCAGTCCCACAGGCAGAGGGAGCCCTGGGGGATGTCTCTTGAACAGGAGTATGGAAGGCCTGGAGGGACAAAATAGGTAAGAAATGTCCATGGCCTGTCACTAGCAAATAATGGCCACCCTGGATCCACCCCAGAGGTGGCTGCATCTTTGCACTGTGGGAAGCAACCCCTCACAGAGGCCATTTGCCATGGGATTTGCGATACTTCTCAACTCACACTGCGTATTTGATAACACAAGAGAAAAACACCAAGATCTGAGGGGATTTTATATCGCTGTTAACAGTGATGAGCTGCCAAAATCTTAACAACGGGTTCCCTATAAAAAGTTCTGATTTAAGGGATGTGCGACAGCATGTATTTTTTGTACCAATAGGGTTACCATACGTCCATATTTTCCCAGGAGGTGATTAAGAACCGAAAAGCCTGACATGTCCAGGAAAATACAGATGTATTCTAACCCTACCTAAAGTTCTTTTTTAAAAAGATGGGGCTGAACTAGAAATGAGCTCCGTTTCACATGTGTGGGTGGTGATCAGGGACAGTCTCAATTTTTGGGTCTTTTTCTTATATAGGCTCCTATTACCCCTTACCCCCATCCCGATTTTTCACACTTGCTTTCTTGTCACTCTAGGGTGTGCACATGTGTGGGTCCCAGCTGCTCCCTGCCCCCCCCCCTCATTAAAGCAGGTGTGCAGGGTTACTGCCCTGGGAACTGCAGGGCACCAGTGGATGTGGGGCTGGCTGCAGATAGGGGCGTGGGGCAGGGCTAGCTGGAGGCAGGGAGTGACACGGGCTGGCTGTGGGCAGGTGATGCAGACGGGCGGGCTGCGGGTGGCTGTGGGCAGGGGGTGGCTGTGGGTGGCTGTGGGCAGGGGGTGGCTGCAGGCAGGGGGTGGCTGTGGCAGGAGCTGCAGGCAGAGGCTGGCTGCGGGCAGAGGGTGGCTGTGGCAAGGGCTGGCTGCGGGCAGAGGGCGGCTGTGGGCAGGGGCTGGCTGCAGGTGGCTGTGGGCAGGGGCGGGGCAGGGGCGGCTGTGGGCAGGGGCTGGCTGCAGGCAGGGGTGGCTGGGGTGGCTGGGGCAGGGGCTGGCTGTGGGCAGGGGTTGGCTGCGGGTGGCTGGGGGCAGGGGCGGGGCAGAGGCGGCTGGGGGCAGGGGCTGACTGGGGCGGCTGGGGGCAGGGGCTGGCAGGGGTGGCTGGGGGCAGGGAAGGCAGGGAGGGCTGGGGCAGGGGCTGGCTGGGGCAGGGGGCAGGGGCTGGCTGCGGGCAGGGGTGGCTGGGGTGGCTGCGGGCAGGGGTGGCTGGGGTGGCTGTGGGCAGGGGCTGGCTGGGGGCGGCTGGGGCAGGGGCTGGCAGGGGCGGCTGGGGCGGCTGGGGGCAGGGAGTGGCTGGGGCGGCTGGGGCAGGGGCTGGCAGGAGGCGGCTGGGGCAGGGGTGGCTGGGGTGGCTGGGGGCAAGGGCTGGCTGGGGCGGCTGTGGGCAGGGGCTGGCAGGGGCGGCTGTGGGCAGGGGCTGGCTGGGGGCAGGGGTGGGGCTGTGGGCAGGGGTGGCTGGAGGAGGGGCTGGCTGGGGGCAGGGGTGGTTGGGGCAGGGGCGGCTGGGGGCAGGGGCGGCTGCGGGTGGCTGGGGGCAGGGGTGGCAGGGGCTGGCTGGGGCTGGCTGTGGGCAGGGGATGGGGCAGGGGCTGGCTGGGGCAGGGGGGGGCAGGGGCTGGCTGCGGGTAGCTGTAGGCAGGGGTGGCTGGGGCAGGGGCTGGCTGGGGCTGGCTGGGGCTGGCTGCGGGTGGCTGGGGCAGGGGCTGGCTGGGGCTGGCTGTGGGCAGGGGTGGGGCAGGGGTGGCTGTGGGCAGGGGTGGGGCAGGCAGGGGCGGCTGGGGCAGGGGTGGCTGGGGCTGGCTGGAGCTGGCTGTGGGCAGGGGTGGGGCTGGGGCGGCTGCGGGCAGGGGCTGGCTGGGGGCAGGGGCTGGGGCAGGGCAGGGGTGTAATGGGGTGGCAGGGCAGGGGGCAGACAGGGGCTGGGGCAGGGCAGGGGTGCAATGGGGCAGGGCAGGGGTGCAGACAGGGGCTGGGGCAGGGCAGGGGTGCAATGGGGGCAGGGCAGGGGTGCAGACAGGGGCTGGGGAGGGTGACAGGGGCTGGCTGCGGCGGGGGTGCAGACAGGGGCTGGGGCAGGGCAGGGGTGCAATGGGGGTGGCAGGGCAGGGGTACAGACAGGGGCAGGGGTGTAATGGGGTGGCAGGGCAGGGGCAGACAGGGGCTGGGGCAGGGCAGGGGTGCAATGGGGTGCAGGGCAGGGGTGCAGACAGGGGCTGGGGCAGGGCAGGGGTGCAATGGGGGCAGGGCAGGGGTGCAGACAGGGGCTGGGGAGGGTGACAGGGGCTGGCTGCGGCGGGGGTGCAGACAGGGGCTGGGGGCAGGGCAGGGGTGCAATGGGGTGGCAGGGCAGGGGTGCAATGGGGGTGGCAGGGCAGGGGTGCAATGGGGTGGCAGGTCTGGGGTGCAATGGGGGCAGGGCAGGGGTGCAGACAGGGGCTGGGGCAGGGCAGGAGGTGCAATGGGGTGGCAGGGCTGGGGTGCAATGGGGGCAGGGCAGGGGTGCAGACAGGGGCTGGGGCAGGGCAGGGGTGCAATGGGGGCAGGGCAGGGGTGCAGACAGGGGCTGGGGAGGGTGACAGGGGCTGGCTGCGGCGGGGGTGCAGACAGGGGCTGGGGCAGGGCAGGGGTGCAATGGGGTGGCAGGGCAGGGGTGCAATGGGGGTGGCAGGGCAGGGGGTGCAATGGGGGTGGCAGGGCAGGGGTGCAAGGGGGCAGGGCAGGGGTGCAATGGGGGTGGCAGGGCAGGGGTGCAGACAGGGGCTGGGGTGGGGTGCAATGGGGGCAGGGCAGGGGCAGACGGGGCTGGGGACAGGGCAGGGGTGCAATGGGGGCTGGGGCAGGGCCGCGGGTGCAGACAGGGGCTGGGGGAGGGTGACCGGGGCTGGCTGCGGCGGGGGGGTGCCGGCCGGGGGCTCTGGGCGGGGGCGGGGCGCCGACACTCACACGGGGCTGGGAGCAGCAGGAGGCAGCCGGGCACCCACCAGGCAGCAGCAGGAGCCCCAGGGCCAGAGGTCCAAAGAGCAGGAGCAGCAGCAGGGCCAGGAGGCAGCTCACGTGGCTCCCGCAGCGCAGCGCCCCCCGGCTGCCGGGAGGAGGAATTGCACCTTCCCAGCCAGAGTCCATCCAAGCGACCCGGCTCCAGCTCCCCCTGCCCCCTGCCCTGCCCTGGCAGAGACCCGGCACCTCCTAGAATATCAGGGCTGGAAGGGACCTCAGGAGGTGTCTAGTCCAACCCCCTGCTCAAAGCAGGGCCAATCCCCAACTAAATCCCCAAATGGCCCCCGCAAGGAGTCAGCTCCCAGCCCTGGGTTTAGCAGGCCAGTGCTCCAACCACTGAGCCATCCCACCCCCACTCCAGGGGCAGCCATGTGCTGGGGAATGACTCAGGGCAACAATTTCCCACCTACACAAGGACAAATCGCTGCAGATAAAATGGGTGGGAAAATGCCCCTCGCTAGAGAAGATTTTAAACTGACGTTTGAGACTCATGGGGAGAACAGGGGAAATCGGGGGGGGACGGGAGAGCTGATCATTGGAGGGGATGGGGGGGAATCACCCCAGATTTTATAGCCCCCTGTGAGATACTGAGAGAGAAAAGGGGCAGAACGAGAGAGAATTTGTATCGGGGGCGAGAGGCAAGTGGCACAAACAGGGACAGGATCCAATTAACCCCCTCCCCCTTCCCTCGCCCGCCACTCCCCGGGAATTTCCTGGCTGCCCAGAGACAGTTCAAACCCCGTGTCCCACCGACCTTCCCCTCCCTACAACTCCAGCTTCTCCCCTCCCTGCCTGACACCCCCCATCTCCCCCCACACCACAGGGGATCCCCCCCCGCCAGGCCCCAGTCTCTGCCCCCCAAATCCCACTGGGGCTGAGGCAGCTCTGAGGCTTCTCCCAGGTTCCTGGGGCAGAGTCACTTTCCTGCCCAGCCCCAGTGCCCCCGGGGTCTCTCACTCCCCGGGGGGCTCCGTGGGAGGCTGGACACCAGGGATGCAGGACGGCAGGAATGGGGGTGACAGGCCTCCTGTTCCTCAGTCTCACGGCGGGACCCAGGGGGCTCGTCACTCTCCGGCTCGGGAGCGCTGGGAAGACCCGACCGTGGAGGGGCCGTCGCTGGGGGGGGGGCGGCACCGCGCAGGCGCTGAGCACGTCCTTATATCACTTCTGTGGTGGGAAAAGTGCTGAGGAGATGGAACGCTGAGGGCTGGTTTTGGCGGGAAAAACCGGTTTGGACTGGTTTGAGCCTGTCCCCTGATGGTAAACAAGTCCCCTCTCAGAGATGGAGTCCAGGGGTCAATAGTTCATATGCTCCAGATTGGATCTCATTTTAAAGCCAGTGATTTACTTCATAAACATCTTATTAACCAACTAATTGAACCTGTTGAACAGTTCATACTTCTCACACCTAACAATGAGATAAAAAAAAGAACACAGACAAACGTTGTCAGTAACGGCTAATGTCCTAACTGGGAAGCACGTGAGCTTGCTGCAGAGCTGCTGCTCAGGGACGGGAACCTCCTGCCACCCCAGCCTCCAAAATCACTCAGGCTGCACTTCCTGCACGATTAGGTGCTGGCTGAGGGGGGCGTGGGAATTGGTGGCCTCTGCTGCAGGTGATGGGAATCTCAGGCCTTGGCTACACTTACAAATTTGCAGCGCTGCAGCAGGGTGTGAAAACACACCCTCTCCAGCGCTGCAAATTGCGGCGCTGCAAAGCGCCAGTGTGGTCAAAGCCCCAGCGCTGGGAGCGCGGCTCCCAGCGCTGTACGTTATTCCCCACAGTGAGGTGGAGTACGGACAGCGCTGGGAGAGCTCTCTCCCAGCGCTGGCACTTTGACTACACTTAGCGCTTCAAAGCGCTGCCGCGGCAGCGCTTTGAAGTGCTAAGTGTAGCCAAAGCCTCAGGTATTTAAAGCCATGGCCTGTTGATGTTGTAGTTGATGTTATGAATATTGGTTCTATGCTGCCCGTATTTCAAACTTGTGCTCTGCTTCCAGGGAACACCCCAACCAGACAAGTTGGTGTCAGTTCTGCCTAGCCTGCTTGATGGCCCATTACGGACCATCAGCTCTACAATCGACCCACTGAGAGAAGGCAGATACACCTTGTGACTCAGCAAGCTATGCAAGGACCTGCCTATGGACAGAACTCTAAGGTTTTTCTATGCCATGTGCTTAGGGAGATGTATTTTCCATGCCCTGGTTCCTCGCTGACCCAGAGAGAACAAAGGAACACGAGAACAAAAACCTTCCCCCACAGATGTGAAAGTATTTTCTTCCCTTATTGGTCCTTTTGGTCATGTGCCAACCAGGTTATCTGAGCTTTTTAACCCATTACAGGGTATTTTATGCTACCTGTAGCTATACGTTTATGACACCCTGTAAATAGCAATCTGCAGAATCTCATTCTGAGAAAGGGCAGGGTGAAGGGAAGTGGCTTCAGCAGATTTACTGAGCATGCTCAGTTCATGTGAGCATGCTCAATGCACCATAAGTAGCAAATTCCTACACACAGCAGTTTCTCACACTACACCTGAGGCAGCATGAGGCAGGGGCTCCATCGCTGTCCAGAGCCCACCCAAAAGCAGATCCCCAAGGGCTGCGAGACCCTCAGGTTCTGGGACCTGTGTGTGGAGTCTCTCTTCTGCCCACCCAGGGCTGCCCCTGGGGTCCCTCTGGCCCCTGGCCAGGGGCAGCAGAGCCTGGGACTGGGTCCAGCTGGAGAAAGTCCCCACCTTGGATGGGCACAGAAAGTGCTTCAGTGAAAGTCTGTTCCTGGCCCAGCCCCTCTGGCGCCGCAGCAGCAGCCCGGAGCTCAGCCCCGGCTCCCAGCACACACTGGAGGCAGCAGCACCAGCAGTGTCTGGTACCTTACAAAGCCCGGCCACCAGGAGCTGCCCCACGGCTCTTTTCCTTGTTTTTCCTGCTTCCTTCCTACCAGCCCCCCACTGCTCCAGCCCCTTCCTGGCTCCTTCAAGCCCAACCCAGGCTGCAGCTGCCGCACTCACGGGGCCAGGGACTGTCTGAGGTGGGAACTAGCCCCATCTCTGCTCCTCCTCCTGCCCCTGTGTGTCCCAGAGCCGCTGCAGGGACCGACCCGCACCCAGGCTCTCGCTCCTATTAGCGCTCACAGGGGCCAATCCAGCTACGGGAGAGTGAGCGCCCCTGGGAGCAGGGAAGTGACCACGTCTCCCTGCCAGAGGGTGGGGGAGGGGGAAGAAAGGGAAAGAGGAGAGATTGAAAGGGGATAAGGAGAAATAAGTGAGGAAAGCAACACCCAGCTCTTTTCTACTGCATCACCCCTGAGCAGATTGCTCCTGAGCTCTGGGTAAATAGCCCCCAGTGTCCCCCAGATCCCCCTGCTCCCAAGGCAATGCACATAGGGATCTCCTTCCTGCCAGGCGTGATTACAAGCAGGTGTAGGTGTCACCCTTATGCCATGATTGGAGAAGGACAGCAAAGCTTGGGAACATGCGTCTGTATTTCCAGTCCAGTGTGACAATCCCGGCTCCAGGAGGGGTTTGTTCTCTGCTCCTGCTGGAGGGGCACAGAATGGGGCAGCAACAAGTTTGTGTCAGTTTTTGTTGCTCCACGTTCCTTAACTTAGAACAGTGTGAAATGAAGAAAATGGAGATTGAATTAAAGGGAAATATACAAAGAAAAGTTCCAGCCCCTGTTGCTTATTGAAAGAAATGACTCAATTTCCCAGTTACAGGTTTTATTAACACGAACAAATAAAGCCAAGCACGCACGTCACTAAGGCTAAATGACTATAGACACCACTCAGCTAAGGGTTAAACAACACAGTGATAAAGTTCAGGTCAAATCAGTAAATCAATGAGTTAACAAGGATATTGCGCTGGAATCAAGTCGTCAATTTAATCCAACCATCAGATTAATACAGCAGAAAAACCAACCCCTATAAATCCTAAAAGAGAAACCCAAGAAGGCAGGTGCACATTTAGTGATGCCGAAACCCCAGAGATTTTTCACCCAGGCCTTGCAACCCAGATTTAGCCAGCTGAATATTTCAATACCGAAACCAAATCATTGCTGACATTTAGCCCACAACCTCAACGCTAATTACAGTTTTCTCCTTAGATTTCACTATTCTGTAGCTAATACTTCTCCTCACCCCAGAACACATAAAGACCATAAGAGAGACATTAGTGTCGTGGAAAAATTGACCACACCGTTGATTTTGGGTCAGACACACTGAGGCACCTTTATTGATTACCAAAATGCCCATGTGTTTAGTTCTCAAAGCATTTGTAACCCAGGCCCTACAGAAGATCTCTCCTAGCTAATCCTATGGTATGGGAAATGCAGCCCTTCATGACACAGATGTTGAGGAAATAGAAGTGGAGTTTTTGGTGGAATTTATCCTTTGTAGGTGCTAAAGATGTGTATAAAATGAAACCAGTGTTGAAAATGTAATAGCTTCTGAAAAATAGCCATTTTTAATAGAATCTCCAGCTCTGGTAACTAACGAAGATTCTGCTCCAGGCCTGTATCCAGTCCCTTCCCTGGACCTGTGCCACCGAATTAAAGAAAAGCTGGGCATGTTTCAGGAAGCCATTCCTCAGTAACACTGCTGAGATTTTAAGTGGTTTTGTAAAGGATTCTACTTCAGAGAAGTGTAAATTTACCCCATCCAAGACCAAGGATTTACTCCATCCAAGAGTCCACACCCAGTTCTTGGTTTCCACCCCAGTAAAGGAAGCAATGGTGACCCAAGGAAAATGGTTTGTACAACTCCACTTCCTAGTTCAGTGTCACTGATTACACTTCCAAAGTATGCCAGGGTTAGATTGAGAACAGTCATCCTTCACTGTTTGGATGCAAAGAGAGAGTGCTTCATAGGACAGTCCTTCCCTGTGGATCTCAAACTGGCTGCCTGGTTGGGTAACAAGGACTTTCAGGCTGTAGAAATGATGGTAACCAATGAGGCAACGAATTTGTCAGGCTCCAATTTTAGACTTCCAGAGACACGCATGTTGAGTCCTGATTCTATGGTTTTGTCTGACGCTGTGGCTACACAATTAAGCTGATGTTGGCACAACTGCACCAATGTAGCTGCGCTGCTCTAGCACTGCTATAACAGATGCTCTAAGCCAATGAGAGAGATTTCTCCCATCGGACTTGATTAGTCCAGCCCCCGCAAGCGGTGGTGGCTATGTTGGCAGGAGAAACTCTCCCACTCATCTAGCACTATCTACACAGGGGGTTAGGGCTGTGTAACTACGTTGCTCAGCTGTGTGGATTTTTCAAACCCCTAAGCAATATAGTTATCCCGATAAATGTCTTTAGTCTAAACCAGACCTTAGTTTTCTCTTGTGTTTTATGCATTTACATTACTTCTCTACCTCCTCCTACTTTGAAAGATTAAAAAGTGTGAAAAGAGAGGTATTTTTCTCCATGATGCAAACATTCCGACATAGAAGACCCCTTCTACCAACACACATGGCAGAAGAGCCTGAGATATATGAACTCACAGAAGTGGTTGGGACCTATGTTGGGACAAACCACAACAAGAACCAGGGTTCAGTTGTTGGCAATGGGGATTAAAAGCAAACTAACATATATGACAAGAATTTGTGATCTTTGAATATGTTATTGTTACCAATTAAAATGAAATTATAGGTGAAGTTATTGGTTAAAGAGTAAGAGACTGTGTGATAATGTGAATTATTTTGGAAAACTGAAAGTTGTCTTGTTTTTGTGTTTTGTTAGTCATACAGGAAATTATGGCTAATCTTGAAAAGTTAGATTTAATTTACCCTGGTTCCTCAACTGTTGCTATAGCTCTACTACCCATCAGTCCAAAGACTGAGAGAAATGGAGAGTTCCAATCATTGTCCTTTTAGTATCTTATTGTTCCTCTCTCTGTTTTTTGTGCTGGCCTTTCTATACTATCACTTTCTGCCTTTGTTTAGTGGTAACAGTTGGTTTCCATCACTCACGTTTGTTTAAATCTCTATCTGTTGTGAAATAAATGTTTTGCTTGTTCAATAACTGTACTCAAGTGCTGTGTGGGATACAGTAGCAATGGTCCACAGTAAAACTAGTAACCTGGGATACTTGGGGAAGAGAGGATATGGGATTTCACCGAGTATCTGGTGATCCGGGCTGGACCCCAGAGGGGGACACGTTGAAGGAACTCAGGGTTAGGGTGGCTGCTGTAGCTCAGAGGAGGGTGCTTGAGTTCCAGCAGGCTGGTGAGTTTGGTCACTAACATCCAAATGGAAAACTTCCTCTTCCTTGTGGCAGGTGGCAACAAGGAGACTCACAGCCCTCAGCACCCTGAGAAGGGTCACAATGTGTCTCTGTGTTGATCCACCTGTCAAATCCACACAGGGAAAGCTCCCTATAGCATAAAACTCTGCCCTATGAAATCATGGAACATGTGCTTTTCGCTCTGTGGGTACGTCTAGACTACCCGCCGTATCGGCGGGTAACGATCGATTTCTCGGGGATCGATATATCGCATCTCATCTAGATGTGATATATCGATCCCCGAAAGTGCTCCCGTTGACACCGGAACTCCACCAGTGCGAACAGCGGTAGCGGAGTCAACGGAGGGAGCCGCAGATGTCAATCCCACGCCGTGAGAGCGAGAGGTAAATCGATCTAAGATACTTCGACTTCAGCTACGCTATTCACATAGCTGAAGTTGTGTATCTTAGATTGATTCCCCCCCCCAGTGTAGACCAGCCTTGTGAAAGCATGTAAAGAATCCCAAGTGCTGGAGGACAGGCTTTGGGTCCAGAGCGACCTAGACAAATTGGAGGATTGGGCCCAAAGAAATCTGAGGAGGTTCAACAAGGAGAAGTGCAGAGTCCTGCACTTAGGATGGAAGAATCCCAGGCACTGCCACAGCCTGGGGACTGACTGAGTGAGGGGGGTTTGATAGCAGCCTTCAAGTACCTGAAAGAGCAGCAGTGTGGGCTTTCTCCTGGCCACTTTTGCTGGGCTGGGCAGGCAGCCTGGAGGCCTTTCTAGAAGAGAACTGGGAACTGAGCTAGAAAAACCAATGTGAAAAACAGAACCTCAGGTTTAGACTCATTTATTTATAATATTAAATCTTCAATTCTAGTGTCACAATCAATACAATTGCTTCAGCCTGATAAGTCTTTCCTTTGGGAAACTTAACTTCTCTCCAAGGGGAGTGGAGAGAAAACACTTTTCAGAGTCCAAGAGAGAGAAGGCGGGTGAGGGTAAGAGCTTGCAGAGGACCAACCTCTGTTGGTGAAAGAGACAAGCTGTGGAGCTAACCCAGCACCCTTCTTCAGTTCTGTGTAGCCTGGAAGCTCGTCTCTTCCATAACCAGCAGTTAGAACATAAGCACAGCCACACTGAGTCAGACCAGTTCATCTAGCCCACTCTCCCGAAAGTGGCTAATGCCCGGCGCCCCAGAGGACCCCTGGGACCAACATGGATACAACACCACCACAAACAAGGTTAAAAGTCAATGCACACGGGAGAAGCATCTTGTGTTTCATTCCTTATGTTGTAGTCCCATCGTGTGGCTATTTCCTTTTCTTCCTTTCTGTTAAAAGCTTTGGTGTTTTGCACAGAAACATCATTTCCCCAGGAGAGACCCAGGAGTCGGGGCTGCATTCCTGTGCCAAACAGTCACTGGAAGGGGGCAGACAAAGGCCTTTAGGACGAGGCGTCCATCACTATCAAAAGATCATCTCCCTCCTGCAGGTCACTGGCAGCCTGAATTTGTTCCTTATCCTCCCAGAGTCTGGGGGCTGGAATCAGCACTACCCAGCCACTCCATATGTAGCAGGAACAAACACAAACCTGGACTTTAAAACAAGCTGTCCCCTTCCTTCTCAGGGAAGATTTTTCTGTGATTGAAGTTGAGCTTCAGTTCCCCTCTCCTAGGGGTGGGGCGGGTGTGGGGCCAGCTCCCAATGAGATCTGTTTTCACCTTTGCTCCCTTTCAGTCACTCTGGGATGGTAACTCTGCTCCCAGCTCTCAGGCAGCTTCCAGCCCATCCACCCTGCTCACTAACTCTGTGGTCATGTGTCACTCCCTCTGCCAGCACACACAGGCTGCAGGAAAGCTACTCCTGCTAGATGCATTGGTGGTATAGTGGTGTGCATAGGTGCCTTCTAAACACTTGATCTGGGTTTGATTCCCAGTCAAAGCAATAATGGCTTTTCTCTTCTGTTGTTTCCTCATCTGGAAGTGGTTTCATTTCAGTCACATTGTGTTACAATCACATTATCTATAGAATGAGACAATAAATGTGTCAAAGTCCAGCAGGTCATACAGGATGGAGGCACACAAGGGGCTGGAATGTGTCATCTGAGAAAGACAGAACCCTTGGAAACCTGCATCTCCCATCCTGTGGCCTTGCGTGTTATAATTCCAGCTGCATGAGCTGTTTGTATGATGTTCCGGCATGGTGGGGAAATGAAGTTTTGAGTCAGTTTTTGCTCCTGCAGGTTCCTTTGCTGTTACAATTATAATGACATGAACAAAAAGGAGGCAAAATAAACATAAACCCCAAATTGCAATACAGGTGGGGAAAGGGAAGATCACGGTTAAGCCAAACACATCAAAATTAAAATTAATACAAAAAAGGGGAGGGGGGAAGAGCTCAGGTATGTGGAGATCCCCTTGATATTTCAACGCACATTGTTAGAATCAAAGTTCAGACTTGACACTGGAAAACCTGCAGCTACCTGTCTCTCTGAACACCTGTGATGAGCAAGATGGAGTTGGGACACCTGTTCTGCTTCAATCATTTATTGTCTCTCTGTTCTCTCCTTCTTCCCCCAGTTCCTCACCTCCAATGTCTCTGCCTTTCTCCTCTTGCTCCCTCTCCCCTGCCCTTTCCAGGAACTCACAGTCTACAGCATTTAGGAAAAGCCAGAGCTCCCATGTTCTGCACATGATCCTGTGTCAGAGAACGTGGGACCCAGGTCAGAACCAGTCACCAGAACAATATGAACCTTTATGGGCGACTTCTCTGCCTGCTCTGCAATTTACACACACCCCCACTGGGGGTGGGGGTGGGGTACAGCTCTGACTGAGAGGCCCCACAGGAGAAACTTCAGCCCAAAGACAAATTTGTGTGAAATGCTGAGAAGTGAAGAGCCCCTTCTTCCTCCCCTTAATCCCCAGAACTCTAGTGTCACCCCATGGCACCAGCACAGGAACCCAGTGAGATGGGGTTACAGAATACAAGGGGAGGGAGCAGGGAGAGAGGTGACAGGAGTCTCTCTCTTTCCTTCTCTCTTCACTTTCTGTTCTTCTCTTTCCTTCCAGGAACTGCAGTCACAGCAGGGAGGGGTTTGTCTCTTTATTAGGGATCCCTCTGTGTCACGGAGGCTGCACACGTCATAGATTCTGTGACTTCTGCAGTGGCCACTGTGGCTGACTCCGTGGCTGCCCCAGCAGCTGGCCTGGGGGCAGCCTGAGCAGTGGTTCCAAGGGTGGCAGGCGCAGCCACAGCTCAGTGGCTCCTGGCACCTGTCCAGAGGTGGCCGGAGCAGGGCTGGCCTCTGGGGCTCCCCTTACCTGGCAGCATCTGGAGTGGCCGTGGGTCCCCGGGGCTTCTCCCCCAGCACATGGTGCCATGGGCCCCCTGGACTCCCTGCGCCCACAGCTGGTGCCACGGACCCCCTGGGCCTCCCTCCCCAAGATTCAGTGAGGGGTATTTATGGTATAAGTCATGGCCGGGTCATGGGCAATGAGCTTTTGGTTTTTGCCCGTGATCTGTCCATGACATTTACTAAAAATACCCGTGATTAAATCTTCACCTTCCTCATTATCGATCAAATAAATCAAAACGCCTCCACCTGCAAGTGGATTTAGCCCAGGACCCTCAGAGTCAGCAGCTGTTACGCCCCCACTGAGCTCTCTGGTCAGGTGTCCTAGTGCTGGAAGCCTCCTGTTTAGATCCTAAAATAGCATTTTTGCACCAATGGGGCTGAAATTTTGGACCGGACATTGTAGCTCCACCGTTATTTTACTGAATTGCTTCAAAACAGCAAGTCAAGAAAGTCTCCTAAGTGCCAGGCTCTCTTCCATGGAAACAGCTGCCCCTGCTCTGCAGGAGTCTGTGCGTTCCACCCAGCAACGCACACACCTGCTCCGCACTGAAGGGGGGTCAGACAGCGACAGGGTTGGTAACACAAATACTTCAGACTATTAACTCCAGGTCCCTTCCTTTCTTTAACCCAGGATGTGCCAGTCAACTGGTAACCATGGTGTTATCTTCACCTTAAAATACCGCTCAGGACATTTTCTGCGTGACCTCCACCCTCTGCCCTCCCTGCAGCCAGCCCCTGGCTCCAGCCAGCCCCGCACTCCCCGGCTCCAGCCAACCCCTGCTGCACCCCCCTGCTCTGCCTCCAGCCAGCCCCGCACCCCATGCCCTGTCTGCAGCCAGCCCCTGTCTGCAGCCAGCCCTGCACCCCCTGCCCTGCCCGCAGCCAGCCCGTCTGCAGCTAGCCCCACACCCCATGCCCTGCCCACAGCCAGCCCCTCTCTGCAGCCAGCCCTGCACCCCCTGCCCTGCCCGCAGCCAGCCCCTGTCTGCAGCCAGCCCTGCACCCCATGCCCGGCCCGCAGCCAGCCCCTGTCTGCAGCCAGCCCTGCACCCCATGCCATGCCCGCAGCCAGCCCGTCTGCAGCCAGCCCTGCACCCCCTGCCCTGCCCGCAGCCAGCCCCTGTCTGCAGCCAGCCCTGCACCCCCTGCCCTGCCCGCAGCCAGCCCTGCACACCCTGCCCCGCCTGCAGCCAGCCCCTCTCTGCAGCCAGCCCCGCACCCCTTGCCCTGCCCACAGCCAGCCATGCACCCCATGCCCTGCCTGCAGCCAGCCCCTCTCTGCAGCCAGCCCTGCACCCCATGCCCTGCCCGCAGCCATCCCCTCTCTGCAGCCAGCCCAGCACCCCATGCCCTGCCCGCAGCCAACCCCTCTCTGCAGCCAGCCCCACAACCCCTGCCCACAGCCAGCCCCTGCCACACCCCCTGCCATCTCCAGCCAACTCCTGCCGCACCCCCCTGCCTGAAGCCAGCCAGTCCCGCACTCCTCTGTCTCCAGCCCTGCCAACCCCTCATGCACCCCGCTGCATCCCTGCCTGAAGCCAGCCAGCCTGCCCCACACACCCCTGCCCGCACCAGCCCTGCACCCCCTGCCCTGTCTCCAGCCAGCCCCGCACCCCTTGCCCTGCCTGCAGCCAGACCCTACCTCCAATCAGCCCCTGCCCAGCCAGCCCCATGTCCACTGGTGCCCTGCGGTTCCCAGGGCAGTAACCCTGCACACCTGCTTCAATGGGGGGGGCAGGGAGCAGCTGGGACCCACACATGTGCACACCCGAGGGTGACCAGACAGCGAGTGTGGAAAATCAGGACAGGGAGTGGGGGGTAATAGGATCCTAGATAAGAAAAAGACCCCAAAATTGGGACTGTCCCTATAAAATTGGGACATCTGGTCACCCTAGCACACCCCCAGGACTCCTGGGTTCCATTGCTGGGTTTCCTACTGGTTCCACTGCTGGTTGTTTTCCTTTTCCTGGGGGACTCTGGGCAAGTTGCTCCCCCCTCTAGGGCTCCGTCCCCAGCAGGCAAATGGGGATTTCGTACCTTCCCGCTATTGGAAAGTGCTGGGAGAATCCCCCAGCCAAAGCTGCTCTGACAGCGCTAAGCAGCATCTGACCATTCAAGGTCGGAGCGCGCTGCCCAGGAGGAGGAGTGTTTGGCTCTGGGGTTTCACTTCAGCCCAGTCTAGAGAGAGGGGCCCAGCCATGGGCTTTGGCTCAAGAAGACCAAGTCCCCAATTTGTTAAGGGCGTTTTGAATTCCAATCCTGTGCTCCAAAGTGCTTGGTGTCAGCTGCAAATTTTAGAACGATACTCTCCACTCCATTTTCCAAATCATCATTCATACTGTTTAACCCACCTCCACCAGGCCCGGAACCCTGCCAAAGAAGGAAAGAGGCTGGGTTTGGGATGATTTGTATTTGACAAATCCATGCTCCCTCGTCCTAAGAACCAAATTATCCTGTAGGTGCTGCTGACAAACTGATTGTTTAAGAATGTATTCCAGTATCTCTCCAGCTATGGAAGTGAGGCTGGCTAGTCTGTAAGGCCCAGGGGTCTCTTTGTTCCCCTTTTAAAAATGGGTCCTGTCTTGTTCATGGATGGGAAGATGTTCTTTTTCAGGGATCTCAGACAAGAACTGGGGCACAACACCTGGTTTGTTAAGGCCACAAAAATGGAGGCAGGAACCTCTTCTCTCCTGCTGGCAAAGAACCCCAGGTACCGAAAAGACAAAGACTCAAATCCCTGAACGGGATTTAGAAAAGGCAATGGTTAAAAAGTTTGGCCCTGACCATTTCTTGTTTCCACAGACTAGACATTTTAGCAAACTTTAGAATTCCTTGGTGCTAAACACCGTGAAACTCTCCTTTCTCCTTCACACAGGGCTTTATCGCCCCTTATCTCACTCAGGCTCATGACTGCCCAGAGTTCGAGAACTGTCCCTGTTCCCATTGGACAGATGGGGAGGAGCCTGAGGTACAAAGAAGGGAAGTGACCTGTCACCAGATGGATCAGACTGAACAGGTTTCAGACCTCGAGGAGGCTCTTACCTTCTAAACAGGGACGTCTGTTTTCTAGTAAAATCACTATAAGGGAAGGAGAAAACTCGAAAGAGGTTCCTCCTGGCGCTCACGTCCGTGAACCCGAATACTCTCTCAGTCCTCAAAGAGAGACCTGGAGAAGGAGACTTGCTGGAGCAAAGCCACAGGGGTCTCTGAGGTTTCCCTGGCCCCTCGCCCCTGTCCTGCCTGGCTGATGTCAGCATCTCTCTGTGAGGTCACCACCTCCCCACCACCTCTGACCAATAGTCTGAGGTCCTGCAAAAGGCCTTTGTGATGTCACTGCCACACCCCTCCCTTGCTGTGCCAATGTCCTGCCCCTGGCCAGGCACTTTGGAGGTTTGAGCTACTCCCTGTGGATCACCCCACTAAAGGAGCGTTCGTTCTAGGCAGCAAGCCGGCTAGACAGGGAAACATCAGACGCTGCTCCCAAAGCTACACTCAGTTTTTCAGAAATTAGTCGACTTTATTGCCAGAAGAGACCATTAGAGCATCTAATCGGACCCCCTGCATATCTCAGGCCTCCTGTAGGACACAATAGCTACTTTTGAGGCAAACACATTCCAGAAAGGCATCTTGTCTTCATTAAATGACATCAGGAGATGGAGAATCCACCATTTTCCTTGGTAGCTTGTTCCTGTGGTGAATCACCCTCGCTGTTGAATTTTTGTGCCTTAGTTGTAATATGAATTTGTCTCTTTTCACCTTCCAGCCATTGGGTCTTCTTATGCCTTTCTCTGCTAGATTAAAGAGCCCTTTAATACCCAATCTTTTCTCTCCATTAAGGCACTTCAGCACTTCAATGAAGTCACCTTTCAATCTTTTGATAAGCTAATCAGGTTGAGCTCTTTCAATAGCTCACTAGAAGGCATTTTTCTCCAGCCCTCAGAACATTTGGTGGCTCTTTGCTGCCCCAGCTCCAATTTCACAACATCTTTTTCAAACGAGGACACCAAAACTGGAGGCAGTATTCCAGTATCAGTCTCTCTGATGCTGTGTCACCTCCTTTGACGTTATTGACATAATCTGTAACTGTATAGATCACCGTTGCGACCACTGTTCTATATTTGCAGCCAATATTACAGAGAAGTGGTCGTGTAAGGGGTCTGTGGAGAGGTTCTGATTGGCTGATTATAATGATGCGCTCTCTAGGTGTGTATCATTTTTTGTAGTTGACATTATGAATATTGGCTCTATGCTGCCTGTATTTCAAACTTGTGCTCTGCTTCAGGGAATGATCCCTTTGTTTAATTGATGAAAACATAAACTAGACACTCAGAGGACTGGAACTGATTTCAGCTGATGGACAGGTTTGCTAGTTTTTTTTTTTGCATTTGGACAGCGAAATGTTGAGTGTTCACATTCATTTCAAGCATCCTCGTATGGTGGAGCTCCTGAACATAATGGAGAATGGAAATAAAAATATTTTTTCTTTTCTTTAAGAGGGCACTTGGGTTTGAACCAAGGACCACTTGACCTGCAATCAAACACTCTACCACTGAGCTATACCCCCATTACAACAAGAGTGTGGAATTGTGATCTCCAGGACTTTGAAGGACAGACCCTGCTTCATCGAGCTCCTTTGCTGTTCCCAGACCACAGGTGGTTTAAAAAATGGGGTTTGATTAAACTTCTTAAATGTGGTAAACACCACAGCTTGCACCCCCACTGATATAGCTTCTCCCCATGACAGAGCTGCCACCTCCTGGGGAAGTGGATTGACTACACCAACAGGAAAACTCTCCCCCCTCAGCATGGAGCAGTGGTTCTCAAGCTGTGGGTCAGAACCGCAAAGTGGGTTATGACTCTCTTTTAATGGGGTCACCAGGGCTGGTATTAGACTTCTTGTGTCCTGGGGCTGAAGCCAAAAGTCTGAGCCCCCCCACCCAGGGCTGAATCCCTCAGGCTTAGGTTTTGCCCTCCCCCCACTGGGGCTCAGTCTTTGGTACTCCCCCCCCTCTCAAGTGGAGGGGCTTGGTCCCTCTTTCCAGGGCTACGTATTAAGTTATTTTGGCAGAAGGAGGTTGCAATGAAAGGATGTTTGAGAAACCCTGGCATAGAGCATCTCCATTACTGAGCTGCAGCAGCATAGACTCACTGGTGGAAACATTGACCTGGCCTTAGCCTCTGAATATGTCTAGGCTTGGCTCCCTATGGCACTGTTGTGATCAGACCCTGGAAGTACAGCCACGGAGACACCACACACCAGCCTTGCCTAGCTGGCAAGGATCAGACCTTCACAGAAAGACACCCATGGTTTTCTAGCCCAGCTACCTAAGGCCTCAGCCACAGCCACTTAACACACGGGCCTTTCTACACTCTGGTTCTGTTCTCTCTGAAGGGTCATTACAAATTGTTTGCTCAGACCAGCTTCCCCAGCACACTCACTGCTGTGCAGCTCTGTACGTGTGGCCATGGTTGAACAGCAAGAATTCCTGCCCATTTCCCTACTGGCTGGAGCATGATTAGTGTGTGTTTGTGGTTAATGATGTTGCTGTAGATTGTTCATTCCCTGCCTTGGCAATTCAGACAGTCCCTTTTCCCATTGTATCGCCAGCACCTCTGGGAGTCCAGTAACAGAGGCAGGTTTTCTCTGGGCACTGAGATTTTTGAGGGCGTTGGTGGCTCCTTTCTTTCCTCACCCTGGAGTAAACTCAGCTTTTTATTCCATCCTTGATGACTCATGGAATAACAACAGCAGCATGAAGAGGAGAGTGAATATCTCACTGCCAGGGGGAAGGTGGACGCATCCCCTCTGTCTGACCATTGCCATTGCAGGAGAGAAGGTTTCAGTGGAATCGAATGCCCTGGCTCAGACAATAGACACAGGGAGGTTTTGCTGTTCATGGATCTGTGCAAAGGAAATTGTGTGTCTGTTTGAAAATGAGGAGGGATATGAAATGCCCACGTGGTGGTGCCTAAGGCAAAAGGGAACCCTAGAGCATTAGAATAGGATAAGTTCTCAAGCAACATGTTTCTTACTTTGCCCATCTGTTAGTTTTGATGATTATCGATGGAAAGATTTTGCCATTGGGTCGTGTGTTTACACAGAAATTGACATTTACCAACAAATACGTAATTCTTCTTAGTCTGCTGGTGGTGAGTTTAGAGGGACACACTCACTCCTCCCACCCCCCATGCCAGGCCTGTGCTCTCCAGAATGTCAACTTCCCACAGAGCTGGGATCCTTCCCTCATCTCCCCCCAGACCACTACCCCATCCCCATTTCTGGGGTCCCCTCCCAACACTGTCCAACTCCCCTGCTGGCAGGATCCCTTCCCATTCCTTTCATTTCCTGCCTCCCCTCTGAGCAAAAGCTCTGCATTGTTCCCACACTGGGAATTGAATGCAGGCCGCCGGGGTGAAAACCAGGAATCTAAATCACGAGACCATATGGGACTTGCATAGTCAATAGCACATTTACACATTCACACCCAATAATTCAAAGTAGCCATTCAAAAAAACTTCAAAATCAGACTTCAAAGAGAAATTGCAGAGTTACAATTGATTTGCAAACTTAACACCATTAATTTGAGCTTGAATAAGGACTGGGAGTAGCTGGCTCACAACAAAAGCTATTTTCCCTCTCTTGGTATTGACACCTCCCCATCAATTATGGGGAGAGGACCACATCCACCCTGACTGAATTAGCCTTCAACACTGGTTCTCCCCTTGTATGGTAACTCCCGTCACTTCATGTTCCAATCTATATTTATGCCTCTATCTGCAATTTTCACTCCATGCATCTGAAGAAGTGGGCTTTTTACCCACGAACGCTTATGCCCAAATAAATCTGTTAGTCCTTAAGGTGCCACCGGACTCCTCATTGCTTTTAATTCTAAGCTGATCTTAACCCTTTCAGTACCCTTACAAACTCAGATGCTTCTCACCACAGGCTGGCTGGTGGCTTTTCAGCCAGGCTCTCCCCTTTCATCAGCGCTTCAGTTGCTTGGTGTGGGGGTGTCTGTAGATGTAGGTGACAGAGAGAGATAAAGCCTGGCAAATGTCTCTCCTTTTATCATGTCCTTTCTTCCCTCATGGCTTTGCCCCTCCCGCCCCCCTTCAGAGTCAGGTGAGCATCACTGCGTCTCTCCAAGCAAGTCTGAGCAATTCCCCTGGGGTGTCCTCATGCATGTGAGTCATTGCATTGTAGCTCCCTTGCTGAGCAATGGCTGTCGATGGGTTGTTTGACACCCTGTCCGGGTGTTGGTTACTTTCCTTGCTGTTGCCACTGGGGAGCTAAAATTTGGCTGACTCCCCCACCTTACAGCACAGTGACAACCACACTGCACAATTCTCATAACTTCATATGCATGAATGGTGTACATCTGTGGGTAGAGACGTGACTTTCAGCAGATCATATCCTTTCCCTGATACCTTACAAGTCATGCTCTATATGTAAGATCACGATGATATGAAAATGAGGATTATGGGGGTTACAGCCGCTCCCCCAAAGGTATAGAATGTCACACTGAGATTCTATGTTCATTTGTTCTGTAACAGCATTACAGAGATCCAGTGACTGACCAATGGCATTTCCAAGTGCTAAAATAGCAAGCGATGTCGGTCTCTCATTGGCCATCAGCGACTGAAGATGTGGTTTAATGAGCTGGAGCTTCAAGGCGAGGGTGGCTCTGTCCACTGCCTTCCGTTGCGCTGCTGGGCCCCAAGTCCCTGGTGGCCAATGTGTGACGCTGGGAGAAGAGAGTGGGGTGGCAAGTGGCGGCAGGACTTTTGCCACCAAGGTCTAGCTGCCCAACTTCCTCCTGGTACTGCTGGCCCCCGTCGCCTTCAGGTAACCCAGGAACTAAGGCAGGAATAGGGTGAGGAAACAAGTAAAGCCGAGCAAGGAAGGCAAAAGTGAATCTTGTCTTCATGGGCCGCTCGCAATGACGTCCTTTTTCTGTGCCACAGCTGATAACAACATCCCAGACAGAAAAGCAGGAGGCCAAAAAGAAACCGAGCAGCTGCTGAAGTAGTTCAGTTGGGAGCGTGCTAGACTAACAGGCTCTTCTATCCCCCTTTGTGCACGGGTGGGATGTTTTCTGAAAGTGCAGCAGTTCCTTTAACTGCCACGAGTCCCTCATTTCAGGCTATGCAGCAGGAAAAGACAGCATGGGCTTCTGCACCGAGTTGGCCCACCTGACCTTTCATTCTTCTCTTGCTCTTTGTCAGCAAGGGGAAGAAAAAGAAGCTCTCCCTCAAGCTGGAGTCACAAGGGCGACGTAAGGATGACTTCCTGAGCCCCGGCTCCAGTCTTCTGCTCTGCCTGCTGGCCCATTGAAGGGCTGTCACCACTTTTTCCAGGTTTGTCCATCAGTCTGTGCCAGGGTGAGCAAGAACCAAACAGATGGAGTTTCTGTAGTGTAGTGGTTATCACATTTGCCTTAGACGCAAAAGGTCCCTGGTTCAAAAACATGCTGGCTTCCTTTTCCCAGATCCCCTTGCTGTTCAGGAAGGCCTCCTCCTTCTCCTATTGGCCTGTCCCTGGGATAACTCCAACCCCTGCATGACAGAGGGTGCTGACAGCAGTGGAGAAAGCACCTTGGCGTCAGGCTGGAGAACCTAGAGGAGTGCAGCGTGTCACCTTTTGGAGGCTTGTGGCTTGGCCTCCGCCACCCTGGGAGGTTGGCCGGTGGAGGCCGGCTCTTCCTGCTGGCCTCCTCTGCGTGACTTGCCAAAGGAGGAAGTGAGGCAGGAATGGGGCAAAAGAGGAAAGTGGAGCTGAGGAAGGCAGGGCAGAAGCTAAGCACCTCAGTGCAGCTACGTGGGGTTAGTAGAGCATCACCATTCGTTCTGCAAAGCCTGGGGAGGTGCGGTTGGCTGCTGGGAGATAGACCCCTGTGCCTGCCTCTTGGCTTCCCAGGGGTGGCTCCTTGCAGCCCAGGAGAAGCGGGGTTCTGGGGGGAAGGAAAAGCAGCAATGGCGAGGCTGAGTGGGCTCCTTTCTGGCCGAGATGGTGGGTCTGGGAGTTGCCTGTAAGCCATAAGTGGACTTGGTGCAGTGAAAACCGCTGCTCCATTCTGGCTGACCTGGGGGAGCCATTAATGACTTGGGAGTGGGGGCAGGGCGCTGGCTGTGAGCAAATGGGATCCAGGAAGCCCCAGCCTGCCCCTCCAGGGGCCCAGTCTTCTTCTTCTTTCCTGCCCTGGGGAGCCTGGCCTAGAGCCTGCCCAGCATGCACTGCAGCTCGAGCATTAAGCCTTCCTGTGTGGCCTGTGCTGGAGCTGACCCTGGACCCCTGTGGGGCACTGTTGGGGGAAATCCCGACTGCAAATAATTCTGGCCCCAAGATCAACCCATTGGGTCGAATGGGGCAAGCTGGAGGCCTGGTGACTTAGTCCGTGGGGCCAGCAGGTCAAGCCATTTTCCTGCATGTGGGGGGGAGGCAGCCGCTGTGGTTCACCCTTCCTGCTCCCTGCGCTGCTGCACCCTAAAATCCCTGTCGGCCGGCAAGATGGGCTGGGAGGCTGGAGAGAGGAGGCAAAGGGGTGGCCCGAGCCCCCTCGGCCACTGCCCCTGCCCCAGGCAGCCCACAGAGACCTGATGCCTCCCCAAGTGACACACGGAGATGTGCCAGCAGCACTAAGGCGGCTCCCTGCCCACTCTGCTCCCTCCCTCCCTGCCACACTGCTCCTGGAAGTGGCCGGCATATCCCTGAAGCCCTGAATGCAAACGCCACAGCTGACCCGCCCCCGTATCCCACTGCCTAGGAGCCACTGCCGGAGGGGAGTGTGTGCCAGTCACTTTGGGAGCTGTGCTGCCCGAGGTAAGCACCTCCACCCCCGACCACCTCCTGCAGCCCTACCCCTGCCCCAGCACAGAGGCTCTCTGTGTCTTGAACAAGCACTTTCAAGGATTGGCCAAGAACTTCTGCTCTGTTTCTGTGAAAGAGACACAAAAAAGGGAGCCCAATGGACAAGTTTAATTCGCAAGCACAAACTGGCAGGGCCAAGCCTGGATCTCTCAGTTACTCAGAAGGCTCTTCAGCCAGCTCTTCCCAAAGGCCAGTCTCTAGCGGCTTTTGTGACATGATGTACTTCAAAATAGCTCCCTGTAGCTCACATAGTCATCATTCATATATGGCTGTGATATGTCCTACCAACCATTCCATGTAAGTTATCATATGAAAAGTCATGATCTGCTGAAATCGGTTATTCTGTCCAAATAAGTATAGCATGAGGGTGTGTGAAGTTATGCATTTTGCTGTATGGTTGTTACTGAAATAGGCTATAATTTTGCTAATGACCCCTGCCGAGGAGGGTGTTCAACAGCCATGAATCAGCAGAGGAATTGTAATTAAGGGATTTCCAATTCAGTAACAGATGCCCAAACACAACACTGTGGGGACTGCTCAAGTCTATGACTCAGTTGCACAAGACCACACCAGGAGGATTCCCCAACCTAGTGACTCAGCAGAGCCCACCCGGACACGTCTGGGCAAGTGTCTTCTAGAGACTTGAACTAAGGATATAAAATAGGAGACTGGGGCATCATGTTTTTGCCTTTCTCCTCCCCCACCTATGCTGGAAGCAGCAGGAATCCTGAGAAAATGAAGGTCATCTGAGGACAGTAATCCAGGTTTTAGGGGGAATTCTATGTATTAAGGAGGGTAACATCCAGTAGGATGAGAAAATTGCTTGACCTAACTACTGCCTAGTGTAATAAGGTGTAAAGTTTAGATTTTGCTGTGGTCGTACAGTGCTTAGTGCTCTGCGTTCTGGCCTCAAGAGCCATGGATGCAAGTTGAGTTACGATGACCTTTTCCTTGTCTCCACATTTCTTATGTGCCTCCTTCTGACACTTGTCTGTGGGAACTTGGCAGATAAGTATGTGAGAGCTGAAGTGTTTAGACTTCAAGGTCGAGGCTAGTTTTTATCTGCTGGTAGGCAGTAAATAGGATGATAAGTTAAACAGGTGCGTAGAATGATAATTACCCTATGGGGTTACAGCTGCGGCTGTGTAATTTAATTAACCAATTAGCAACTGTCTAATTGCTTGCCATAATTGTATATAAGAGCATGCTGGAAGTGAATAAAGAATGCTCTGTTTTATGATCACATGGGTTGTCAGACTCTGTCCATGCTCTCCTGCGATGCAACAAATGGTGACCCCGACGTGATTCGTATTGAATGAGGATAGTGTTGGTGGCCTGAACTGAAAAGAAGAAAAGGAGGCGCACCTGAGTCTCAGTGTCGAGCGGCTAGGAGCCGCAGGGCGTCCGAAAAGAGGGGCGCACCTGAGCTCAGTGTCGAGCGGCGGCCGCAGGGCGTCCGAAAAGAAGGGCGCACCTGAGTTCAGTGTCGAGCGGCTAGGAGCCGCAGGGCGTCCGAAAAGAGGGGCGCACCTGAGCTCAGTGTCGAGCGGCAAGCCGCAGGGCGTCTGAAAAGGGAGGCACACCCCAGCCCAGAGGTGAGCAGCTAACATGGGAACCGCTGCATCAGCGGAAGAAAGGACGGTGCATGAATATTTGATGCGCATCGCGGAGCGGCAGGGAGAGAAGCTCCCCTCTGATACGTTATCCCGTCTGCTGCGGTGGGGACGGAGAAGGGGACTTTCTGTTCAACCAAGTACAATTTTTGATAAAACTGTTTGGGAGCGGCTAGGCTCCGAGCTTTGGAAGTCGGTGGCTCAGGGCGATAAGGAGGCCTTCTCCCTGAGTCCAGTATGGAATAAGGCGAAGGAGATAGTAGAAACTCTCGCGGCCGAGGCAGGAGTGCAGGCGGCCCTTTCTGAGCTTTGCCGCCCAACGCCCGGAATGCCTTCTGTGTTGCCGGTTGGAGCCAGAGAGTTTTTCGGTGGTGAGGACACGGTGATACCTTTGGCTTCCAACCCCTACCCTATGGATGATGTTGCCCCTGCTACGGCCCCACTACCCTCCAATGTGGCTATCGGCCCCGACAGGATTGATTCTGCTACGGTCCCGTTACCCCCCGATACACCCGAGCCTATGGAGACAGCCTTGCCGTATGCACCCCCTCCAAAGCCATGCCGTGTCCACGGGGCCTGGGGGTGCCACGATTACGGGGGGACAGAGCAGGCTCGGGTGGAACATGTGCCATCAAACCCATATCCCGATTTGACTACGTTTACTCAGTTTACTCAGTCTGATGCCTTCTATAAGGAGATGGAGCGCCAGGGTCGACAGCTGCAGCATATATGTGACAAGTTGGACCAATTGGAAGGTTCTCCACCTGGATCCTCGCGATCACATCTTCACAAGTGCTTTCATTCGACTCGCCCCCCCGCCCCGCCTGGCCCCGGGGACCCTCCAACTGGGGACCCTCCGGATCCGGTACAGCGCTGGCATGGGGTTTTAAGAGAAGCCATCCTTGAAGGTCTAACACCCGAGGCCTTTCCGGTGATTACGCCAGACCCTCAACACCCTAATCATAGACAGTGGGCCCCTTTGGATTGGAAGTTGATCCGTGAGGCGCAGAAATCGATCATGGCTTATGGACTAGATAATCCGTATGTACAGTCTATCATTGAACAGGTATTTGCTGGCCAAGCAATGTGTCCGTACGATGCGATTAAGCTAGCTGATATGCTTCTTACACCTACACAGAAACTGTTGTGGAAAGATGATTGGGCTAAGAGGGTCGACTTGGCTCTTGTCCGCAATTTGGATTTGTCGGACGATGATCCTCGGCGCGTGGCCACTACTGATATGCTTTTGGGAGCCGGCCGCTTTGTTGACCCGCATTTGCAAGCCCGCCTCGATCCCCGGATCCTGCAGCAGTCGCAGGAACTGGCTTTGGCTGCCTTTAAAGCGGTGCCCCAGATGGGAAAGCCGAGCCCTCCCTACGCTAAAATTATGCAAGGCCCATCGGAACCGTATTCCACCTTTTTGGATCGCCTTCGAGAGGCTATTGATAGATCTCCTAATCTGACGCCAGAGGCCAGAACTGCAGTTGGACTTGATCTTGCAACCCAGAATGCAAATCCCACTTGCCGCCGTATATTAGCCACCTTGCCCAAGACTGCGACCCTGATGGAAATGATTGAGGCATGTGGTAGGGCCGCTATGCTTGAGGAGACGGATAAGGCAGCAATTCATGCTAAGGCACAGGCCTCTGCACTGGCTGTGGCGTTACAACCCCTGCTCGGCCGACAGCGGGGGGCTAGAAGGCCGACCCGTCCAGCCGGCCCCTGTTTCGGTTGTGGAAAACCCGGGCATTTCCGGCGGGACTGCCCTGTGCAACATGGACAGCGGGCCTCTGATGCGTCACCTGAAGCCGCTACCGGCGCTTGTACACGATGTGATAAGTTTGGACATAGCGCCATCGACTGTTGGTCGCGTTACGAGCAGGATGGAACACCGCTGCCGGGAAACAGATTTCAGAGCGCCCCTCGGAGGAGCGCGACGACACAAATGCCTCCACCCGCCAACCCGGCTGCCTGGGACACCTCACCGGAGCAACCCGTGGCAGTGCCGGAGTGGACTTGGCCACAGTGACAGATGTAGTTTTAGAGACTGACGAGGTTCAAGTTCTTCCTTCCAACACCGATGGCCCATTAGGATTTGGATTGAGTGCCCTTTTGATCGGCCGCTCGTTAACATCAAAACAAGGTATTTTTGTTTTGCCTGGCCTTATTGATGCCGACTATACGGGGAATATTGGGATAATGGTACGTGCCCTCTGTCCCCCTGTGACTATAACTGCTGGTACACGTCTTGCTCAGTTAATACCTTTCAAGGGATGTGTGCCCCGATCGACCCCGATTGACCGCGGGTCTCGAGGGTTTGGATCCACTGGCCCTCCCCAAACTGCCTTTGCTATGGACATCACTTTGCTCAAGCCCACCCGAACTGCTCGGCTTCAGGGATCCGATGGGCGGCAGATCACTCAGGAAGCTTTTATTGGGGATGCAATGCAGAGTGGGGTAACTGAGGCACCTGGGACGACAGAGGTAGAAGATACTGTGTTTACCTTGGACTCAGAGCCCACTGACGCGGTTGCAGCTGAGGCCCCCATGCAGAATGATGTAGGAGATGCGCCATCTAACCTGGAATCAGAATGCCCAGGGGCAGTTGTAAATGGGGCCCCTCTACAGAGCGACATGTGTCCTCAAGAACTGCCTGTGTGTGGAAAGGGAAACGAAGAGGAGCCTATGGAAGCCAAACAAACATTTAGGACTGAAGAAACTGCAACAGTGTCAGTATCAGCGATGACTGCTGCAATGGTGGATGGAATGACTGAGAAAGCAACAAGATTTACACAACCTGAGCCCCTGGAGGACAACTGCTTGTTAGCTGTGCCAGGATCCTTTTTGTTTGATCCTCCCTGAATGATTTAATTGATTGAGATAATTTTTGCTTTGCCTAAATGTATAGGATGATGTCCTGATAATTTCCCCCGTAGAAGTTGAACCACAACGGTGGTGGAAAAGAAGAAAAAACACTTACATCATTGATATTGCCAATGTCTAGAAATTCCTGACTAAAAGGACGTTGAGAACTGACCCTAGTAAAGAAGCAAAGAATTGCACACTGGCAGGAAGAAATTTGGGACTCCTGCTGAGAAATGTGGTATTAATTGGATTTTGGGGTTTATTTTACAGGCTGCAGCCTGTGTTGTGGAATTTTTTTTAGCATGTATTGCCCTCCCTAATTGGATTGTCAATTATATTACCCCCCCCCCCCATTACTAACCCCTGTTTTGGGGTATATTTGTTTTTGTTTCTAAAGTTTGAGAAAACTCGGCCTAAAGGTTTGTTGAGTATTCTCAAAGGGGGGAGTTGTAGGCATAAATCTAGGTAATTTGGGAGAATGGCTTTGAATTTATGTGACCCAAAATACCTTTATGTAAAGTGCTTTTGTTAGCCTTTTTAGATTTTTGTAAATTTTGTATTATGTACTGATTATTGGCAGTTGTATGATTGTTTGATATTTGATGTAGCCCCCACAGTGGGAAAGTACAGATAGTTGTTCACAGAAGATACCAGAAGGGTAGGGGCTAGTTAAGAAGTACACCCTCCTAGCTAAATTGATAGTGGGATAAGTTGGTGTCCATAAAAGGAACGGTTTAGCAAGAGGAAACATGGATCGGGCCCAGGCAGGCACGCAATAGATAGAGAACTTGAAGAGGAAAAAAGGATCGGGCCCAGGCGGCGGGCAACAGACAACAAGCTTGGAAAACTGGTTGATAACCTTGAGGGTGTAGTTGATAGGAAAGGTAATTAACTACTAGCGAGTAATGTTAGGCAGAGTACAAAGTTAACTCTGTGGTTGCTGGAGGGAATAGCAGTTGAATTTTGTAAAGATGCTAAAGAGAAAAGTTTTTGGTGTTTTTGAAATGTTTGTAAATAAATTTAGGCAAAGAAATTAGTTTGCAATTGTTTGGCCATAAATAATTTTGTTGCATTAGTTGAAGATTGTATATTGTGCTATGTAATTGTAAATGTATTAGGCTAAGGGTATATAAGTGGTGATTTATTTTTGGGTTTAAAAGTAGAAGTTAATAGTAAGAACCCTTAAGCTGTGAATAGCTTTGAATTTAGAAGTAAGCCAGGATGCAATTGTATTATTGTAAATGATTTAATTGCTGAAGTGATCCCCCTGTTTTGCCTGAAAAATATAAGGGTATTTGTGTATTTTAAGTAATGATTGATTGCCCAGTAGGGGTATATTTGTTTTTGTTTTTTAGATATTTAAGAGAATTGATGTTAGCTGTATAGTATTTAATGTACCATGCATTTATGTACAGAGTTAAATTCATGTTATGTGTTTTATGTTTTGTGTTTGTGGTGTTTGTTTGTTTGTTTTCTGGCCAGAAGTGTTTTTTGTATTTTATGTGGTTTATGTTGTGTTTTTTCTAGGACCCCCCCCCCCCCCCGTCAGTGTCAGTTTGATCGCCTGACATCTGAGGGATGATTTGGTAATAGAAGTTTGCCACAAGTTGGTGTGCTATAGAGAAGGGGGAAAACCTGTAGAATTTACACCATTTATTTGTTGTGCTTTGTTTTTGTTTGGTGTTGTTGGGGTTATGTTAAGAATTGCATGGTTATATAGGTTGGCTTTATAAAGTTTTAATTTTGGGTTGTGATAGATTGTAGTGTTATGATGTTATGAGTTGGGAATGTTTTGCTTATGCCTTTTTTCTTGTTTTTTATTTTTTTATTTTGAGAAAAGGCGGGAGATGTGGGAACTTGGCAGATAAGTATGTGAGAGCTGAAGTGTTTAGACTTCAAGGTCGAGGCTAGTTTTTATCTGCTGGTAGGCAGTAAATAGGATGATAAGTTAAACAGGTGCGTAGAATGATAATTACCCTATGGGGTTACAGCTGCGGCTGTGTAATTTAATTAACCAATTAGCAACTGTCTAATTGCTTGCCATAATTGTATATAAGAGCATGCTGGAAGTGAATAAAGAATGCTCTGTTTTATGATCACATGGGTTGTCAGACTCTGTCCATGCTCTCCTGCGATGCAACACTTGTCAGAAAAACAACTGGTTTCTTTTGCAAGCCTTTGCATTGCAAGGCAGAGGCAGTCTTCTCTGTTTCCGCAAAAGATTCACCAACAGGTGGGAAGAGCAGACACATTTGTTAAGGCACTACTGGGAGCTGCATCCCTAACTCCACTTTCCCTGGCAGGTGAGTCAGCCAGCTTAGCCACGGTGCGACTCTCTGGGACTTTTCTCCCAACCGCTCCATTTTTCATCAATGACAATCAAAAGGAAGGTGACATGACATCTGTGTGTGAACATCTCCAGGGAATCACAAGGATGTGTGGCGCAGGCTCTCGTGTTGCAGCAATTGCAGTCGAAGCAACCGCCATGCCAATGCCAGTCATAGCAGCGTTTTCATCAACTCCAGGTTTGTGATTTGATTGTTTACAATGCTTCTCTCCAAAGAAGCCTTTTCCTTAGCAAGCAATGACTTGGATACCAAGGGAGGCCTCTTCTGTTTCCTAGGAAGACACAGGAAAATGTGAGCAGAGGAGACAAAAGCCATACACCAAGGCACCACTGGAGGTTGAACCCAAGATCTCCTGTTTACTAGACAGGTGCTTTAGCCAGCTAAGCCATGGTGCCTGCCTGAAGAAGTTATTTGCAACAGTTTCATTTGATGGTTCAAGTCAACACCTGCAAATTTGAAAGTACAGACGTTCCCCATTTCCCTCAAGACTTGCAGACCTTGAGGTGTCTGGCTCTCTATGCACAGAAAGCCACAGCTGAGTAGACAGAGGGCTTCTAACATGTGCCTCTCCCACCAGTCACTGTGATCAGATAATGGTTAGTGATCTGTGTTTCAGTCGCAGCAACCTCGGCTCAGTTCTGAGTCATGGTAACCTTTCCTTCAGCTCCAGACTTCTCATTTGCCACTTTCCGTGTGTGGTGGGCTGTCTGCCCCAAACAAGCAGGAGAAAGATTAAGGCAGCCTTGAAGAGGCTGTGCAGAACCCAGCCTATCAAGAAAGGGCTTATTGGGAGAGCCAATCAGGAGAAGGCTTACTGGAGCAGCCCATATATAAAGAGCTGCTCAGCAAAGCAAGAGTTAGTCACTCCTGGGAGTTTGAGGAGGGAGGATTGGCTGCCATGAAGGAAGGAGCCGGGAGGGCACCATGATCAGAGTAGTGCTGGGGTAACGGGTGCATGAGTGACCTCCTGGCTGACTACTGCCAGACTAAGGCCCTATACAAAGGTGGAGGAAGGTTCTAGGTCTGTTGGGAAATGGTCCAGGGGAACAGATGGCAGGGTTGGAGGTTCACACCTTTTGCCTCAGTAGCCACTGACACAGGTGGCTACACCCTGGACTGCAGCCGGCCACTGAGGCAAGTGTCTGGGTAGAGGACACCCCCCCCCCACCCAGCAGGGGGGAGAGAACTGAGTGGGGCACAGCCAGAGGGCTGTGTCCATAAGAGGACACTGAAGTCCTGAGAGCAACATGGGTCCTAATGATAGAACGGATGGTGGCCAGACGCTACTAGATGAAGGCGCATCGGTGAACCAGAGCTAATTGCTAGGATGGTCAGCAGGAGGTGCTGAAGTGAGGCATGCCCCATGGCACCAAGACTCAGCTGCAAGGAAGGCTCTCTCTGTCTTGAACAAGCACTTAAAAGGATTCTGCTCACAGATCTTTTCTTTTTCTGAAAAGAAATACAAAAAAAGGAGCCAACGGACACACTAGGTTCAGCAAGGAAGAACGGTCGGGCCAAGCCAGGCTCTCCTGGTTAGTAGGAAGGTTCTTCAGCCAGCTCTTCCCAAAGATCACTATCTAGAGACCTTTTAACAGCCACTGCAGATGTTCACCACAAAAGAGATGCCAAAATGGAGTTCTCCACTGCCTGCAGCCATCACGCTACCAGGAGTTCTGTGCACAGAGAGGCCCCTGCTGGTGGGAAAAGGCTTTGGTAGAGACTCTTCTGACACCACCCGTTCTCATATAGTGTTTAGCGCTCTGTGTTGTGGCTTCAGCATCCACAGATGCCAGTTCAATTGGGGGACATTTTTCCTGTCTCCACATTTGTCTAATGGCTCCTTTCAATACTTGTCACCAAAAAGACCTGTTTCTTTTGCAAGTGATGTACAGCCAGGCAAAGGCAGTCGTCTCCATTTCCTCAAAAGATCACCAAGCTGTGGGGAGAGGAGACGCATTCAGCCAAGCTGGATGCTGAATCTCCTCTTTATTCAGCAGGTGTCTGTGAAGGACACAAATCTCCACCGCGTAGAGGTCAAGAATAGGAGTTTATTACACACAGTGCTGGCGGAGTGGGCTTATTAGGCTCAGAGACACTGTTAATTAATTAATTACAATAGAATATATAGATTTTCCACGGGCGGGGGAAAGTGAGAGGCTAGGCAGTTCCATACCCCAGGACAGGTTTTGCAAGACAGGATAAGCACATTAGCCAATGATTAACAGATTAGATAATGTCTCCATCCATGGTCTCAAGTTAGCAAGTTAACATTTCATTAATACTTTGATAAAATGTTATTAGTATAAAATATATATGTTGAATTATGATTTGGGATCCATAGGAATGGAGCAACTCCTTTGATTGTCCAACAGGTACATTCCTAGGGGTTACAGAAAAGAAACAGTTAAAGTATATGGCAATAAAGATTGTTTTCTGTGTGTCTTAAGGCAGGCATTGGTCCCTTGGAAGGGAGGTGGAAGGATGCCATATCTTATACTGACATGTGCCAACTTTTCATAAACTCAAGGTTGGATCTGTGGGAAGAACGTCTCCCTACAGAAGAAACAAACAATAGGAATAGGGATTCTTTGTTCAATCTGCAACTCTGAATAAAACACAATTCTTTTGTTCTTAGCTCCAACACCTGGCAATTTGCTGACCAGCCCTATCTTAGCAAGCAAGGCTTTCTGTTTACCCAGCTTTCTCTTAGCTGGTCACTATTTGCTAGGCCTCTGGTCCCTTGACCATACTCTGGACTTTGGGTCTGGAAAAGAGCTGGCACAATCCATAGACCAGGTTGTTATACAAAACACACATGGATTTTAACCCTTCACATACAGTAATGGCAAAGTTCTTGGTTCAGGCTTGTAGCGGTGATGGAATAAACTGCAGGTTCAAATCAAGTCTCTGGAGTACATCCTCCTCTGGGATGGGGCATTCAGTTCTTTGTACAGAGCTTCAGTTTGTAGCAAAGTCCCTTCAGAGGTATGAAGCAGGAATGAAGACAAGATGGAGACGAGGCATCAGCCTTTTCTAGTCTCTTGCCATGTGGTCTTTGCTTTCTTTGTCCCAAGGACACTCTATCCAGCACATGGCACAGAAAACCTTAGAGTTCTGTCCATAGGCAGGTCCCTGCAGACCTTGCTGAGTCACAAGGTGTATCTGCCTTCGCTCAATGGGTTGATTGTATAGCTGATGGTCCTTAATGGGCCATCAAGCAGGCTAGGCAGAACTGACACGAGCTTGTCTGGCTGGGGTGTTTCCCGGAAGCAGAGCGCAAATTTGAAATAGGGACAGCATAGATCCAATATTCATAACTTTAACTACGAAGATGATACACATCTAGAGATACCATCATTATAATAATTCAGTCAGAACCTCTCCATGGACCTCTTACATGACAACCTTTCTACAGTATTGGCTGCAAATATAGAACAGCGGTTGCAATGGTGATCTATACAGTTACAGATTATGTCAGTAACGTCACAGGAGGTGACACGGCATCAGTGAGACTGATACTGGAATACTGCCTCCAGTTTTGGTGTCTTCATTTGAAAAAGATATTGTGAAATTGGAGCTGGGGCAGCAAAGAGCCACCAAATGTTCTGAGGGCTGGAGAAAAATGCCTTCTAGTGAGCTATTGAAAGAGCTCAACCTGATTAGCTTATCAAAGAAGATTGAAAGGTGACTTAATTGAAGCGTTGAAGTGCCTTAATGGAGAGAAACTATTGGCTATTAAAGGGCTCTTTAATCTAGCAGAGAAAGGCCTAACCAGACCCAATGGCTGGAAGGTGAAAAGAGACAAATTCACATTACAACTAAGGCACAAATATTCAACACCGAGGATAATTCACCACAAGAACAAGCTTCCAAGGAAAGTGGTGGATTTGCCATCTCCTCATGTCATTTAATGAAGACTAGATGCCTTTCTGGAATGTGTTTGCCCAAAAGTAGCTATTGTGTCATACAGGAGGCCTGAGATATGCAGGGGGTCAGATTAGATGCTCTAATGGTCTCTTCTGGCCATAAAGTCGACTCATTTCTGAAAAACTGAGTGTAGCATTGGGAGCAGCGTCTGATGTTTCCCTGTCTAGCCGGCTTGCTGCCTAGAACGAACGCTCCTTGAGTGGGGTGATCCACAGGGAGCAGCTCAAACCTCCAAAGTGCCTGGCCAGGGGCAGGACATTGGCCCAGCAAGGGAGGGGTGTGGCAGTGACATCACAAAGGCCTTTTGCAGGACCTCAGCCTATTGGTCCAAGGTGGTGGGGAGGTGGTGACCTCACAGAGAGATGCTGACATCAGCCAGGCAGGACAGGGGCGAGGGGCCAGGGAAACCTCAGAGACCCCTGTGGCTTTGCTGCAGCAAGTCTCCTTCTCCAGGTCTCTCTCTGAGGACTGAGAGAGTATTCGGGTTCACGGACGTGAGCGCCAGGAGGAACCTCTTTCGAGTTTTCTCCTTCCTGTTCAGTGATTTTACTAGAAAACAGCCGTCCCTGTTTAGAAGGTAAGAGCCTCCTGGAGGTTTGAAACCTGTTCAGTCTGATTCATCTGGTGACAGTTGAATTCTAGGCATGGAAAACAGGAGCTTAAGGAGGCAGAATTTTATTCCACACCTGGGATTTTGTCCCTTAGAATCACTGGGGACATTAGGGTTTGTCCTTTTTGTTTCACTTGTTCCTCCCTCCCTCTTTTCTCTTCTTCTCTTGCTTCTTTTGTCCTTTCTCCTGTTCCCCTCCCAACACAGGGAGGGAAGGGTGTGTGTGTGTGTGTTTGTTGTGGAGCAGTGCTCTGCAGCTCCCACTGTGGGAGGTCCACCCAAAAATGTGGGGCTGAACTAGTGCTCGGGCAGTGATCCCCACCAGTGACCTGGGCCATCCTTTGGGCTCTCTGGTGAGAACCCTCAGCCTCCCGTCCTCAGTCTCTACCCTGATTGGCTGAGCAGGGGGTTATTGACAGGGAGGAGACCCAGGTCCTTGTTGTTCTCTTTTAAGACCAAGGAAATAAGTGAGAACCAGTTCTGTGTTTGATGAATTTTGCTGCTTCTCTGCATTAATGGTCTGCTGCCGCTGAGGGGAGCCTGAGCCCTTTAAATCCTGGCCCCCGGCCCAGCCGCCAGAGCTGTGGCCGGGATTCAAAGGACTCTGGGCTGCCTGCAGCCCTGGGGAGCTCTGAGCCCTTTCAATCCTGGCCCCAGCCTGGCTGCCGGAGCCCTGGCCATGGGCAGTCCAGAGCCCTTTCAATCCCCGCCGTGGAAGCCGGTGTGGTCCAGCACGGAGTACTGGCTCTTGCCGGTACGCCGTACCAGACCAGACCGGCTTACTTTCACCTCTGGGTGGGTGGGGGGTGCTGCAATCCCCTGCTAGAAAGTAAGGGTGGTGGGGGACTCTGTGAGCAGCTCAACAGCCAACTCTGGTGGCAGACACAGTGTGGGGGACTCCAGGTATTTCTAGGATCCACTATTTTTACCTGCCTGTAAAGTCCAGCTTTCCCCAGCACATTCACTGCAGTGCAATTGGGTCACTGTTTCCATAGCTGCACAGCAAAGAATCACGCCCAGTTTCCTTTTTATCTGCAGCAGGATTAGTCTGTGTCGGTGGTTAATGATGTGGATCTTGTAATTTGTTATTCATTCCCCACCTTGACAATTCAGACAGTCACTTTCCTACTCAAATCCCCAGCACCTCAGTGACCCCCGATAGCAGGGGTTGGGTTTTCTCTGTGGCCCTGAGATTTTCAGGGTTCTTTTCCCCTCCACCTAGAGTGAACTCAGCTTTTCCCCATCCCAGACAATCCATGAAATAACAACAGCAGCATAAAGAAAGAGGGGAGGGAACATCTCACGGCCAGGGCTGGATGTGCCCAGAGCCCCCTGCTTGTCCATTGTTTCCATGGAATTTGGCCCCCTGCTTTGCACAAGAGACAGAGAAAGATCTTGCTGTTCCTGTGTCTGTGAAAAGAAAATTGTGCTTCTGTATGAAAGAGAGGCGGGAAATGGGCCCATGATGGGGCAATAGCCTCAGGGTTAAGATCTAAGGACTCAGGCTGAGAACTGATTTAACTCCACTCATCTGGGATTTAACAAATTCTCTTCCATGGAGACACTGGGAACTTGTGACATTGATCCAGACTCTGGGGGTTCAGGCTGCTTTAACTCTTGGTAAAAACATGAACTTGATTCCAAGAAGGGAGAGAGAAGCCCGAAGCTGACTTTAGTCCCAGGCTGGGGTCTCCTGGATGGGTGGAAACTTCCTTCCCTGCAACCAGGGGACAGCAGCTACTGGAGACATACCGGGGCTCGGAGGAAGGGGGATTGTTGCATGGACTTTATGCGCACAGGGCCCCACTAACTCTAAATCCTCCACTGTAGCAGGAACTTAGAAAGTCAGACCTTGGTCAACGGTAGGACTGGGGTTTGAAAAAAAGATTATTTTTTCCTCCCCTTCATGAGAAAGAAAGGAAGAGCTGGCAGCTCAGGTGCAGAAAACCACTTTTTCCTCTGGCTGAGGAGCTGGCAATCAGGTACAGATGACTGGTGTCTCCTGAAGGGAGGGGGCACAATGTCAAGGTTCAGCCCCACCCCCCTTATGATCAACAGCACCTCCCAGCTGTGAACAGTGCAGGGAGAGGAAGCAGCAAAGGCAGCCCCTCTCCACTCACCCCTCCAGCAGCTGCTGTGCAGGGAGGGAGCCCGGCAGCACCACATGATGTAGCAGGCCATAGCTAACCCAGGTGGGGCACAGGACCCCACACACGCCCTCTGCGAGTGTTGCCTCTGAAATTAGGAAAACTGGTGAGTTCAAGGCACAGCTGCACACCCAGAAGAAAGCCCAGCACGACACGCCCAGGGTGAAGGGGGTGCTAAAGCCTGGTATCAAACCAGAAACCTTCAGATCTTCAATCTAATGCAATCCCAATTGAGCTACTTTGGCAATGACCAGGCCAACCAGGAAGGCTTAATACAGGAGCCGCAGCACATGCTGGGAAGATTTAAACCTGGATGTCACAACGCAGGAGACAAGCAGTGGATTTGGCCAGAGGCACAGGCTGGGTTTTCCTACATCCCAGTCACTCAAGCCAGCACCTGCCCCCTCGCAAGCTGTCACTGGCACCCCCAGCTCTGGCCCCTGCCTGTCCTCTCACCCCTGTCTGTGTCCCTTTGCCTGTAGCAGTGGTGCCATTCCCAGCCGTGGACCATGGGGGACATGGAAAAAGGTAAGGGGGGACATGACCCTGAAGTGTTTTGGGACCACTGATCTCGGTGGTGGGACAAGGGGGTTAAATCTTGGCAGAGACCCCCAAAGGGCAGGTGTGGCTGCTGTCGAGCTGCCTGGGCCCAGACAATGGCCACAAATTCTGTCTCCTAGCAACCAATGGCCGGGGCGCACCTGCTGCAAGAGGCCAGCTGGCTGGGAGGAGTCGGAGAACAAAGAACGAGCTGGAGGCCAGGTGAGCAGGTTGCCAGGGAAACAGGACAAAGGACAGAAGAGGGACAAACGGGCCTGGCTGAGTCGGGCTGTTGGGAGCAAGGAGTCTGCTGGGTTGGGGACTCGAGGGGAGAGCCCAGGCTCTGAGTTCGGGGTCTCCCCAAGATGGACGTTGCTGAATCTTCCTGCTTCCTGTGGGAACACAGAACTTTCCCAGGCTGGATCCCAGACCCCTAACGAACCTTCTGTTGTACAGCGCTGGCTGAGAGTCACTGGTGACTGTGGAAGTTGGGGGTGCAGGACTCCCCTTCGGGGGGGGAGGCTTTCCCAGGTGTCCTATTCAGATGGACTCATGACAGGAAGGTCTTGGGGTGGAACAGGGATGCTGAAAGGTCCAAGGTTGGTCTGAGGAGATGCTGAAGCCAAGGAGGCTTCCCCCAGTGAGAGCATGTGGGAGGAAAGACTTGGACCTGCCAACTTTGGGAACCTGTGAATGTGAAGTGACCAAGTGGTGAGTTAACAATGATGCTGTTGCACAGGATTTGACTGGAACTAGAAAACAAAAAGTCCTTAAAGTGGAACTCTTGGGTGAATAGAATGAGCTGATTTGTATTCAACCTTGGAAGGCAATAGATTGTTACATCCGTCAGACCAGCCTGGTTTGGTTTGGTTGGTTCATGGGTTGGCTGCTTTCCCTAGTAAATTGCAGAGGGTTCAGAGAAGAGCCACAGGAATGATTAAAGGCTTGAGCAGGGAGAGAAGTTTAAAAAAACCCTGAGGCTCTGACAGCCCAGGATAACCTCCCACTGCTGGCAATGGGAATTGAGCCTTTGTAACTAGCTGCTGGTACCTGAGGTCTCAGCTATGGATTAAACTGGTGGCAAATGCAGCTTCGTCCAAAGCAGTGAAGGATGTAAGTCAGGCCTGCACAAATCGTAAAGTGGCGAGGGCCATATTACTCCAAAGAAAACAGCTGAGGGCCGAACCCCCCTAGCCCTGCTGACCCCCCCCCAGCACCGCCAAGGCCCCCCCAAAACACATCACCCCAGCGCCGCCCAGCCCCCCTGAAATACTCCCTCCCCCAGCACCGCCTGCTCCACGGAAACAAACCCTCCTTCCCCAGCGCTGCCCCACCAAAACATTGAACCTTGGTAATAAGTTATAGGGGGCCCCTAAGGTAGTATAATTAAGGTAAAAGAATTTTGTCTCTTTGCTAGAAGTAGAATAAGATCTCCCCCCCCCTTGGTAATCAGTTGCCCTGTGGAGTGAATGAGGTGGGACTGAAGAAGGCAGCACCTCCAGACAGCTGCAACCCTTGGAGAGGGGCTGGGAGCCAGACCAGATCAGCAGAACAGGTCAGCCACTGACTCACCATTCACCTCCTCAGCCCCCCACCCTCCCGGCTCGCCTCCTCAGCCCCGCCACTGCCCCCACTTGCCTCCTCAGCCCCCACCCTCCCGGCTCGCCTCCTCAGCCCCGCCACTGCCCCCACTCGCCTCCTCAGCTCCCCACCCTCCCGGCTCACCTCCTCAGCCCCCACTCCCAGCTCGCCTCCTCAGCCCCTGCCACTGCCCCCACTCGCCTCCTCACCCCCACTCCCGGCTCGCCTCCTCAGCGCCCGCCACTGCCCCCCCACTCGCCTCCTCAGCCCCCCACCCTCCCAGCTCGCCTCCTCAGCCCCCGCCACTGCCCCCCCACTCGCCTCCTCAGCTCCCCACCCTCCCGGCTCGCCGACTCAGCCCCCGCCACTGGCCACCCGCCTCTTCAGCCCCGCTCTCTCACCTGCCACTTGCCTACTCACCTCCCACGGGCCGCACAGTGAGCCCACCCGGGCCGCGTGTTGTGCAGGCCTGATGTAAGCGAAAGAGCAAAGCTGGCCATCCGGGAAGCTGCTGCAGTCCCGTAACCACAGCTGGATGGGAAAAGAGGAAAAACTCCCTAAAGTGCTGGGAGCAGCCCCGAGAAAAGGAAGTTTGTCAGTGAGATCAGTAACAATAAATGTGAACTGAAGGAGTGCTTTCTCCTCTGTGCCGACAGGTTTGAATTGTGTTACTGTACTATGAGATAAAGCTTTACAATATCCTGCTCTAATTTCAGGAGGGGTCTGTAACCATAATCAGTCTCTGTGGGAAGTGGGACATTCAAAATTCCCAAGGAATTTAAAGGGTGGGGTTCACGGTTGGTCACCTGAGGGCCATGGAGTTCAAACCGCTGACCAGAGAGGAGAGAGCAGGGATTGTGGGACACCTACCCGAGGCCAGCTGCAGCACTGTAATCAAGCAGGGTGTCTACACTGGTACCGCGGCGCTGTAGCCCCAGCGCAGAAGCTGTACGCCTCTTGTCAGGGTGGATTTTTACAGCGCTGCAACTGTGCAGTTTCTGTGCACTAAGTGGCTTGGCAGTGTGCACACCTCAGGAGTTACACCACAGAAATCTGGTTTACTGCACAGAAACCTGCCAGTGTAGACAAGGCCGTAGATGGCTTAACTAAGAACCTAAGATTGGTCATACTGGGTCAGACCAATGGTCCGTCTAGCCCAGTGTGCTGCCTGAGAGTGACCAGTGCCAGATGCGTCAGAGGGAATGAACAGAACAGGCTTGTTGACCTGCAAGATGAGGGTTTTTCACCATTGCCTTTAACTTCATTGTTGTTGATTCCTACTTATCCTATCTCACCACAACTCCCCCAGGGTCTCTGGACAAATCAGGTGTGAACCACTCCTGTGATACAGGCCTCTCCCAATCCAGCTGAATTGAGGCAGACTTTGGGCCAATGTCCGTTTGGAAAAGGCCCACTTAGGCCAGCAGGTTTCTCAAAGTATCTGTTGCTGTGAACAGCATGTAGTGTGGATGTGTGAACCCTAGCATATTAAACATGAAAGAAACACAAGGCCAGCACTGAGGAGGTTTCCAGAGCCAGGCCTGAGGGTGAAACAGTTGTGCTCAAAAGGAAAAGCGGCCTCACCACCTATAAAAATAACTGGTTGCAAAAACAAAACAAAAAATTAATTAAATAAATAAATAAAAATGAAAAATAAAAAAAACAACCCAGAAAAGCTCCTATCACACACCCATCACCACTTCAGATTTTGACATCTCCTGCCTGATGTGACATCTTTGCTTTGCAAACAAGAGACCTGGGAAACTCTGTGGCTGTTACCCTCTAACTGGGTAAAGGTTACATGTCTTGTCTCAAGTAATTTTTCTCCTAACAGAAGATTTATTTTAAAATTTATCAAAATAAATTCCATTTGAAATACTAATAATACAATTGTTACCGTCTATCCAGGGTCTCTAGTCCCATAAATGCTATTGCTCTCACCTATTCCCCCACTCTAGTTCCTTAGCAAAACTAAGACACCAAATCACAGCCTCGGGACTCAGCATTCATGTATCCTGCAGTCTGAACTTGGAATCTGATACATTCCCCCATTGGCTACCATCATTTGCCCAGCAGGGAAGTGCTCCTTGTCCAACAAGGCAGCCAGATTGGGACCCATAGGCATGGAATGGCTCTGAAGGATTCCGCTGTTTCTCTCTGTGCTTCATCTAACTTTGGAGCCAAATGGTAAAATCACTACAAGGGAAGGAGAAAACTCGAAAGAGGTTCCTCCTGGCGCTCACGTCCGTGAACCCCAATACTCCCTCAGTCCTCAGAGAGAGACCTGGAGAAGGAGACTTGCTGAAGCAAAGCCACAGGGGTCTCTGAGGTTTCCCTGGCCCCTCGCCCCTGTCCTGCCTGGCTGATGTCAGCATCTCTCTGTGAGGTCACCACCTCCCCACCACCTTGGACCAATAGTCTGAGGTCCTGCCAAAGGCCTTTGTGATGTCACTGCCACACCCCTCCCTTGCTGGGCCAATGTCCTGCCCCTGGCCAGGCACTTTGCAGGTTTGAGCTACTCCCTGTGGCTCACCCCACTCCAGGAGCGTTCGTTCTAGGCAGCAAGCCGGCTACACAGGGAAACATCAGATGCTGCTCCCAATGCTACACTCAGTTTGTCAGAAATTAGTCGACTTTACGGCCAGAAGAGACCATTAGAGCATCTAATCTGACCCCCTGCATATCACAGGCTTCCTGTAGGACACAAGAGCTACTTTTGGGGCAAACACATTCCAGAAAGGCATCTAGTCTTCATTAAATGACATCAGGAGATGGAGAATCCACCACTTTCCTTGGTAGCTTGTTCCTGTGGTCAATCATCCTCGCTGTTGAACATTTGTGCCTTATTTGTAATATGAATTTGTCTCTTTTCACCTTCCAGCCATGGGGTCTTGTTAGGTCTTTCTCTGCTCGATTCAAGAGCCCTTTAATACCCAATCTTTTCTCTCCCTGAAGGTCCTTCAACACTTCAATGAAGTCACCTTTCAATCTTCTTTTGATAAGCTAAGCAGGTTGAGCTCTTTCCATAGCTCACTAGAAGGCATTTTTCTCCAGCCCTCAGAACCTTTGGTGGCTCTTTGCTGCCCCAGCAGAGCAGTTTGCAGGGACCACTGGAGCGGTTCATGGAACGGCTGGTGGAGTGGAGCGGCTCAGACTCCCTGCTTGCGAGAGGGGAAGTATTGCCTCCTAGAGGCACCCGGGGGGGTGGTATGTAATTGTCCCAGGTCACTGGGTGGGGGCTTGAGCCAGTTTTGCATTTTGTTATTGAAACAGAACCGCTAGATACTGAGCCCGGCCCTTGTTGCTGCCAACTCAGAGGGGCAGAAGGGTTACAGGAATTTATCACACAACCCTCCCTGCTCCCCAGAGCCCCACGGGGAGAAGCTAGGGAAGGGGGAGTCATTCCTCCCCTGCGCTCCCAGAAGAGCTGCTAGGACTCCTTCCTGCCAGCTACTCACCCCTGGATCCATCCTCAGCTCCTGGGATCTTCCTGCTCCAAAGGCTCCAGAGGCCTGGGGTGGGGAGGGCGTCACTGCACCGTCTGACACACAAGGGAGGTTTCTGGAATTGAAGGAAGGAGCAGAAAACGGAGAGGAAAGAAACAGAGAGAAAACGCCTCTTCTCTCTCCCATCCCCCTCCCTGCAAGAAAGGTTCCCAAGGACCAGCGTTAGGGGAAATGGTGCCCTGGGCAAAACTTGTACTTTGGCACTTCCCCATCGCCCCTGGACGACCCCTCTGCCCCTTTACCCCCAGCTCCTGCACTCCCAACCCTTGCACCTCCCCCACCCCTAACTCTGCCCCCTCCTGTGCCCTAACCCCTACGCTGTGTCCCCTTTGCCCTTAACTCCTGCACCCCCCTCCTGTGCCCCCAGCCACTGCCACTCTCCTGCACCCCTTCACCCCTAACCCCTGCGCCCCCTCCTGTGCCCCAGCCACTGCCCCTCTCATGCCCCCTTCACCCCTAACCCCTGCACCCCTCCTGTGCCCCCAGCAACTGCCCCTCTCCTGCACCCCTTCACCCCTAACCCCTGCACCCCCTCCTGTGCCACCAACCCCTGCCCCTCACCTGCACCCCCTTCACCCTAACCCCTGCGCCCCCTCCTGTGCCACCAGCCACTGCCTCTCTTGCAGGGCCACCCAGAGGATTCAGGGGGCCTGGGGCAAAGCAATTTCAGGGACCCCTTCCAGACAAAAAAGTTGCAATACTGTAGTATACTGGATTCCCGTGGGCAGCGGCGTAGCCAGGTTCTAACACGAGGGGAAGTGAACACATAAAAAAAGGCACCACCCAACATATCAAATTACTAATTACATCCGCTCCCTCCCACTTCCTGCCTTCAAAACCCCAACACCCCCACTCCTTGTCCCCTGACTGCCCCCTCCTGGGACCCTGGTCCCTAACTGCCCCCTAGAACTCTACCTGTCCCCTGACTGCCCCGACCCTTATCCACACCCCTGCCCCCAGACAGACTGCCAGGACTCCCACACCTATCCAACCACTCCCCGCTCCCTGACAGGACCCCCAATATACACCAAGACACACCCCGTAATCCAAAGTGGGGGGGGGGGGCGGGGCAGGGACCACGCACAGCTCCTGCCATTGAGGGTACATGGGCAGCTGCTTCTGCCCTAGCACCTGGCTTTAGTGTGTAGCCAGAAGCCCTTGTGAGCAGGCGGAGGGATCCTGCTAGCAAAGGGAGCGTTTGATTTTAGAGTCTGATCCAAACAGACCCAGCAGAGAACACAGCAATAGCCCTGCCTCTGCCATCCCAGCACAGGGCCATAAACAAGAGAGGCAGAGACGTGCTCAATACAGTGCATGGGGTGGAGAGGGAGCACAGACCAGGAACAGGGCATGGAGAAAAACCACAGAGAGGGAGAGAAGGAGAAAGTGAGGAAGGAGGAGAAGCCCGGAGGCTGTGTCTCTGGAGGGAAGGCGCGTTCGGATGCAGCATGTTAATGAGACCCTTGCAAACACAAGGGAAAGAAGCAGGGAAGGGCTTGCAGAGGACAAGCCGGGCTATTCACTCAGTCTCCCCTGTGGGGCCCTGTGGCATTGGGTAGCAGGGCCCAGGAAATGAAAATCTCTTAACCACACAGAATTGTTAACTGCTCCCAAATCCTTTTGTGCCACGGCTACAAGCTTAGAAGAGCTTAAGCTGTGAGCTGCATGGACGGCCTCAAGAAACCTCTCTTGTGCGGAGCCTCAAGCAGGTTTGCATTGTGTGACCCCGATGAAAAGCCCAGCAGCGAAAGCTTGCAACTGTCCCAGCTCTTTCAGCAGCGTTTAGGGCCTTTAAATCACTCAGGCTGCATCTTCCAAATAAAATGCATTAACAATACAGCTCAGGCAAGTGAGCCGGGGGCCGTGCAGGCTGCCCGGGCCAGCTGATAGCACTTCCCGCTGACGGCTGCTTTTCTACGCTTGTGTTTTGCTGTTGGACAGAAGCCCAGACTTCCCCCCACCTAACCCCCCCTGCTCCCTGACTGCCCCAGCCCCCAGAAAGTCCCCACCCCGAACCATCCAACCCTCCCCCTGCTCCCTGACTGCCCCCCAGGACTCCTCTTACCACCCAGCAGCTCGAGCCGCTGGCTGCCTCTGGAGCCAAAGTTAAACACGTGCCAGCACACAGCCCCTCCCCCACAGCGTGCTGAGGCAGCGGGGTGTGTGTGTGTGTGTGTGTGTGTGTGCAAGGGGGGGTCTGGCTGCTGGAGGCCCAATGGGAGCAGCTCAATCAGGCCCCGGCGGCCAATCAGCAGTGCCGCACTCTGCCGGGGGGGGGGGGGAATTCCAGCTCTTTCCACCTTATTCCAAATTCCTACTAAGGCGCCACTTTGGGGGAATGTGCTCAGTGGGGGAGCGGCAGCCCCCCCTGCTCCCCCCTAGCTACGCTCCTGCTTGTGGGGGCCCCTGCAAGACCCAGGGCCTGGGGCAAATTGCCCCACTTGCCCCCGCCTCTGGGCGGCCCTGCTAGCAGCTCTTCTGGGAGCGCAGGGGAGGAATGACTCCCCCTTCTCTAGCTTCTCCCCGTGGGGCTCTGGGGAGCAGGGAGGGTTGTGTGATAAATTCCATCCAACTCCCCCTTTGATCCAAGCCGAGGGGCGTCTCAGCCTCCACGATCCCCTTGGCAGGGCCAAACAAGGGACGTTTTCCACTGCCCAGGAGACCCAGCCAGGGACTCAAGGCAGCCCCAGACTTTCCCTTTCTCCCTTCTGGGAAATCAAGTTCAAGTTTTACAAGGAGCTGAATTCATGTCACATTTCTCACTGCCTGACACAAACAAATGTCATTTCAATCCCAGATGACTCTACTTCAGTCATTCCTCAGCCCCATTCCTTCCCCCTCCTGCCTTAGCTTAGGGCATTGCGCCACCCTGTGGGCGTTTCATTTCCCTTCTCAGTTTCACACATTGACACAATTTCCTTTGCATGGATCCATGAACAGCAAAACCTCCCTGTGTCACTAGTCTGAGCCAGGGCATTCGATTGTATTGACACCGTCTCTCCTGCAATGGCAACGGTCAAACAGAGGGGACGTGGCCACCTTCAGCCCTGGCAGTGAGATATTCCCTCTCCTCTTTCTTCATGCTGATGTTGTTATTCCATAAAACATGAACCATGGAATAAAAAGCTGAGTTTACTCCAGGGTGAGGAAAGAAAGGAGCCACCAACTCCCCAAAAAATCTCAGTGCCCAGAGAAAAGCTGCCCCTGTTATTGGAACTAATGATGTGCTGGAGATATGTTGGGAAAAGGGACTGTCTGAATTGCCAAGGCAGGAAACGAACAATCTACAGCAACATCATTAACCACAGACACACTCTAGCCATGCTCCAGCCAGTGGGGAAGTGGGCAGGAATTCATAACGTCAACTATAAAAATGATACACATCTAGAAATAGCATAATTATAATCAGCCAATCAGAACCTCTCCATAGACCCCTTACGCGACAACCTTTCTAGAATATTGGCTACAAATAGAACAGCGGTCGCAACGGTGATCTATACGGTTGCAGATTATGTCAATAATGTCACAGGAGGTGACACGGCATCAGTGAGACTGATACTGGAATACTGCCTCCAGTTTTGGTGTCCTCATGTGAAAAAGATGTTGTGAAATTGGAGCTGGGGCAGCAAAGAGCCACCTAATGTTCTGAGGGCTGGAGAAAAATGCCTTCTAGGGAGCTATTGAAAGAGCTCAACCTGTTTAGCTCATCAAAAGAAGATTGAAAGGTGACTTCACTGAAGTGTTGAAGTGCCTTAATGGAGAGAAAAGATTGGGTATTAAAGGGCTCTTGAGTCGAGCAGAGAAAGGAATAACAAGACCCAATGGCCTGAAAGTGAAAAGAGACAAATTCATATTACAACTAAGGCACAAATATTCAACAGTCAGGATGATTCACCACAGGAACAAGCTACCAAGGAAAGTGGTGGATTCTCCATCTCCTGATGTCATTTCATGAAGACTAGATGCCTTTCTGGAATGTGTTTGCCCCCAAAATAGCTCTTGTGTCCTACAGGAGGCCTGTGATATGCAGGGGGTCAGATTAGATGCTCTAATGGTCTCTTCTGGCCATAAAGTCAACTCATTTCTGAAAAAACTGAGTGTAGGATTGGGAGCAGCGTCTGATGTTTCCCTGTCTAGCCGGCTTGCTGCCTAGAACGAACGCTCCTTGAGTGGGGTGATCCACAGGGAGTAGCTCAAACCTGCAAAGTGCCTGGCCAGGGGCAGGACATTGGCACAGCAAGGGAGGGGTGTGGCAGTGACATCACAAAGACCTTTTGCAGGCCCTCAGACTATTGGTCCAAGGTGGTGGGGAGGTGGTGACCTCACAGAGAGATGCTGACATCAGCCAGGCAGGACAGGGGCGAGGGGCCAGGGAAACCTCAGAGACCCCTGTGGCTTTGCTGCAGCAAGTCTCCTTCTCCAGGTCTCTCTTTGAGGACTGAGAGAGTATTCGGGTTCACGGACGTGAGCGCCAGGAGGAACCTCTTTCGAGTTTCCTCCTTCCCTTTTAGTGATTTTACTGGAAAACAGCCGTCCCTGTTTAGAAGGTAAGAGCCTCCTCGAGGTGTGAAACCTGTTCAGTCTATTCATCTGGTGACAGGTCACTTCCCTTCTCTATACCTCAGGCTCCTCCCCATCTGTCCAGTGGGAACAGGGACAGTTCTCGAACTCTGGGCAGTCGTGAGCCTGAGTGAGATAAGGGGCGTTAAAGCCCTGTGTGAAGGAGAAAGGGGAGTTTCACGGTGTTTAGCACCAAGGAATTCTAAAATTTGCTAAAATGTCTAGTCTGCGGAAACAAGAAATGGTCGGGGCCAAACTTTTTAACCACTGCCTTTCTTAAAGCCCATTCAGGGATGTGAGTCTCTGTCTTTTCGGTACCTGGGGTTCTTTGCCAGCAGGAGAGAAGAGGTTCCTGCCTCCATTTTTGTGGCCTTAACAAACCAGGTGTTGTGCCCCAGTTCTCGTCTGAGAGCCCTGAAAAAGAACATCTTCCCATCCATGAACAAGACAGGACCTATCTTTCAAAGGGGAACAAAGAGACCCCTGGGACTTACAGACTAACTAGCCTCACTTCCATAGCTGGAGAGATACTGCAATACATTCTTAAACAGTTTGTCAGCAGCACCTACAGGATACCTTGGTTCTTAGGACAAGTGAGCATGGATTTGTCAAGAACAAATCATCCCAAACCCAGCCTCTTTCCTTCTTTGGCAGGGTTCCGGGCCTAGTGGAGGTGGGTAAACAGTAGATGGGATCTATCTCGGGGTTACTAAGGCTTTTGACACAGTCCCGCAGGACATTCTCACAAGCAAACCAGGGAAATGCGATCCAGCTGCAATCAGTGTCATGTGGGTGCAGAGCTGGTTGAAAGCCCAGACTCCAGGGGCCCTTCTCCATGTCTGGCTGTCCAACGGAGAGGGTGCACCTAGTGGGTCTGGCAGGGATCAGTCCGGGGTCTGGTACTATTCAATAGTTTCATGAATGATTTGGAAAATGGAGTGGAGAGCCTGCTTCTAAAACATGCAACTGACACCAAGCACTTTGGAGCTCAGGACTGGAATTCAAAACGCCCTTAACGAATTGGAGACTTGGTCTTCTTGAGCCAAACCCCATGGCTGGGCCCCTCTCTCTAGACTGGGCTGAAGTGAAACCCCAGAGCCAGACACTTCTCCTCTTGGGCAGTGCGCTCCGACCTTGAATGGTCAGATGCTGCTTAGCTCTGTCAGAGCAGCTTTGGCTGGGGGATTCTCCCAGCACTTTCCAATAGCGGGAAGGTACGAAATCCCCATTTGCCTGCTGGGGACGGAGCCCTAGAGGGGGGAGCAACTTGCCCAGAGTCCCCCAGGAAAAGGAAAACAACCAGCAGTGGAACCAATAGGAAACCCAGCAATGGAACTCAGGAGCCCTGGGGGTGTGCTAGGGTGACCAGATGTCCCAATTTTGGGGTCTTTTTCTTATCTAGGATCCTATTACCCCCCACTCCCTGTCCCGATTTTTCACACTTGCTGTCTGGTCACCCTCGGGTGTGCACATGTGGGGTCCCAGCTGCTCCCTGCCCCCCTCATTGAAGCAGGTGTGCAGGGTTACTGCCCTGGGAACTGCAGGGCACCAGTGGCCATGGGGCTGGCTGGAGGCAGGGCAGGGGCTGATTGGAGGAAGGGTTTGGCTGCTGGCAGGGCAAGGGGTGCCGGGCTGGCTGGAGACGGGTGTGTGGGGCAGGCTGGCTGCAGGCAGGGACGCCGGGCGGGTGCATCAGGGGTTGGCAGGGCTGGAGACAGAGGAGTGCGGGACTGGCTGGCTTCAGGCAGGGGAGTGCGGCAGGAGTTGGCTGGAGACAGGGCAGGGTGTGCACGGCTGGGGGTGTGTGGGGGCTGGCTGGCTTTGGGCGGGGCCACAGGGGGGTGCGGCAGGAGTTAGCTGGGGGTGTGGCAGGGGCTGGCTGTGGGCAGGGGGTGTGGAGCTGGCAGCAGGCAGGGCAGGGAGGACGCGGCTGGTGCGGGCAGGACAGAGGTTGCAGGGCTGGCTGCAGGCAGGGCAGGGGGTGCGGGGCTGGCTGCAGACGGGGGCTGGCTGGAGGCAGGGCAAGGGGTGCAGGGCTGGCTGCAGACGGGCTGGGTGCGGGGCTGGCTGCAGAGAGGGGCTGGTTGCGGGCAGGGCAGGGGGTGCGGGGCTGGCTGCAGACAGGGCAGGGGGTGCGGGGCTGGTTGGAGGCAGGGCGTGTGGAGCTGGCTGGAGACAGGGGCTGCCTGCAGGGAGGGCAGGGGGTGCAGGGCTGGCTGCAGACGGGCTGGGTGCGGGCAGGGCAGGGGGTGCGGGGCTGGCTGCAGAGAGGGGCTGGCTGCTGGCAGGGCAGGGGTGCGGGGCTGGCTGCAGAGAGGGCTGGCTGCAGGCAGGGCAGGGGTGCGGGGCTGGCTGCAGAGAGGGGCTGGCTGCAGGCAGGGCAGGGGGTGCGGGGCTGGCTGCAGAGAGGGGCTGGCTGCAGGCAGGGCAGGGGGTGCGGGGCTGGCTGCAGAGAGGGGCTGGTTGCGGGCAGGGCAGGGGGTGCGGGGCTGGCTGCAGAGGGGTTGGCTGCGGGCAGGGCAGGGGGTGCTGGGCTGGCTGGAGGCAGGACAGGGGGGTGCAGCTGGGGTTGGCTGGAGCCGGGGCGTGCGGAGCTGGCTGGAGACAGGGGCTGGCTGCAGGGAGGGCAGGGGGTGCAGGGCTCGCAGAAAATGTACGGAGAGGTATTTTAAGGTGAAGATAACACCATGGTTACCAGCTGACTGGCACATCCTGGGTTAAAGCAAGGAAGGGACCTGGAGTTAATACTCTGAAGTATTTGTGTTACCAGCCCTGTCACTGTCTGACCCCCCTTCAGTGTGGAGCAGGTGTGTACGTTGCTGTGTGGAACGCACAGACCCCTGCAGAGCAGGGGCAGCTGTTTCCATGGCAGAGAGCCTGGCACTTAGGAGACTTTCTTGACTTGCTGTTTTGAAGCAATTCAGTAAAATAACGGTGGAGCTACAATGTCCGGTCCAAAATTTCAGCCCCATTGGTGCAAAAACGCTATTTTAGGATGTAAACAGGAGGCTTCCAGCGCTAGGACACCTGACCAGAGAGCTCAGTGGGGGCGTAACAGCTGCTGACTCTGAGGGTCCTGGGCTAAATCCATTTGCAGGTGGAGGTGTTTCGATTTATTTGATCGATAATGAGGAAGGCTAAGATTTAATCACAGGTATTTTTAGTAAATGTCATGGACAGATCACGGGCAAAACCCAAAAGCTCATTGCCCATGACCCGGCCATGACTTATACCATAAATACCCCTCATTGAATCTTGGGGAGGGAGGCCCAGGGGGTCCGTGGCACCAGCTGTGGGCGCAGGGAGTCCAGGGTGCCCGTGGCACCATGTGCTGGGGGAGAAGCCCCGGGGACCCACTGCCACTCCAGCTGCTGCCAGGTGAGGGGAGCCCCAGAGGCCAGCCCTGCTCCGGCCACCTCGGGACAGGTGCCAGGAGCCACTGAGCTGTGGCTGCTCCTGCCGCCCTTGGAACCACTGCTCAAGCTGTCCCCAGGCCAGCTGCTGGGGCAGCCACGGAGTCAGCCGCAGTGGCCACTGCAGAAGTCACAGAATCTATGACTTGTGCAGCCTCTGTGACACAGAAGGATCCCTAATAAAGAGACAAACCCTCCCTGCTGTGACTGCAGTTCCTGGAAGGAAAGAGAAGAACAGAAAGTGACGAGAGAAGGAAAGAGAGAAACTCCCTGTCACCTCTCTCCCCTGCTCCCTCCCCCTTGTATTCTGTAACCCCATCTCACTGGGTTCCCTGTGCTGGTGCCATGGGGGTGACTCTAGAGTTCTGGGGATTTGGGGGAGGGGAAGGGGGCTCTTCACTTCTCAGCATTTCACACAAATTTGTCTTTGGGCTGAAGTGTCTCCTGTGGGGCCTCTCAGTCAGAGCTGTACCCCACCCCCTTCGGGGGGGGGTGTAAATTGCAGAGCAGGCAGAGAAGTCGCCCATAAAGGGTCATATTGATCTGGTGACTGGTTCTGACCGGGGTCCCACGTCCTCTGACACAGGATCATGTGCAGAACATGGGAGCTCTGGCTTGTCCTAAATGCTGTAGCCTGAGAGTTCCTGGAAAGGGCAGGGGAGTGGGAGCAAGAGGAGAGAGGCAGAGACATTGGAGACGAGGAATTAGGGGGAGAAGAAGGAGAGAACAGAGAGACAATAAATGATTGAAGCAGAACAGGTGTCCCAACTCCATCTTGCTCATCACAGGTGTTCACAGAGCTGGGTAGCTGCAGGTTTTCCAGTGTCAAGTCTGAATGTTGATTCTAACAATGTGCGTTGAAATATCAAGGGGATCTCCACATACCTGATCTCTTCCCCCTCCCATTTTTTAGTATTAATTTTTATTTTGACGTGTTTGGATTAACCGTGATCGTCTCTTTCCCCCCCTGTATTGCAACTTGGGGTTTATGTTTATTGTGCCTCCCTTTTGTTCATGTCATTATAATTGTAACAGCAAAGGAATCTGCAGGAGCAAAAACTGACTCAAAACTTCATTTCCCCATTATGCAGAAACATCCTACAAACAGCTCACGGAGCTGGAATCATAACACGCAAGGCCAGGGGATGGGAGATGCAGGTTTCCAAGTGTTCTGTCTTTCTCAGATGACACATTCCAGCCCCTTGTGTGCCTCCATCCTGTATGACCTGCTGGACTTTGACACATTTATTATTTCATTCTATAGATAATGTGATTGTAACACAATGGGACTGAAATTAAACCACTTCCAGATGAGGAAACAACAGAAGAGAAAAGCCATTATTGCATTGGCTGGGAATCAAACCCAGATCAACTGTTTGGAAGACACCTACGCACACCACTATATCACCAATGCATCTGGCAAGAGTCGCTTTCCTGCAGGCTCTGTGTGCTGGCAAAGGGGGTGACACATGACCACAGAGTTAATGAGCAGGGTGGATGGGCTGGAAGCTGCCTGACAGCTGGGAGCAGAGTTAGGATCCCAGTGTGACTGAAAGGGGGCAATGGTGAAAACAGATCGCATTGGGAGCTGGCCCCACACCCATCCCACCCCTAGGAGAGGGAAACTGAAGCTCAACTTCAATCACAGAAAAATCTTCCCTGAGAAGGAAGGGGACAGCTTGTTTTAAAGACCAGGTTTGTGTTTGTTCCTGCTACATACGGAGGGGCTGGGTAGTGCTGATTCCAGCCCCCAGACTCTGAGAGGATAAGGAACAAATTCAGGCTGCCAGTGACCTGCAGGAGGGAGATGATCTTTTGACAGTGACGGACGCCTCGTCCTAAAGGCCTTTGTCTGCCCCCTTCCATTGACTGTTTGGTACTGGAATGCAGCCCCCACACTCCTGGATCGCTCCTGGGGAAATAACGTTTCTGTGCAAAACACCAAAGCTTTTAACAGAAAGGAAGGAAATGGCCACATGATGGGACTAGGACATAAGGAATGAAACACAAGATGCTTCTCCCATGTGCATTGACTTTTAACCTTGTTTGTGGTGGTGTTGTATCCATGTTGGTCCCAGGGGTCCTCTGGGGTGCCGGGCATTGGCCACGTTCGGGAGAGTGGGCTAGATGAACTGGTTTGACTCAGTGTGGCTGTTCTTATGTTCTAACTGCTGGTTATGGAAGAGACGAGCTTCCAGGCTACACAGAACTGAAGAAGGGTGCTGGGTTAGCTCCACAGCTTGTCTCTTTCACCAACAGAGGTTGGTCCTCTGCAAGCTCTTACCCTCACCCGCCTTGTCTCTTGGACTCTGAAAAGTGCTTTCTCTCCACTCCCCTTGGAGAGACGTTAAGTTTCCCTTTGGGCAACTATCAGGCTGAAGCAATTGTATTGACTGTGACACTAGAATTGAAGATTTAATATTATAAATAAATGAGTCTAAACCTGAGGTTCTGGTTTTCACATTGGTTTTTCTAACTCAGTTCCCAGTTCTCTTCTAGAAAGGCCTCCAGGACGCCTGCCCAGCCCAGCAAAAGTGGCCAGGAGAAAGCCCACACTGCTGCTCTTTCAGGTAGTTGAAGGCTGCTATCAAACCCCCCTCACTCCGTCAGTCCCCAGTCTGTGGCAGTGCATGGGATTCTTCCATCCTAAGTGCAGGACTCTGCACTTCTCCTTGTTGAACCTCCTCAGATTTCTTTTGGCCCAACCCTCCAATTTGTCTAGGTCGCTCTGGACCCAAACCCTGTCCTCCAGCGCTTGGATTCTTTACCTGCTTTCACAGAGCACAGAGCACATGTTCCATGATTTCATAGGGCAGAGTTTTGTGCTATCGGGAGCTTTCCCTGTGTGAATTTGACAGGTGGATCAACATAGAGACACATTGTGACCCTTCTCAGGGTGCTGAGGACTGTGAGTCTCCTTGTTGTCACCTGCCACAAGGAAGAGGGAGTTTTGCATTTGGCAGCTGGATGTTAGTGACCAAACTCACCAGCCTGCTGGAACTCAAGGACTCGCCTCTGAGCTACAGCAGCCACCCTCACCCCTGAGTTCCTTCAATGTGTCCCCCTCTGGGGTCCAGCCCAAATCATCAGATACTCGGTGAAATCCCAGATCCTCTCTTCCCCAAGTATCCCAGGTTACTAGTTTTACTGTGGACCATTGCTACTGTATCTCACACAGCACCTGAGTACAGTTATCGAACAAGCAAAAAATTTATTTCACAACGGATAGAGATTTAAACAAACGTGAGTGATGGAAACCAACTGTTACCAACTAAACAAAGGCAGAAAGTGATAGAATAGAAAGACCAGCACAAAAAACAGAGAGAGGAACAATAAGATACTAAAAGGATAATGGTTGGAACTCTCCATTTCTCTCAGTCTTTGGACTGATGGGTAGTAGAGCTGTAGCAACAGTTGAGGAACCAAGGTAAATTAAATCTAAGGTTTGAGCTGCTAGTGAAGCATTTTCCACACTCACAGCATTCATAGGGGCTCTCTCCTCCGTGGATTGTTTGATGCCTAATAAGGTGCGAACTGCGATTGAAGGTTTTCCCGCACTCAGCGCATTCAAAGGGCCTTTCCCCTGTGTGGATTCTCTGATGTTGAGAAAGGGCTGAGCTGTGAGAGAAGGTTTTTCCACACTCCCTGCATGTATTTTTTCTCTTTCGCCTGAGGATATCCTGCTGTGTTGTGGTTTCCATGAGGACCTTCTGAGTTCCCCAACAGGAAATAAATTTATCCACTTTCTTCCCTGGCTGGTTTCCTTGATCTGTTTGTGGTCTGTGCTGAATCTCCCAAGATTTTCCCTGCTTATGACTCCTGGATACATTCCTTTTCGATCTTTGCGATAATGCTCTGTTTTTACCCACTGGCTCAACATTTCCAGGCTGAGAATTCCGCTCCTCTTTCTCACATGCCATTGCATCACCTGCTGTGATAGAGACAGAAAGCTCAAACAGGGATGGAAAGGGGAAGACCAAACAAAAACAAGTGCTGAAGACAGGTCAAATAAAAATCAGGAGCTGAACTCCCCCAAACTCTTCCCCCAAATAGGAGAGAGGAGGGGGATGAATTTAGCCTTCACACCCATCCAAATACGCAGGGGGAAGGGAGGAAGCTACTGCCTGGTGTCTGCTAGGATCTATAGGAATCCATGAACTATACTTACCCTGAGGATACGACCCCTGCTAGGGATAATAATGAACTGAGAGACCTCCCCAAGAGCTTTGTTGGGCATCCCAGATGTTTCCTTCAGGCACTTACAGATTCTGAGGTGGTTTAATGTTTCCTCACCTGTGCACGGAGATCTCAGGATCTCTCTTTCCTCTGAACCCTGGAGGTCTGGGACCCATGGCTCTTCCCCTTGTTCCAGCTGGGAGATCACATCACGCTGGAAAACTAGAAACCCTGCTCAGATGAAAGAAAACAAAGGAGTTCAGTTGATTTCATAAGACTTGGTCATAAAAAAACATTCTATTCATTTAACTTCGGTGCTTAGTGTGACCTGGTGGGCCAGGGGCAGTTCTCACTGAAAATGCCAAAGTTAGGGCAGGCTGAAAAAGGGAGAGCAGATGCTCCCAAAACTGCTGGTTAACACTGAAGTTAAACTCACTGACCAGTCACACACTGTGCTTCTGATCCCCCACATGGGTTATCGAGAAGCTGAAAAAAGAAATCACACAGCCCCCATTATTGAATCCCTGATCTCTGACTCCCAATCAGCAACTAGGTCCAGTACAGTGAGAGGTTATTTAAAAACTCTGCTCACATCAACAAAGTGTTCCTCTGACCCCAAAGGGTCAGCCACATCACCAGGTCACTATAGGTTTGGATATTACCCAAAATTCCATCCTTCCAGACAATCCTTTAGCATCTAAACTAAAGGTTTAAAGGAAAGAAAGACAGAAAGAAGTTAAATGGGAACGCAGTGAGATACATTCCAAAATGGATATATCAGGTTCTTAGCAGTATTGGTGAGTTGCTGGCTTGAAAGTCCGTCTGGAACACATCCATAGCTTGGATGGGTCATTCAGTCCTTTGTTCAAGGCTTCAGTTTGTAGAGAAGTTGCTCCAGAGGTAGGAAGGGGGATTGAAGACAAAATGGAGATGATGCAGCTGCCCGTTACATTCCTTTTGCCATGTGGCCTGTACTTCCTGTGTCCCAAACACAAGCTTCACAGCACGTGGCATGGAAAAGCCTTGAAGTTCTCAGTAGACAGGCATACCCCGGCATGTCTTGCTGACTCAATAGGTGTATCCCCTTGGTCCTTTCCATGGGCTCATTGTACAGCTGATGACCCTGAATGGGCCATCAAACAGGCTAAGCAGTGTTGATGCCAATATGTCTGGGGGTGTCACCCAGAAATACTGCACAAATCTGGAAATACAGATATACCCCATATCTATAACTCAAAATACAAAGGAGATACAAACGTAGAAACAAAATGATCATACTTGGCAAATCATAACATTTTCACTGACACTTGGCATGGCATATCTAGCACGATTCATTGCAAATTTATCAGATTATATTATTATTTTTATTATTAATACCAAAGTGTCTCACAATTCCATACAGCGTCACACTTGGTAAACCAGTGAATTCCCAGGACCAGTTCCCCAGGTCCTTGAAGATGCCAAACACTGTGCTTATGAGGGATTGAAATACCCACATATCTGCTGGGAACACACACACAGACACTGTGTCAGTCTATACCCCTGTGTTCACTCTTCTAGAAAATTATAATCAATTTTGTACGCAGTATGGCTTGTGAGGTATCATTTGAAAACGCATAATCTACTGAATATTACCCTCCTGTTAAAATGTGTAGTAACACTGTATGTAAAGTTATGAGATTTTACAGTATGAGATTACTGAAAAAGTTACAATTCTGGGGAACACCCACAGACCAGTTCCTCAGAGACAGCAAGGCAAACAGCTGGTCAAACAGCCATTCTCCTGCAGGGGAAGGTGTGAAGACATTTACATTCCATCACAGGGACCTCTTGAAGCTGTTGTGGAAAAAGACCACACGATTGATTTTGAATCAGCTCAGCCTGAGGCTCTTTTCTTGGTTAAAAGTGCGCAGGGGGCAACAGCTATTGGAATACTGTCCCCCTGAGCTAAAAATCACACAAGCCTTTTAAAGCTTAAAACCACAAACAACGACACATACGTTGCACGTTAATTTCCTTATTTGGAATATATTGCAAAATATGATGCAGGTCAAAAGCAAGCTGAACAATCAGTTTTCCATATTCGGCCTTTCCTGTTATTGTTATTACACCTGGTGATATGGGAGCAAGACTCTGCATGTCTCAAGAAATGTCACTACCAACCTAGGCCATTTTCACATGCTGGGGTGCAATCCAGAGCAGTGAGGAGTTGTGTCATCTGTAATCCTGGGTGAGATTCAGTGTTCTGCTGCTGGAGATCCCCTGTCTGGATACTCCCAGCCAGCATTCAAGGCCTCACCGAGTGTCTGTGTGATAAGTAACCCTGGACCAGCAGCTCTGACTCCAGCTGCCTGCTTGTTACACTCCAAGCACATTCTGGTTTGGGTAGAGAAGGCTCAGGGTTTGAGAGAAGGCAGGGGGTAGGAAGCTTCTGTTCGTTATGCTGGACCTAACCCCCAGTTTTACTTGAGTAAAGAGGAGATATTTGAGACTGTGTGATACTGCTCCTTTGCTCTGTTCCCAAAGTGTTCTGCAGCAGGGGAGGGTCTCTGGCAGTGTGTGTGTGTCACTGGCATATTGGGGTGATGCAGAAACAGGACAGAGTAGAGGTGGCATTGTGGGGCTGGCGTGAACCTTATCTCTTCATTTCCCCTTCCAAGAACCGAAGGGACAGGAACCCTTACCCAGCGAGGTCACAGTCTCATAGTTCTGCTGCATGACATCCCAGTAGAGGTCTCTCTGAGCGGGGTCCAGCAGAGCCCACTCTTCCCTGGTGAAATACACAGCCACCTCCTCGAAGGTCACCGGCCCTTGAAAGAGCAAGAGTCCAACACTCAGGATCTCTTTCCCCACTCACAGCCCCACTATTTGTGGCAGAGAGGAGCGAATCAAATGGAAGCTCTGGGTGGATCCCACTCAACAGAGTCCCAGCCTGACCCCACTCAGCGTATCCAGCAAATACCAGGGTGAGGGGACGAAGAGAGCCCCTTGTCTCTCCCAGCAGATCCATCACAGACCTACTGGCCACCGACTGATACAGGAGTTGGAGCCCCTAGTAGGGTCCAGGGAGAGCTCCCTGGTAGGAAGCCCAATAACCTCCTCATTGTGAGGAGCGGGATATGAAGGGAGAGGCAGCTCCAATAAGCCTGACTCATGGGTGCCCCCTTCATATCTCACAGCAGCCGCTGGTTAGTGAGCTCAGGCTCCAGCACTATGAGTCTGGTGAGTTTTACCAGCTCCATGTAGGTGGGCTATTTTCTTTCTTTACAAATTAGGGCATTTCCACCTCCGAACCTCCTGGGTCTGTTCCTAGAATCTAGGCCACTTATTAAATAACTCCCAGCGGGTTTGCCACACCCTGGCCTCCTGCTTTCCCCACCCTGTGCATTTCCTGCCCCGCTCCAACCTCCAAACCAGACTGTGCAAACCTTCCCATCTCCAGTGTATTTGCTCTCCCTCTCCTCCAGCAGGAACCCACCAGCAACCCTCCCGATAATCTCTACCTGAGTTGGCTCCACTGCAGCCATTTCTCTTCCCTGTCCCACACCAGGCTGGGATGAGCTGGAGCAAGACATGGACGTCATTCTGCAGCCTGTCTAGGGGAGAAGGGCAGTTGTGGGCATTTCAGAACCGGTTTTAGTTCATTTCACATCAGAATTCCCCCAGGCCCTTTCCCTGCACAGAGACACCCTAGATCCTGCCATGCTGGGAAATGCTCAATCTGTTTATTACAGTGTAGACCTGTCCCCTCCTGCCAGGCTAAGCCCAGACACATTTTTAACCTCCCTTCTCCCTCCCCTCACCCCCTAACAAAGTCTCTGAACACAAAGGCTAGAAAAGAGCAGAACCAAAGGAGTCACTGTGGGGGATTCCCTCAGACACTGACCCCACGGCAGCCACACCCCAGCAGGGGGAATATGGAGTCAGGAACTGGCTTTTCCTCTGTCTGATCCTTGTTTTGTCCACTGGAAGGTGGTTCTGCCCAGGGATGCAGCAATACATGTGTCTGTGCGGACTAGGGAGCTGGAAATCTCTCCCCCCTGATTTCTACCACTGCCCCTTTCAGTCTCTCCTTCCCGTCCTCTCTCCCTGCCCCTCTGGCTGGGACAGTCCCATTCCCGCGGGCTTTGCTCTCCCATGGCTGGATTTTCTCCTGGCAATTGCTACTGGGAGGAGAAATGAGGAGGGGCTGTTTGTGCAGAGTCACTTTCTTGCCAGTCCCCAGCACTTTCCCTGAGGTCTTTCAGTTACCTGGAGACTCTGGCTCAGAATTTAGTATTAACAGGGCCCAGGGCTGCCCTAGGGGGCTAGGACCAGCTGGAGAAAGTCATCCCCTGGGCCAGGCAGAGAAGCAGCTTTAATTCAGGTCACTTCCCAGCACAGAACCCCGCTGGGGGAGCAGCAGCTGCTAAGCCTGGTCTCCCAGATCACAATGGAGGCTGCAGCCTCTGACCCAGGAAGCTGAACCCCAGTATCCTGAGCAGAGAGGGACAGAGCGTTTGAGCAGCTTCCCTCCTTTAGCTCTCTGGGGAGAGCAGCTAATGAGAGCCCCTCCTCACAGGGAGAATTGCTGATCTCATTTGCCCCACTGTCGATCCGGAGTCACTCCTTGTCTTTCCATACAGTGACTCTGGATTAACAATGGTCTCAATGAAACCAGAGTTCAGAAACAATGAGTCCAGAATCCTGTGGAAGAGACCATTGTGCGGCAGTGCTGACCCCGCTCCTACCTCCCTCAGCCCCCAGATCCAGGACAAGGACTGGACAATCTAGGACAATGGAACTGGAAGTTCCTGCAGTTTTCAAGAGGGGAGAAGAGCAAAAATCTGTGATTTCACCTCACAGTGTCTGATAAGTGGCTAGAAAGTTATCACAGTGACTGGGCCTGGCTAGGGAACGTCGGGCAGTGCTTGGAGCCAGGATTCTGGCATAAGCTAATCAGGGAGAAGAAGCGAGGTCGGGAGCAGCCCCAGAGCGCCAGTCAGCCTCCGCCCCTAGATATTCCCTGGGACCCAGCCCCAGAGTCTGTAGCCAGGGACCTCAGATACCCTCAGAGCCCCACCGGCCAGAGAACCCCACCAGACCGTCACTGCCAGGTTGAGAATCCCAAAGGGTTTCCCCTCACCCCAAGAGACCCCAAAAGCCAGACACCTCCCAAAGGGACCCTCCCACTGGGAACTCACTGCCTGCCTAGGATCCCCTCCAGCAGGATCTGCCCTGCCCTTTGCCTGGCACCCCCTTCTCCCCCCTGCGAGGTCCCCTGGTGCTTTACAGGGGCACCCCCCGGCCTAGCACCGGGGATTCCCCCACACACACTCTGTGCACTGGGCAGGGCAGCGATCCCAGGAGTCTGCAGGGGAAGCCCAGACAGAGCCCCTGGCACAGCACCAGGCTCCCTTTAATCCCGTGTCCCGCCTCCCCAAGAGACGCCCACCCCGGCTGTTCTGCAGCCACCAGGCCCCCAGCGATACCCACCTCCAGGACCCAGAGCCTCAGGGCTGGGCACATCACACCCACCCCCTGAAACCCCAAATCTCCAGAACCCACCAACCTCACTAGGGTACCCCCTGCCCAGCCACCCAGAGGCCTCCCCCCGCCACAATCCCCCTTCAGCTGCTATCTCCCCCCACAGCCCCACCCCCACCCAGCAACACTGTTACCTCACAGTGCCTGAGAAGTGGATAGAAAGTGACCACTGCCCCCTGCTGGCCAGTCACACAGGCAGAGGGAGCCCTGGGGGATGTCTCTTGAACTGGAGTATGGAAGGCCTGGAGGGACTAAATAGATAAGAAATGTCCATGGCCTGTCACTAGCAAATAATGGCCACCATGGATCCACCCCAGAGGTGGCTGCATCTTAGCACTGCGGGAAGCAACCCCACACAGAGGCCATTTGCCATGGGGTTTGGGATACTTCTGGACCCACACTGCACTCAGAGTGACCTCCTCATCCCGTGCCAGCTGGAGAAAAGGGTCCAGCCAACTCTTCTGTAACTGGTTGGGAACCACTGACCCCCCAAACAGGGGGAGGCCTCTGGCTTTGATGTGTATTAAATATCTGGCTGGTCTCTTTCTTTGGCAAACATTTTAACAGAGGTAAAGGAGGGACCAAATGATTCACAAAGGAGTCGGGAAAGATGATCTCTGGGCAATTTCACCCCCTGCAACCTCCAGGATGGAGAAGAACTCAGGGCAACAGGTTCCCTCGAAGGAAGAAGTTGCTGGGATTTAGAAACACGGGGAACAGCCCCAAACCCGATAGGATTTTTAACTGACATTTGATAATGACACAGAAAGAGGCAAAACCTGAGCTTTGAGAGCAACGTTCAGAAATGAAAGAGTTCCCAATCTGAGAGATTTTGGATCCATTTTGCAAATTAGAGAGACGAAAGTGGAAAATCAGAGGGATTTTATATCAGTTGTTGATAGGAGGTAAAATATGAGTGTTTCACATCAATATTTGATAAATGAATAAAGAGGAAATGGGCAACATTTGCAAACATTTTATATCCATGTTCAAGAATCTGAGAAAAGGTGTAAATCTGAACTTTTCTTAGTATTTTATAATTAGAGAGACAGGGGAAAAATCTCAGGGCATATTTAATTAGAAACAGACAACTAGAGAGCAGTGGGGCAAATGTTTAGGTATTTTATATGAATCTTTGAGATTTGCAAAGCAAATGTGTCACAAACTGCGTATTTGATAACATGAGAGAAAAACACCAAGATCTGAGGGGATTTTATATTGCTGTTAACGAACTAGTGGAAAAGGGGGACTGTTGGACTGGATTTTATACGACTGTCCAATACATAAACACAAAGTAATGGTTCCCCCACCACCACCATTCCCATGGGCAGCAGGAGCCCTTTGAGGAGCTGATTAAAAGAGAGGGGAGGGGAGCTGAAAGGTCCCTGGATAAAGGAAGGGGGCAGCAGTGGGGATGGACAGGTGACTGGCAACTGATGGTTGGGGGCAACTGTGCTGGTAGTTAGGGGCAACAACTGGGATTGGGAAACGGGGTCTGGGCAGTCCCCATGGGGGAAACGTGCGCCTCCCTTCCCTGCCCTGGCAGAGACCCGGCATCTCATAGAAGATCAGGGCTGGAAGGGACCTCAGGAGGTGTCTAGTCCAACCCCCTGCTCAAAGCAGGGCCAATCCCCAACTAAATCCCCAAATGGCCCCCGCAAGGAGTCAGCTCCCAGCCCTGGGTTTAGCAGGCCAGTGCTCCAACCACTGAGCCATCCCACCCCCACTCCAGGGGCAGCCATGTGCTGGGGAATGACTCAGGGCAACAATTTCCCACCTAAACAAGGACAAATTGCTGCAGATAAAATGGGTGGGAAAATGCCCCTCACTAGAGAAGATTTTAAACTGACGTTTGAGACTCATGGGGAGAAGGGGGGAAATCGGGGGGGACGGGAGAGCTGATCATTGGAGGGGAAAGGGGGGAATTGCCCCAGATTTTATAGCCCCGTGTGAGACACTGAGCGAGAAAAGGGGCAGAACTAGAGAGAATTTGTATCGGGGGCGAGAGGCAAGTGGCACAAACAGGGACAGGATCCAATTAACTCACCTCCCCCCTTCGCCCACCCGCCACTCCCCCCCCCCCCGGGAATTTCCTGGCTGCCCAGAGACAGTTCAACCCCACATCCCACTGACCTTCCTCCTACAACTCCAGCTTCTCCTCCCTGCCTGACACCCCATCTCCCCCACACCACAGGATCCCCGCCAGGCCCCAGTCTCTGCCCCCAAATCCCACTGGGGCTGAGGCAGCTCTGAGGCTTCTCCCAGGTTCCCGGGCAGAGTCACTTTCCTGCCCAGCCCCAGTGCCCCCGGGGTCTCTCACTCCCCGGGGGGCTCCGTGGGGGGCTGGACACCAGGGATGCAGGACGGCAGGAATGGGGGTGACAGGCCTCCTGTTCCTCAGTCTCACGGCGGGACCCAGGGGGCTCATCGCTCTCCGGCTCGGGAGCGCTGGGAAGACCCGACCGTGGAGGGGCTGTTGCTGGGGGGGACGGCCCCGCGCAGGCGCTGAGCACGTCCTTATATCACTTGTGTGGCGGGAAAAGCGCTGAGGAGATGGAACGCTGAGGGCTGGTTTTGGCGGGAAACCGGTTTGGACTGGTTTGAGCCTGTCCCCTGATGGTAAACAAGTCCCCTCTCAGAGATGGAGTCCCGGGGTCAATAGTTCATATGCTCCAGATTGGATCTTATTTTAAAGCCAGTGATTTACTTCATAAACATCTTATTAACCACCTAATGGAACCTATTGAACAGTTCATACTTCTCACACCTAACAATGAGATAAAAAAAAGATCACAGACAAACCTTGTCAGTAACGGCTAATGTCCTAACTGGGAAGCACGTGAGCTTGTTGCAGAGCTGCTGCTCAGGGACGGGAACCTCCTGCCACCCAGCCTTCAAAATCACTCAGGCTGCACTTTCTGCACGACTAGGTGCTGGCTGAGGGGGGCGTGGGAATTGGTGGCCTCTGCTGCAGGTGATGGGAATCGCAGGTATTTAAAGCCATGGCCTAGAGGAGGGAAGTGCCTAACTCCAGAGTCTGCAGCTGCCTAGGGCCAGCGCTGAGGATTTAGAGTCCCTAGTACTGCCGTTGCAAGGTTCAAGCACGCTCAGCCCTGGCATTGCCACCCCTCCTGCGGCTAGTAGCTGCAGCTGGCTAAGGCTGGCCTCTGGGAATTGGCCCCATGGCTGTAGCCAGAGAAGCTGCAGGTGGCTCTGTGACTACTGGGGCCATTAAGCTAGAGCAGCTAAAGACACTGGAGTTAACCTCAAGGAACAGAGGTCACCAGTAGGACAGGATTGTCAGGGGGAGCAGGGAAGGAGGGAGCAGGTCAGGCTGGAGCAGGTCAGGCTGGCAGAGGGAGCTTCCAGCTGGGTGGGAGCATGTCCAAAGTAGAAAGGAAACAAGCGTGGGGAGAGGTGGTGGGGACCAGGTAGCAGACTAGCATGTAGATGGGAGCAGAGGGAGAGAGGCTGGTGGCTTCAGATTCCCAAGGGCTAAGTCCTGACCTTGGGGAGATGGTGTTTGCAGGTGGCTGGCTCACATGGCAGGATGGGGGCTGAGGGAGGGATCTGTCAGAACTGACCAGGTGTCTGCTGGCTTTAGAACTGAGCTGAGACTAGGACCACATGCCGTGACTGGTGACATGGGGGGTACTGGAGACATGGCTAGAGAAGGTCTGAATGAGAAAGGAGATAAATCTGTGGGGAGTTTCCTTGATCACTATGAAAGTTCTGCTCACTGTGGACACTGGTAAACCCACATGGGTGTACAGCTCAATAAGAAAACCCGGGGCCTGAGGGAGCTGTGTAGGGCAATGCATACAGTCATGGAGAGGTGTGTGATCAAAATGAAAAATGTCTCTGAGGTTCAGTACTGGGTATGCTATGGCACCAATGGCTCTGCCCCACCAGGCCCACACTCGGAGCCCACAGTGACTACATAGGGGCCCACAGATATGTTAGGTGCTGGGACCCACAGAAGGTTAATCCGGCCCTGAGTGCCTGAGCACTGTTTCAGCCCCACATTTTTGGGTGGACCTCCCACAGTGGGAGCTGTAGAGCCCTGCCCGCAACACACACACACACACCCCTGCTGTTGGGAGGGGAACAGGAGAAAGAACAAAAGAAGCAAGAGACGAAGAGAAAGGAGGGAGGGAGGAAAAGGTGAAACAAAAAGGACAAACCCTAATGTCCCCGGTGATTCTAAGGGACAAAATCTCACGTGCACAATAAAATTCTGCCTCCTTAAGCTCATGTTTTCCATGCCTAGAATCCAACTCTCACAAGCTGGATCAGACTGAACAGGTTTCAAACCTCCAAGAGGCTCTTACCTTCTAAATAGGGACGGCTGTTTTCTAGTAAAATCACCGAAAGGGAAGGAGAAAACTCGAAAGAGGTTCCTCCTGGCGCTCACGTCCGTGAATCCGAATACTCTCTCAGTCCTCAGAGAGAGACCTAGAGAAGGAGACTTGCTGCAGCAAAGCCACAGGGGTCTCTGAGGTTTCCCTGGCCCCTCGCCCCTGTCCTGCCTGGCTGATGTCAGCATCTCTCTGTGAGGTCACCACCTTTGACCAATAGGCTGAGGTCCTGCCAAAGGCCTTTGTGATGTCACTGCCACACCCCTCCCTTGCTGTGCTAATGTCCTGCCCCTGCCCAGGCCCTTTGGAGGTTTGAGCTACTCCCTGTGGATCACCCCACTCAAGGAGCGTTCGTTCTAGGCAGCAAGCCGGCTAGACAGGGAAACATCAGACGCTGCTCCCAATGCTACACTCAGTTTTTCAGAAATTAGTCGACTTTACGGCCAGAAGAGACCATTAGAGCATCTAATTTGACCCCCTGCATGTCACAGGCCTCCTGTAGGACACAATAGCTACTTTTGGGGCAAACACATTCCAGAAAGGCATCTAGTCTTCTGTAACAGGGTCGGTACTCACCCCTGCCGCGCCTCCTGCTGGTCGGTCCCGGAATGTCCCTCAGTCCGGCCCTGGAGCGCCCTCGGCAGGCTGGTGACCCGCCTGTTCTCTGGCCCCGGCGTCCCTCCCTGGACCCGGTGCCCGCTATCTATAATTGGGTCTCCCCCTCCCAGGGGGACCCCACGCTACTATCCCCGCCTTGCCTCAGTAGTGGCTACTGTCAGTCATGGTCTAGCCCCACACCCTGGGGCAGACTGCAGTATCAGCCCACTCATCACAGGCAAAGGGGGTTTGGACCTGCTGCTTCGTCCTACCCCTAGGTTGCCCTCTGCAACCCCTCAATACCTGTGGCCGTTTGCTAGGCTGCAGCCTGGGGCTTTCCTGGCTGGAGCCTCCCCAGCTCCTCAGCCTGTTCCCCAGCCCTGCTTCACTCAGGTATCTGCGCTCAAGCCCTAAGCAGCCAGGCCCATCTCTCTCTGGAAGCAGAGAGAGACTCTCTGGGCTCTGGCTTCCCTGCTTCTTATAAGCCCCAGGGCTTCAGTTTGGGGCGTGGCCTCCAGCTGCAGCCACTTTCCCAATCAGCCTAGCCTGAAGGCTGTCTTCTCAAGCCCTGCCAGGCCACTTTTTAAACCCCTTCGGGCAGGAGCAGGATCTACCCTGCTCCAGGGAGCACTCTGCCTGCTTGGGCTGCCCTGCTGGCTGGAGTGCCCCCCCTTCTCTGGCTGCCTTGCTGGCTGGAGCTCCTTCTCCCTTCCTGGGCTGCTGCTGTTGGCTGGAGTGCTTCTTCCTAGGACTGCTGCTGCTACAACTGCTGCTGAGCAAGTGAGGGGGGGGCCTTGCTGGCCAGCCCCCACTCCCCCACCTCTGGAGGGAGAAGCCAGGACCCCACCACCACCACCACTACAGCTACCACCTGGGGGGGTCCTTCCTGCCTGGCCACCAGGGCTGCTGGAGGAGGAGAGGCTGCTGCTGCTGCTGGAGCTGTGTTCGTCCTGGGGAGCTCCGGGAGCCTGGAGGAGGACTGAGAAGACCACCGGCTGCTGGGAAGTGCACAGGAATCTGAAGACCACTGTGGAGGGGGCCTTAAAAACTGAGTAACTTTTTGACTGTGCTCTAGTGGTGGGGGTTTAGACTGTGTTTGTGGGGACACGGGGGTGTGGCGTGGAGCCTGCCCCCTGGTCCATCTGTGTCCCCCCACCACCACCGCTGCCCCCTCCACCACCCCTGCAGTCCCTTACCATCTGCCTCAGTTCCTGCCTCTGGGACTCAGCTGCTCGCCTGGCCTGCCACGCCCTATTGCCACCGTTTGGGCCTCCAGCGGCAGCCAGCTAGCCATTGACTGTGCACAAGTGCTTGTGGGTGCACGCACCCCCTTTCCCTGGACTGACCCCTTCCTCTGCAACAGGCCCCTAGCTTTGCCCCTTGTTGCCTGCCCGTTCGCCCCTAGTAGCCTTCCCCACCCCCTGCCCAGCTTCGGTTTGTTTGCCTGCCCCGCCCATCTCCCTTTGAAGCGTTGTTTGTCCTGCCCCAGCCCTGAAGCCAGCCCCTTGGTCCCTCTGACCCCCCCCCAGCCGGGTTGCGCCCCGCCCACCGCGGCCCCGCCCCCAGATTAGGCCCGCCCCCCGGGCGCCCCAAGTCCCCACAGTGCGCGTGTGCCTCTCCCTGTTTAAGTTGCCCTCCTGCACTGCACCCCCACTGCTCTTGTTTCCCCCGCCCCCTCCCTTAGTGCAGCTAGAGGAGCCGGATTTTGCTCCTGTGTCGGTACCTGACCCCCAAGTCCTCGATAGTCCCCGTATCTGCCCCCCCCTCTATTATTGGCACCATCCTCCCTGCCCACAGCCTAGCAGGGAGGAGTAGGTGACCTGTCCCTTATCCCCACCCCCTTTCTCCGGTGTCTGCCCTCCCTCCCCATTCAGCATGGCGGGAGGTGCGGCGGGTGGGATTCCCGGGATGACGTCTGTCCCCCCTGCCTTGCCTGCTCCCCCCAAACGCCTCCCGGTCTCGACCTCAACCGCCGCTGCCGGAGCTCCTGCCACCGCTACCGCTGAGGCGCCGGCAGCGGCGACCGACGGGGTGCCCTCTGCTGCTGCCACGTCCCTCGCCCCTTCTGCCTCTGGGGGAGCCCCCCCAGCTGGCGGGAAGGGCCAGGGCAAAAAGAAGGGGAAGGGCCCCGCTAGAAAGGCTAAGCCCTCCATGGCGGGGCCTGCCACCGCTGCTGCGGCCCCGCCACCGGCCGTGGCGTCCCTCCCCGCTGTTCCCTCCACCAGCTCTGCGGGTGTCCCTCCCTCGGCCCCCAGAGCGTACGCCCAGGTGGCGGCGGCCCCCCCGCCCGCCGCTACGTCATCTCCCCCGCCCGCCGCCTCCGCTACCATCTACAGCGGCCGGGGCCCCGTCCCCACCTTGACCCGGAAGCACGGCGTCCGTTGCCTCCTGGTGCCCGCCTCGCCCCACGTGGAGACCTACGTGCGGGCGTTGGCGAGGGTGGTGGGGCCCACGGCCATCGTGGCGGCCTCCAAAATGTACGGCAAGGTGGTCTTCTTCCTTGCCTCGGAGGCCGCCGCCCAGGAGGCGGTGGAGAAGGGCCTGGCGGTGGGGGGCGTGTTCGTCCCCCTGGAGCCGCTGGAGGACCTGGGGGTCCGTGTCGTCCTGACCTCCGTCCCTCCCTTCCTGCCCAATGCCGCCCTGTTACCCGCCCTCTCGACCCTGGGGAAGCCCATTTCCATTGTGAGCCCTCTCCCCTTGGGCTGCAAGGACCCCGCCCTCCGTCACGTCCTCTCGTTCCGCCGGCAGGTGCAGCTTCAGCTGCCGCCGGCGGCACGTGGCGGAGAGGCGCTCGAGGGGTCCTTCCTGGTCCCCTTTCAGGGGGCCCAGTACCGGGTGCACTACTCCACGGGGGAGGCCCGGTGCTACCTCTGCCGGGCGACGGGGCACGTCCGGAGGGACTGCCCTTTGGCCCGGCTCGGAGGAGCTCTCGGGACCCCCGAGCCCCGGCACAGCACTGGCCCTGTCATCGCCGGCGCCCCCGGCTGCTCGGTACCCAGAGCCGCCCCTCCTCCTCCTCAGTCCATCACTGCTCCCGCTCGGGCCTCAGGGGGTCATCCTCCAGGGCGCCCTGATGAGCGGGAGAGCCCCGCCTCCGCTACCTGCACTCTGGCGGGGCCTGTGGAGGAGGGTGCGGCAGGGATACTGCCGGGCGTGGGAGAGGGCTCTCCCCAGGGGGACCCATCCCTCCTTTCTGTTGTTCCACCAGTGCCTCTCCCAGCCCCCAAACCGTCTTCCTTGCCCCCTGACCCAATCCCTGTTGACCAGCCCAACGATGATGCCATGGAGGGCTGGACCCGGGTGGAGGGTAAGCGGAGTAAGCGGAAGGCTCGGGCTCAACTCGTGCCATCTGCCGTGGAAGCCCCCCGTAAGACCAGGAAGGGGGCCGCAGGCACCGAGCCTTCCGCCATGCCCACGGGGATACCCCATCTGCCGATGACGGCTAGGGAAGACGTGGCAGCACCGGAGGGTACCACCATCCCTCCTCCGCAGTCCCTCCCTGCGGAGGCCCCCGATGGAGCCCCTCCTGTTCCCTTGCCTCCTGTGCCCCCCGCAATACCCGAGGTGAGCGTCGCCTCGGGCGCAAGCGGGGAGGACTCTGGGATGGTGGGTGGTGAGCTCCCCTCCATCTTTGCAGAGATCGAGGCCCTGGGTCTGACCCCGGTCACCCCGGGGGAGGACGACCCTCTGCCGACGGGCCTTGACCTGGCAGACCTCACCCCAGCCCCCCCCTCCCCCTGCGCCACCCTCCCCCCGGCGACGTCCGCTCCCGCCGCCGCGGGGCCCCAGGACTCCTCGCGACGGGGGGTGTCCCTCGGTGGTGCGGGGCGATCGAGTTCCTTCCCGGGTGGGGGCCCCCCCGAGGGTTCGGCATCTCCCCGCGCCGAGGCTGCTCTACCTGCCGTTGAGCCTGAGCCCGGTGTCACTGGGGACCCCCTCCCTACCCCTCCAACTCCCGTACCTGGCCGCGAGGAGCCACTTACTGATGGTTCAGCTCCTGCGGCCCAGGGTCCCATCTCTGTCCCTCCCCCCACCCCTGCTCCTGACCCCAGCCCTGCCCCCTCCACTTCCTGTAATGTTATTGCCGCCCCTGGAGCTGTCTCCTTCCCTTTCCCGGAGGATGACTCCCAGGGAGCGGCCTTTGAATTTCATAGTCCCGACCCACTCGGGGCTGTACTCTTCCCTCCGCCGCCCCCCACTGAGCCAGGGCCCGCCCCTTGCTTGCCCGTCCCGGTGGGTCACGGGGCTGTGCCAGAGGTGCCACCGGTGGACCCCCGGAGGCCAGTGACCCCGCCCTCCCATACGCTGCGAGAGGAATTGCGGGAGTTCTTGGAGGACGTCCGGGGCTCCCGCAACAAGGTCGTGCTTGCTCTCCAGCGCTGGGGGGACTTCCACCGGATCCTCCTGGCCACGAGGGCCCTCATAGGGGAGGGCAAGGGGACCGGGAAGCAGAATGTCGCGGCTTACCACCGGGCGCGCGGCTTCCGTGACTCCCTGCTCGCCTTCGGGGTGGGCCACGGTTTGCTGCGTGGCCCAACGGGGGCCGCGAGCGCCCCTGCTGACGTGGATCCCCCCCAGCCCTCCTCATGGCAGTCATCACCTTCGCCACACTAAACACCCGGAGCTGTAGGGTGGGTTTCCGCAGGAGCCAGGTGCTCTCCTTCCTTCGGGAGGGGGGGTACTCCGTGGTTTTCCTGCAGGAGACCCACACGGATCCGGCCGCCGAAGCTAGCTGGCGGCTGGAGTGGGGGGACGGGGTCTACTTCAGCCATCTCACCACCCATCAGGCTGGAGTGGCTACCCTGTTCTCCCCCGACCTACGGCCAGAGGTGCTGGGGGTCGCCGAGGCTGTGCCGGGCCGCCTGCTGCACCTCCGGGTCCGCATGGCGGGGCTTGTGGTCAACCTCATCAACATCTATGCCCCGGCATTTGCCCCGGAGCGGCTGCAGTTCTATCGGCAGGCGTCCGCCTTCCTCGGCTCCCTGGATCCTCGCGAGTGCCTGGTCCTGGGCGGGGACTTTAACACCGTCCTCGAGGAGCGGGACCGCTCGGGGACCGAGCAGAGCCCGGCCGCCGCGGACGTCCTCAGGGAGATCGTCGCCCATCACTCCCTGGTGGACGTCTGGCGCGACCACCACCCGGACGACGCCTCCACGTACACCTATGTCCGGGTGGGAGCCCATCGGTCGTGCCACTCCCGGTTGGACCGTATCTATCTGTCCCGGTTCCATCTCTCACGGGCCCAGTCCTCCGGCATCCGGCCGGCCCCTTTTTCGGACCACCACCTCGTCACCGTGACGGCCTCTCTCTGCGCGGAGAGGCCGGGGCCGGCCTATTGGCACTTCAACAACAGCTTGCTGGAGGATGGGGGCTTCGTGGCGTCCTTCCGGGAGTTCTGGCTGGCCTGGCGAGGGCAGAGACGCGCCTTTCTCGGCGCGCGGCGGTGGTGGGACGTGGGAAGGTGCGCGCCCGGCTCTTCTGCCGTGACTACACCCGGGGCGCCAGCCGACGGAGGGATGCGGCAATAGGGCAGTTGGAGCGGGAGGTCTTAGAGCTGGAGAGGCGTCTGGCCGCCAGCCCCGAGGATCCATCCCTTTGCGGAGCGTGCCGGGAGAAGCGGGAGGAGCTCCGGATCCTCGAAGACCATCGGGCCCGGGCGCTTTGTTCGATCCGCATCCGCCTCCTTCGAGATGGATCGCGGCTCCCGCTTCTTCTATGCCCTGGAGAAACGGAGGGGGGCCAAGAAGCACGTCACCTGCCTCCTGGCGGAGGACGGCTCCCCCCTCACGGATCCGGCGGAGATGTGCCAGAGGGCCCGGACCTTCTACGCGCGCCTTTTCTCCCCGGATCCGACCGATCCTGCCGCTTGCAAAGTGCTCTGGGACGGGCTCCCGACGGTCAGCGCGGGCGACCGGGACCGGCTAGAGCTGCCTCTCACTCTGGCCGAGTTCTCGGAAGCCCTCCGTCGCATGCCCACCAATAAATCCCCGGGCATGGACGGGCTGACCGTGGAGTTCTACCGCGTGTTCTGGGACGTCCTCGGCCCAGACCTAGTCACCGTCTGGGCCGAGTCCTTGCGGGGCGGGGTCCTCCCTCTCTCGTGCAGGCGAGCCGTGCTCGCCTTATTGCCGAAGAGGGGGGACCTCCGCGATTTACGGAATTGGCGTCCCATCTCGCTCCTCAGTACGGACTATAAAATTGTTGCGAAGGCCATTTCGATTCGGCTAGGGTCCGTGCTGGAGGACGTGATCCACCCAGACCAGACCTACACCGTCCCGGGCCGTACCATCTTCGATAACCTGTATCTGGTCCGGGATCTCTTGGAGCTTGGGTGCAGGGATGGTCTGTCGTTCGCCTCCTGTCCCTGGATCAGGAGAAGGCGTTCGACAGGGTGGACCACGGGTATCTCCTGGGCACTCTGCAGGCGTTAGGCTTCGGACCCCAGTTTGTGGGGTTTCTCCAGGTGCTGTACGCTTCCGCAGAGTGTCTGGTCAGGCTCAACTGGACCCTGACCGAGCCGGTCAGCTTCGGGCGGGGAGTGCGGCAGGGGTGCCCCCTCTCGGGCCAGCTGTACGCCCTGGCGATCGAGCCCTTCCTCTGTCTCCTCCGCAGGAGGTTGACGGGGTTGGTGCTTCGGGAGCCGGAGCTGCGGCTGGTCCTGTCGGCGTACGCCGACGATGTGCTCCTCGTGGTCCAGGACCCGGCGACTTGGCGCGGGTGGAGGCCTGCCAAGCCGTGTACTCGGCGGCCTCCTCCGCCCGGGTCAACTGGGTCAAGAGCTCTGGCCTGGTGGTCGGGGACGGGTGGCAGGCGAGCTCCCTCCCACCCGCACTTCAGGCCATCCGGTGGAGCACGGGTCCGCTGCTCTATCTCGGCGTTTACCTTTCTGCCACGCATCCCTCTCCGCCGGAGAACTGGCAAGGTTTGCTGGGCAGGGTGGCGGAGCGGCCCGAAATGGACAGGACTCCTCCGGTGCCTTTCTCCGAGGAGGGCACTGGTGCTCAATCAACTGGTCCTGTCCATGCTCTGGTACCGGCTCAACACCCTGGTCCCGGCCCCGGTGTTCCTGACCGACCTCCGGAGGGTGGTGCTGGAGTTCTTTGGCCAGGACTGCACTGGGTCCCTGCAGGGTACTCCACCTACCCCTGGAGGAGGGAGGGCAGGGCCTGAAGTGCCTCCGCACTCAGGTCCACGTCTTCCGCCTCCAGGCACTGCAGAGGCTCCTTTATGGTGCGGGTAGTCCGGCATGGAGAGCCCTGGCGCACGCCTTCCTGCGCCGCTCCGAGGGCTCCGATACGACCGGCAGCTCCTTTACCTCGACCCGAGGGGCCTTCCGCGAGACCTCTCCGGGCTGCCGGTCTTCTACCAGGACCTCCTCCGGACCTGGAAGCTGTTCTCTGCGACCAGGTCCGTGGCGGCCACCGAGGGGGCAGACCTCCTCGCGGAGCCCCTGCTACACAACCCTCAGCTCCGTGTGCAGGTGGCGGAGTCCCCCGCGGTGCGCCAGAGGTTGGTCCTGGCAGAAGCCACCAGGGTCGGAGACCTCCTGGACTACGACCGGGGAGACTGGCTGGATCCTGACGCCGCTCGGCGGATGGGGCTCTCCAGACCTTGTACTCCCCGGCGCGTACTACAGGAGGTGAAGGCCGCTTTGCCGCCCGCTGCTCGGGCTTACCTCGACCGGGTCCTGCGTGAGGGCACGCCCCGCCCACCCCCCACCCCGAGCCCTCCGGACCTCTTCATCGGGCCCCTGCCCCGTGGACCCGACCGGCCCCCCCGCCCCTTCTCCGCCAGCCGGCTGCACGATCTGCAGCCGGGCCGGTTCCAAACCGCGCCCAGGAAACAACTCTACGCGCGCGGGCTCCATACCGGTGACGTCCTCACCTCGTGTCCCGCCCCGACACCAAGTGGCGGGACCTCTTGCCACCTGTGGAGGGTGAGGAGCCCCGGTGGGCCAGCCTGTACTCCACCCTGGTCCCGAGGCCCGCCGGGGATATCAGCTGGCGGCTCCTTCACGGGGCCGTGAGCACGGGCGTGTACTTGGCGCGGTTCACCCCTGTCCCGGACACCTGCCCCTTCTGCGGCGTGCACGAGACCCTGGCGCATGTTTACCTAGAGTGCGCCAGGTTGCAGCCCCTATACCTCCTCACTAATATCCTCTTGCGTTTCTGGTTGCACTTTTCCCCCCACCTCCTTATCCATGCACTCCCTATCCGTGGCCCCACAAAGTCGCGGGACCTCCTGGTCAACCTCCTCCTCGCCCTGGCTAAAAAGGCCATCCACGCGACCAGGGAGAGGAGGTTGGCCGACGGAGACTCCTGCGACTGTGGGGCTTGTTTCCGGTCCCTTGTCCGCTCACGTCTCCGGGCGGAGTTCCTCTGGGCGGCGTCCGCTGGCTCCCTTGACGCCTTCGAGGAGCAGTGGGCGCTGTCCGGGGTTCTCTGCTCGGTGTCCCCATCAGGCTCCCTCCTTCTGACCCTTTGACCTCACTCCTGCCCCTGTTCTTTTATTAGTTGTCCCCCGCACTTAGTGGGTTTCCATGGCCCTGTGGATCCTCCTTAGGCTGGGGATCCGTTAGCATCAGGGCTTCCGCCGCCCCTCTCCCGGATAACCCAATAGTACATCTTCCTTAAATGACATCAAGAGATGGAGAATCCACCACTTTCCTTGGTAGCTTGTTCCTGTGGTGAATCATCCTCGCTGTTGAATATTTTTGCTTTAGTTGAAATATGAATTTGTCTCTTTTCACCTTCCAGCCACGGGGTCTTGTTATGCCTTTCTCTGCTAGATTAAAGAGCCCCTTAATAGCCAATATGTTCTCTCCATTAAGGCACTTCAACACTTCAATGAAGTCACCTTTCAATCTTCTTTTGATAAGCTAAACAGGTTGAGCTCTTTCAATAGCTCACTAGAAGGCATTTTTCTCCAGCCCTCAGGACATTTGGTGGCTTTTTGCTGCCCCAGCTCCAGTTTCACAACATCTTTTCAACTGAGGACACCAAAATTGGAGGCAGTATTCCAGTATCAGTCTCACTGATGCCGTGTCACCTCCTGTGACGTTATTGACATAATCTGTAACTGTATAGATCACCGTTGCGACCGCTGTTCTATATTTGCAGCCAATATTGTAGAAAGGTTGTCGTGTAAGGGGTCTATGGAGAGGTTCTGATTGGCTGATTATAATGATGCCATCTCTAGATGCGTATCATTTTTGTAGTTGACCTTATAAGTATTGGCTCTGTTCTGTCCATATTTCAAACTTGTGCTCTGCTTCCGGGGAACACCCCAGACAAGTTGGTGTCAGTTCTGCCTAGCCTGCTTGATGGCCCATTAAGGACCATCAGCTACACAATCGACCCACTGAGAGAAGGCAGATACGCCTTGTGACTCAGCAAGGTCTGCAGGGACCTGCCTATGGAGAGAACTCTAAGGTTTTTCTGTGCCACGTGCTGGACAGAGTATCCTTGGGACAAAGACAGCAAAGACCACATGGCAAGAGACTATAAAAGGCTGATGCCTCGTCTCCATCTTGTCTTCAATCCTGCTTCATACCTCTGGAGGGACTTTGCTACAAACTGAAGCTCTAGACAAAGGACTGAATGACCCATCCCAGCTGTGGATTGACTCCAAAGACTTGATTTGAACCTGCAGTTTATTCCATCACTGCTACAAGCCTGAACCAAGAACTTTCCCATTACTGTATGTGAAGGGTTAAAATCCATGTGCATTTTATAAAACAACCTGGTCTATGGATTGTGCCAGCTCTTTTCCAGACCTGAAGTCCAGACTATGGTCTAGCCCACTATGACTCTTTTGATGGTTTAAATTACACTCACAGGCACCGATGATATTACTGAAAGTTTGGGAGTTAGGAGCTGGTAGGTCAGTGGCCCAGTCCTCACAGATGACCCCGACCCTCTGGGACAGGACCAGGTCTGAGCTCTCACACCAAATGCCTCATTGTGGCTGCCAGAATCTATGGGCGGCTCATTTAGTTTACACCGAGGGTTGAGTCCTGCTTCGTGCACCATGTGTGAGAATGAAAATCCTAAACCGCCCTTTGAAATAACAAAAGCAGCAGGACGTGTTATTGTCCCTGCCCCAGAGCAGACAGACCGAAGGAGAAATGCCATGAGTCCAGGGTAATACTCCACTGCCGTTCTACCTTTTTTACTTGCTAAACTCCCTCCCAGCCTTGTGGGGTCTCAGAGCCCAGTACTGAGCCTGAGCCGAGATGTCTACACTGCAAATTTACCACCCCACAGCCCAAGCCCCGGGAGCCTGAGCTGGTATGGGGCAGCCCTGGGTGTTACATTGCAGTGTGGACATAAGCCTATTGTGTTTCATTTCTTAGGTTCTGCTGCCATCGTGTGGCCATTTCATCCCCTCCTTTCTGTCCAAAGCGCAGAGCCCAGTTCCTCCAGAGGGAGAAGGACGTCTTTCTTCTTTCCTTCCTCAACAGCCCCCTTCCCTGGAGAGCCCTTTGCTGGGGTCTGGGTGGGGAACAGCCGTTTCTGAGGATCAATTTCATATTAATGGTGTTGATCTATAGATTTTACAGCCAGACTAGATCACTAGGTACCTCTGCTCTGACCTGATTCAGAACAGAGTCCAGAGAATTTTACCCAGTGACTCCTAACATCCACCCCAAGATCTTCTGGCTGAATGAGGAGGGTTCATTCAGAAAGTCATCGTGTTTGGGTGTAAAGGTGTGAAATGATGGGGAAATTGGCCCTCTTTTCAAGTTTAAACATTGTAACTTCTACACCTAGACCGGGTGGCCAACCTGAGCCTGAGAAGGAGCCAGAATTTCCCAGTGTAACTGCCAAACGTGCACCTTTGTATGCAACTACTGAGTCAATTGTGAACCTTCCCATCATTGCCCTTTGCTCTTAACCCTGAGGCTATTGCCCCATCATTGGGGCCATTTCCCGCCTCTCTTTCATACAGAAGCACCATTTTCTTTGCACAGACACAGGAACAGCAAGATCTTTCTCTGTCCCTTGTGCAAAGCAGGGGGCCAAATTCCATGGAAACAATGGACAAGCAGGGGGCTCTGGGCACATCCAGCCCTGGCCGTGAGATGTTCCCTCCCCTCTTTCTTTATGCTGCTGCTGCTATTTCATGGATTGTCTGGGATGGGGAAAAAGCTGAGTTCACTCCAGGTGGAGGGGAAAAGAACCCTGAAAATCTCAGGACCCAACCCCTGCTACCAGGATCACTGAGGTGCTGGGAATCTGCCTGGGAAAGGGACTGTGTGAATTGTCAAGGTAGGGAATGAATAACAATCTACAACAAGATCCACCTCATTAAGCACTGACACAGGCTAATCCTGCTGGCAATAGAAGGGAAACTGGGAGCCATTCTTTGCTGTTCAGCCATGGAAACAGTGACCCAATTGCACTGCAGTGAATGTGCTGGGGAAGGCTGGACTTCACAGGCAGGTGAAAATAGTAGATCCTAGAAATACCTGGAGCTTCCCACACCACTGCTGCCACCAGGGTGAGGTGTTGAGCTTCTCACAGCATCTCCCACTATGACCTTGCAGCAGGGGATTGCCGCACCCCCAACCCAATGCAGGGGAGAGGGCTGAGTGTATCTCTGCACCCTGAGACCAGGGCACCCACACTCTGTGCCCCACACATAGAATCTGGCCCTGCTGAAAAGTGACCCCTATGAACAAGTCACCTCCAGGAGAGCAGGATTGGTCCTCAGAGAGGGGAACGGGCTTCTTGTGAAGCTTATAGGTCACTGGATGCTCTGGAAACAGGAGGGCTCTGAGTGTAACCCATAGCAAACGCAACCTGCTAGGGGATGTAGCTCAGTGGTTGAGCACATGCTTTGTGTGCATGAGGCCCTGGGTTCAATCCCCAGCATCTCCATGATCATTTTTTCACCCTGCTGCTTTGCTCATGCCCAGAGGGGATGTGGCCCACCAGTCTCCCTGCACCAGTTTCAGTCCTGCTCAGTGAGGAGCAAATGACAATTGCATGGAAGGTCTGGGGGGGTTCTGCTCCTAAGTCACCGCGGTACATTTAAGATTCCCATCCGCTGTCTGCTTGGGACAATGGTAGATGAGAAGGGCGAATCCTCCAGCACTGGAGGGAAAGGTCCCATCTGCACAGCCTGAGAGGCAAGGAAACAGAGGGGCAGGGTAGAGAGAGGTCAGTGATTTACTCCCAGCAGGGGACACTGTCTTTTTGAGTATCAGAGGGGAAGCCATGTTAGTCTGGCTCTGTAAAAGGCGACAGAGTCCTGTGGCACCTTCTAGACTAACAGACGTATTGGAGCATGAGCTTTCGTGGGTGAATCCCCACTTCGTCAGATGAATGGAGTGGGAATTCTGTGACTGGCTTGCCAACTACAAAAGCAGTTTCTCCTCCCTTGGTGATCACACCTCAACTGCTAGAAGAGGGTCTCATCCTCCCTGATTGAACTAACCTCGTTATCTCTAGACTGATTCTTGCCTGCATACTTATACCTGCCCCTGCAAATTTCCACTACATTCATCTCACAAAGTGGGATTCACCCACGGAAGCTTATGCTCCAATATGTCTGTTAGTCCGTAAGGTGCCACTGGACTCTGTCTTTTTAAGGCGAGTGCTGCTGGCTTGGGATGGTGCTGACGATGGATAGAAAAAAGGCTGGAGTCAATGGCAGATGGGACCACAGAAGGGGAAGGGGAATGGCAGCCCCACAGAAGGTCCTCCGTGCTCAGATGCCCCCAGTTATTGCACCTAGACAGAGAAAAGACACCGAGGGACCCAGCCCCCCTACAGTGATCCCATGGACAAGAACCTGGTTAGGAGTGGGGTGAAGGTTCCCTCTGGGCAAAGGGGAGCTGAAATCCCTCCGCATCCTGGAATTTAACGAAAGCTTCAAACCCTGCATGGGTGTGGGCTGAGGTGCATCAGCAGACGGTTGGGCAGGAGGTTTGTATAATTTTTGGTGGTGCCCAGAATGGGACCAAGTCCTGCCCCACACACCTGTGTAAGGCTCTGGGAAGGAGTTTGGGTGTGGGAGAGAGAGGGGTTGGGCTCTGGGAGAGTTTGGGTGCAGGGTCTGGGCTCAGTCAGGGGGTTGTGCTGAAGGAGGCAGTGTGGGGGGCAGGCTCTTGGAGGGAGGTTGGGTGCAGGTGTGGGGTCTGGGCTGGGGCAGGGGTTGCAGGAGAGGGTGAGGGGTGCAGCATTTACCTCAGGCATCTCCCGAAAGCAACCCGCAGCCCCTAAGCTGGAGGGCCAGGGGCGTCTCTGCGCACTGCTGCCCACAGACTCCACCCCCGCAGCTCCCATTGCCACAGTTGGCAGAGTTGGCAGTTGGGGCAGGGGCAGCATGTGGAGACCCCCCACCCCCACAGTTGTTCTTCTCACAGCTGGCTGATGGGGGGGCAGCAGGGGATCTCACAAATCTGGGGGAATCTCTCTGTGCCCCAGTTAGTTCTCCATCCTGTCTCCCCCTAACCACGCACCACTCCCCTCCCCATTATCAATGTTTTAAAGTAAACCTTCCCTCCCTTTATGGGATACAGACTCTGTGACAGAGACTGACTGGGGCTCCTCTCTGCATGGCCCCAGTGGGGAAGGAAAGAGACTGGGGGAGGGGGAGAAGATGGGCAGAAGGAGTCAAATGGGGCAAAGCCAGAATAGAGATTTTCTTCCTGTTAAAATGCACTGGAGTCTCATCGCTGAAAGGCCGCATCTTGAGTTAAGTTTGAACCAGCAGCCTTTCAATTACCAGGCAAAGGTGTGAACCACAGAGACTGATAACTGCCTGCTTCCCAAATGTGTTTAAAAAACATCTTCAGGGGTGCAACTGGTTAGTGCAGAGGGGCCATCTGTTGGGGTTATGAGTTCAAGCTTTCTCTCAAGCCCTTGTTTCTCTTACCTGTGTAGTTTGTTTTGCCTAATTCATATACAAAGTGCTACACTAGAAAAAGGAGAGTACGTTCTAAAATGTAGAGGTGGGTGAATACTTTAGAAACATCCCCCCCTATGCTGCCATTAGTTCCAGTAGATTGTTCACTGGAAGGGCAAATTGATTTCTTTGCTGCTGAGAAAGATGCCAGGACAGGTCTGTGGGCACCAGATCTCTCTGCTTCTTCCAGTTCCTTCCCTGCTCCAGTCACTGCTGTAGGAGGATCCTATATGCACTGAGCCTAAACATTTTCCTGGGCCTTCTTAGCATAGTTGACAGCATGTCAGTCTCATATTCAGTAGGTCCTGAGCTCACACCTCAGAAAAGACAATGGTTTTCTGCTCCCTGCTTCAGATTTTCTAAAGGAAATCAGAGAAAAGAAGCTATAGGAGAGTGGTTCCTAGACACTCTAACACACACAGATTTTTCTAAGGCATTAACTTTTCCTTCTCTGTGGAGTTTGTATTCTCCATAGAGCAAAATAAAACAAAAACATGCAAGTCTAAGACTAATACAGTATGAAACTCAATACAGATAAAATCTCATCCTCAGAGATCTTCCAATAAGTTTCTTTTGCAGACTAGACTTATTTCTTGTCTGGGCCCAATATTTTCACCTGGTATAGTCCTCGTTCCAGCTCAGGTGGTAGCTAGGGGATTTCTCATGACTGCAGCCACCTTTCTTGTGTTCCACCCCCTTAAACAGCTTTGGTACAAGGCAGGAATCTTTTGTCTCTCTCCTGGGGAAAAGCCCCAGGTTTAAGATGGATTCCTGTACCAGGTGACATGGTCACATGCCCTGTGAGACCCCAAGCCTTCATTGTTCCTGGCCTGACTCACAGATGGTGCAGGACAGAGCCATCTCCAGTCAATTGTCCTGGTTAATGGGAGCCATCAAGAGTCCAAACCACTATTAATGGCCCACACTTTGCATCATTACAACAGGACCTCAGAGTTATAGTTCATATTTCTAGCTTCAGATACAGGAATGATCGGTTCATACAAATAGGCTGAACACACATAGTAGATAATGTGCAGTATCATTACAAAGCTTAAGAGACCTTTTGCATGAAACATGTTCCAGTTACATTATATTCACACTCATTAGCATATTTTCATAAAATCATCAACATCACAGCAGGGAAAGGGTTTTACTGCGGCACCTGGGAGCAGTTGAGTTTCATGTTGAGGCTCTGCTATGAGTTCCTCCAGGTTTCCCATAAGCACACAGGGCCCTTAGCGGGTACTCTCGATACAGGAATGGCCCAGATACAATGAAGTGATGGGAATTGCATTTTCCTTTTTAATTTTTGAATTTCCAATGACATTTCTATTTGTGATTTTGTTTTGCTTCGTATAACTGTGTTTTCTCAGGGACTTGATATTTACCAGGCTAACTAACAGCTAATAACGGGAGACATCCAATCAGGGCGTCGAGCAGAAAAGAACTGTAAGAGATGCTGGTTTTCGACCTTGTGTTAGATAAGAATAGAATGCAGATTGTAGCAGAAATTGCTGAGAGAAGTAAGCTATCAGAAAGGAATATGTACAAACAAAATGCAGTTGTTGCTCCTTACTGTATGTCACAAAAGGTATAAATGCTTGCCTTAATTGTTTATCTAACCGAGACCTACCTCGGGAGGGGAAACCTGCCTGTCTGTACTCTCCCGAATAACTGCAGTTGCTCGAAATAAACGGCATAATATAATAACATTTAACATCTCTGTGGTGGGAAGAACATCTCAACAGCCCAACACTGTGGCATTTGATTTCAAAAATGAGAACTATACAAAAATGAGGGGGTTAGTTAAACAGAATTTAAAAGGTACAGTGACTAAAGCGAAATTCCTGTAAGCTGCATGGACACTTTAACGACACCATAATAGAGGCCCAACTTAAATGTATACCCCAATTTAAGAAACACAGTAAAAGAACTAAAAAAGAGCCACCGGGGCTTAACAACCATGTAAAAGAAGCAGTGAGAGACAAAAAGACTTCCTTTAAAAAGTGGAAGTCAAATCCTAGAAAGGAGCATAAACATTGCCAAATTGTAGGTGACAAATCTGAGGAACTGTCACAGACTGAAGTGTCACTAGAGGAGGTTTTGGAATTAATTGATAAACTCAACATTAAAAAGTCACTGGACCAGATGGCATTCACCCAAGAGTTCTGAAAGAACTCAAATGTGAAGTTGCGGAACTATTAACTATGGTTTGTAACCTGTCCTTTGAATCGGCTTCGGTACCCAATTACTGGAAGTTAGCTAATGTAACGCCAATATTTAAAAAGGGCTCTAGAGGTGATCCTGGCAATTACAGACCAGTAAGTCTAACATCGGTACCGGGCAAATTAGTTGAAACAATAGTAAAGAATAAAATTGTCAGACACATAGAAGAACATAAACTGTTGGGCAAAAGTCAACACAGTTTCCGTAAAGGGAAATCATGTCTTACTAATCTATTAGAGTTCTTTGAGGGGGTCAACAAACATGTGGACAAGGGGGATCCGGTGGACATAGTGTACTTAGATTTCCAGAAAGCCTTTGACAAGGTCCCTCGCCAAAGGCTCTTACATAAATTAAGCTGTCATGGGATAAAAGGGAAGGTCCTTTCAAGGACTGAGAACTGGTTAAAAGACAGGGAACAAAGGGTAGGAATTAAGGTAAATTCTCAGAATGGAGAGGGGTAACTAGTGGTGTTCCCCAAGGGTCAGTCCTAGGACCAATCCTACTCAACTTATTCATAAACGATCTGGAGAAAGGGGTAAAAAGTGAGGTGGCAAAGTTTGCAGATGATACTAAACTGCTCAAGATAGTTAAGACCAAAGCAGACTGTGAAGAACTTAAAAAAGATCTCACAAAACTAAGTGATTGGGCAACAAAATGGCACATGAAATTTAATGTGGATAAATGTAAAGTAATGCATATTGGAAAAAATAACTCCAATTATACATAAAATATGATCGGGACTAATTTAGTTACAACACATCAGGAAAAAGATCTTGGAGGCATCATGGATAGTTCTCTGAAGATGCCCACGCAGTGTGCAGAGGCGGTCAAAAAAGCAAACAGGATGTTAGGAATCATTAAAAAGGGGATAGAGAATAAGACTGACGATATTATTACCCTTATATAACTCCATGGTATGCCCACATCTTGAATTCTATGTACAGATGTGGTCTCCTCATCTCAAAAAAGATATACTGGCATTAGAAAAGGTTCAGAGAAGCGCAATTAAAATGATTAGGGGTTTGGAACCGGTCCCATATGAGGAGAGATTAAAGAGGCTAGGGCTTTTCAGCTTGGAAAAGAGGAGACTAAGGGAATATGATAGAGGTATATAAAATCATGAGTGATGTGGAGAAAGTAGATAAGGAAAAGTTATTTACTTACTCCCATAATACAAGAACTAGGGGCCACCAAATGAAATTAATAGGCAGCTGGTTTAAAACAAATAAAAGGAAGTTCTTCTTCACACAGCGCACAGTCAACTTGTGGAACTCCTTGCCTGAAGAGGTTGTGAAGGCTAGGACTATAACAGGGTTTAAAAGAAAACTGGATAAATTCATGGAGGTTAAGTCCATTAATGGCTATTAGCCAGGATGGGTAAGGAATGGTGTCCCTAGCCTCTGTTAGTCAGAGGATGGAGATGGATGGCAGGAGAGAGATCACTTGATCACTGTCTGTTAGGTTCACTCCCTGGGCTGCTTCTGCTCTACAACTATAATTGTCTTTTTACACCAAAATCACTAACTTGAGCACCCAATTCCATGTACAGTCCTAGTGGATGTAAGGCACAGGTAACTTTTGCCTCAGGGTAGCTTGTTGGCATCAACCCTCTCTCCCCCACCTGGAGCTGATGAAATTCCTGGCTGGAGGGACACACGCTCTTACAAGTCAAAAGGGAAGGAGCTGATAGAAAAGATCACAGGACTGACCCCAAAGAAGGGTGAGCTGCAAAAGGGAGAAGCAGGCAACTCATCTGGCAGAGCTGAGAGACCACAGTGAAGATGGTGCAAAGATCACTATATTGGAATTAGCAAATCTGATTTTTTTTAAAACAAATCTTTGGGAAGCCCTAATAAAGGCATTTCTTACAGTTCTCTCCGATGTGGATTTTCTGATATCTAATAGGGAATGACATCTGATTGAAGCTTTTCCCAAATGCAGAGCATGTGTAGGGTCTCTCTCCACTGTGGATTCTACGATGTCTGACAAAGTCTGAGTGCTCAATGAAACTTTTCCCGCACTCAGAGCATGTGTAGGGCGTCTTTCATGTGTGGATTCTCTGGTGTGTGATAAGGATTGAGCGCCGACTGAAGCTTTTCCTGCACTCAGAGCACGTGTAGGGCATCTCCCCTGTGTGGATTCTCTGATGTGTGATAAGGCTTGAGCGCTGACTGAAGCTTTTCCCGCACTCAGCGCACGTGAAGGGCGTCTCTCCTGTATGGATTCTCTGATGCGTGATAAGGTGTGAGCGCCGACTGAAGCTTTTCCCGCACTCAACGCACGTGTAGGGCGTCTCCCCTGTGTGGATTCTCTGATGTGTGATAAGGCTTGAGCGCTGACTGAAGCTTTTCCCGCACTCAGCGCACGTGTAGGGCGTCTCCCCGTGTGGATTCTCTGATGTGTGATAAGGTGTGAGCGCCGACTGAAGCTTTTCCCGCACTCAGAGCACGTGTAGGGCATCTCCCCTGTGTGGATTCTCTGATGTGTGATAAGGATTGAGCGCAGACTGAAGCTTTTCCCGCACTCAGCGCACGTGAAGGGCGTCTCCCCTGTATGGATTCTCTGATGCGTGATAAGGTTTGAGCGCCGACTGAAGCTTTTCCCGCACTCAACGCATGTGTAGGGCGTCTCCCCTGTGTGGATTCTCTGATGTGTGATAAGGCTTGAGCGCAGACTGAAGCTTTTCCCGCACTCAGCGCACGTGTAGGGCGTCTCCCCTGTGTGGATTCTCTGATGTGTGATAAGGCTTGAGCGCTGACTGAAGCTTTTCCCGCACTCAGCGCACGTGTAGGGCGTCTCCCCTGTGTGGATTCTCTGATGTGTGATAAGGCTTGAGCGCAGACTGAAGCTTTTCCCGCACTCAGCGCACGTGTGGGGCATCTCCCCTGTGTGGATTCTCTGATGTGTGATAAGGCTTGAGCGCAGACTGAAGCTTTTCCCACACTCAGCGCACGACAAGGGCGTCTCCCCTGTGTGGATTCTCTGATGTCTGATAAGGTGTGAGCGCTGACTGAAGCTTTCCCCGCACTCGTCGCATGTGTAGTGTGTCTCTTCCAAGTTGATTCTCTCATGTGTAATAAGGGCTGAGTGGCTACTGAAGTTCTCCTCTGGCCTCTGCTGAGTCTCAGAGGCTTTTACTGTTTCTCGGAGTGCACAACTCCTGGAAACATTCCCTTTGGGTCTTCCTGATAACGTCCCATGTGGTGCTCCTTGCTCAGCATCTTCCTGCTGGGGTTTCTGCTCCTCATTCTCATGCACCATCCTATCACCTGATGGGAGACAGAGAGAATCCAGACATAGGTCACTCCCTGTGCCTGAGAGAAAGGAAATCTCAGAGACAGGAATTTTAAAAGGGATGAACAAACCAAAATATGTGCAGGAGAGATCAAAGTTATCAGGAGCTGATTTTCCCCAGAGGAGAGAGGAAGGGATCAGTTTTGGTCTGCATTTCACCAGAATATGCAGGGGAAAGTGGGATCAGGTAGGGATCTGCTGCCAGTTGTTAGTCAGGATAGGTGGGAAGCCATGAGTGACATCTGCCTAATTATTCCACATCTGCAGGGAACAATCCTGAACTTGGAGAGCTCACAAGGTCATTGTAGGGCATCCCGAATGTTTCCTGTATTCACGGACAGTTTTTGACTTGCTTTAACCAAGTCCTCACCTGTGCAGGCAGCTCTTGGAAGCACTTCTTTCTCAGAACCCTGGAGGTCCAGGACCCACGGCTCTTCCCCTCGTTCCAGCTGGGAGACCACATCAGGTTTGGAATTTAGAAACCCTATGCCAGACAAAGAAAACAAGGGAGGTCGGTGGAATTTGTGGGATACTTGTCACAAAGAATATTCCATGGTTTTAAGCTCAGATCATTTTTAAGCAGTAAGATCCCAAGACCAGCTTCCTTGGCTCCAAGCGGCAGGAGAGTTATTATTAATCATACGCATTACCTTAGTGCCTAAGGACCAACTAACAGTGTGTCTCCGTTGTGCTAGGCACAGTACAAATGCAGAATAGTAGATGGCCCGTGCTCTGAAGAATTTACAGTCTAAATAGACAAGACAGACACAGCATGGGGGAAGGGGTAGAACCCTCTGTTAGAATGGCGATATTCAGGCCTGCCTGCAAAGCCTATATTTTAAGAACTTAGGTGTATTTTTATCACATAGCTAGTTACAGGAGTATGAAAACAAAGAATCAAAATCACAGTCTGCCTGTGTCTGGGCCTTCTCTCACTAGGATAGGCTGAGGCCTTGTTCTTAGGCTAAGGCCTTTGGCTAAGCACCAGGGGCAGCCATAAGCTGGGAAGCGAAGGGTCACATCCTCACATCCCAAACCCGTCACACTGAAATAAGGTGCTATTGGGCTGTTAGGAAGTCGATCCTGTCTGGATCTTAAGATGGTTAAAGAAACCTTAATTTGATAGCATTCTGTCTGGCAAGAAATCACTTATCTATGGTTGTGGTTGTGAAACCCTCATTTCTGTATTGCTTTATCTTTATGGCCACCACTTTTACATTGTTAATCAGTCTGGTTCTCTAATTGTTTCTCTCTCCTGTATAATTAATGTTGCCAGGTGTAAGTTAATTAGGGTAGTGGTTTATAATTGGTTAGAGCAGAAGTAGGCAACCTATGGCAGCACATGAGCTGATTTTCAGTGGCACTCACACTGCCCAGGTCCTGGCCACCGGTCCAGAAGGCTCTGCATTTTTAATTAATTTTAAATGAAGCTTCTTAAACATTTTTAAAACCTTACTGACTTTACATACAATAGTTCAAATATGTATTATAGACTTATAGAAAGAGACTTTCTAAAAACGTTAAAATGTATTATTGGCACATGAAATTTTAAATTAGAGTGAATAAATGAAGACTCAGCACACCACTTCTGAAAGGTGGCCGATGCCTGGGTTAGAGAATTAGTCACAATATGTTAGAATTAGTTAGTTAAATTTCAGCACAATTATTGGTTAAGGTATAGCTGAGAATATTACTCTGTAAATGGGGTCAAACAGGAGGTGGGAAGGAAATTGGAATAACAGAATATCAGGGTTGGAAGGGACCTCAGGAGGTCATCTAGTCCCACCCCTGCTCAAAGCAGGACCAATCCCCAACTAAATCATCCCAGCCAAGGCTTTGTCAAGCCTGACCTTAAAAACCTCTAAGGAAGGAGATTCCACCACCTCCGTGGGGAACCCATCCCAGGGCTTCACCACCCTCCTAGTGAAATAGTGTTTCCTAATAGCCAACCTAAACCTCCCCCATTGCAACTTGAAATCATTACTCTTGGTTCTGTCATCTGCTACCACTGAGAACAGTCTAGACCCATCCGCTTTGGAACCCCCCTTCAGGTAGTTGAAAGCAGCTATCAAATCCCCCCTCATTCTTCTCTTCTGCAGACTAAACAATCCCAGTTCCCTCAGCCTCTCCTCAGAAGTCATGTGTTCCAGTCCCCTAACCATTTTTGTTGCCCCCCGCTGGATGCTTTCCAATTTTTCCACATCCTTCTTATAGTGTTGGGCCCAAAACTGGACACAGTGCTCCAGATGAGGCCCCATGAATGTTGGTTAGGGGGCGAACGGGAACAGGGACACAGGCCAGGCTCTGCAGCATCAGAGCTGAGAAGGGAACAGACTGTATCGGCGTATAGAGATAAGCCCGACTGGTGTGAAGGGCTTCGGAATATGTAATCTTATAGGTGTAAAAATTGTACAGACTATACCAGCCTGTGACATCATCAACGAAGTGCCCATTTGTGCCTGGGTAGGGGCCCTGCTCTGGGAGGGAGGATGCAGCAAGGACTCTGGATCGGTGGCCGGGGTCGCTGTGCATAGGAGATGGGGAGGTTATGTGAGGAGGGGGGTAATGAGTGGGAGAGGGAGGTCAAGTGTTAAAATAATAATATTTGGGGGAAAAAATGTATAATAAAGTGAAACTGAACAGAAATAAAACTGGAGTGGAGGCTCTAAAGCAACAAGGCTTCGGTAGGGATTTGGGGTTAAAGGTCTGGGATCCCCCACAGCTCCAAATCCCCAAACCTCTCCTCCCTCCCACTGACCCACCCACCCCACTTCTTGGGTGCCTTCCTCCACACTCCCCTCCGCTTCTTCCCATTACTCTCAGCCAGCACCACCTCCCGGCAACTTGAGAACTTCTTGTATTTTCTCCTCGTCTCTCACAGCCTCCTACCTCCCTGCTGCTTCTTAGCTCTAACCCTGCACACACCTGCCCCATGTCCTGGCATATCTACTACCCCCCGTCTCCGTCCCTCCCACGGCTCGCTTATCCCTTCACCCATGGGATCCTGAACGGCAACATTACACGCTCTCCTAAAAGAACTCATCTGACTGTCACACAAGCCAGGCATGAGTCACACACCTATTTACTCAATTTAGAATTCTACAGGAAGCATATTTTCCTCTTAAAATGAGGAAAAGGCATGAAAGCTACAGTGATTAATGTAGTTATGAATGTAGCCAATAAGGATACATTCAATGCAATTTTAAAATGACTGACAGCACCAAAAAGGCACATGTCCAAAATGATACTAGTGGGTGGGAGATAAGGCAAAAAGGGGGCAAGGAAACTTGTCAAAACTTGTATGACGAATAAAGGTATAAAGTTATTACTGCTCAGGTTCTTCAGAGACCCCACAGCTTCTAATAACCCAGGGGACAGGACTCCTTACCCAGCGAGGTCACAGTCTCATAGTTCTCCTGCATGACATCCCTGTAGAGGGCTCTCTGAGTGGGGTCCAGCAGAGTCCATTCCTCCTTGGTGAAATACACAGCCACCTCCTCGAAGGTCACCGGCCTCTGAAAGAGCAAGAGTCCAACACTCAGGACCTGCTGCCCCACTCACAACCCCACTATTCACGGAACAGCAGCACCAGGTAAATGGAAGCCCCGGGAGGCCCATGTTAACAGAGTCTCACTCCACCTTGCCTAGAACAAACAGGCGGCATCAGAGGGTAGAAAGAGAGAACCTTTGTCTCTCACAGCTGACAGATGGAGGCAGGGTCTTCACATTTATAACATACCTACTAGCAGAGTTTGATATAGGAGATGGGGCTGTCTCTGGACACTACTAATGGCTCCCTGGTAGGAAACACTCTCCAAATAAAATATAAGGAAGAAAAGGGAAGTCAGTAGTAAAGAATATTAGTTAGAACAGGGGTAGGCAACCTATGGCACGGGTGCTGAAGGCAGCACACAAGCTGATTTTCAGTGCCACTCACAATGCCCGGGTCCTGGCCACCAGTCCGGGGGGCTCTGCATTTTAATTTAATTTTAAATGAAGTTTCTTAAACATTTTAAAAGCCTTATTTACTTTACATACAACAATAGTTTAGTTATATATTATAGATCTTCTAAAAATGTTAAAATGTATTACTGGCCCACTCAAAACCTTAAATTAGAGTGAATAAATGAAGACTTCTGAAAGGTTGCTCAGCCCTGAGTTAGAAGGTCAGAATTGTAGAAAATTGGTAAGGGAAGCTATCAGAAATCAATGACCAATCAATGAAAATAAGAAGGAAGTTTTGAAAAGTATATTAATCCTAACAATGGTAGTGATAAATTACTAGACGGAAATGGCAGAATTATCAAAAATAATGCAGAAGAGGTAAAAGTGTTCAATAAGTGTTCTCTCCTGGATTTGGAGAAAAACAGATGCTGTACTGTACAGAAGCAAGAAGCCTGCTAAACAACCAGTGGGGCCCCTTGACGATGAAAATACAAAACGAGCGCTTAAAGATGATAAAGTCATTGCGGAGAAACTAAATGGATTCTTTGCTTCAGTCTTCACGGCTGAGGATGTTAGGGAGATTCCCAAACCTGAGCTGGCTTTTGTAGGTGACAAATCTGAGGAACTGTCACAGATTGAAGTGTCACTAGAGGAGGTTTTGGAATTAATTGATAAACTCAACATTAACAAGTCACCGGGACCAGATGGCATTCACCCAAGAGTTCTGAAAGAACTCAAATGTGAAGTTGCGGAACTATTAACTAAGGTTTGTAACCTGTCCTTTAAATCGGCTTCGGTACCCAATGACTGGAAGTTAGCTAATGTAACGCCAATATTTAAAAAGGGCTCTAGGGGTGATCCCGGCAATTACAGACCGGTAAGTCTAACGTCGGTACCGGGCAAATTAGTTGAAACAATAGTAAAGAATAAAATTGTCAGACACATAGAAAAACAAACTCTTGAGCAATAGTCAACATGGTTTCTGTAAAGGGAAATCGTGTCTTACTAATCTATTAGAGTTCTTTGAAGGGGTCAACAAACATGTGGACAAGGGGGATCCGGTGGACATAGTGTACTTAGATTTCCAGAAAGCCTTTGACAAGGTCCCTCACCAAAGGCTCTTACGTAAATTAAGCTGTCATGGGATAAAAGGGAAGGTCCTTTCATGGATTGAGAACTGGTTAAAGGACAGGGAACAAAGGGTAGGAATTAATGGTAAATTCTCAGAATGGAGAGGGGTAACTAGTGGTGTTCCCCAAGGGTCAGTCCTAGGACCAATCCTATTCAATTTATTCATAAATGATCTGGAGAAAGGGGTAAACAGTGAGGTGGCAAAGTTTGCAGATGATACTAAACTACTCAAGATAGTTAAGACCAAAGCAGATTGTGAAGAACTTCAAAAAGATATCACAAAACTAAGTGATTGGGCAACAAAATGGCAAATGAAATTTAATGTGGATAAATGTAAAGTAATGCACATTGGAAAAAATAACCCCAACTATACATACAACATGATGGGGGCTAATTTAGCTACAACGAGTCAGGAAAAAGATCTTGGTGTCATCATGGATAGTTCTCTAAAGATGTCCACGCAGTGTGCAGAGGCGGTCAAAAAAGCAAACAGGATGTTAGGAATCATTAAAAAGGGGATAGAGAATAAGACTGAGAATATATTATTGCTCTTATATAAATCCATGGTACGCCCACATCTCGAATACTGTGTACAGATGTGGTCTCCTCACCTCAAAAAAGATATTCTAGCACTAGGAAAGATTCAGAAAGAGCAACTAAAATGATTAGGGGTTTAGAGAGGGTCCCATATGAGGAAAGATTAAAGAGGCTAGGACTCTTCAGTTTGGAAAAGAGAAGACTAAGGGGGGACATGATAGAGGTATATAAAATCATGAGTGATGTTGAGAAAGTGGATAAGGAAAAGTTATTTACTTATTCCCATAATACAAGAACTAGGGGTCACCAAATGAAATTAATAGGCAGCAGGTTTAAAACAAATAAAAGGAAGTTCTTCTTCACGCAGCACACAGTCAACTTGTGGAACTCCTTACCTGAGGAGGTTGTGAAGGCTAGGACTATAACAATGTTTAAAAGGGGACTGGATAAATTCATGGTGGCTAAGTCCATAAATGGCTATTAGCCAGGATGGGTAAGAATGGTGTCCCTAGCCTCTGTTCGTCAGAGGATGGAGATGGATGGCAGGAGAGAGATCACTAGATCATTGCCTGTAAGGTTCACTCCCTCTGGGGCACCTGGCATTGGCCACTGTCGGTAGACAGATACTGGGCTAGATGGACCTTTGGTCTGACCCGGTACGGCCTTTCTTATGTTCTTATGTACTCGTATCATAAGATGTTGACGACGACATTCCTTCCATTCCAACAAGAACTCACAAGGACATTAAACAGCAGCTATTACAGTTAGACATGTTTAAATAAGCAGGTCCAGATAACTTGTATCCAAGAGTTTTTAAAGACCTGGTGGAGGAGCGTGGTGGACTATTAATGTTGATTGTAATTAGGACTTGGAACACTGGGGAAATTCCAGAAGACTGGAATTAAGCTAATGCTGTGCCAATACTAAAAAGTGTAAAAGAGATGACCCAGCTAATTACAAGAGTGTCAGTCTGATATCAATACTGAGCAAAATAATGGAGCAGTCGATACTGGATTTCGTTAATAAAGAATTAAAGGAAGGTAATATAATTAGTACCTATTAAAAAATGGTTACTTACCTTTGTAACTGTTGTTCTTCGAGATGTGTTGCTCATATCCATTCCAGTTAGGTGTGTGCGCGCTGTGTGCACTTTCGTCGGAAGACTTTTACCCTAGCAACCCCAGTGGGTCGGCTGAGCGCCCCCTGGAGTGGCGCCATAACGGCACCGCATATATACCTCAGCCGACCCACCCGACCCTCAGTTCCTTCTTGCCGGCTACTCCGACAGTGGGGAAGGAGGGTGGGTGTGGAATGGATATGAGCAACACATCTCGAAGAACAACAGTTACAAAGGTAAGTAACCGTTTTTTCTTCTTTGAGTCATTGCTCATATCCATTCCAGTTAGGTGATTCCCAAGCCTTACCTAGGCGGTGGGGTCGGAGTGAGACGTGGCGGTATGCAGGACCGCGGGGCCGAAGGCTGCATCAGCTCTCGACTGTTGGACCAGGGCGTAGTGTGAGGTGAAAGTATGGACGGACGACCAGGTCGCCGCTCGGCATATCTCTTGTATAGGCACTTGCGCCAGAAAGGCAGCGGAGGATGCCTGGGCCCTGGTAGAGTGGGCGGTGAGATGGCCCAAAGGGACATTAGCCAAAGTATAGCATGTGCGAATGCACTCTGTGAGCCACGAGGAGATCCGCTGCGACGAGACAGGAAGACCTCGCATCCGGTCAGCAATTGCCACAAATAGTTGCGGGGATTTGCGGAACGGTCTTGTCCGATCAATATAGAAAGCCAACGCTCTGCAAACATCGAGGGAGTGGAGTCGTTGCTCTCGCGGAGATGCGTGAGGCTTCGGAAAGAAAACTGGCAGGAAGATATCCTGGTTAATGTGGAACGCGGACACGACCTTTGGGAGAAACGCCGGATGTGGACATAGCTGCACCTTGTCCTTATGAAAAACGGTGTACGGCGGGTCCACCATGAGTGCTTTGAGCTCAGAGACCCGCCTGGCGGATGTGATAGCCACGAGAAAAAACGTCTTCCATGAGAGGTACAGCAAGGAGCAGGTGGCCAGTGGCTCAAAGGGCGGAGACATGAGCATGTGGAGGACCAGATTGAGGTCCCAGGTCGGAGTTGGATGACGCACCTGGGGGTAGAGACGATCAAGGCCCCTTCTGAAGCGAGTAGTCAACGGGTGAGAGAACAGCGTATATCCCCCCTCACCGGGGTGGAAAGCGGAGATGGCCGCTAAGTGCACTTTGATGGAGGACAGTGCAAGACCTTGTTGTTTCAGCGACCAGAGATAGTCAAGGACCATCGGAAGCGGGAGTTCCGAAGGAATAGCGTCACGCACTTGAGCCCAGCAAGCGAAGCGCTTCCACTTGGCCAGGTATGTAGACCGAGTGGAAGGCTTTCTGCTGCTCAATAAAACGTGCTGTATGGGAGCAGAGCAGCGCAACTCCATCTGGTCTAGCCACTGAGGAGCCACGCCGTGAGGTGGAGGGCCGGCAGGTCCGGGTGACGGAGAGTGCCGTGATCTTGTGTTATGAGATCTGGGTGAAGCGGCAGAGGAATTGGGCTGGCTACCGATAGACGGAGCAGCGTGGTGAACCAGTGTTGTCTGGGCCACGCTGGTGCAATTAAGATGAGACGTGCCTTGTCCCGTTGGAGCTTCAGCAGGACCTTGTGTATGAGGGGAAAGGGAGGAAAGGCATAGAACAGGTGACGAGTCCATGGAAGGAGAAACCCGTCCGACAGAGAGCCCGGTGCCAGGCCTTGAAAGGAACAAAACTCCTGGCATTTGCGGTTCAATCGGGACGCAAACAAGTCTACACGGGGAAATCCCCACCGTTGGAAAATGGCATGAGCGATGTCCGCTCTCAGTGACCACTCGTGGCAGAGAAAGGACCTGCTCAGGCGATCCGCGATGGTGTTCTTGACGCCGGGAAGGAACGACGCTACCAGGTGTATTGAGTGGGCTATGCAGAATTCCCACAGTAGCATCGCCTCATGGCAGAGAGGGGAAGAGCGGGTCCCGCCTTGCTTGTTGATATAGTACATTGCCGTTGTGTTGTCCGTAAAGACTGAGACACAACGGCCGTGGAGGCGAGATCGGAACGCCTGGCATGCTAGGCGTACTGCCCTGAGCTCCCTGACGTTGATGTGCATATTCAATTCCTGCAGCGACCAAAGGCCTTGAGTCCGAAGATCGCCGAGATGGGCTCCCCATCCGAGGGACGAGGCGTCCGTTGTCAGGGATAGGGAAGGTTGAGGAGCCTGGAATGGGACCCCCGCACATACGTGGGAAGGGGTCAGCCACCAATCCAGGGATTGAAGGACACCCGCTGGAATGGTGAGTAGGGTATCCAGAGGGTCCCTGTGTGGGCGGTATCTGGAATGAAGCCACAGCTGAAGCGGGCGGAGGCGGAGCCTGGCAAACGGAGTGACGTGTGTGCAAGCCGCCATATGACCGAGGAGGCGGAGACAAGCACGGGCCGAGGTCATCCGAGAGGCCTGTAGGTCGCGGATTAGCTGTGTAAGGGCCTGGAACCTGAGCTGCGGAAGGAAGGCTCTGGCTAGAGAGGAGTCCAGGGTTGCGCCAATAAAATCCAACCTCTGAGTTGGAACTAAGGTAGACTTTTCTATGTTGAGAACTAGGCCCAGGCTCGTGAATAAGTGTCTGAGCTCTGCGACCTGGTGCTGGACCGTGGCCTGCGAGTCCCCCCTGATAAGCCAGTCGTCCAGGTAGGGAAAAACGGAGATGCCGCGTCGACGGAGGTGGGCGGCGACAACGGCCATGCACTTCGTGAACACCCTTGGGGCCGTGGAGAGGCCGAAGGGGAGGACCGCAAACTGGAAGTGTAGGTGAGCGATTGTGAAGCGGAGAAAGCGTCTGTGCGGTGGGAAGATGGCGATATGAAAATAAGCGTCCTTCATATCGAGGGCGGCATACCAGTCTCCCGGATCCAAAGTAGGGATAATGATCCCGAGGGATACCATGCGGAACTTCAACTTCAGCATGTAGGCGTTGAGGTCTCGCAGGTCGAGGATGGGTCGAAGGCCTCCTTTGGCCTTGGGAATCAAAAAATAACGGGAATAAAACCCCTTGCCCTGTTCCGCGTCCGGAACCCTCTCGACCGCTCCGATGGCTAGGAGCGAGTGCACCTCTTGTAAGAGGAGTTGCTCGTGAGAGGGGTCCCTGAAGAGGGACCGGGAAGGAGGGTGGGAAGGTGGAGGTGAAACGAATTGGAGTTGGTAACCATGCTCCACCGTGCGCAGGACCCAGGCATCGGTGGTCAGCCGAGCCCACGCTGGGAGGAAATAGGAGAGGCGGTTGGAAAAGGGTAGGGAGGGATCTGGAGAGAGATCCGGTATGCCGTCCCCGGGTGCATCTTCAAAAGGATGGTTTAGGGCCCGATGGCTTAGAAGGGGTTTGCCCTTGGGACGGTTGGTTGCCAGGCCGTCGCCCACGGCCCCCGCGACCCCGCCACCGACCAGAGTCTTGCCTGTAGCGAGGCATATAGTAAGGGCGGTTAAACTGGGGACGGAACGGACGCCTCTGGGTAGCCGGGGTATGCATCCCCAAAGTACGGATGATAACCCTGTTGTCCTTTAGATTTTGAAGCTTGGAGTCCGTCTTTTCTGAGAAGAGCTCCTTTGAATCAAAAGGAAGGTCCTGAATGGTGTATTGAACCTCAGGAGGAAGCGTCGAACTCTGGAGCCAAGAGATCCGGCGCATGGTAACACCGGAGGCTACAGTACGTGCTGCAGAGTCAGCCGCATCCAAGGAGGCCTGTAATGAGGTGCGTGCTACCTTTTTACCTTCCTCCACGAAGGCTGCAAACTTCTGTCGGGAATCCTGAGGCAGGAGCTCTTTGTATCTCTCTACCTCAGCCCAAGTGTCATGGCCGTAACGGCTTAGCAAGGCCTGCTGGTTAGCCACACGGATCTGAAGGACACCGGCAGAGTAAATCTTGCGACCAAGCAAGTCCATGCGCTTGGCCTCCTTCGACTTAGGAGCCGGGCCTTGCTGGCCGCGCCGCTCCTTGTCGTTCACAGATTGCACCAAGGACGAGGGGCAGGGTGCACATACAAATGTTCGTATCCCCGGAAGGGACCATGTATCTGCGTTCCACCCCTCGGGCTGTGGGCGCAATAGACGATGGAGTCTGCCATAAGGTATCAGCGTTCGCCTGGATAGTCCTTATGAAGGGGAGAGCTATGCGGGTTGGAGCGTCTGCGGACAAAAGGGTCACTATCGGATCACTGACTTCCGATACCTCCTCAGCCTGCAGATCCATTCGCAGTGCCACCCTGCGGAGGAGCTCCTGGTGCGCCCCTAAGTCAATTGGCGGGGGACCTGCTGATGACGAGCCTGCCACCGTCTCATCCGGGGGAGAGGAGGAGGAGGAATTGCTGGGCAGGATGGCGTCTTGGTCAGCCTCCGGCCCCTGTGAAGGTTCTTGCCCCAGGGGTTCCTGGACAGGCTGGTTCCCGACCTCCGCACCGGATGGCACCTCAGTGTCAAGTGGGGGGCGGCTTATAGTAGCCTCCGGGATGCGTGACTCGTGCGGTACGGTATGCATAGGAGGCACAGTAGGACCTTGGCTTTGGTGGTAGGCCCAAGGGGTCCAATAACCCCACTGGTTTGGGTCCTGGTCCGCGGGATGGGATTGTCGAAAAACTCCCGAAGGGGCCTGAGAGTCATGGTCATCGACATAGTAGCTATCGGCGTGTGAAGAGGCCGAGGCGTGTCGAGAGGGCCAAGGTGGAGCAGATAAGCCTTGTGCAGAAGTGCCCACGGATCTCATTTCCCGCCTTTGTGGTGAACGGTGCCGGGAGGCATCCCTATACCGAGAGCAGGAGCGAGAATGGGACCTGCGACCGGCGCGGTGCCGGGAGGTCGACCGGGATCTCCGTGTTCGGTACCGGGAGCGACTCCGCGAGTGGCGGCGGCCATATCAGTACCGAGAGCTTGATCGGTGCCGGGAGTGACGACTCGGAGATCGAGAGAATGATCGGTGCCGCGAGTCTGACCGGCCCCGCGTGGTTGAGCGGTGCCGGGACTGCGAGCGGCGGTGCGATCGGTACCCAGATCCGGATCGGGAGCGGCGTCGAGAGCGGGAGTGGGATCGGTGCCGGTGAGAGTCGGTGCCGGCAGGTGGCCTAAACATGGACGGCTTGCCCATGGAGCGGGGCGCCCGCACCGGCAGCGCCGGGGGCGGTGGCACAGCCGGTTCTGTCATAGCGATGAGGTCCCGTACCGCCTTGAATGTCTCCGGAGTCGATGGCAGTGGTATCTCTACGCGCCGGAGCCGGGGAGGTTACAGGTGCCGGGCTCGACGGCCTCTCAGGGGCTGGAGTCGCCGGTGCCGGCAGAAGCATCTGCGGCAGAGGAACCGGTGCCGCGGCAGGTTTCGGTGCCGGGCGGTCCGGACGGGGCGCACTCTGGTGCTTCGTGGCCGGCGGTGCCGTGGAGGCAGCAGCCTTTCCCTTCTTCGCCTTCGGCGACAGAGAGTGTCTTTGGCCCGTTTTCGGTGCCAATGTCGCTTTAGGTGGCACAGCAGAGTGACCCGGCGCCGTGGCGGCGCTGCGAGAGTCTGTCGGAACAGCGGGCGGTGCCGCGGCCGGAGGGGTTGAGGCTGCCTCCATTAGGAGCTGTTTAAGCCTAATGTCTCTTTCCCTCTTAGTGCGAGGCTTGAAAGCCTTGCAAATCGGGCACTTAGAAGATAAGTGCGACTCTCCTAAACACTTCAAACAGGAGCTATGAGGATCTCCTATAGGCATAGGCCTGCGGAAGGCCGAGCACGGCTTGAAACCCGGGGAGCTGGGCATACGCTCCGGTCCCGGGTGCGGGTGGGGCTAACCCCCGAACCCGCTAACTATCTAATACTAAACTGTTTGAAACTATGAAAACAAGAAAACCTAAGCTAATATAAGAACTATGTACAAATTTTAACTGAGAAACTATGAGGAAGCTAGGGAAGCGGAGGTCAGACAAGCTGCTCTCCGCTGTTCCAACGACCGACACGGGCGGTAAGAAGGAACTGAGGGTCGGGTGGGTCGGCTCAGGTATATATGCGGTGCCGTTATGGCGCCACTCCAGGGGGCGCTCAGCCGACCCACTGGGGTTGCTAGGGTAAAAGTCTTCCGACGACAGTGCACGCGCGCGCACACCTAACTGGAATGGATATGAGCAATCACTCGAAGAAGAACAAAGGTTTAGAGAAAATAGATCCTATCAAACTAACTGGATATCCTTATTAGATGAGATCAAAAGTTTGGTTGCAGCTAATATTATTGATGTAATATATCTAGACTTCTGTAAGGCATATGACTTGATTCAGCACAATATTTTGACTAAAAAACTAGAATGATACAAAATAAACACGGCATACATTAAATAGATTAAAAACTGGGATTGTAAATGGGGAACCATGGTCGAGTGGATTTATTTCTAGCGGGTTCCCACAAGGATTGCTTTTTGCCCGTGTGCTATTTAACATTCTTATCAATGACCTAGAACAGAATATAAAATCATCACGGATAAAATTTGCAGTTACCACAAAGATTGCGGGTGGTGGTAACTAATGAAGTGGCAGTAGATTCAGGCTCCAGCACTGGGAGTCTGGGAAGTTTTCCCAGCCCTGGCTGGAGGGTTATTTCCTGTTCCAGAAAGAGGAGAAGTTCCATTCCCAAATCCCGTGCCTTGAAATTAGGCCCTATCTGACACTACACCCCATATTCAGCATAGTGGTATGGTTATAATATGATTAGGACATAATTATGATGCATTTTGTGCAAGATGCGTCATGTGCTGAATATGATTATCCTATTTGTGTGCATGGATCATGTTTGTATTTGAAGTTATGGATATTGACTCTGTATCTGTATTTCAAATGTGCTTACTCTGGGTAACAACCACAACGAGCCTTTCAGGTACAACAATGAAGAAGCCAGACAGAGCTGATGGCTTATCAACAAAGACAATGGACCGCGAAGAGCTTAGCCTTCCAGTGATTGTTTCAGCCAGCCTATGAGTCATGGCTACTATGACTCAGCAGGACATGCTAGGACATGTGACCAGACCACATGACAACAAACTCCATTTTGGTACCTGTATTTTTCCACAAACTGGACTGGGAACTTAGTTTGGAACAAATGGTTCCCGCCATATGGAAAAGCTACATAAGGTGGGGTGTGATGGCATCCCTTGGTCTCATTCCCCACACAAGAGAACTCCTGGAAACACCTGAGGAACAAAGACTGAACTGGGGGAACTGCTGGTCCCAGGGTAAAGGGATTTCTAGCTTGTGTATGGAAACTTGGGGGACTGCTTGTATCATCAGTCAGGGTGAGAAATTGCTAATTCAAATTCTATCCATCTAGTATGTTAGGCTTAGTTTGAGGTTTTGGTTATCTGCTAAGTAATCGGCTTTGATCTGTTTGCTATCACTTAGAATTGTTGGGATACGTTAGGGTTCAGTAAAAGAGCTGGGAAGCTGCTAATGTGCTGACATGCATTGGGGACAAAGGCATAAGCAGGCAGGAATTCTTTGCTTAACAAATAAGTTGCCATATTTTTCCTCTCTCTGTTGCTTGTAAGAATTGATGAGGATGCAGCTGCATGAGAAATGTAGTTGTCGGAATGAATGTCCTTTGTGTGAAAGAAAGTAAAAGAAATGTTACCTCCCCCTCCCTCCCTTTCCCAGCTACATAAACAAGCCCTGGCTTATGGCCCCTTCCTCCCTCCCCGAGAACTGCTCATTGACCCTTCCTCCATACCCTGAGAACTGCTGTTTAGGGAAATTTGTGGCAACACGTTATTGCAAAGAACGGTATTTTCAAGGTAAAAACGCCTCTATGATATGTGTAATACTGTGACAGTGGATAGGGGTGGGTATACTAATTGTATGAGTGTTTCTACTACTTAATAAGGGGTTTTGGGGTGTTGTAACAGATGTAGGTGTTTACATACAAACTTAGATAAAAGGCGAGTGATGTAACTAATCCAGTGCTTACTCGATAGTTGGGTCAAGGGGAACAACTAATGCAATAAAGAAGCCTGTATTCATATCCGCCTCTGGATCAACCAGCTCCTTTTTTGTTCTAACAATAATTACTTCAAATCTACCTTTCTGCCATTAATAAACTTGTTTTATGCTTTATCTTAATCAGTGCATTTTGAGTGAAGTGTTTGGGGAAAAGCTGAGCTTGGTTAGCACAGGCTTGTTGTGCACATCTTTCCCATATCGAGGGGAAGGTGAACTATATTAATGAGCTTACATTACAGAGGTCCCTGTGCACTATAAGATGGGATAATTCTGAATTTATACTACAGCAAGTGTGCAAGGCTGGGGAGCTGGGAAATTGGCTGTTGTCTCTATCTGTCCTTGAGTGGCTTAGGTAAAGCACTCAGGTAGCTTAGTTGGCTGCATGGCGCCACCTGCTGTCGTGTTGGGTGATAACAGGCCCTGGAGAGGCTGACAGAATCTCCAGCAAAGCCGTGTGAGAAGGGCCAGCCCAGCTTGAGGGTTAGAGGGCACAGCGGTTCCCAGAAGCCCCCCTGACTGCCCCCTGGGGGTGACAACCCATCACACCCTAGAGTACACAAGTCTCAGCAAGTTTGTCACATCCTGTCCCCTCCTTTCTCCACCCGAGATATTTCCTGCCTCCCACCACCTCCAGCAGCTCCTACCCTCCTATGCACGTACTGCTCCTCTCCCTCCAAGCAGAACCCACCACCAGCTCCCTGATAATCCCTTACCTGAGCCAGCTCCATTGCAGCCATTTCCTTCCCTTTGGGAGGATGAAATGATCTGGAGCAAAACGTGGACGTTAATCTGTAGCCTGCCAGGACGAGAAGGGCAATGTGAGAGAATGCAGAGGGGCTTTTGTCCATTCCATATGCTGATTCCCCCCTGATTTTTCCCTGCTAATGGACACTCTAGGTTCTGCCACACTGTGAAGCACAGAGTGACCTTATTCCAGTACAGGCCTAGCCCCCTCCCACCAGGGTGTAACCCTCTGAGACACGGTGAAACCCTCCCAGTAACATCCTCTGTTATACTTACCAAGTTTGCAGACAATACCAAGCTGGGAGGGGTTGCAAGTGCTTTAGAGGTTAGACCAGGGAGGGAGAGCTCAGTGGTTTGAGCATCAGCCTGCTAAACCCAAGGCTGTGAGTTCAATCCTTGAGGGGGCCATTTAGGGATTTGGGGCAAAAATCTGTCTGGGGATTTGTCCTGCTTTGAGCAGGGGATTGGACTAGATACCTCCTGTGGTCCCTTCCAACCCTGATATTCTATGATTAAAATTCAAAATGATCTGGAGAAAAGGCCTGAAGTAAATAGGATGAAATTCAATTAGGACAAATGCAAAGTGCTTCATTTAGGAAGGAACAATCAGGTGCACACGTACAAAATGGGAAATTCCTGCCCAGGAAAGAGCACTGCGGAAAGGGAGCTGGGGGCCATAGTGGATCACAAGCTAAGTATAAGTCAACAGTGCAAAAGGGCAAACATCATTCTGGGATGTATTTGAGGGAGTACTGTAAGCAAGGCACAAGTAGTAATTCTTCCACTCCACTCTGTGCGGATTAGGCCACAACTGGAGTACTGTGTCCATTTGTGGGTGCCACATATGAGGAAAGATGTGGAGAAAGTCCAGAGAAGAGCAACAAAATGATTAAAGGTCTAGAACACATGAGCTATGAGGGAAGATTGAAAAACCTGGGTTTGTTTAGTCTGGAGTAGAGGGGACATGATAATAGTTTTCAAGTACATAAAAGGTTGTTACAGGGATGTGGAAGAAACAATTGTTCTTAACCTCTGAGGATAGGAGAAGTAGTAATGGCCTTAAATTGCAGCAAGGGCAATTTAGGATGGAGATCAGGAAAAAAACTTCCTAACTGTCAGAGTGGTTAAACTCCAGAACAAATAGCGTAGGGAGGTTGTGGAATCCCCACCATTGGGGATTTTTAAGAGGAGGCTGGACAAACACCTGTCAGGGATGCTCTAGATAATACTTAGTCCTGCCTTGAGTGCAGGGGACTGGCCTAGATGACCTCTCGAGGCCCCTTCCAGTTCTATGATTCTAAGAACCAAAGGCCAGTGAAGAGCAGAATCAAAGGAGTCACTCTGGGGGATTCTCCCTGTCACTGTCCCCAAGGCAGCTCTCTCAGGTTAACTAAGTTGTTGGATGCTTTAGCCTTTGTAGAGTCTCTCCTGGCAGTGCCCCTTTCATGGGCTGGGCCTAGTTTTAGCTTTTGGGAAGCGTGACCCCGGGGACTCTGAGACTGGGCCTTCTTGCCTCAGCACATCTTGTTCCTTTCTGTGGCTCCCCAGTGAGTCCAAATGAGTAGATACTCCTCATACAGACTGTGAACATAAGAGCTGCCCACTGCATCAGACCAATGGTCCATCTAGCTCAGCGGCCAATGCCAGGTGCTTCAGAGGGAACTAACAGAACAGGTAACCATCAAGTGATCCACCCCGTCACCCATTCCCAGCTTCTGGCAAACAGAGGCTAGAGACACCATCCCTGCCCAGCCTGCCTGTGACACTGGCAGATGAGGTGTTAGCTCTTACACGTGCCTTTGTGTCTTAACTGAACATGGACAAACACACAGTGGAATCAGTCTGACTCACCTGTGTTAGTATTGTTAAAACAGGTATTAGGATTATAAGAACATGTTTAGACTTCATTGAATGCTTGTGAGTTGCTGCTTGGGTTAACATCTGACTAGTTGCATTGTGAGCCTCTGTGGCTCTGTAAATCACCAGACAGGAGAGAGACTTTACCTAGGTGAAGTGCTGATTGGCAGCCGAATGCATTACACCCTGCCTGGCAGGAAAGGTCCATCCACACCAGAGAGACTATTATGGGACGTTAAAGACAACACAAGACTGTTGTTGTGCTCTTGACTTCCCATTAGCTGAGTTTCCAGCTCAGAGCACATGGCAGGAAGGGGATGAAAAACCCCCACACAGAAGGAACTGATGATCTGTAGCTGCTTGGACTCTGGGGAGCAAAGTTTTTACGCATCAGCAAGAGATCCCCAGCTGATTAGCCGGGGTTAGTCCTAAGGAAGATATAGAGCTTGCTTATTATAGAAGCTTCTATTACCTTTTGAAATTTAAGACTGCAACTCGTCTGCATCTATAGGATTACCTGCTTTAACTTTGTAAACAACTCTCCTTTCCTTTTAAATAAGTCTTAATACAGGTTATGACAGGACTGGCTACAAGTGTTGTCTTTGCTGGAAGATCTAAGATTCAATCGACCTAAGGAAGTGACTGGTCCTTTGGGACTAGCAGTAACCTGAACATTGCTGTGATTCGTGGGGTAAGGCAGTGGTTCTCAACCAGGGGTCTGGGGCCCCCTGGGGGGCCGTGAGCAGCTTTCAGGGGGCTGCCAAGCAAGGCCGGCATTGGACTCGCTGAGGCCCAGAGCAGAAAGCTGAAGTCCCAGCGCATGGGGCTGAAGTCAGGGCCCTGAGCCCCACCACCCGGGGCTGAAGCCAAAGCCTAGGCCAGGGGTCTCAAACTCAAATGAGCACGAGGGCCACATGAGGACTAGTGCATTAAACCGAGGGCCGCATCACTGCCCCCCCTTCTTTGCTGCCTCCGCCGCGCCCACACTCCACCCCTTCCCTGCCCCAATCCCACCCCTACCCCGAAGTCCCCACCCCAACGCTGCCCCCAGGGGGTGCAGAAATGGAGCAGGGTGCGGCGGGGGCTCAGGGCAGGGAGCTGGGGTGCAGGAGGGGTGTGGGATGTGGCAGGGGGCTCAGGGAAGGGAGCTGGGGTGCAGGAGGGGTGTGGGATGTGGCAGGGGGCTCAGGGCTGGGGGCTGGGGTGCAGGAGGTGTGGGGGATGTGGCAGGGGGCTCAGGGCAGGGAGCTGGGGTGCAGGAGGGGTGTGGGATGTGGCAGGGAACCTTCCTTGGCCCCGGTGCCCGCTGCTGCCACCCCGGAGCCGCTCTAGGTAACCAGCGCCGGGCTGGAGCCTGCACCTGAGCCCCCCTGCCACACCCTCCTACACCCCAGCTCCTGCCCTGAGCCTCTGCCGCATCCACACCTCCTGCACTCCAGCTCCTTCCTGAGCCCCTGTCATCCCACACTTCCTGCACCCACCCCTGCCTGAGCCCCTGCCACATCCCACACCCTCCTGCACCCCAGCTCCTTCCCTGAGCTCCTGGGATGTGGCAGGGGCTCAGGCAGGGGTTGGGGTGCAGGAAGTTTGTGGGATGAGGCAGGGGCTCAGGCAGGAGCTGGGGTGAAGGAGGGGTGTGGGATGCGGCAGGGGCTCAGGGCAGGGGCTGGGGTGCAGGAGGGTGTGGGATGCGGCAGGGGCTCAGGGCAGGGGCTGGGGTGCAGGAGGGGTGTGGGATGCGGCAGGGGCTCAGGGCAGGGAGCTGGGGTGCAGGAGGGTGTGGGATGCGGCGGGGGCTCAGGGCAGGAGCTGGGGTGCAGGAGGGGTGTGGGATGCGGCAGGGGCTCAGGACAGGGGTTGGGGTGCAGGAGGGTGTGGGATGCGGCAGGGGGCTTAGGGCAGGGAGCTGGGGTGCAGGAGGGGTGCAGGATGCGGCAGGGGGCTCAGGGAAGGGAGCTGGGGTGCAGGAGGGGTGTGGGATGAGGCAGGGGGCTCAGGGAAGGAGCTGGGGTGCAGGAGGGTTGTGGGATGAGGCAGGGGCTCAGGGTAGGGGGTTGGGGTGCAGGAGGGGTGTGGGATGCGGCAGGAAGCTCAGGGAAGGGAGCTGGGGTGCAGGAGGGGTGTGGGATGCGGCAGGGGGCTCAGGGCAGGGAGCTGGGGTGCAGGAGGGGTGTGGGATGCGGCGGGGGCTCAGGGCAGGGAGCAGGGGTGCAGGAGGTGTGTGGGATGAGGCAGGGGCTTAGGGAAGGGAGCTGGGGTGCAGGAGGGGTGCAGGATGCGGCAGGGGGCTCAGGGAAGGGAGCTGGGGTGCAGGAGGGGTGTGGGATGTGGCAGGGGGCTCAGGGCAGGGGGTTGGGGTGCAGGAGGGGTGTGGGATGCGGCAGGGGACTCAGGGAAGGGAGCTGGGGTGCAGGAGGGGTGTGGGATGTGGCAGGGGGCTCAGGGCAGGGGGTTGGGGTGCAGGAGGGGTGTGGGATGAGGCAGGGGGCTGGGGTGCAGGCTCCAGCCCAGCGCCGGTTACCTAGAGCGGCTCCGGGGTGGCAGCAGTGGGCACCGGGGCCAAGGAAGGCCCCCTGCCTGCCTGCCCTGGCCCCCGGCCCCGCGCTGCTCCATGTCCCTGCAGCCTCGGGGGGGGGGGGGGTCTGGGCTCCGGCCGTGCGCTCTCTTGCCGCTCCTCTAGGTACCTCCCGCGATGCTCCCATTGGCCGCGGTTCCCTGTTCCCGGCCAATGGGAGCTGTGGGGGGGGCGGTGCCTGGAAGGAGGCAATGCAGGAGCCCTCTGCCTTTCCCCCTCCCCCGGCCGGGAGGGGCGAGCTGCCAGCTGCTCCAGACAGCGGCACGGGGCTCGCAGCGCCACGGGGGCCATCCCGCGGGTAGGCAGAGGGGAGCTTGGCGGCCACACCCAAGAGCCCTGCAGGCCGCATGCAGCCCGGGTGTTTGAGACCCCTGGCCTGAGCGATGGAGCTTTGTGGGGGCCCCTGTGGCATCCCCCCCTAACGCCGCTCTGGTTACTGTGGCCCACGGGGGCCGTGGAGTTTTTATAGCATGTTGGGGGGTGGGGGGCCCCCCAAAAGAAAAAGGTTGAGAACGCCCAGTGCCAGGGACCATCTGTCACAAAGGTGAGCTCACCTGCGTGGTGAGATATATGGGATCACACAAGGGGACTGTCTGTGATTCCATGTTAATGCTGTTACAGAGCCTGAAGCGTTTACACTGGATACTTGGTTGGTGAAATCTCCATACAGACCTCACACCCAATTTGGGGTTTGTTCCCTGCTTCTTACCAGTCTGCCTGAGGCCGGTGCTCGTGCTCTCGAGTCACTGGGGACAGCGTTACAGAGACTAACGGGCACAACGCCACCAGCAGCAATTGGCAGCACTGCAGAGCAGGCTTCAGAGGGACACAGTGTGGGCCAAAGGGTCTGTGGTCTCCACCAAGCCCCCGTTCTCCTCCAGGGCACGTCAGCATCCCGGCAACCTTCTAGGAGGGTCCAGGCTGCCACCCATCTCCAGCACAGCAGCGCCCGCGCCCCACGATCTGCCTTGTCTCCTCAGACAGAGGTGAGTGACGGAGGGTGCACAAGGGGTCCGGTTCGGGGAGGGATAACAAAACACACCCTCTGGGGTCACCCCTCAGGAAGTGACGGTGACAGGCCCTGTGGTGGCAGTAAAGGGGGAGGGGAGGGCATGGGAGCAGCACCCTCAAAGGCAATGCTGGAGACCCAGTAAACTCTGAAGGGCACTGAGAGTCTCCCAGGGCCCCATATCCTGTTGGGATCTGTCCAAAGTCCCCCCCACTTCTTTTCTTTCATTCCTTTATTTACCCTTGTTTGCTGACAGTCGACTCTTGTGCTGTTTCACCTGGTGCCCCGAGAGGAAGAAAGGGCCCCGGCCTCAGGCAGGGTTGACAGCTTAGAACAGGGGTCCCCAACGTGGTGCCTGCGGATGCCACAGCGCCCACCAGGGCGTCTAAGTGCGCCCGCATACTGGCCGGTGAACAGAAATTCAGCGGCATTTTGCTGGCAACGCCTCTGGGTGTGTCCCCTGGGTCAGGAGAAGTCAGTGTCCAGCCCTGTGGGGCTGTGCTCCTGGCTCATACCTCCAGCACTCACTGCTGCCCCTCCCTTCCCAGCTGCACTGGTCAGCCAGCCCCAGGCCTCTGTGAGGTCACTGCCCCCCGCTCCCACCACCTCAAACCTTCAAACTGGGACATGGGGCACCAGTGCCAATCAGAGTGCACTAGTGTAACTTCTGTCTACACTAAGGGTTTACACTAATGCCTAAAACACCAGGGTGGCAGAGACCTTCAGAAACAGCAGTACGGTGGCACTAGAACTGGGCTCTATTTCTAGCTCGGTCACAGACAGCCTGGGTGACCTTGGACACGTCAATGTTTCTCCTCCCAACTTCAGTCTCTTTACCCAGCTGCCACTCACTGGGGTCTCCTCTCTCTCCAGAGCTGCTCACCACTACAATCTGTGTGGGTGTCCCCAGAGCTGAGGCAGGTCAGCTCGGGAATAGTCTTACAAGGGGGCTGGGGAGTCTCTTTCCTGGAAGTTTTTAAGAACAAGTAGGACAAAGCTCTGTCAGAGATAATCTACATATACTTGGTCCTGCCTCAGCAGAGAGAGCTGGACTTGATGACAACTTGAGGTCCTGTCCAGCACTACATGTCTAGGATGCCATGAAATATATACGTATAAAACACAACATACAGAGTAAAATCCACCACAACATGATGTCAGGAAACTCAGAAAAAAGAAAAGAAAAAAGAAACAACAAAAGCAACAGCATAAAATGACAATACAGAGGAAAAGAAAACACGATGCAAACTAACACACCCTAGGACAATATTACACAATGAATAAAAAAAAAAAAAGAGCTCATCTCAAACCAGCACAACACAGGCACCAAACATGCTGAGGCAAAACAATGCACCATAAAACTGCTACACAACATGGTGCGATCACAGTTCCAAATGGCACCATGCAAAACAGCTCAGCGTAGAACAGGACACAGCACAAAAGAGAATTATTTCATTGTAGGCCTGGAAGGGATCTTGAGACGTTGTCTCCTCAAGCCTCCTGTGCTGAGGCAGGACCAAGTATCCCTAGACATTCCCAGACTGGTGTCTCTCTAACCTGGTCTTAAAAACCTCCAATGAAGGAAATTCCACAGCCTCCCTTGGAAGCCAATGCAAGGCAAACACTGACCAAAACAACGCTGCACACACACACGCTGGGCCTGGGGTTAAGGGGAGAGGCAAGAATTCAAACAATCTGGGTTCAGTTCCCAGTTTTGCCCCAAATTCCCCATGCAAACTTGAGCAAATTACTTCAGCTCTCTGAGCTTCAGTTTCCCCATCTGTAAAATGGAGAGTCGCCTCCCACCATTGGCCTATTTAGCCTTTGAGCTTTTTGTGGCAAGGCCTCTCTGTCCCTGTGGGCATGTCTACACTGCAGTCAGACACCGGCGGCTGGCCCGTGCCCGCTGACTTGGGCTCACACGGCTCAGGCTGTGGGGCTGTTTAATTGTGGTGTCCATGTTCCGGCTGGAGCTGTAGCCCAAGGTCTGGCACCCTCCCACCTCGCAGGGTCCTACAGCCTGGCTCCAGCCCGAGCCCAGACATCTACACTGCAATTAAACAGCCCCTTCGCCTGAGCCCGTGAGCCTGAGTCACCTGGCATGGGCCAGCTGGGGGGTTTTAACGGCAGGGTAGAGATACCATTGGTGTCTGTTCAGCACCTGTCACAATGGGGACCCTGATCTTGGTCAGTGTCTATGCAAAGCCCTGCAGAACAGGGGCCTGACCTCAGTCGGGGACTCTGCAACTCCCAGCATTGCAGGATCCCGGATTTTGTTCGGTTCCCTGCAGCATCTGGCAAATTGTGGGGGCAGGATCTCTGTCAAGGTCTGTGCAGCGCCCAGTACAGTGGTGGGGCATGATCTGGGTCGGGGTCAGTGCAGTGCCAGACCCAACAGGGACACAGATCTCAGTCGAGGTCTCTGAAATGCCCAGCACAATGGCCACAGCAGTTTGGGTCACAGTCATGCGCTGCCTGGCACAAGGGGGGCCATGATCTCGGTCCAGGTCTCAGTTTTACCTGGCACAACAGTGGGGTCTGATCTCACCTGGGGTCTCTTCAGTGGCTGGCAGAACAGGGCCCAGGTCTCAGTTGGGGTCTCTGCAGCAGCTGTCAGAACAGGAACACGCTCAGTACGATAAGAGCCCTGATCTCAGTCACACACCTGGAGAGAAAAGTGGGAAGATTTTTGAGCATTTGATATCAGTATTTCAGAACTGAGGAGAAAATGGGGCACAAACTAAATATTTGCCAATATAAGGGACAAGCATCATGTGGGGAGATTTTATGTCACCATTCAACCACTCAAGAGGAAAGAGGGGAAATTTGAGGAGATTATACAGCGATAGTAAATCAACAACAGAAGGGGATGGATTCTTCTTGCCTCATATTCACATGGCCGGCAGGGATCCCTGGGTGATGTGCCTTTCACAAGGAAGAGGAGTGGGGCTGGAGTGAGGTCACTGGCTATGGGGAGGGGCTGGCAGTGGGATCTGGGAATGTGACTAGTACAAGGGGTCAGCAACCTTTCAGAAGTGCTGTGCCAAGTCTTCATTTATTCACTCTAATGTAAGGTTTTGCGTGCCAGTAATACATTTTAATGTTTTTAGACTGTCTCTTTCTGTAAGTCTATAATATAGAACTAAATTACTGTTGCATGTAAAGTAAATGAGGTTTTTTAAATGTTTAAGAAACTTCATTTAACATTAAATTAAAATGCAGAGCCTCCCTCGGACCGGTGGCCAGGCCAGGCAGTGGTCCTGCACAGGGGCGGCTCTAGAAATCCCGCTGCCCCAAGCAGCGCGGTGCGCTGCGCCGCCCTTCCCCGGTCCTGCGGCGGGTCCCCTCTTCCCGCGGCTCCGGTTGAGCTCCCGCTGCGGCAGGTCGACCGGAGCCCGGGACGAGCGGACCTGCCGCAGGGATGACTGCGGCGGGTGCCGTGGTCCCGCGGCTCCGGTTGACCTGCCGCAGTCATGCCTGCGGGAGGTCCAGCCGAGCCGCGGGACGAGCGCCCCCTCCGCAGTCATGCCTGCGGCAGGTCCACTCGTCCCGGGCTCCGGTCGACCTGCCGCAGCCATGACGGTGGCAGGTCCGCCGGCCCAGCCTCCTGCCCTCCCCGGCGGCAGGGGACGCCCCCTACATTTTGCCGCCCTAGGCACCAGCTTGTTTTGCTGGTGCCTAGAGCCGCCCCTGGTCCTGCAGCATCTGGCAAATTGTGGGGGCAGGAACACGAAAATCAGCTCGTGTGCCATAGGTTGGCTACCCCTGGACTAGCAGTGGTGAGGGGGGACTGCTGGGTTGGGCAGGGTGGGGGAGGGGAAGTAGCTGGGAGGGGAAACCTGGGGCTGGGCCGTCTCCATGGGGGACACTTGCTCCTCCCTCCCCTTCCTGGCCCTTCCCAGGCCCCGTTGCCAGCAGAGAGTGGCCCCCCCCAGCCCAGAGGTGTCCCTGTCTCAGGGCCCCCCCAGCCTCTGCCCATTCACCCTCTGCCCAGCTCAGGAATCACTGGGGGGAACCATTTCCCACCCGCACAAGGACAAATCCCTGCAGGTGGAAATGGGGGAAACCCCCAAACCTGAGACCTGAACTGGCCACTGGCGAAGGGGAGAGAAAATGGGGCACAATCGGGGGGGGGGGGGACAGGGAACTTCTCAGGGGTTGGGGAGGGGGTCACCCTGGGCGCTGCTCGTGGCTCTCTAGGAGAAAGGGGGCAGGACGGGGAGGAGGGGTCCCCACGGGAGGGGGCAGCGGTAAATCCGAGGATCTCAGCCCCCTTTCTCTCCCCGCTCCTCGGGTGTCACCTGCCCCCCCCCGGCCATGTCCGGGCTGCACAGACATTTCCCGCCCCCAGCCCGGTCTCACCCCCCCAGCCCCACGCAGGGACCCCAGGGTTAATGAAGGGCTCTCCCGCCGCGATCTGCGCATGCCCAGAGCTCCAACGGCACCAACCCTTCTCCGGCCCGGGAGAGGCTCCAACGGCCCCGCGCGAGCCAGGCAGAGCCGCAGCGCCCAACGTTCCTTTCCAGCCCGGTTCCGTCTCCTCTGCCGACGTCACTTCCGCTTCCGGGAGAGTCAGGAACTACATCTCCCAGCCTTCCCCGGCGCCGCTTCCGCCCTCTCCAGCCCAGGGAAGGGAGGGTTTCAGCAGCTGTTACTGCGCATGCTCCGTGCGAGCCCCGCTGGGGCTGGGAGAACAAAGCTGCTGCTGCCGCCTCCGCGTGAGCCGGGCCCGGGCTGAGCCGCTGCTGCTCCCGGGGGGGGGGCGGAGCTTTCTCTAGCCGGGCCCCGCCCCGGGCTCTGCTGAGGCTCCCGGTGACGGAGCCCGGGGGGCGGGGCAGGTCCCGGCTCTGCGCGGTGCCCCCATCGCTGCCCCCGGGGCCCGGAGCTGCTGCAGCGCTGAGGCCGGGAGGATCCTTCCGCAGCGAGTCTGAGCGCCCCCCCGGCTCTGCTGTGCCCGGTACCGGGGTGAAGGGTCCCCCGCCCGGTGCCCCCTTCCCCGCACGGGCGGAGCGGGGCAGCCGCGGGGAGAGCCCCCGGGAACGGGGCGGTGACCCCGGCTCCCAGCCCGGGGCAGGGCGCTAGGGGAGGGGACGGGAGAGGGTGTGAGGGGAAATGGGGGGGGGCAGGTTCCCAGATCTCTGACACCCCCCCCCCCCCGCACACTCACTGCAGCGTCCCTGCCCAGGGTCACTTCCCTGTGACCGAGGTGAGGAGCAGAGAGAGGAAGAACCAGCCCCGGACTCTCCCTGTCCCCCCTGCGGCAGGAGTGCGCTGCCCTGGGGGCAGGGTCAGGGGGACCCCCCCAAGGGGGCTCCTTTGGGTCTGGTCTGGTCCAGGGTTTGGTTCACACCCTGTTGCTGGGAGGGCTTCAAAATGTCTTGGTTGGTTCCTGCTGCTGGGGGGAGCACAAGGGGGAAAGGAGGGGCCGGGGGCCAGGTCTGTGCTGCACTGTGGGGACTGAGCCTGTTCCCAGCCTGGCAGAATCTACAATCTCTGTCTGCAGGGAAAGGCCCTGGGGGAATCGTGATGTGAAATGATCTAAAGCCTGTTCTGAAACCTCCACAACTGCCCTTCTCGCCCTGCCAGGCTGCAGAATGACGCCCACCTCTCGCTCCAGCTCGTCCCAGCCTCCCATGGGACAGGAGAAATGGCTGCAGTGGAGCCAGCTCAGGTAGGGGTTATTGGGGGGTTGCTGGTGGGTTCCTGCTGGAGGGAGAGGGGCAGGAAATACTGAAGAGGTGGCAACTTCTGGGGAGTTAGGTCTGGAGGGGGGCAGGGAATACCCTGGGTGAGGATAGGATTGGGGACAGAGTGTGACAAACCTGCTGGGACTTGTTAACATGGGCCTAGATCCTCAGAACAAACACTTGGGTGTTGGGGGAGAAAATTCCCTAATTTGTGAAACAGGAAACAGACAAAGCAACTCCCTGGGCGGGGCTGGGAAAACTGACCAGACTTCCAGTGCTGAACCCTCAGCCTGCTAGCCAGGGGCTGGTGTGACATGGAAAGGGGGCACCCAGCAGGGAGGTGTAGGGAAGATGTCCCAGCCCCTCGCATCCAGCTGCTGGCAGTGGGGAGGGTGTTAGGGTTCTCTACCATGGGGCTGTGCCTGGACCCTACTGGGGGCTCCATCTCCTGTATCAGCCTCTGGCTAGTAGGTCTGTGGTGGATCTGCTGGGAGAGACAAGGGGCTCTCACTTCGTCCCCTCACCCAGATGTCTCCTGGCTGCTCTCAGCAGTGTGGGGATAGGACTCTGCTGACTCTCTCAGAGCTTCCATTTGATTGGCTCCTTTCCTCCCTGAATAGTGGGGCTGTGAGTGGGGCAGCAGGTACTGAGTGTTGGATTCTTGCTCTTTCAGGGGCCGGTGACCTTCGAGGAGGTGGCTGTGTATTTCACCAGGGAAGAGGGGGCTCTGCTGGACCCCACTCAGAGAGCCCTCTACAGGAAGTCATGCAGGAGAACTGTGAGAATGTGACCTCGCTGGGTAAGGGTTCCTGTCCCCTCGGTTTTAGAAAGAGAAATGCAGAGTTAAGGTTCATGCCACTCCCTAATGCCACCTCTGCTCTGCCCTGTTTCAGCATCACCCGACATGCCAGAGACACCCACACTAGCCCTCTCCCCTCCCCTGTTACAGAGCGCTCTGGGAACAGAGCAGTACAGCAGAATGTCTAACATGTTCTTCTCTTTGCTAAGATAATATTCGGGTTCAACTCAATCATAGCAAACAGAAGCTTCCTCCCCCTGGCCTGCTCTCCAGTACTGAACCTCCTGCACCCAGGCCATCTGAGACTTGCACAGTGTTACTACCCCCTTGCCCTCAACCTGAGTTTTCCTTTGAGTCACTGCCTTCACTTACCCCTCACTAAGCCCCACAGATCACTCGAACATATGCCACCAGGGTGCTGACAACCCCCATGGCAAGAACACACCCTTGGGCACCTTTGCTGACCAAGCCTACAACACTCAGCACGGAAATGAGGCAGAATTGCCCCCCAAGTTTCACATGCACCTCTCTGCATAGCACAGGCACAGCTCTGCCCAGCTGCTGCAACCAATCCCTCCATCAGCCAGTCACAGCTACAGCTGGCCCAGTGCACACAGCTGGAGGCATGCAGATAGGTGCTGAGATTCACACCTGTGAGCACAGCACAGACAATGTCTTAGTCTTAGTCTTTCCTCGGGTCGATTATAGGTTCATAGATTTTAAGGCCAGATGTGACTATTAGGTCGTCTACTCTGACGTCCTTTATACCACAGACCATAGAATTCATCCCGTTACTGCTGCATTGAGCTGAATACCTGAGTCCCTTTGGCAGTTGGTTAACCTTTGCACGGCCCACACAGAACCATTCTCACTTGTTCTGGCTAGCTACAGGGTTAAGGGTTGGGGGAAAGTTTACATTAACTTTTCCTGGTCTGCAGAGGTTTAAGTTTACTCACCGTCCATATGGTGCAAGGCAGGAGACAGCACTGGGCAACCTTAACTCGGCATTAATGTAGCTTATGAGCATTTAGTTTCCTGTTTTAAAAAATGGATGCTTTTGCGCTATAGCTGTATCTGTAATTGAGCTTTGGCCAGCAGAGCCATGTTGGATGGTGTGCGTGTGTGCACTTTTTCACAGCCTTAAACAATAGAGCTGGACTGGCAAAGCTTTTAAGAGCTACCTAAGACCTACCTAACTAGTTCCTCGACAGACACCTGACACGCCACCTTTAGGTGAACGAATATGCGTCTACCTGGTGGGAATCCAAACCCTGCGCCTGGCACCCCCTTGGGTGGGGCACCCGTACGGCCCCCCCTAAAGGCCGGTCCTGGGTGGGGAGCAGAATTGATCCCCTCCACTGTCCCCTGTGGGGAAGAGTTTGGGGGAATTCAGTCCCTGATTTTTATTTTCTGTCTCTCCAGCACTTACTTGGGTTTGTTCTCTGCCTTTCCATCCCCAATTCTGAGATTTCTCCTCTCTTCTAGCAGGTGATGGGGTGGTGAGGGAGAGCGAGGAGCAGAATCCTCACCAGGAAGATGCTGAGCTCGCCGAAGCGCATGGGGAATTACTGCGAAGAGCCAAAGGGAGTGTGTCCAGCCCCCATGAGCAGGGAAAAGCTGGTGAAAATTACCCCAGACCAGAGAGAGAGCAGGGAAACCACTCAGAGGAGAGAGTGGATGAACCCATTAATTGTCAGGGAACTCATAGGGACCTCAAGGAAACTACGTCCCAGGAGAAAATCCTCACGGAAAAGCGAGAGACTACGTGTAGTGAGTGTGGGAAAAACTTCCACTACCGCTCAGCCCTTATTCGACATGAGATAATCCACACGAAAGAGACACCTTACAAATGCTGTGAGTGTGGGAAAAGCTTCAATCGTACCTCAGCCCTTAGTAGGCATCAGCGAATACACAGAGGAGAAAGATCTTATGAATGCTGTGAGTGCGGGAAAAGCTTCACTCAGAGATATACCCTTAACTCTCATCAGACAACGCACACGGGAGAGCGACCCTACGAATGCTGCAAGTGCGGGAAAAGCTTCACTCAGAGATCAGCCCTTATCTCTCATCAGACAACGCACACGGGAGAGCGACCCTACGAATGCTGTGAGTGCGGGAAAAACTTCACCCGAAGCTCAAACCTTACTAGGCATCAGAGGATCCACACAGGAGAGAGACCCTATGAATGCAGTGAGTGCAAGAAAAGTTTCACTCACCTCTTCTCTCTTATCTCTCACCAGAGAGTCCACACAGGAGAGAAACCCTATGAATGCAGTGAGTGCGGGAAAAGCTTCTCTCGGAGCTCAACCCTTGTCACACATTACACAGTCCACACCGGAGAGAAACCCTATGAATGCAGTGAGTGCGGGAAAAGCTTCACTCATAGCTCAGGCCTTTCTAAACATCAGAGAATCCGTAAAGGAGATAAGCTTCATAAAAACCTTCTCTAGAGCTGTCAGGAGATTTTTTTCTTTAATTCTTTTGACAGTTCCCAGGTAGTGAGTGTTAAGGCTGTTTGCATCTTTTGCACATTGTAGTCCCTCAGCTCCCACACATGAGTTGCCCACTTTTGAAGCTCGCCCGTCTTTGGGGTGGATCCTGTGGTCCTTTGTATCAACTCCATTGTCCTGCGAGTCATGGGAGTGGGTGTCTTTTCTACCAGGAATGTCATCACCCCAGGTGGGGGAGATGGGGGGTGTCTTCAACCAGCTACGTTGAGATAAAATCTACCTGGGTCTCATCACTGTGGTTCCCGTGGAGTTAGCTAGCTTGAGTTCACTTTCCTGATGTAATAAGACAGCTATTCTTGCAGTAAAGACATGGGCCATGGATAGTCGGTGGAGTTACCATGCACATTTCCTCCTGTCTGAGCTAACCATCACCACATTTCCTTTTCTAAACAAACCTGGAGATTCACATTTGTACTCCTCCTCCCAGTGCAAAGTTATTGTTAGAGACGTCAAGTTCCTCTTTGAGGAGAGATTGTCTCATTCCCAGTTGTTCTCACATTACCCTGGATTGTGCAGAACAGCAGTTATTTTGTTGACTTTTTTTTTTCCTCATTTAAAATATATTTAAATATGAAGAAGAGCTGGAGCAGTGTCAGGGAAATAAGGGTCATTTTAGGCTCTGTGACACTGGAAGGAGATGGGGCGACTCAGACATTCCATCCTTCCCCATCACCCCAGAACTGTTACCTTGTGCCTGAGCCATGCACAGTTCACCCCTTCGTATTCCTTCGCTTCCCAACGTGTCTGGTGGGGTCATGTTCTTGGCTGTCCATGCTTGGGAATGGTGCTTGTACGTCTTTGATCCTAAATCAGAGTCAGTCTGGCAGGAGATGAAAGTGTCAGACTTGGAAGGGGATTTCAAATGGATCCCAAGCACCGTTCAAATCCCCTTTTTCCTCAATGGCAAAGCTGCTTCTGGGAAGGTTGGTTGTTTTTTCTCCCGTTATGAAAGTGCTAAAACTCCTGTAAATAACACTAATGAGAGAGGTATCAGAGGGGTAGCGGTGTTAGTCTGAATCTGTAAAAGCAGCAAAGAATCCTGTGGCATCTTGTAGACTATCAGACTTTTGGAGCATGAGCTTTCGTGGGTGAATATCCACTTCGTCAGATGCGTGAGAAAGCGCTGGGAGAAGCAGGTTTCAGTGGATCATGGGAGAATCTCTCATCCTGATTCTGAGACATCAGATGTAACCTAGTCTGGAATTTCACTTTAAATTAAAATGAAAGTGTCTTCTACCTCTCTGTGATATAGGTTTTCTATCTTTCATGAAGGCTCCTTGGTCATATAACTGCATGTTAGTTTTGTTTGACAGAATGCAGCTCAGATTTTTTGGGAAATTTCAGACAAATTACCATTTTTTTACTTCAGGTTTGTTTTTCCCCCTATTCCTGCATGATGACATGGAGAAAATTCAAATGCAGTTCAGTCAACAGGAGAGAATACTCCAAGCTGTTGGACATATTATCAAAGAAACAGTCGTATGTTTAAATCTCCACTCTGAAAAGGTGAACAGCAGCAGACCCCAAATGGGTGCAACTGACCGAAGTAAGTGCACAGGGTAGTTCAGTTGTTTAAGTCAATATTGTCTCAGATGATCCAGGGATAGAATTCCACAGCAAGTGATTCGGAACTAGGAAAACGCCCAGGTATTTGGTTCCCAAGGTATTTGTGACCCAGTCCCTACAGGAGGTTACTCCTGAAGAGATCTCTAGCTAATCCCAACATTTGGGAAATGCTGTCTGTGATGAGGTGCATCCACCCTGACCTGGCACTGCTAGGGGTAACTGCGCCATGTGGGCTGAAGAGGCCACACCCCCTCACCCTCTCTGGGCATGCTCCCACTGGAGACGGAGCATAAACGGGAGCAGCTCAGCCTGGGCGGACTGGGGAAAACAAACCTATGTTGTTGGCATAGGGTGTCCGGGGAAGAGCCCAGGGCTGGGGTGGCAGGGGGCTGTGGGGGTGGGGGGAAGCCCAGGGCTCGGTTAGCAGGCGCCTCTGGCGGGGGACCCCAGGGCTGAGGGTGGGGGCAGCCAACATTTTTTTTGCTTGGAACGGCAAAAAACCTAGAGCCGACCCTGCCTCCACGCACCGTGAGGTAGGTATGAGCAGATCATTATTATCCCTACTCGAAAGAGGGAGAAGCTAAGGCTGAGAAAGGAGAATTGACTTGTCTTAGGTCACACAGCCAGTCCGTGGCAGAGTTGGGAATAGGACCCAAGAGCCCTGATTTTCAAACTTACCATCGGATCTTGAATTTCAGACAGTGAATGACCTGAATAAAGTGCTCTGATGAGCTCCAGCCCAACAACAGTGACAGTAATTATTCAGCAAGTATTTGAGGAGAACTGCAATGTTAGAGGGAATCATGAACTGCTCAGAGACCATTAATGCAGAGAAGCAGCAAAATTTATCAAACATAGAACTGGTTCTGACTTATTTCCTTGGTCTTAAAAGAGAACACCAAGGACCTGAGTCTCGTCCCTGTCAATAACTCCCCTCAGCCAATCAGGGATAGAGACTGAGGATGGGAGGCTGAGGGTTCTCACCAGGGTGGCCCAGGTCACTGATGGGATCATGGCCCAAGCACTATTTCAGCCCCACATTTTTGAGTGGAGCTCCCACAGTGGGAGCTGCAGAGCACTCCCCCGCCCCACACACACCTTCCTGGTGTTGGGAGGGGAACAGATAAAAGGACAAAGGAAGCAAGAGAAAAAGAGGAGGGAGGAAGAGGGGAAGCAAAAAGAACAAACCCCAATGTCCCCAGTGATTCTAAGGGAAAAATCCCAGGTGCAGAATAAAGTTCTGCCTCCTTAAGCTCGTGTCTTCCATGCCTAGAATTCAACTGTCACCCCATGGATCAGACTGAACAGGTTTCAAACCTCCAGGAGGCTCTTACCTTCTAAACAGGGACGGCTGTTTTCTAGTAAAATCACTGAAAGGGAAGGAGAAAACTCAAAAGAGGTTCCTCCTGGCGCTCACGTCCGTGAACCCGAATACTCTCTCAGTCCTCAGAGAGAGACCTGGAGAAGGAGACTTGCTGCAGCAAAGCCACAGGGGTCTCTGAGGTTTCCCTGGCCCCTCGCCCCTGTCCTGCCTGGCTGATATCAGCATCTCTCTGTGAGGTCACCACCTCCCCACCACCTTGGACCAATAGTCTGAGGTCCTGCAAAAGGCCTTTGTGATGTCACTGCCACACCCCTCCCTTGCTGGGCTAATGTCCTGCCCCTGGCCAGGCACTTTGCAGGTTTGAGCTACTCCCTGTGGATCACCCCACTCAAGGAGCGTTCGTTCTAGGCAGCAAGCCGGCTAGACAGAGAAACATCAGACGCTGCTCCCAATGCTACACTCAGTTTTTCAGAAATGAGTTGACTTTATGGCCAGAAGAGACCATTAGAGCATCTAATCTGACCCCCTGCATATCACAGGCCTCCTGTAGGACACAATAGCAGGTGAGGGTGGGGGGGCTGAGGAAGCGAGTGGGTGGACACCATCAGGGGCAGGGGTTCCAGGGGCCATCAGGGGACAGGAAGAAGGGGTGGTTCGATGGGGCAAGGGTCCCAGGGGGGCCATCAGGAATGAGAGGAGGGGTTGGATGGGGTGGCAGGGGGCAGTTAGGGGACAGGGAAGGAGGGTAGAGGATGGGGTGCCGGGGGTTGAGGAACGTCGGGGTTGGATGGAGCAGGAGTCCCAGGGGCAGGGGTGGGCCACAACCCCATGTGGGGTGAGGAGGGAACTGGTTGTTAAGATTTTGGCAGCTCATCACTAGCCAGGGGTGGGAGGCTGAGGAGGCAAGCAGGCGGGCAGTGGTGGGGGTGAGTATGTGAGCCGGGAGGGGGAACGGAGCTGAGTGGGGGCAGGTGAGCTGGGGGTGGGGGTCTGAGGAGGCAAGCGGGTGGGCATTGGCAGGGGGTCAGGTGAGCTAGCAGTGGGGGAAAGAGAGGTGAGGAGGCGAGTGGGCGGGTAGGCAGGTGAGCCATGGGGGGCTGAGGCGAGTGGGCGGGTGAGCAGGCAGCAGGGGAGGGGGTTGAGGAGGTGAGTGGGGTGGGGGCTGAGGAGGTGAATGGTGAGTCAGTGGCTGACCTGTTCTGCTGATCTGGTCTGGCTCCCAGCCCCTCTCCAAGGGTTGCAGCTGTCTGGAGGTGCTGCCTTCCATGCCCTCCTCAGTCCCACCTCATTCACTCCACAGGGCAACTGATTACCAAAGGGGGGGGGGGGGAAGATCTTATTCTACTTCTAGCAAAGAGACATTTTCCTTTTACCTTAATTATACTACCTTAGGGGCCTCCTATAACATATTAACAAGGTTCATTACCGCTGTTTTGTCAGGGCGGTGCTGGGGAAGGAGGGTTTGTTTCCACAGGGCGGGCGGCACTTTTTGGGGGGGAATTGTTTTGGAGGGGCTGGGTGGTGCTGGGGGTGGGGTTCAGTGGGATTTTCAGCCCTCAGGTGTTTTCTTTGGAGTAATATTGCCCTTGCTGCTTTACGAGTTGTGCAGGCCTAGACTAAACCAGAGCCTCGGGACTCAGCATTCAAGTATCCTGCAGTCTGAGCTTTGCATCTGATACATTCCCTCATTGGCTACCATTGTTTGGCCAGCAGGGAAGTGCTTCTTGTCCAACAAGGCAGCCAGATTGGGACCCATAGGCACGGAATGGCTCTGAAGGAATCAGCTGTTTCTCTCTGTGCTTCATCTAACTTTGGATCCAAATGGTAAAAGACAGTTGTGCCCAATTTAATCATGGGGTCCTTCAGGAGTGTGACCAATGCCACTTAACTAGGGAGCAGGGTTCTAAAAATAGTTTACCTGGGCCACAGCTTCCATCTCAGGGGTGACAATCAACCACTAGTACCTGCAATTTCTACCTGAGCTCTTGTGAAATCTTTAACCTTCCTTGGAATAATTTTACACTTCTCTGGCGTAGAATTCTTCACCAACCGCACAACAGATCAGTAGCGACAGTGAGGTACAACTCCCCCAACTATGCCTTTTTATTTCTTTAATCTGCTGGCACAGAATTAAATTAGGGACTAAATTCAGGTGCGGCTTAGAATCCCTGTAAGACAACAAATGTCAGGTCTCTATTAAAAATAGGTATCTTTCTGCAGCTACAGCACATTCAACATGGATTTCATTTTCTACACATTTGCAGCATCTCCCAGGGGTGAGCTGAAGAGAAATGTCACTTCCATTTTTCCCATCTCTACCTAGATAGGGATTGCATTTCCCAAATAATAGGCAACATGCAGCTGATTAGGAAGGAGATCTCTTCAGGAGCGACCTCCTGCAGGGCCTGGGCCACAATGGCTTTGGTAGCCAAATGCATGGGCACTTTGCTTAGTTATAAGTTATTTACGAGTGAATCCTCTTCCCAGCCCTTTAGAAAAAATATAGGCCTAAGAAGCTGAACAAAAGGGAGATTGGGATGGTGATGAGGAATCAGGGTAAATCAGAGGGATTCCCTATCTTCTTCTGCTGTTATAGAGGAGAAATGATGTTTTCCCCTATCCCTGCGTTGTTTCTGCACTTTGTTATAGTTCAATATATTTTTAGTGAGAAAAATGGTAGTAAAAATATCTGCTCCCCAGCACAACCTGAACCAACATCAGAGCAACTGGGAATGAAACAATTGGTTCCTAAAGGGGGAACTCGATGACTAACAATTGCTGTGAAATGGGGGAACAGTATAACCGTGATGCTCAGGGTTTGTTTAGACCAGGGAAAGTGATGGAGTTTAGGTCAGGTCACGGGGGAAGCTAATGCCAACCGCTGCACCCGCTCTACAACTCTAATTGTCTTTTTACACCAAGATCACTAACCTGAGCAGCCAACCCCATGTACAGCTCTAGTGGATGGAAGGCACAGGTAGTTTTTGCCTCAGTGTAGCTTGCTGGATGTGAGGATGCGGTCCTGGCGGGACCCAACTGAGAGTGCCAGTTCAGGACCAATTGCTTAAACAGGACAGTTACAGCCCTAGGCTGGGGGTTTTTCACCTGTAAAGCAAAGAAAGCCAGCCGGCCAAAGAGGACTTTGGTTTCACACCACTGGCTAACCACGAGTCACACAAGCAATTCCCTTAGACACTCCAGTCTCCCGGTATCCCCACCAGTGCCACTCGTCCTGGGGATGAATGGTTATGAAAACCAACACCCCAATAAAAGAAAACGGTTCTCTCGATCCCAAAGAATCAAGCCCCAGACCCAGGTCAAAAACAAATCAGATCTTAGCATGAGTTGTGGGTGTTGCCAATCCTTTAGAATCTAAAATCTAAAGGTTTATTCATAAAAGGAAAAAGATAGAGCTGAGAGTTAGAATTGGTTAAATGGAATCAATTACATGCAGTAATGGCAAAGTTCTTAGTTCAGGCTTGTAGCAGTGATGGAGTAAACTGCAGGTTCAAATCGAGTCTCTGGAGAACATCCCCCGCTGGGATGGGTCAGTCAGTCCTTTGTGCAGAGCTTCAGTTTGTAGCAAAGTCCCTCCAGAGGTAAGAAACAGGATTGAAGACAAGATGGAGATGAGGCATCAGCCTTTTATAGTCTCTTTTCCAGGTGTAAGAACCTCTTTGTCCTTACTGTGGAAAACTACAGCAAAATGGAGTCTGGGGTCACATGGGCCAGTCCCTGCATACTTTGCTGAGTCACAAGGCGTATCTGCCTTCTCTCCATGGGTCAATTGTACAGCTGATGGTCCTTAATGGGACATCAAGCAGGCTAGGCAGAGCTAACACCAACTTGTCTGGGATGTAACCCACAAGCAGAGCACAAGTTTGAAATACAGACAGGATAGAGCCAATATTCATAATTTCAACTAAAAAAATGACACATGCTGGTTATAATTATGCTGTCTGTAAGCAACCCATAACCTGGTCTTAGACACCTTATATGACCCCCTTTACATAAGATTTGGTGCCACTACAGGACCTTGGTTACAACCATGTTCTATATGGTCCCAGATTCTATCAATAACGTCACCTGGAGCTGATGAATATTCCTGGCTGGAGGGACACACACTCCTTCAATTCAAAGGGAAAGGAGTTGATAGAGAAGATCACAGGACTGACCCCAAAGAAGGGTGAGCTGCACAAGGGAGAAGCAGGCAACTCATCTGGGGGAGCTGAGACACCACGGTGAAGATGGTGCAAAGACCACTATGACGGAATTAACCAATGTGATTAAAAAAAAATAATCTTTGGCCAGCCCTAGTCAAGGCGTTTGTGGATTTTCTGATGTCTAATAAGGACTGAGCTGTAACCGAAGCTTTTCCTGCACTCATGGCAGGTGTAGCGTGTGTCTTCCAAGTTGATTCTCTCACGGGTAATAAAGTCTGATTGGCTACTGAAGTTCTCCTCTGGCCTGTGCACAGTCTCACAGGCTTTTGCTTTTTCTGGGAGTGCACAACTCCTGGAATTGTTCCCTTTGGATCTTCCTGATAATATCCAATGTGGTTCTACTTGCTCAGCATCTTCCTGATGGGATTTCTCCTCCCCAGTCTCACTCACCATCCCATCACCTGATGGGAGACAGAGAGAATCCAGACACAGGTCACTCCCCGCACCTGAGAGAAAGGAAATATCAGTGAGAGGAATGGAAAAACAGGGGAACAAACCAAAATATGTGCAGGAGAGATCAATCCTATCAGGGGCTGATTTTCCCCAAACCCTTCCCCAGAGGAGAGAGGAAGGGATCAGTTTTGGTCTGCATCTCACCAGAACACTCAGGGGAAAGTGAGATCAGGGAGGGACCTGCTGCCAGTTGTCAGTCAGAATAGGAGGGAAGCCATGAGTGACATCTGCCATAATGATTCCACATCTGCAGGGAACAATCCTGAACTTGGAGAGCTCACAGGGTCTTTGTAGGGCATCCCGAATGTTTCCTGCATTCACTGACAATTTTTGAGTTGGTTTAACCAATTCCTTACCTGTGCAGGCAGCTCTCAGGAGCACTTTTTTCTCAGTGCCCTGGAGGTCTGGCACCCAGGGCTCTTCCCCTCATTCCAGCTGCGAGATCACATCAGGTTTGGAAACTGGAAACCCTACTCAAGGCAAAGAAAACAAGGGAGGTCAGTGGAATTTGTGGGATACTTGTCACAAGGTATATTGTATGATTTTACTCCCCAGCTCATTTTTAAGCAGTAACATCCCAAGACCAGCTTCCTTGGCTCCAAGTGGGAGGAGAGTTATTATAAATCATATTAGTTACGTTAGTGCCTAAGGACCAACTAACAGTGGATCTCCGTTGTGCTAGGCACAGTACAAACCCAGAATAGTAGCTGGGCCATGCCCTGAAGAATTTACAATCTAAATAGACAAGCCAGACACAGAATGGGGGAAGGGGTAGACCCCACTGTTAGAATAGAGATATCCAGGCCTGCCTGTAAAGCCTATAGTTTAAGAACTTAGGGGTATTTTTATCACTTAGCTACTTACAGGGGCATAAAACAAAGAATCAAAATCTCAGTCTGCCTGTGTCTGGGCCTTCTCTCACTAGGATCGTCTGAGGCCTTGTTCTTAGGCTAAGGCCTTTGGCTAAGCAGCAGGGGCAGCCATAAGCTGGGAAGCGAAGGGTCACATCCTCACATCCCAAACCAGTCACACTGAAATAAGGTGCTATTGGGCTGTTAGCAAGTAAATCCTGTCCTGATAGTGCCCATCACCACCAGATAAAGAAACAGATCTTAAGATGGTTAGGTGAGCCTTAGAGGACGGTTTTAATACACACTGGAACAGATCAGGGATTCCCATGAGGACTGACAGGGAGCAATGGTAAATATGCATTTAGATCCTTTTCTTGTTTTGTATCTTTTCCCCATAAGGCTGAACCTCTGGCACTGTCATGGATCCATAGGATCTGTGCAATGCCCTGGCTTTTAAACAGTCCTTGGGAGGTGCCCCTTGAGTGCACTAGACCCCCAAGGGGGTCCCACTCTTCCACAAGGACAGGCCACTTAGCTTCAACACCTGAGACTGAGCCTCTGGCTTCAACACTCCTACTTCAGGTCACATATGGGTTGGGGCAGCTATTGACATTATTGTAATCAGAGCAAAGCAGCAGATATGGTATATCGCCATCCTATTACCATAAGGAAGTGGATAAATTACCTCTCCTAGTGACCATTTTTTCATTTTGTCAGGTCCCCGAGACAGTGTAAACTGAAGCAGGGCCTCCCTTGCGCCTCAATCTTTGTTTCCATTGGTGTCATAACTTGTAAGTCCGCACCGTACAAGCCCCTCTTTACTATACTTCTCTTAGTCTAACTGGTATGTGGCTTGATCCTTGCCTATGATTTCAGTTATAACTGTCTGTATTAAATCAAGTTTCTGTGTGTTTCACCAAATTTCATCTTCTCAATTAAACTTTGAGTAGCCATGTACAAGGGCGAGCTGTACCCCAATAAGTCATCTTATAGGTGTAAAAATTGCTTTTGTTTTCGCTGTTGCTCGGCCTCCTGTTTCCTCCTCTGGCTCTCCAGCCGCTGCCGCTCCTTCTCCTGCAATGGATGGGAAGCTCAGATTATACCCATCTGCTGGGGCTCCTTTCTGGTGCAGTCTGGGTGGCCATAGGCAGCCAGAAACAACACACCAGGGCACTTGCAACCAGAGCCAATACAAACCTCCCTGGAAGAGGGCACAAAGGGCCCCAGTAAAACAGTGGCTCAGCAAGGTGGTCAGCCCCGCTGCAATGGGAGAGACAAAGCAGCAGTGCTGATTCAGCCACCCCATTTTCTAGGGGCAGGAGAGGAACTGTGGGGCACTGCTTGTGTGTCAGAAGCATTACCCCAAGATGAGTATGTTATTGCATAGGGTGCATTTGGGCAAGCAACACTGTCTGCGATTTCTATGCTACATTCACCACAGAGGTTCGACTGTCACTAGCCAGCAGCGGTGCTAGACTTCAGCATGAGATAAGGGAACAGGTGATGTCCTAGGTAATCCTCTGCTCACATCACACCAAGATCCCCCATGGCCCCTACTTTCCACCCAAAGGTTCTCTCAAAGGTTTGAATTGTGGCCTCCCTGCTTCTTGTTGAGGCAGACTAGAACGGGCTCCCAGTTACAGCAGTGAGCCCCCGACAGCACATGAATAAATCAACGCAGAGCACTCAGTTCCCCTCGCACACGTCCCACGCGACCCAGGCGGAACGTGCTGCCAGGATGAGGGAACTAGAGGCCACTGGCCAGGCTGTCCCTAGGGGGGTGCAGGGCCCAGGACAAATCAGCCTCCTCCCAGGTTGCCTCCTCACCCCCCCCCATATTCATCCCTGTTGCTCACCTCCCTGCTCAGTCTCCTCACCATCCGTCCGACACCCCTCCCCCCGCTCATCCTCGCCCTTCGCTCGCCCCCCTGGCCCCTCCTCCCTCTCCCGCCCCCCTGACACTGCTCTCCCGGCTGCGCACCCGCCCACCTGCTCGTCCCCTGCTGTCTGCCCCCGTTTGCCTGTCTCCTCACCTCCCCGCCCCAGCACACTCCGACCTACCCCCGGTTCTAGATCAACCCGCCTAGCGCCGGGCCGGCTCCCCCCTCCCCCAGCCGGCTCCTACCTCACGGGTCTCGCGCAGCCAGAGCAGGTCGATGGCGTCCGCCTGCCGGAGGCACTCGGCCAGTTGGCGGTTACAGGCCGTGGGCAGGTGCGCGGGGCCTGACACCGCCTCCACGGCTCTGTCCGCCCGCCGGCGCCGCCGGTGCACTCCCAGGCCAGGCCCGTGGCAGGAACCCTCCTTGTCCTGGGGCGCGGCGCGCACCGCTCCCCGCCTCCATGTTCAAAGCTAACCGTCAGCCGACACGCGTGTCGTCACACCCCTCCTGCCCAATCACAGAGCATCCCACGAGGTACGCAGCCCGCCTCCGAGAGACCAGCACAGGCCTCTCTAGCCACTAGAGTCCGGAGTGGTGCGGAGCCCGCTGGTCAGTAGCGGGGGGCGGGATCCTAGGGTAATCGCCCCCTCCCAGCCGTGACGGACAGAGGTGGAAGCCAATGAACATGGCGCTCCGGCAGGGCACTTTGCGATTGGTGCCATCTCGGATGACGTCGATGGGCGGCGGGGGGCGCGGCGCGTGCCGGAGAGTGAGCGGCTCGCTTGACGCCTCCGGAGGCTCGGGTGGTGCTTGCCGCTCTAGCCGCCCTCTCGGTGGGCTGGAGGTCTCTGCGGGGAATGGTGCCCGGGCTGGGGGACGGTTAGTACTTGCGGGGGAGGGGCGCCATTCCCCGGCCTGTGCACACGCAGTGCTGCTGGGGCTCTGCGCCCCACCCCCCCCCGGTGACTGAGGCGGTGGGGGGGCAGGATGCCTGGGTCCTCCCCTCTACCGCTCCCTCCCCTCCCTTCCTGATGCCCTTCCTCCCAGTGCCCTTCCCCACCCCCTCCTGTGTCCTCCTGGTGCCCCATCTTCTCTCCCCACCTCACGCCCCCCAGCTGCTCCCTCGGATGACCTCGATGGGCGGGGGGGCGCGGCGCGTGCCGGAGAGTGAGTGGCTCGCTTGACACGTCCGGAGGCTCGGGTGGTGCTTGCCGCTCTAGCCGCCCTCTCTGTGGTCTGGAGGGTCTGTGCCGGGAATGCTGCCCGGGCTGGGGGACGGTTAGTACTTGCGGGGGAGGGGCGCCATTCCCCGGCCTGTGCGTGCGCTGCGCTGCTGGGGCTCTGCGCCCCCCCCCCCCTGCCCCGTGACTGAGGCGGTGGGTGGGGCAGGATGCCTGGGTCCTTTTTTTTCCTGAGCAGGGAGCTGGAGCTGCTGGATCCTGCCCCCCAGGCCAGGGCTGGGGAGCCCTGAGAGCCTGGGCCTAGCCCAGCCCCAGGGCCTGGCGTGGGGGGGGTGCCCTGTGCCTCCAGCGTGGGCTGAGACAATGTCTCATTACCCCCCTGTGGGGAGTAGCTGGGGGCAAGTGCGGGTGGCTGTGACATCCCAGGGGAACGGTGCTGCAGGCAGGTGCTAATGAACACCTGCTCCCCCCTCATTGTTCTCGTCCTTCTCTCTTACGGAGCCCTTCTTCCTAGGGGATTTTCTCCTTGGTGCTGTTTTGGGCTTCAGCTCAGGTTCAGCACTGAAGTTGCTGTTCAAAAAACAGAACACAAGAGAAGGACTTGATTTCCTTGCCTGAACATGATGCTGTTCAACCCTTAGCAGCAGCATGTTATTCATTACAGTGGGGACAAGGCCAAGTGATGCCATAAGGCCACGGTAATAAAGGTAATAGGTAATAATTGGAGATATACCAATCTCTTAGAACTGGAAGGGACCTTGAAAGGTCATCCAGTCCAGCCCCCTGCCTTCACTAGCAGGACTAATTTTTGCCCCCTGGCACATTTCCACCCCTGCTGCCCCCCCCCCACCGATCAACCCCCCAACTCTGCCCCCTGATGCATTTCCACCCCTACTGCCCCCCAGCACCCTGTGCCCAGCCCTTCTCACCTGGTTCCTCTGTATGGCCAGGATCTCTTCGGCTCCACTGGGCATGGCCTGCTGCCCAACGGGGGTCTGCCCTGCGGAGCAGGGGGCAGGGTTAGCTGGGTAGGAGCTAGGACTCCTGGGTTCCATCCTGGCTCTGGGAGGGGAGTGGGGTCTAGTAGTTAGAGTGGAGAGAGCGGGGGGCTGGGAACCAGGACGCCTGGTTGTCACGGAGTCACCGGGCGATGCTGTAGAACTGCTCCCCACCAAGCCAGTCAGAACTTTGGGGAGCCTCCTCCCCCTTGGAGCAGACTGTCTGCAGGGCAGGAAACTCACACGGCTTCACCTCCTGGGTCTGACCTTGGAGCATTCAGCATCCTCTGCCCCTCCGTGCACTTCCCACAGCGAGCCCACCCCGGCGGGGTCCTGGGCGGGCCACAGGGTCCTGCCCCCCCACTTTGCAGTCAGACTCTCAGCCAGCCAGTAAAACAGAGGCTTATGCGGTGACAGGAACGGGGTCTAAAACAGAGCTTGTAGATACAGCGAACCGGACCCCTCGGCCGGGTCCATTCTGGGGGGCCGTGAGCCAGACCCCCACGTCTGCCCTCATTCCTCATCCCCAGCCAGCTCCAGACTAACAACCCCCTCCAGTACCTCCCTCCTCTGCTCAGCTCCTTCCCCGGGCCAGGAGGTCACCTGACCTCTGTCTCCCACACCTTCAGTTGGCACCTTTGCAGAGAAGGGGCCCAGGCCATCAGTTGCTAGGAGACAGAGTGCCAGGCATTTAGGTGCACTGGCCCCTTGCTCTGCAGCAATCCCACCCCCTTATCCCACCACCTAGGTAGTAAGAACTACATAGGGGACACTGAGACACCATCATATTCAGATGAAAGATTAAAAACATTCCCACTTTGTCACAGTGGTTTCTATCCCAGCTCTGGGAGGGGAGTGGGATCTGGTGGTTAGAGGTAGGGCTGGGAGCCAGGACTCCTGGGTTCTCTCTACAGGGGAGTGCTGTCTAGTGGTTAGAGCAGGCCAGGATTGGGGCCCTGAGCCCCCTTACCTTGCTGCAGCAGGAGGACCACATCCTGTTTCTGGGCCCCGGCAGGGGCCTCGCTGTGGTGCAGAGGCTTGGGCTGACAGGCCTTGTCCAGCAGAGCCATGGCTTCCCGCTCCTTCTGCCTCTCCTCCAGCTTCTGCAGGGGAGGCCATGTCAGTGGGGAGGCACAAGGGGGTTGGAGGCTGGAGGGAACCAGGGAAGCATTGTGGGGCTGTCTATGGGAACAGGCTATGGGGTGGGGCTCTAGAGTCCTCAGGGATGTGGGGCTCACCCACCTGCACCTCACGGCGCATCTCCTCCAGCTGGGGCTGCAGGGCCACCCGCTCCTGCCTGGGGATGCTGAGCAGTGGCAGCCTCCATCTCCCCACCCCCCCACCCCCCGCTGCTTCTCTAGCTGCTCCAGCGCCAGCAGCCGCTGCAACAGCCTTGGATCCAGCTGCTCCAGGGGCAGCAGGGAGCTGGGGAGACAAGAGACCATTAGCCCAGCGACTCCCCCCATTCTCCCCCCCACAGCCCCTCCCCAGGGCTCCCACCCCTCACCTGAGGGTCTCGGCCTCAGGGGGCTCCTCCTCAGGAGGGCTCTTGGCTCCAGGGCCAGCACCCTCACTGCCAGCTCCAGGGTCCTCGGGAGGTGCAGCTGTGGGAAGAGAAGGGTGAGGCCAGGCTGGGGTCTCCCCTCATTGATCCCTCAGCCCCATGGAGCCCAGCCTGGCCGTGCCTTACCTGGGGCCTGCAGCGTCTCCTGGGTTAAAGGGCCAGTTCACCCCCTGCTTGGTCTTGGCAGCAAAGTTCAGCGTGTCAAAGTAAAAGTGTAGCTCCGGGGCGACATTTGCTATGATCACGCTGTGAGCCAAGCCCCCCAGGGAGTCCTGGGGAGAGAGAGAGAACCCAGGAGTCCTGCACCTGCCCCCACTCTAACCCACTCCCCTTCCAGAGCAGGGGTGGGAGGCAAGAAATGACTTCCTCAACTTCCACAGCCCCCTGCCCCGCCTCTGGGCTCAGCCTCCCCCTCACTCACCAGCACCAGCACCGGTGCATCCATAGGCCTGCACACTGGCGTTCTGCCCCTCCAACGGATGGCCCAGGACAGGCCGCATGGAGCCGGTGTAGATGTCATTCTGGGTGGCTCGATCACCATAGACGGTGTCGAACCTGGAGAACAGGGTAGGGCATCCTGTGATGGCAAGGGAGGAGCTCAGCCCAGGGGCACCCCCACCCGGGGACACCCCACCCGGGGACACCCCACCCCACTAACTCGTACTGTATAGTCTCCATCTTGTTCCTCCAATTGATGATCTCCACGGAGTGGGAATCCAGGCCGCGGATGCAGGGGTCCCCCTGGCTGCAGGGGCGCAGGCGGACGCACACTAGCACGTGGGCTGGGGGGCTGGCATGGCGGGGCTCGGCCAGGCTGGCTTTCTGCTGGGACAGCATGGTGCCCACCACAGGGGCTGGGGGGGGGGGGGGGAAGTGCTCGCGGCGGGGGGGAGGGGAGTTAGAAGACTGCTAGATGGGCTTCCCCCCACTCCACTCCCCAAGTTGAGCTATGGGGTGAACCTGCTGCTCTCTGCCCCCCATGGCCCCCCCACATAGCTTTTGGGCGCCTCCCCTCCCTCTACCGCTCCCTCCCCCTCCCCTTCCGGATGCCCTGCCCCTCCCAGTGCCCTGCCCCAGTGCCCCATCCATTCCCCTCCCCTCCTCCCTCCCGGTGGCCTTTCCCCGCTCCCTCCCTGTGTCCCCTCCTGGTGCCCCATCTTCTCTCCCCACCTCACGCCCCCCAGCTGCTCCCTCGGATGACCTCGATGGGCGGGGGGGCGCGGCGCCTGCCGGAGAGTGAGCGGCTCGCTTGACACATCCGGAGGCTCGGGTGGTGCTTGCCGCTCTAGCCGCCCTCTCTGTGGTCTGGAGGGTCTGTGCCGGGAATGCTGCCCGGGCTGGGGGATGGTTAGTACTTGCGGGGGAGGGGCGCCATTCCCCGGCCTGTGCGTGCGCTGCGCTGCTGGGGCTCGGCACTCCCCCCCCAGTGACTGAGGCGGTGGGGGGGGCAGGATGCCTGGGTCCTTTTTTTTTTCTGAGCAGGGAGCTGGAGCTGCTGGATCCTGCCCCCCAGGCCAGGGCTGGGGAGCCCTGAGAGCCTGGGCCTAGCCCAGCCCCAGGGTCTGGCGGGGGGGGGGGGTGCCCTGTACCTCCAGTGTGGGCTGAGACAATGTCTCCTTACCCCCAGCTACTCCCCACAGGGGGGCAAGTGCGGGTGGCTGTGACATCCCAGGTGAACGGTGCTGCAGGCAGGTGCTAATGAACACCTGCTCCCCCTCATTGTTCTTGTCCTTCGGAGATAAGGAGCGCTTCTTCCGATGGTATTTTCTCCTTGGTGTTGTTTTGAGCTTCAGCTCAGGTTCAGCACTTAAGTTGCCATTCAAAAAACAGAACGCAAGAGAAGGACTTTATTTCCTTGCTTGAACATGATGTTGTTCAACCCTTAGCAGCAGCGTGTTATTCATTACAGTGGGGACAAGGCCAAGTGATGCCATAAGGCCAAGATACCTAGGGAGGTGGGGGAATCTCCTTCCTTAGAGGTCTTTAAGGTCAGGCTTGACAAAGCCCTGGCTGGGATGATTTAGTTGGGTTTGGTCCTGCTTTGAGCAGGGGGGTGGACTAGATACCTCCAGAGGTCTCTTCCAACCCTGAGATTCTATGAAGTCTTTCTGATCAGCAGCTTGGGGACATTCTAGCAAGACCACAGACACTGAACACTAGAGGCTAAAACAAACTGCCCAGCATAGAGATAAGGTAAATTACTAACATTTCTTTTTGCCTCCGCTTACTATACTAGCATCTGGAAAAGCCAGGCTCCCCAGTAGCCTTTAGTTTTAAATCTCACTGAGACTGGCCTTATAAACCAATCCCTAAGAACTCTCCCTTGCGATGGTTAAAAGTTCCCACTGGCTAGTCCTATAAAACAGTAGGAGGAAAACATCAAGCAAAGACTGCTTTTCACAGGGGCGCATTTGCACAGATAGGCTCAAGACTCAGGAGATGCCTGTGGCACAAGTCAGAAGGATCCATAGTACTGACCGCTGAGAGAGACAGAACAGCCTGCGAACGAGCCCTTCTGCCACCCAGATGGTCCTACCTATCGAACATCTTCCTGGCCTCCAACTCAATTTCCCGCAGCCAGGCCAAGTGCTCATGCTCCACTTCATTCAAGAAGTTGGATAGTTTCTGATGGCAAACCTCCAGCAGGTGAGTGGGACCTTCTGCCATGGCTCTGGCTGAAACACAGGGGGGGAGCAGATGTTCATTAGCACCTGCCTGCTGCCCCCGCTCTAACCCACCAGCCCCCACTCCCCTTCCAGAGCCGGGAGAGAACCCAGGAGTCCTGCACCAGTCCCCCCACGCTGGCAGAGCTGGGCAGGGCATTGGACTGTGCATCTGGTGCTGCCCCTTCCCCGTATCTGGTTTTTGTCCCCTTGGCTCTCTCTGTTCCAGGCCCCACATCTGAGAGTTTGATGCTGAGCCTCTGACGCCCAAGAGCTCCCGGCTCCATTGCAGGAGAACAGCAGGTGGGAGCAGAGCCAGGACAGCGTCCTGCTGTTTGCACCACCCCCCTCCAGGATTGGACCCCAGCATCCACTCCTCCCCCACCCTTGGGAGGACCCCAGCACACCTGCAGCAGGCGGGTGAGCTTGCTCTCACGGTACAGCACTGTAGATGGGTTGGACTCACCCCTGCGGCGCCTCCTGCTGGTAACTCCAGGAATTAGCTCTGTCCAGTGCTGGAGCGCTCTCTGCAGGCCGGTGATCCGCCTGTCTTCTGGCCCCCATGTCCCTCCCTGGACCTGGTGCCCTTTCACATGGGGTGCTGCCCCCTAGCAGTAACCCCTTTCTTTCAGGGTCTCCCCCCCCTCAGGGAACCCCCACCCTCTAGCCCCACCTTGCCTCAGTAGCAGCTACTGCCAGTCATTGTCTAGCCCCACACTCTGGGGCAGACTGCAGTATCAGCCTACTCCTCACAGGCAAAGGGGTTTGGACCTGCTACCTTGGCCTACCCCTGGGCTGCCCTCTGCAACCCCTAGTACCAGTTGGCCTTGTGCTAGGCCACAGCCTGGGGCTTTCTAGGCTGGAGCTCCCCAGCTCCTCAGCCTTCCCCAGCCCTGCTTCACCCTAGGTACCTTATCTCAGCTCCCTGCAGTCAGGCCCTTATCCCTCTGAATGCAGAGAGAGACTGTCTTGGCTTCTAGCTTCCCTGGCCTTTTATAGGGGCCAGCTGTTGCTCAGCTTGGGGCGTGGCCTCACCTGCAGCCACTCCCTCAATCAGCCCAGCCAAGAGCAGCAGCTCTCAAGCCCTGCCAGGCTGCTTTTAAACCCCTCAGGGCAGGAGCAGGGTCCACCCTGCTTCAGGCACGTAGGGCAGCCCCTGGTTGAGGGTCTCCACGACCTTGCTGAGCACATGTAGGGAGGCATTGACGGCTCCGCTCTCCTTGAGCCGCAGGCTGCGGTTGCCAGTGTACCGGTTGTCCAAGGAGCCAGCCAGGTCAACGAGGCAGAGATTGGCCACGTGGCAGCAGTGGGGGGGGGCACCCGCTGGCTCCATGCCACCCACACCAGCAGCACGGCGTGGCTGCGGTTCAAGCCGTCCTTGAGCTGAGTGGAGGCTCCCATGCAGTTGCGGCTGGCCGGCAGGAAGTGCCGCTCAAAGTCCCTGAAGCTTCTCAGCTCCCGCTCAGTCAGCCCTGGGATCAGGATGTTCTGGTCCCGGTCCTCCCGGATCGACAGGTCCTGCTGGGACGGCTCCAGCAGATCCAGCACCTGAGTTGGGGGAACATCAGGGAAAGGCTGCCCCCGCCCCACTCCCCGACCCCAGGCCGCCAGGGCTCCCAGCCCCCCCACCCCTATCTTGGACCGTCAGGGCTCCCAGCACCCCCACACCCCAAAGGCCAGAGAGGAGGGGCTGGAGAGTCTCAGTTTGGAGCTGGCTGGGAAAATGGAGGGGAGCCCAGATAGGGCTCTTGGCCTCCTTGCCCCCCCCCCCAAGATGGACCTAACTGAGGCAGCTCCTGTTGTCTGTACCTACAAGCTCTGTTTCGAACTGTGATCCTGTCATCTCATAAACGTTTGCTGTTACTGGCTGGCTGAGAGTCATGGTCAATCGCAGGAAACCGGGGGGTGCAGGGCCTTGTCTCCCCCAAATGGGGACACCTACCAGTGCATCTCCCTCCTGGTTCACCCCCCACATACACCTGCCAGCCCCACCCGGACTGGTGGGTGGGAATTGGGTCATATTTTGATGAAGCCTGTGTGCCTCGGTTTCCCCTCTATGCTGCACCATCACGCAGTGGGGCGAAGGTCTGTCAGCCCACAGGTGTGAAGGGGCCTAAGCTCCAGACAGCTTGGAGCCAATCAGTGGTGTTTCTGAGAAGACAATGGCAACCTCAGTCACCTGGGCAGACCATGGCCGGCCCACCTCTCGGCAGCGTTTGCCCAGCTGGAGAAGCAGGACCAGGGAGGTGCCGCTGGTTAAAGGTCAGCTGCTGAGGGCTTTGGGGACACACCTGAACCGGGCCAAGGGGAGGTCAGAGCAGGGGGCTCAGGCTGACCAGGATGGGCTGGGCTGTAACTTCCCTCTCTGGCTAACCAAGGATTTGCCCCACTGTCCAGCCGGCTAATGAACCCATTCTTACCAGCGCTAGCTGCATGGCTCTGCAAATGCTGCCGGAGATGGTACAAGTCTCCTCTGGGGTCTCAGCGGGACTCAGGGGGCGGCAGGCTCCTCCAGCCTAAGGAAGTGGTGGGGCCTGTGGCTTCCCCTAGAGGAAGATTTGGACCCCTTGGGAGTCTGGCTCAATGAAGGGGGCCCTCCCAGAGACTGCTCCAAAGCTGGGGTCTTAGTACCCGTCCTGTGGATCTGCAAGAGTGGGTCCAGCAGCTGGCTGGACAATTCTTCCCCCACCCCTAGTCCTGTCCTCCCCACTCCCATACTTGCCTTCTCCTGGTAGATCTCCAGGTAGGACATGGAGACGGAGAAGTCCCACTCCTCAGCCCCGGGTGAGCGGCTCGCCTCCCGTGTCATCTGCAGGACATCCCGCAGCGCCCGTGGGATCACACCTGGCTGTTCTGGGCTGCCCAGCATGGTGTGTGTCTTACCTGGGGTGGGAGGCAAGAAATGACTTCCTCAACTTCCACAGCCCCCTGCCCCGCCTCTGGGCTCAGCCTCCCCCTCACTCACCAGCACCGGTACCTCCATAGGCCAGCACAATGGCGTTCTGCCCCTCCAGCAGGTGGCACAGGACAGGCCGCACGGAGCTGGTGTAGATGTCATGCTGGGTGGCTCGATCACCATAGAAGGTGTCGAACCTGGAGAACAGGGTAGGGCATCCTGTGATGGCAAGGGAGGAGCTCAGCCCAGGGGCACCCCCACCCGGGGACACCCCACCCCACTAACTCGTACTGTATAGTCTCCATCTTGTTCCTCCAATTGATGATCTCCACGGAGTGGGAATCCAGGCTGCGGATGCAGGGGTCCCCCTGGCTGCAGGGGCGCAGGCGGACGCACACTCGCACGGGGGCTGGGGGGCTGGCACGGCGGGGCTCGGCCAGGCTGGCTTTCTGCTGGGACAGCATGGTGCCCACCACAGGGGCTGGGAGGGTGGCGGGGGGGGGGAGAGCTCGCTGCTGGGGGGAGGGGAGTTAGAAGACTGCTAGATGGGCTTCCCCCACTCCACTCCCCAAGCTGAGCTATGGGGTGAACCTGCTGCTCTCTGCCCCCCATGGCCCCCACTTAGCTTTCGGGCCTCCTCTCCTCTACCGCTCCTCCCCTCCCCTCCCGATGCCCTGCCCCTCCCAGTGCCCTGCCCCAGTGCCTCCATCTGTTCCCCTCCCCTCCTCCCTCCCGGTGCCCTTCCCCCACCCCCTCCCTGTGTCCCCTCCTGGTGCCCCATCTTCTCTCCCCACCTCACGCCCCCCAGCTGCTCCCTCGGATGACCTCGATGGGCGGGGGGGTGCAGCGCGTGCCGGAGAGTGAGCGGCTCGCTTGACACGTCCGGAGGCTCGGGTGGTGCTTGCCGCTCTAGCCGCCCTCTCGGTGGGCTGGAGGTCTCTGCGGGGAATGCTGCCCGGGCTGGGGGACGGTTAGTACTTGCGGGGGAGGGGCGCCATTCCCCGGCCTGTGCACACGCTGTGCTGCTGGGGCTCTGCGCCCCCCCCCCCCCAGTGACTGAGGCGGTGGGGGGGCAGGATGCCTGGGTCCTCCCCTCCCTCTACCGCTCCCTCCCCCTCCCCTTCCTGATGCCCTTCCCCTCCCAGTGCCCTTCCCCCACCCCCTCCCTGTGTCCCCTCCTGGTGCCCCATCTTCTCTCCCCACCTCACGCCCCCCAGCTGCTCCCTCGGATGACCTCGATGGGCGGGGGGTGCAGCGCGTGCCGGAGAGTGAGCGGCTCGCTTGACACATCCGGAGGCTCGGGTGGTGCTTGCCGCTCTAGCCGCCCTCTCTGTGGTCTGGAGGGTCTGTGCCGGGAATGCTGCCCGGGCTGGGGGACGGTTAGTACTTGCGGGGGAGGGGCGCCATTCCCCGGCCTGTGCGTGCGCTGCGCTGCTGGGGCTCGGCACTCCCCCCCCAGTGACTGAGGCGGTGTGGGGGCAGGATGCCTGGGTCCTTTTTTTTCCTGAGCAGGGAGCTGGAGCTGCTGGATCCTGCCTCACAGGCCAGGGCTGGGGAGCCCTGAGAGCCTGGGCCTAGCCCAGCCCCAGGGCCTGGCATGGGGGGGTGCCCTGTGCCTCCAGTGTGGGCTGAGACAATGTCTCCTTACCCCCCTGTGGGGAGTAGCTGGGGGCAAGTGTGAGTGGCTGTGACATCCCAGGTGAACGGTGCTGCAGGCAGGTGCTAATGAACACCTGCTCCCCCCTCATTGTTCTTGTCCTTCGGAGATAAGGAGCCCTTCTTCCTAGGGGATTTTCTCCTTGGTGTTGTTTTGGGCTTCAGCTCAGGTTCAGCACTTAAGTTGCCATTCAAAAAACAGAACACAAGAGAAGGACTTTATTTCCTTGCCTGAACATGATGCTGTTCAACCCTTAGCAGCAGCATGTTATTCATTACAGTGGGGACAAGGCCAAGTGATGCCATAAGGCTGTTGTACTTAAAGTACTATACAGGATCTGTTCAGGGGGATTAAGGCAAAACGCCACATTTATTAGTAGTACAGGTATTAATTAATACTCTACAATATATGCATATGATATATATCAGTCATGCATACACACACACACACACACACACACACACACACACACACTCCGTCTTGCTGTTGTTACCAACTAGTTGCTCCCCTTAACTGCACTGGCCAGGTGAGTTAGATGGGGGAGGGGTGGAGCCGGGCTTCTGCCGATCCGGATCGATGCTCCGATGGTGACAAGACGAGACCCGGGGTCCTCCTGCAAGACACCTCACATTTATAGCAGCTTCCCTCTTATGCAAATCTAGACCAGAATGAGTCTATGTCCATTGGTCTGTGTCCGTTGGTCTTTGTGCTGCTTTTCTTTGGGTGTTGTCCCAGTGCTGCTCACAGAGGGTGTTTTCTAAAGAAGGTGCTGGCTTCTAATCCCTGAGGCCGTCAATATGTCTGCTCTTCTTTGTTGGGCCCACTTGACAAGCTGTATTGTCCTTTGCTCTGGCTCCCATTCCCTCTGCAACTGTTGTAGCTGTCTGGAGGTGGGTGTCTTCCAAGCCTCACTCATTCACACCTCATTCAGTCAAGAGGGCAATTGATTACAGAGTGGGGGGGGGGGGAGGATCTTATTCTACTTCTAGCAAAAAGGCACATGTTTCTTTTACTTTAACTGTACTATCCTTAGGGGCTATAACATTTGATACAAAGTTTCCTACCAATTTTCTATATAGGGATCTAATACAAAGTTGTATGAAAATAGAGAGGCCCAATGCCAAGTCATATGAAATACAAAATAACATCATGCAAGATGCAATGTCATAAAGATACTCAATACAGAAAGATACTTAATACAAAATAACACAATGCAACGTCATAAAGATTTATAGAGATTTCTCTACATTGTCCCCCTTTTGACCTCTCAAGAACAATTCTTGAGTGGTCACCATGTAAAATCTCTGTTTCAAAGCTATGTATTGGGTCATGATTTCAGAATGTGGTTTTAATTTGGAATACATCTGTTTTATCCAGCAGCACATGCAGAGCATTAGAACTAACAGAACCGTTAGGGTTACTAATAGAACAATGATGGGATGGAAAACTATATTTAGGACTGCTGACCAGGTGGGTGACCAGCCTTTAAACACATCGTACCAGTGGTGGATACTTAACTGTTTTGCCTGTTCAGCCACCCTGAGTATTTCTCCTCCCTCATGGAGGATAGCCAAACTTCTGGTTTGGATTTTCTCTCGAGTGGATTTTGTTAGTTCACTAATTTGTTTGTTATTGTACATCCATCCATATAGGCCTGTCCAATTAATGCCTAGGGAGAAATCAGGGTCAAGGTTTTCCAGGTCCAAGGTCCCCATATCTATTTCTTTTTCTTTGTATGTTGGAAAATAGAATACTAGTTTAGGGGTATGTAGTATGGAGACATTACACATACATTTCTGCACCGGGGGATCTGAATGAAATTTGTTTTGCCATATTACAGGTTCCAGACCTACAACACAGACAATTCTTTCCATTAAAATATACTTTGGTGGAGGAATTATCCATTTCATCCCAGAAACATGTAACTAATTCTCTGTTTTGGAGGAGCATGGCTCCTCCAGGACAGGAAGTGTGTGGCACACCCATTGTTGTGGGGACCACTCCTCACACCCTCTATGGTCTATTATATCCCCTTTAACATTCATGTAAGTTCCAGCTAGCCGGGGAACCCAAATATCTTGTCCTTGGATTACTGGCAGTGCTGAGAATGGCCAAAGTACTGTAGTTACCTGTGCATCTCGGGCTCTTAGCACTTGGACTGAAATACTTCCGCTCAGTTGTTGTACATTAAGGTAAGAATGTAATGGTTTGTACCATCCAGCAATATATGGTGTAAATAGATTACTTTGATGGAGTGTCAATAACGGGGCTAGGACCATCATATCCTTGGCCCTTACCCAGTCCATTTCCCTCTCCATCAACATTATGGAAAGGATTTGTTGTTCTGAGCACCACAGAGCCATGGCAGTTTTATCTGCGATCTCTCTCATGGTAGCATATTCTGCCCAGAAAGTATGATTTATATGCTGCCATGTAGACCACTGTAGATCTACAGTATCTATATCTGTTTGCACTAGCTGAGGAATTTGGTGTTCCTGCCCTCAGTTATTGAGCAGTGCAGGGTTTCCATGGCACTAACTTTATTTCATAGTGCTTCAAGGTCTATGGAGTTCAGGGCACTAGTTCCTGTTCCTATTCCCCCCAGTATGGTATCAGCTACACTTCTAGTCCTTCTCCCAGGAATATGTTCTCGTAATAAATGCCCGGTACCATGCATCAAATATGGGGGAACTGTATGGGGCACACTCGGGCTTCACCTCGGCCAAGTTGTTCTTCTTCCAGCTCATGGTGACATGTAGGGTATAAATCATGGGGGCCACTTGCACCCGAATACAGGGTTGTCTTCGGAGTAAGTGGGGGAAGTTCACAGTTTCTGGATCTGGACCATTTCTAATGAGAGAGGTTACATTTCCAACAGGAATAGTCTCAGGCCTGGTCCACACTAGGACTTTAATTCGAATTTAGCAGCGTTAATTCGAATTAACCGTGCACCCGTCCACACCAGGAAGCCATTTAATTCGACCTAGAGGGCTCTTTAGTTCGAATTCGGTACTCCACCCCGACGAGGGGAGTAGCGCTAAATTCGACATGGCTATGTCGAATTAGGCTAGGTGTGAATGCAAATCGAACTTACTAGCTCCGGAAGCTATCCCACACTGCACCACTCTGTTGACGCTCTGGACAGCAGTCCGAGCTCAGATGTTCTGATCAGCCATACAGGAAAAGCACCGGGAAAATTTGAATTCCTTTTCCTGTCTGGCCAGTTTGAATCTCATTTCCTGTGTGGACGTCGTGGCGAGCTCAGCAGCACTGGCAGCGATGCAGAGCTCTCCAGCAGAGGAGTCCATGCAATCTCAGAGTAGAAAGAGGGCCCCAGCATGGACTGACCGGGAAGTCTTGGATCTGATCGCTGTGTGGGGCGAGGAGTCTGTGCTTTCGGAGCCGCGCTCCAAAAAACAGAATGCAAAAACCTACTAGAAGGTCTCCAAAGCCATGGCACTCAGAGGATACAGCCGGGATGCAATGCAGTGCCGCGTGAAAATCAAGGACCTGAGACAAGGCTACCAAAAAATCAAAGCGGCAAACGGACGCTCCGGAGCCCAGCCCCAGACATGCCGCTTCTACGAGGCACTGCATTCCATTCTCGGTGGGTCTGCCACCACTGCCCCACCAGTGACCGTGGACTCTGAGGATGGGATAGTGTCGAGGGGCAGTTTCTCGCCGATGGGGAAGATGAGGAAGGGTTTGTGGAGGACGAGGCAGGCGACAGCGCTTACAATACTGCTTTCCCCGACAGCCAGGATCTCTTCATCACCCTCACAGAGATCCCCTACCAACCCTCCCCGGCCGTTAACCCGGACTCCGAATCAGGGGAAGGATCAGTCGGTAAGTGCTATAAACATGTAAACATTTATTTTTTAACAAAACAGGAATAAAAACTATATAAAAAGAAGGTCTATGCATATAGGGATCGAACAGTAATCCTCCTGGGACAGTTCTACGAAGCTCTCATAGAGGTACTCGAAAAGCCTCCGCAGGAGGTTCCTGGGGAGAGGTGCCTTGTTGGATGCTCCGTGGAAGCACACTCTTCCGCGCCAGGCCATCAGGAGGTATAATGGGAGCATCGCCTCGACCAGCATGGCAGCATAGGGCCCTGGTCTGTGCAGGGATTCACGCAACATTCGCTCTCTGTTTCTCCTGGAGACCTGCCTCAGGGTGATCTCGCTCGGCGACTGCTGCATCTAATTAGGGGAATTACTTTAATGTTACTATTGTGAATGCTTGACTTTTCCTTTGCATAACAATGACTGTCGTTTAACAGCCACATGTTGGAGGCTGCAGAGGAAAAGCATACAGGGATCTTTCCCGGGGACAGCCGCGAGGGGCTGGATCAGGGTCAGACTTTATGCTTTCCAGATTGCCTGCAGCAGGAGGGCCCTGCTATCCATTAACTGTTAAGCAGCCTAAAGTTTACGGCTTACCAGGCCTGGCTGCTACACGGATTCTGCTGTCCTGCCCCGCTTGTCCGATCTCCAGTGCAAGACCCCAGGCAATGAAAGCGAATGCCGAAAATTCGAACTTGTCCTGAGAGCACATGAGATTAGGTGCCCTGTATGGTCTTGTTCACAGAAACTGAGTAGACTGTGTTCAGTGTTCGCAAACATGTATCTTTGCAAGGAAATCACTTCCTTTTTCCCATCACACAGCTGCGGCTCTTTCCCGAACTGCCCCGGCATCCCCCTCACAGAGGCTGGCGCAGATTAGGCGGTGAAAGAAAAAGACTCAGGACGAGATGTTCGCTGAACTGATGGCCTGCTCCCGAGCCGAGGCGGCCCAGCAGAGCCTGTGGAGGGAGACCCTCTCTCAGCAGCAGCGCTCACACAGCGAACGGGAGGACAGGTGGTGGCAGGAAGACCAGCAGGCGACTCAAACGCTGCTTGGACTAATGAGGGAGCAAACGGACATGCTCCGGCGCCTTGTGGATGTTCTGCAGGACCGCAGGCAGGAGCAGAGAGCCCCCCTGAACTATATCTGCATCCGCCCTCCCCCGCCACAAAGTCCTGTCCCCCCCTCACCCAAAATCACAAGAAGGAGGGGCGCTAGGGGCCGTGAAAACTGTCACTCCACCCCAGCAGAGCGCTCATGTACCAAACAGCTCTCATTCCCTAAAGTATGAGAATTGCTTGCCTTCCTGGCTCACCCAATCCCAAATCCCAGTTTCATCCCCCAACTGTGTAGTTGAGTATTAAAAACAGTTTGCTGTTAATTACTGTTTCCGTCATGTTTCTTTGCAGAAGACTTTGTGTGAAGGGGCGGGAGGGGTTTCTTAATTGCATAGGACAGCCACCATTAACAAGGTACAGACATGGGGGCAGGATCAACAGCAGGTCACACACAGAGTGCAGTCACTAGGCACCCGGGTCACTCTGCGAGGTGTCTGTTTCCTCAGGTCAGTCTGGGAGGTGTATGTTGCCCCAGGGTCCGAGCACCTGGCATCCACAAATGGCAAGGCAGGCTGCCCTTACCATGCCCTTCCACCCTAGCCATGAACCTCTCCGATGCCCTGAGCCCCAGCCAGAGCCATCATCCCCCCACACCTACTCACCCTTCCCACACACCCCTCACCCCTTCCTGCAAACCCACCCCTTCCTGCACACCCTCCGGTAACCGTCCTCCCCCCAGAGACCGCTGTAGGAGCAGGAGCCTGTCAGTCCTTGAGTGTAGAAGCGGTCTGTACATCACTGCACACCGTACCCACCACAGTCTGCGTCCCTGTTGTAACCCTTGAGCGAGAATTCGTTAGTAAAGAAAACTTTGTTAATTAAAAATGTTCCAATAACTTTATTTTTAAACGTCTGTTGGAAGGGGGGAAACCTGGGGAACGGGGTATGTAACCGCTGAAAAAAGACACTAGTAACTGAAACAGGGGCAGGTTCAGCTTCTCTGTAAAGAGACTGGACAGTCATAGGTTACCCTGCTCTCTGAGGAACCTAGCTTTCAAAGCCTCCCGGATGCACAGCGCTTCCCGCTGGGCTCTTCTAATCGCACGGGTGTCTGGCTGAGCGTAATCAGCAGCCAGGCGATTTGCCTCAACCTCCCATCCCGTCATAAAGGTCTCCCCCTTGCTCTCACAGAGATTGTGGAGCACACAGCAAGCTGCAATAACAATGGGGATATTGGTTTCGCTGAGATCCGAGCGAGTGAGTAAGCTCCTCCATCTCCCCTTGAGACGTCCGAAAGCACACTCCACCACCATTCTGCACTTGCTCAGCTGGTAGTTGAAGAGCTCCTTGTCACTGTCCAGGGCGCCTGTATAGGGCTTCATGAGCCAGGGCATTAGCGGGTAGGCTGGGTCCCCGAGGATCACTGTAGGCATCTCCACATCCCCAACACTTACTTTGTGGTCCGGGAAGAAACTACCTTCCTGCAGGCATCTAAACAGACCAGAGTTCCTGAACACACGCGCGTCATGAACCTTGCCTGGCCACCCGACGTAGATGTTGGTAAAACGTCCCCTATGGTCCACCAGTGCTTGCAGCACCATTGAAAAGTAGCCCTTTCGGTTAATATACTGGCTGGCCTGGTGGGCCGGTCCCAGGATAGGGATGTGAGTTCCATCTATAGCCCCACTGCCGTTTGGGAATCCCATCGCGGTGAAGCCATCTATGATGACCTGGACCTTTCCCAGGGTCACCACCTTTGAGAGCAGTAGGTCAACGATTGTGTGGGCTACTTGCATCACAGCAACCCCCACGGTAGATTTGCCCACTCCAAAGTGGTTTGCTACTGACTGGTAGCTGTCTGGCGTGGCAAGTTTCCAGAGGGCTATGGCCACTCGCTTCTGCACAGTCAGGGTTGCTCGCATCCGGGTGTCCTGGCGCTTCAGGGCAGGGGCCAGCAAGTCACACAGTTCAAGGAAAGTGCCCTTACACATCCTGAAGTTTCGCAGCCACTGTGATTCATCCCAGACCTGCAGCACTATGCGGTCCCACCAGTCCGTGCTTGTTTCCCGGGCCCAGAATCGCCGTCCCATAGCATGAACGTGACCCATTGCCACCATAATCTCCACGGCGCGGCGCATCGCGTGCTTTGTGAGAGGTCTGTGCCACTCTCACACTTCACGTCCTCACTGCGCTGCCGAAGCCTCCTCGCCCGATTTCTCAGCAGCTGACTGTGGAAGAGATGGACGATAAGGTGCGAGGAGTTGACAACGGCCATAAGTGCAGCGATGATCGCAGCGGGCTCCATGCTCGCAGTGCTGTGGCGTCCGCGCTGTCACTGACCAGAAAAGTGCGCAAACAGAGTTCCCGCTGGCGCTTTCAAGGAGAGAGGGCGGGAGTGACGGTTGAATGATGACAGTTATCCAAAACCACCCTTGACACATTTTTCCCCCAGAAGGCATTGGGGGCTCTACCCAGCATTCCAATGGGAATCGGGGACTGCGGGAACTGTGGGATAGCTGCCCAGAATGCACCGATTTCAATGTCGACGCTTGCCCCGTTAGTGTGGACTCACAAAGTCGAATTAGTGTCCTTAGTGTTGATACACAAATTCAAATTCATCAGGTCGAATCCACAAATTCGACCTAAGTTAAATCGAACTACTCCTGTAGTGTAGACATACCCTCAGTCATCCAAGAGAGACCTGGAGAAGGAGACTTGCTGAAGCAAAGCCACAGGGGTCTCTGAGGTTTCCCTGGTCCCTCGCCCCTGTCCTGCCTGGCTGATGTCAGCATCTCTCTGTGAGGTCATCACCTCCCCACCGCCTTGGACCAATAGGCTGAGGTCCTGCCAAAGGCCTTTGTGATGTCACTGCCACACCCCTACCTTGCTGGGCTAATGTCCTGCCCCTGGCCAGGCACTGTGGAGGTTTGAGCTACTCCCTGTGGATCACCCCACTCAAGGAGCGTTCGTTCTAGGCAGCAAGCTGGCTAGACAGGGAAACATCAGACACTGCTCCCAATGCTATACTCAGATTTTCAGAAATTAGTCGACTTCATGGCCAGAAGAGACCATTAGAGCATCTAATCTGACCCCCTGCATATCACAGGCCTCCTGTAGGACACCATAGCTAATTTTGGGGCAAACACATTCCAGAAAGGCATCTGGTCTTCATGAAATGACATCAAGAGATGGAGAATCCATCACTTTCCTTGGTAGCTTGTTCCTGTGGTGAATCATCCTCACTGTTGAATATTTGTGCCTTAGTTGTAATATGAATTTGTCTCTTTTCATCTTCCAGCCATTGGGTCTTGTTAGGCCTTTCTCTGCTCGATTAAAGAGCCCTTTAATACCCAATATTTACTCTCCATTAAGGCATTTCAACACTTCAATGAAGTTACCTTTCAATCTTCTTTTGATCAGCTAAACAGGTTGAGCTCTTTCAGTAGCTCCCTAGAAGGCATTTTTCTCCAGACCTCACAACATTTGGTGGCTCTTTGCTGCCCCAGCTCCAATTTTGCAACATCTTTTTCACATGAGGACACCAAAACTGGAGGCAGTATTCCAGTATCAGTCTCACTGATGCCGTGTCACCTCTTGTAATGTTATTGACATAATCTGTAACTGTATAGATCACTGCTGCGACCACGGTTCTATATTTGCAGCCAATATTGTCGAAAGGTTGTCGTGTAAGGGGGTCTATGGAGAGGTTCTGATTGGCTGATTATAATGATGCTATCTCTAGATGTGTATCATTTTTGTAGTTGACGTTATGAATATAGGCTCTATGCTGCCCGTATTTCAAACTTGTGCTCTGCTTCCAGGGAACACCCCAGCCAGACAAATTGGTGTCAGTTCTGCCTAGAACGAACGCTCCTTGAGTGGGGTGATCCACAGGGAGTAGCTCAAACCTCCACAGTGCCTGGCCAGGGGCAGGACATTAGCCCAGCAAGGGAGGGGTGTGGCAGTGACATCACAAAGGTCTTTTGCAGGACCTCAGCCTATTGGTCCGAGGTGGTGGGGAGGTGGTGACCTCACAGAGAGATGCTGACATCAGCCAGGCAGGACAGGGGCGAGGGGCCAGGGAAACCTCAGAGACCCCTGTGGCTTTGCTGCAGCAAGTCTCCTTCTCCAGGTCTCTCTTTGAGGACTGAGAGAGTATTCGGGTTCACAGACGTGAGTGCCAGGAGGAACCTCTTTCGAGTTTTCTCCTTCCCTTGTAGTGATTTTACTAGAAAACAGCCGTCCCTCTTTAGAAGGTAAGAACCTCCTCAAGGTTTGAAAGCTGTTCAGTCTGATCCATCTGGTGAGAGTTGAATTCTAGGCATGGAAAACACAAGCTTAAGGAGGCCAAATTTTATTCTGAATTTTATTTGATCCCCACCAGTGACCTGGGCCATCCTTTGGGCTCTCTGGTGAGAACCCTCCGCCTCCTGTCCTCAGTCTCTACCCTGATTGGCTGAGCAGGGGGTTATTGACAGGGAGGAGACTCAGGTCCTTGTTGGTCTCTTTTAAGACCAAGGAAATAAGTCAGAACCAGTTCTGTGTTTGACAAATTTTGCTGCTTCTCTGCATTAATGGTCTCTGAGCAGTTCATGATTCTCTCTAACATTGCAGCTCTCCTCAAATACTTGCTGAATAATTCCTGTGCACTGTTGTTGGTCAGGAGTTCATCTGAGAGCACTTTATTCAGGTCATTCAATGTCTGAAATTCAAGATCCGATGGTTAGTTTGAAAATCAGGGCTCTTGGGTCCTATTCCCAACTCTGCCACTGACTGGCCGTGTGACCTAAGACAAGTCAATTCTCCATTCTCAGCCTTAGCTTCTCCCTCTTTCCAGTAGGGATAATAATGATCCTCTCCTACCTACCTCATGGTGGGTGAAGGATGGGGATCCATTGGGGAGTGTCACTAGGAGTAGTGCATAATATGAGGTGTCCTATCACGTTTACTCAGAGCAGATTATGACATAATAGAATAGCTGAAACAATCTATTTTATTTGTATTTTTTTATTTTTTAATTGTTAAGAGCAGCAATGACTTAGCTCAGATTGAAGCATCTTATCTAATGTTTGAGATCGAAGTGTCTCCTCTTTGTGTGTGACGAGACAATCTAACACACTGTGACAAACAGGAGATGCTTTTGTTTTGCAACAAAATCTTTTTGCAAAGAACTTTCATCCCACTTGTTATGATTTCGAGAAACAAACTGGTTTAGTCTGAATGGGATTTTCTGACAGAAACGGTTTAAATGAAATTTCCCCACCATTTCAATTCCTGGGCTCTATCCCCGCCTCTGGAGTTTTTTTGTCCGTTAGAACAGGAGTCGGAACTGGTGGCTTCTCTTTCTGGCTCTGCCACTGCCTTGCTGTGTAGGCCCTTGGGTAGGTCATTTCCCTTCTCTGGACCAATGGGAACAGGGACAGTTCTTGAACTCTGGGCAGTTGTGAGCCTGAGTGAGATAAGGGGTGATAAAGCCCTCTGTGAAGGAGAAAGGGGAGTTTCACGGTGTTTAGCACCAAGGAATTCTAAAGTTTGCTAAAATGTCTAGTCTGCGGAAAAAAGAAATGGTTGGGGCCAAACTTTTTAACCACTGCCTTTCTTAAAGCCCATTCAGGGATGTGAGTCTCTGTCTTTTCGGTACCTGGGATTCTTTGCCAGCAGGAGAGAAGAGGTTCCTGCCTCCATTTTTGTGGCCTTAAGAAACCAGGTGTTGTGCCCCAGTTCTCGTCTGAGATCCCTGAAAAAGAACATCTTCCCATCCATGAACAAGACAGGACCTATCTTTCAAAGGGGAACAAAGAGACCCCTGGGACTTGCAGACTAGCTAGCCTCACTTCCATAGCTGGAGAGATACTGGAATACATTCTTAAACAATCAGTTTGTCAGCAGCACCTACAGGATAATTTGATTCTTAGGACGAGTGAGCATGGATTTGTCAAGAACAAATCATTCCAAACCCAGCCTCTTTCCTTCTTTGGCAGGGTTCCGGGCCTAGTGGAGGTGGGTAAACAGTAGATGGGATCTATCTTGGGGTTACTAAGACTTTTGACACAGTACCGCAGGACATTCTCACAAAAAAAACAGGGAAATGTGGTCGAGCTGCAATCAGTGTCATGTGGGTGCAGAGCTGGTTGAAAGCCCAGACTCCAAGGGCCCTTCTCCAGGTTTGGCTGCCCAACGGAGAGGGTGCACCTAGTGGGTCCGGCAGGGATCAGTCCGGGGTCCGGTACTAGTCAATAGTTTCATGAATGATTTGGAAAATGGAGTGAGAGCATGCTTCTAAAATGTGCAAATGACACCAAGCACTTTGGAGCACAGGATGGGAATTCAAAACGCCCTTAACGAATTGGAGACTTGGTTTTCTTGAGCAAAACCCCATGGCTGGGCCCCTCTCTCTAGACTGGGCTGAAGTGAAACCCCAGAGCCAAACACTCCTCCTCCTGGGCAGTGCGCTCCGACCTTGAATGGTCAGATGCTGCTGAGCTCTGTCAGAGCAGCTTTGGCTGGGGGATTCTCCCAGCACTTTCCAATAGTGGGAAGGTACGAAATCCCCATTTGACTGCTGGGGACGGAGCCCTAGAGGGGGGAGCAACTTGCCCAAAGTCCCACCAGAAAAGGAAAACAACCAGCAGTGGAACCAACAGGGGTGTCAGGATCTTGGAGGCGCTGTCACCCCCACACTAGGACGGTGTTATGCACTCCCTGCTGCTGGCCGAGTTTCTCTGTCCCTTGGCAATAAGACAGCCTAGAACCCCAACCAGGGTTATTCTATCTGCTACCCAAGATCCATAAACCTGGAATTCCTGGATGCCCCATCATCTCAGGCATTGGCACCCTGACAGCAGGATTGTCTGGCTGTGTAGACGCTCCATCATCATTCCACACAAAGATGGACTACAAGCCGTCAGGAACAGTATCCCCGATAATGTCACAGCAAACCTGGAGGCTGAACTTTGTGACTTTGTCCTCACCCATAACTATTTCACATTTGGGGACAATGTTTACCTTCAAGTCAGCGGCACTGCTATGGGTACTCACATGGCCCCACAGTATGCCAACATTTTTATGGCTGACTTAGAACAACGCTTCCTCAGCTCTCGTCCCCTAATGCCCCTACTCTACTTGTGCTACACTGATGACATCTTCATCATCTAGTCCCATGGAAAAGAAAACCCTTGAGGAATTCCACCATGATTTCAACAATTTCCATCCCACCTACAACCTCTGCCTGGACCAGTCATAGAATCATAGAATCTCAGGGTTGGAAGGGACCTCAGGAGGTCATCTAGTCCAACCCCCTGCTCAAAGCAGGACCAAACCCAACTAAATCATCCCAGCCAGGGCTTTGTCAAGCCTGACCTTAAAAACCTCTAAGGAAGGAGATTCCACTACCTCCCTAGGTAACCCATTCCAGTTCTTCACCACCCTACTAGTGAAAAAGTTTTTCCTAATATCCAACCTAAACCTCCCCCTCTGCAACTTGAGACCATTACTCCTTGTTCTGTCATCTTCTACCACTGAGAACAGTCTAGATCCATCCTCTTTGGAACCCCCTTTCAGGTAGTTGAAAGCAGCTATCAAATCCCCCCTCATTCTTCTCTTCTGCAGACTAAACTATCCCAGTTCCCTCAGTCTCTCCTCATAAGTCATGTGCTCCAGCCCCCTAATCATTTTTGTTGCCCTCCGCTGGACTCTCTCCAATTTATCCACATCCTTCTTGTAGTGTGGGGCCCAAAACTGGACACAGTACTCCAAATGAGGCCTCACCAGTGCTGAGTAGAGGGGAATGATCACATCCCTTGATCTGCTGGAAATGCCCCTACTTATACAACCCAAAATGCCATTAGCCTTCTTGGCAACAAGGGCACACTGTTGACTCATATTTAGCTTTTCGTCCACCGTAACCCCTAGGTCCTTTTCTGCAGAACTGCTACCCAGCCATTCGGTCCCTGCCATGTACATTGGCCAAACTAGAGAGTCTCTACATAAAAGAATAAATGGACACAAATCAGACATCAAGAATTATAACATTCAAACACAGCCAGAGAACACTTCAATCTCCCTGGTCACTCGATTACAGACCTAAAAGTCGCAATATTACAACAAAAAACCTTCAACAACAGACTCCCACGAGAGATGCTGAATTGGAATTAATTTGCAAACTGGACACCATTAAATTAGGCTTGAATAAAGACTGGGAGTGGGTGGGTCATTACACAAAGTAAAACTATTTCCCCATGTTTATTTGTCCCCCTACTGTTACTCACACCTTCTTGTCAACTGTGGGAAATGGGCCATCCTGATTATCACTACAAGTTTTTTTCTCCTGCTGATAATAGCTCACCTTAACTGCTCACTCTCATTATAGTGTGGATGGCAACACCCATTTTTTCATGTTCTCTGTATATATATCTATCTTCCTGCTGTATTTTCCACTGTATGCATCTGATGAAGTGGATTTTAGCCCACGAAAGCTTATGCTCAAATACGTTTGTTAGTCTCTAAGGTGCCACAAGTACTCCTCATTATTTTTGCAGATAAATTAATGGAGGTTAAGTCCATTAATGGCTATTAGGCAGCCTGGGTAAGGAATGGTATCCCTAGCCTCTGTTTGTCAGAGGCTGGAGATGGATGGCAGGAGAGAGATCACTTGATCATTACCTGTTAGGTTCAGTCCCTCTGGGGCACCTGGCATTGGCCACTGCTGGCAGATAGGATATGGGGTTGGATGGACCTTTGGTCTGACCCAGTCTGGCCATTCTTATGTTCTTATGAAGGGAGGCGCTAAGCCCTGCAACAGAGTTTCTGTAGTGTAGTGGTTATCACATTTGCCTAACACGCAAAAGGTCCCTGGTTCAAAACCAGGCAGAAACATGAGGGCTTAATTTTTCCCATCTCCTAGTGGCCTATCCCTGCTGTTGTAGGAGCAGCAGTGATTTCTATGCTCAATAGGTCTGTTATACTTCCCCCATTCCCATTTTTGTCTCCTCTCCCTCTCTGAATGCCTATGAAGTGGCTTTCCCCCATGCCTCCCGCTCCCTCCTGCAATGCTTGTGGGATGAAGGGGCTGGTTGAACAGCTGGAAGATCAGAAGAGCTCCTAGATAGACAAGGTGTCTGGGACTCTCATTAGGCAGCGATCACACACCCAGAGCAGGGACACTGCATGGACACTGCCTAAGGTGGAGTGTGACCCACCAGATGCAGCCAAGTCATCTCTAGTCGCAGGCCATGAGGAGCAGGTCCTTAAAAGGGGAAGGGGCCCTGTGCTCAGGAGTCACTCACAAGCTTGTACCTCCAGTGAATGCCCTTCGCCCCGACCGCCTGGCCAGTGGTTCGCTGCATTGAAGTTCATTGTGCCTCAGGAAGACTTACCTTCATCGCACCAGCCATCACGGTGCTGTGGGACACTTACCTTGCAGAATCCTGTGGCTGCCTCTTGGCTTCCCAGGAATGGCTACTTGCAGCCCAGGAGAAGAAGGATGGTTCTGGTGAAAGGAAGACAAGCAAAGCACTGGGAGGAAATTTGGGTGTGGGCTCTGCGCTGGGGGTGCGGGGTGGGGTGCAGGAGGGGTGGTGCAGCTCCCAAAGTGACCGGTACACACAACCCTCTGGCAGCAGCTCCTAGAAGAGTGGGGCCAGGGGATCTCCATGTGCTGCTGTCTGCAGGCGCTGCCCCCAGAGCTCCCATTGGCTACAGTTCCTGGCCAATGGGAGCTGCAGAGTTGGTGCTCGGGGCAGGGGCAGCACGTGGAGACACTCCTCCACCCCAGGGGATGCTGGGACATGCCAGCCACTTCTGGGAGCGGCACAGAGGGACGGAGGCAGAGTGGGCATGGAGCCACCTTAGTGCTGCTGGCACATCTCTGCACACCCCTTGTGGGGGGAGGGGAGCAGAGGGCCTCCATGTGCTGCCTGGGGTAGGGGCAGAGCACGGAGCTGCCTCCCCTCCTGGGTCTATTCCAGGAGTGGGTGGGTGGGGTCTTTTGGCCTGCAAGGTGCAGCAGGTGAGACTAGATGATCACACTGGTCCCTTCTGACCTTAAAGGCTCTGAGTCTAAACGGGAGAGGGAAGTAAAGGAATTTAAAAAAAAAATAAACCAAGCATTGTAATACCAAGATGACTCCAACTGCTTATTATATAGTCCCACCCCTTTCTTCCTCCACTGGGTGTTTAATGACCTGTTGGGATTTGGGACACTGATTCTCTCATTCCATTGATAAACTGATACAATGTGACTTAAATTAAACCAATTCCTAGTGGAGGAATAATCACATCATTGCATTGGCTGGGAATCGAACCCAGGTCAACTGCTTGGAAGGCAGCTATGCTCACCACTATACCACCAATGCATCTGGTGAAAGTCTCTGATTTTTCACACTTGGTGATTGGTCACCTTACTTCTCAGCATGAGGCAAATGTCTCTGTGGTCTCTGCCATTCATCGTGGGGAGTTTCCCCACTGATAACAGTTCTTGCTGGGTTGGGGATGGGAGAGAGAAGAGGGGTTTATTCTGTTTCATTCCTCTCCATTTTCTGTTCCTCCCCGTCCCTTCCAGGGTCCTCTCTTCCATTTCAGACTGTGCAGTGACACCCTCCCCGCACCCAGGACTCTCGAGCCTCTGGAGCAGCACAATCCCATGAGATCCTCAGTGACCAAGGGTCTTTTCCAACTTCCAGGAGACCCAGCTTGAGTCTAAAGGAAGCTCTGTTCCTTCCTGGGATCCTCTCTCCCTTCCTGGAGATCAGGATCATGAAGCCTCTGCCTTGCCTCCTGGGTCTGAATTAATGTCCCATTTCCCACTATCTGCTCGAAAGAAACAAATGTTTCTAACCCAGGTGAGCGGCGTTAATTCAGCTGGAATCCTTCACCCACATTCCTTAGGAGATACAGACTCTCTGTGACACAGACTGACTGGGGTTCATCTCTGCATGTCCCCAATGGGGAAGGAAAGACACTGAGGGGGAAGGAAGAAGATGGACAGAAGGAGTCAAATGGGGCTAGACCAGAATAGGACATTTTCTGCCTGTTAAAATGTACTAGACTCTAATTGCTTAAAACAAAACAAAAACCCACCAGCTTCTGTTTGAACCATCAGCTTTTCACAGAGCAGCCAAAGTGGTGAAGCACAGACACACATAACCACCTACGGCCCAAGTTTGTCTAAGAAGCACCCATAGTGGCTCATGCAGGGGGAAATACAGCTGTGGGTGTGAGTTCAGGCCTCACCCAGAGCATTGGTTTTCATTAGCCACGGAGCTTCCCCCACTTCCTTTGCCCAATTCACATGGAAAGTGTCATAGGAGGGTGATGAGAATAAATTCTAAACTCTGAAATGCGGAGGTTGGCCCAGAGATTGGGATAAGGGGTTTGAAGAGAAAAAGCTCTCAGAGTATAAAACCAGACAGTCTCCAGGGGCAGGTACGGTACAACGCCTCAACAGGGAGCCATTCGGGGGAGGGGGTTTCACTCCCTCTGTTAAATGTCCTGAGAGGTATTTGAAGATGAAGATAACACCATGGCTAACAGGTGACTGGCATGTCCTGGGTTAAAGAAAGGGACCTTGGTTAATAGTCTGAAGATTTGCGTTACCATCACTGTCTGACCCCCCTTCAGTGCAGAGCAGGTGTGTACGTTGCTGGGTGGAACGCACAGACTCCTGCAGAGCAGGGGCAGCTGTTTCCATGACAGAGAGCCTGGCACTTAGGAGACTTTCTACACTTGCTGTTTTGAAGCAATTCAGTAAAATAACAGTGGAGCTACAATGTCTGGTCCAAAATTTCACCCCCCCTGGTGCAAAAACGCTATTTTAGGATCTACATCGGAGGCTCCCGGCACTAGGACACCTGACCAGAGAGCTCAGTGGGGGCGTAACAGCTGCTGACTCTGAGGGTCCCGGGCTAAATCCACTTGCAGGGGGAAGCGTGTTGATTTATTTGATGGATAATGAGCACCAGCTACCAGGGGAGAAGCCCTGAGAGTCGCTGCCACTCCAGCTGCTGCTAGGGCAGGGGGGAGCCCCAGGGGGTCAGCTGCTGCTCTGGCCACCCCAGAAGTGCTGCCAGAGGCCACCAAGCTGTGGCTGCTCCTGCTGCCCTCGGGACCACTGGTCAAGTGGTCCCCGGGCCAGCCGCATTGGCTGCTGCTTGGGTGGTCCCTGGAGCCAGTTGATTGAGTGGCCCTGGAGTCAGTCACTGTGGCCACTGCAGAAGTCACGGAGGTTGCAGGAAGTCACAGAATCTGTCACTTCCACCACCTCCGTGACAGACACGGAGACAAACCCCTCCCTGCTGTGACTGCAGTTCCTGGAAGGAAAGAGAAGAACAGAAAGTGACGAGAGAAAGAAAAAGAGAGATTCCCTGTCACCTCTCTCCCTGCTGCCTCCCCCCTTGTATTCTGTAACCCCATCTCACTGGGTTCCCTGTGCTGGTGCCATGGGGGTGACACTAGAGTTCTGGGGATTTGGGGGGCTCTTCATTTCTCAACATTTCACACAAATTTGTCTTTGGGCTGAAATTTCTCCTGTTAGGCCTCTGTCAGAGCTGTACCCCACCCTGTTTGCGGGGGGGGGGGGGAAGAGAGGGGATGTAAATTGCAGAGCAGGCAGAGAAGTCGCTCATAAAGGGTCATATTGATCCGGTGACTGGTTCTGACCTGGGTCACACGTCCTCTGACACAGGCTCATGTGCAGAACATGGGAGCTCTGGCTTGTCCTAAATGCTGTAGACTGTGAGTTCCTGGAAAGGGCAGGGGAGAGGGAGCAAGAGGAGAAAGGCAGAGACATTGGAGATGAGGAATTGCGGGGAGAAGGAGAGAACAGAGAGACAATAAATGATTGAAGCAGAACAGGTGTCCCAACTCCATCTTGCTCATCACAGGTGTTCAGAGAGACAGGTAGTTTTCCAGTGTCAAGTCTGAACTTTGATTCTAACAATGTGCACTGAAATATCAAGGGGATCTCCACATACCTGATCTCTTCCCCCCTCCCCTTTTTTAGTATTAATTTTTATTTTGACGTATTTGGCTTAACCGTGATCGTCTCTTTCCCCACCTGTATTGCAATTTGGGGTTTATGTTTATTTTGACTCCCTGTTGTTCATGTCATTATAATTATAACAGCAAAGGAAACTGCAGGAGCAAAAACTGACTCAAAACTTCATGTCCCCATCATGCTGGTACATCCTACAAACAGCTCACGCAGCTGGAATCATAACACGCAAGGCCAGGGGATGGGAGATGCAGGTTTCCGTGTGTTCTGTCTTTCTCAGATGACACATTCCAGCCCCTTGTGTGCCTCCATCCTGTATGACCTGCTGGACTTCGACACATTTATTGTCTCATTCTATAGATAATGTGATTGTAACACAATGTGACTGAAATTAAACCACTTCCAGATGAGGAAACAACAGAAGAGAAAAGCCATTATTGCATTGGCTGGGAATCAAACCCAGATGAATTGCTTGGAAGACACCTACGCACACCACTATACCACCAATGCGTCTGGCAGGAGTAGCTTTCCTGCAGATTCTGTGCGCTACCAAAGGGGGTGACACATGACCACAGAGTTAGTGAGCAGGGTGGATGGGCTGGAAGCTGCCTGACAGCTGGGAGCAGAGTTAGGATCCCAGAGGGACTGAAAGGGGGCAAAGGTGAAAACAGATCTCACTGGGAGCTGGCCCCACACCCGCCCCTAGGAGAGGGGAACTGAAGCTCAACTTCAATCACAGAAAAATCTTCCCTGAGAAGGAAGGGGACAGCTTGTTTTAAAGCCCAGGTTTGTGTTTGTTCCTGCTATACACGGAGGGGCTGGGTAGTGCTGATTCCAGCCCCCAGACTCTGGGAGGATAAGGAACAAATTCAGGCTGCCAGTGACCTGCAGGAGGGAGATGATCTTTTGACAGTGACGGACGCCTCGTCCTAAAGGCCTTTGTCTGCCCCCTTCCAGTGACTGTTTGGCATAGGAATGCAGCCCCCACTCCTGGGTCTCTCCTGGGGAAATACCGTATTGTTCCGAGTATAGGCCGCTCCTGATTATAAGCCGCACCCTTAAAGTTTGGTGCTATTTTAAAAAAATTAAATTTTTAACTTTTTTTAACTTAAAGAAAATATACACATGCAATTTGTAAAGGCCTATTTTTCTCACTAAAATCTTAGGCTGTGTGCAAACTCACCAAAAAATTCATATTTTCAAATTATAGTTTAAAAACCTGAATTAGATTGGTGCGATGGGGCTTAATCCCCATCACCTGCGAGATAAGGGACAAACACTCCAGTTAGTCATGCTCTGCATCTGTAGGGTGGCTGATTAATTAACTGCCTCCTGCCCAGAAGAGGCAGAGCAAGGCCTAATAAGTTAACTGAGGGAGCTCAGTTGTGGAGGGAAGACCCATGAGAGAGGAGATAAGGAATTCCCTCCCTGGGAAAGGCCTGGGGTAGGCAGACTAAGGAAGGCCAGAGGGACAGGATTGGTACCCATGGTGGGCCCTGGAAAAAATGGGGGCAAGATCTAGGGAGAGACTGGGGGAAGGCAGGACTTTTCTACAGAGGGAAATTCACAGCGGGAGTAATGTAGGCTCCTGTGGGAGGGAGCCCTGAGACAGGATTTTTAAGTAGAGAAGAGAACGGTAGCCCAAGAGGGCAGAAGAATTATTAATTTGGACTTCTGTTTGGACTTGTTTCTGCTACCCTGGAATGGGTCTGAATGTAGGTGACTTGGGTGGAGCCACAGAAAACCTGGGACTCTGATTCCCCGCCGCGGCTGAGATTTAAAGGGCTCTGGGCTCCCCGCAGCGGCGGGCAGCCCAGAGCGCTCTGAGTCCCGGCCGCGGCTGGGATTTAAAGGGCTCTGGGCTCCCCGCCGCGGCGGGCAGCCCAGAGCCCTCTGAGTCCCGGCCGCGGTGGGGATTTAAAGGGCTCTGGGCTCCCCGCCGCGGCGGACAGCCCAGAGCCCTCTGAGTCCCGGCCGCGGTGGGGATTTAAAGGGCTCTGGGCTCCCGCGCGGACAGCCCAGAGCGCTTGATTCCCAGCCGGCTGGGATTTAAAGGCTCTGGGCTCCGCGCCGCGGCGGGCATCCCAGAGCGCTCTGATTCCCCGCCGCGGCTGGGATTGAAAGCGCTCTGGGATCCACGCTGCGGCGGGCAGCCCAGAGCGCTCTGATTCCCGGCCGCGGCTGGGATTTAAAGGCTCTGGGCTCGCCGCGCGGGCAGCCCGGAGCCCTCTGATTCCCCGCGGCTGGGATTGAAAGCGCTCTGGGCTCCCGCCACGGCAGGCAGCCCAGAGCGCTCTGATTCCCGCCGCGGCTGGGATTTAAAGGGCTCTGGGCTCCCGCCGCAGCGGGCAGCCCAGAGCGCTTGATTCCCAGCCGCGGCTGGGATTTAAAGGGCTCTGGGCTCCCGCGCGGGCAGCCCAGAGCGCTCTGATTCCCGCCGCGGCTGGGATTTAAAGGGCTCTGGGCTCCCCGCGCGGCAGCCCGGAGCCCTCTGATTCCCGCCGCGGCTGGGATTGAAAGCGCTCTGGGCTCCCGCGCGGCGGCAGCCCAGAGCGCTCTGAGTCCCGGCCGCGCGGGATTGAGCGCTCGGGGCTCCCCGCCACGGCGGGCAGCCCAGAGCGCTCTGATTCCCCGCCGCGGCTGGGATTGAAAGCGCTCTGGGATCCACGCCGCGGCGGGCAGCCCAGAGCGCTCTGATTCCCGGCCGCGGCTGGGATTTAAGGCTCTGGGCTCCCCGCGCGGCAGCCCGGAGCCCTCTGATTCCCGCCGCGGCTGGGATTGGCGCTCTGGGCTCCCGCCACGGCAGGCAGCCCAGAGCGCTCTGATTCCCCGCCGCGGCTGGGATTTAAAGGGCTCTGGGCTCCCCGCCGCAGCGGGCAGCCCAGAGCGCTCTGATTCCCAGCCGCGCTGGGATTTAAAGGGCTCTGGGCTCCCGCGCGGGCAGCCCAGAGCGCTTGATTCCCGCCGCGGCTGGGATTTAAAGGGCTCTGGGCTCCCCGCGCGGGCAGCCCAGAGCCCTCTGATTCCCGCCGGCTGGGATTGAAAGCGCTCTGGGCTCTCCGCGCGGGCAGCCCAGAGCGCTCTGAGTCCCGGCCGCGGGGATTAGCGCTCTGGGCTCCCGCGCGGCAGCCCAGAGCGCTCTGATTCCCGGCCGCGTCTGGGATTTAAAGGGCTCTGGGCTCCCCGCCGCAGCGGGCAGCCCGGAGCCCTCTGATTCCCCGCCGCGGCTGGGATTTAAAGGGCTCTGGGCTCCCCGCCGCCGGGGCGGGCAGCCCAGAGCGCTCTGATTCCCCGCCGCGGCTGGGATTGAAAGTATTTTTATTGGTTTTTTTTTTTTTTTGCAAGATCCTGCTTATAGGCCGCACCCCTAGTTTAAAGACTTAAATTAGGGGGAAAAAGTGCGGCCTATACTCGGGACAATACGGTAATGTTTCTGTGCAAAACACCAAAGCTTTTAACAGAAAGGAAGAAAAGGAAATGGCCACATGATGGGACTAGGACATAAGGAATGAAACACAAGATCCTTCTCCATGTGCATTGACTTTTAACCTTGTTTGTGGTGGTGGTGTATCCATGTTGGTCCCAGGGGTCCTCTGGGGCGCCGGGCATTGGCCACTTTCGGGAGAGTGGGCTAGATGAACTGGTCTGACTCAGTGTGGCTGTTCTTATGTTCTAACTGCTGGTTATGGAAGAGACGACCTTCCAGGCTACACAGAACTGAAGAAGTGTGTGGGGTTAGCTCCACAGCTTGTCTCTTTCACCAACAGAGGTTGGTCCTCTGCAAGCTCTTACCCTGACCACCTTGTCTCTCTTGGACTCTGAAAAGTGTTTTCTCCCCACTCCCCTTGGAGAGAAGTTAAGTTTCCCTTTGGGCAACTATCAGGCTGAAGCAATTGTATTGACTGTGACACTAGAATTGAAGATTTAATATTATAAATAAATGAGTCTAAACCTGAGGTTCTGGTTTTCACATTGGTTTTTCTAACTCAGTTCCCAGTTCTCTTCTAGAAAGGCCTCCAGGCTGCCTGCCCAGCCCAGCAAAAGTGGCCAGGAGAAAGCCCACACTGCTGCTCTTTCAGGTAGTTGAAGGCTGCTATCAAACCCCCCTCACTCAGTCAGTCCCCAGTCTGTGGCAGTGCCTGGGATTCTTCCGTCCTAAGTGCAGGACTCTGCACTTCTCCTTGTTGAACCTCCTCAGATTTGTTTTGGCCCAATCCTCCAATTTGTCTAGGTCGCTCTGGACCCAAATCCTGTCCTCCAGCGCTTGGATTCTTTACATGCTTTCACAGAGCGAAAAGCACGTTCCATGATTTCATAGGGCAGAGTTTTGTGCTATCGGGAGCTTTCCCTGTGTGAATTTGACAGGTGGATCAACATAGAGACACATTGTGACCCTTCTCAGGGAGCTGAGGGCTGTGAGTCTCCTTGTTGCCACCTGCCACAAGGAAGAGGGAGTTTTGCATTTGGCAGCTGGATGTTAGTGACCAAACTCACCAGCCTGCTGGAACTCAAGGACCCTCCTCTGAGCTACAGCAGCCACCTTAACCCTTGAGTTCCTTCAATGTGTCCCCCTCTGGGGCCAGCCTGGATCACCAGATACTCGGTGAAATCCCAGATCCTCTCTTCCCCACGTATCCCAGGTTACTAGTTTTACTGTGGACCATTGCTACTGTATCTCACACAGCACCTGAGTACAGTTATCGAACAAGCAAAAAATTTATTTCACAACGGATAGAGATTTAAACAAACAAACGTGAGTGATGGAAACCAATTGTTACCACTAAACAAAGGCAGAAAATGATAGAATAGAAAGGCCAGCACAAAAACAGAGAGAGGAACAATAAGATACTAAAAGGACAATTGTTGGAACTCTCCATTTCTCTCAGTCTTTGGATTGATGGGTACTAGAGCTGTAGCTACAGTTGAGGAACCACGGTAAATTTAATCTAATTAACTTTTCAAGATTAGCCATCATTTCCTGTACGACTAACAAAACACAAAAACAAGACAACTTTCAGTTTTCCAAAATAATTCACATTATCACAGTCTCTTATTCTTTAACCAATAACTTCACCTATAATTTCATTTTAATTGGTAACAATAACATATTCAAAGATCACAAATTCTTTTCATATATGTTAGTTTTCTTTTAATCCCCATTGCCATCAACTGAACCTTGGTTCTTATTGTGGTTTGTCCCAACGTAGGTCCCAACCACTTCTGTGAGTTCATATATCTCAGGATCTTCCGCCATATGTGTTGATAGAAGGGGTCTTCTATGTCCGAATGTTTGCATCATGGAGAAAAATACCTCTCTTTTCACACTTTTTAATCTTTCAAAGTAGGAGGAGGTAGAGAAGTAATATAGATGCATAAAACACAAGAGAAACCTCTCTGGTCTACACTAAAAATATTTATCGGGATAACTATATTGCTTAGGGGTGTGAAAAATCCACACAGCTGAGCAACATAGTTACACAGCCCTAACCTTCTGTGTAGACAGTGCTACATGAGCAGGAGAGCTTCTCCTACCAACATAGCCACCGCCGCTTGCGGGGGCTGGACTAATCAAGTCCGATGGGAGAAATCTCTCCCATTGCCTTAGAGCATCTGTTATAGCAGTGCCAACCAGGCAGCCCGTTTGGGATCCACGGGGAAGGACTGTCCTATGAAGCACTCTCTCTTTGCATTCAAACAGTGAAGGATGACTGTTCTCAATCTAACCCTGGCATACTTTGGAAGTGTAATCAGTGACACTGAACTAGGAAGTGGAGTTGTACAAACAATTTTCCTTGGGTCACCATAGCTTCCTTTACTGGGGTGGAAACCAAGAACTGGGTGTGGACTCTTTCAACCTCAGCTCTTTCCAAATCCTTGGTCTTGGATAGGGTAAAGTTACACTTCTCTGAAGTAGAATCCTTTACAAAACCACTTAAAATCTCAGCAGTGTCAATGAGGAATGGCTTCCTGAAACATGCCCAGCTTTTCTTTAATTCGGTGGCACAGGTCCAGGGAAGGGACTGGATACAGGCCTGGGATCAGAATCTTCGTTAGTTACCAGAGCTGGAGATTCTATTCAAACATGGCTATTTTTCTGAAGCTATTACATTTTCAACACTGGTTTCATTTTATACACATCTTTAGCACCTACAAAGGATAAATTTGACAAAAACTCCGCTTCTATTTCCTCAACATCTGTGTCATGAAAGGCTGCATTTCCCAAAGCATAGGATTAGCTAGGAGAGATCTTCTGTAGGGACTAGGTTACAAATGCTTTGGGAACCAAACACATGGGCATTTTGCCTAGTTCAAAACCGCTTACCATGGAATTCTCTTCTCAGATCATTGGAGACAATATTGCCTTAAACAACTGAAATACACTGTGATCAGATGCACTTCCTTCAGTTAGTTGGGGTTCTGCTGTTGTTCACCATTTCTGAGTGGAGATTTTAAATCACTGCTGTTTCTTTTTTAGCCTGTCCAGTAAATTAGAGAGTTCTCTCCTGTTGACAGAACTGCACTTCAGCTTTCTCCATGTCATCATGGAGGGATGGGGAAAAAGCAAAGCTGAAATCATAAATGAGGACTTTAGCAAAGGGTCATTGTCCTAAATTCTTCAATAAATCTGAGCTACATCCTACCAAACTGAACTAATATCCAATTGGGTGACCAAACAGCCTTCAGGAAAGATAGAAACCCACATCACAGAGAGAGAATACATGACAAAGACAGTGTCAAGTGAAATTCCAGAGCAGGTTACATCTGATTATTCAGAATTGGAACAAGAGAGTCTCCCATCACATTCTCCTCTGATCCATTCAAACCTGCTTCCCTCATCCCTGTCTCCATAGTCAGTTATGTTATTTACAATTTTTTTAGTATCGTAGCATCCCCATAATGAGGGAAAAACAGACCTCTTGCCAGAAGTGGCTTTACAATAGATGGAACCTGGAATTTAAACTCTAAATGATCACACTGTATTTGGGATCCATTTGAATTCCCCTCCCAGGACTTTGACACTTTCATCTCCAGTCATAGCGACTCTGATATAGGATTAAAGAAGTCAAAACATCATCTGCAAGCACATGACACTTTGAGAAGTGGATGGATAGAATGTGATGAAGATAAACTCTGCCTGGCTCAGGCAAAAGGTAACAGATCTGCAGTGATGGGGAAGGAGGGAATCTCTGAGTCACCCCATCTCCTTCCAGTGTCACAGAAGCTGTAATTATACTTTTTTCCTGCCCCTGCTCCTCTTCGTTTACATATAATTTGAAAAATTCCCACTATAACTGCTCTTCAGCACAACCCAGAGCAATGTGAGAACAACTGGCAAGGATATAATCTGTATCACTGGTGACTAACAATAACTTTGCAATAGGAGGAATGGTATAAACGTGATGCTCCCTGGTTCCTCATAGGAAGGGCACACTCCAGTTACTTGTGGGACAATAGAAAGAACAAATAGGTCCATCTCAAAAGAGGGCAAACTGCAAAAGGCAAAAATGGGCCACTCATCTGGACAAGCTGAGGGATAACGGTGGTGCAAACAGTTCAAGGAGCTTTAAAAGTTACTATGTGGGAATCAGGAAAAGTATTAAAAAAACAAAGTATTGATAGCCCTAGAGATTTTTACAATGTTGATCTCTCTTGCAGATTCTCTGATGGTTAACATGGGCTGAGTGCCAAGAGAAGGTTTTCCCACACTCACTGCATTCATAGGGCCTCTCCCCTGTGTGGATTCTCTGATGCCTGGAAAGGGCTGAACTTTTAGTGAAGCATTTTCCACACACACAGCATTTATAGGGCCTCTCCCCTGTGTGGATTCTCTGATGGGTAATAAGGTGTGGGCGGTGATTGAAGGTTTTCCCACACTCTCTGCATTTATAGGGCCTCTCCCCTGTGTGGATTGTTTGATGACTAATAAGGTGCGAGCTGCGACTGAAGGTTTTACAACACTCATGGCATTCGTAGGATCTTTCCCCTGTGTGGATCCTCTGATGTCTAGAAAGGGCTGATCTGTGAGTGAAGGTTTTCCTACACTCTCTGCATTCATAGGGCCTCTCCCCTGTGTGGATTCTCTGATGAACAGAAAGGGCTGATCTTTGAGTAAACGTTTTCCCACACTCACTGCATACATAGGGCCTGTCCCCTGTGTGGATTGTTTGATGACTAATAAGGTGCGAGCTGCGACTGAAGGTTTTACAACACTCGCGGCATTCGTAGGATCTTTCCCCTGTGTGGATCCTCTGATGTCTAGAAAGGTCTGATCTGTGAGTGAAGCATTTCCCACACTCACTGCATTCATAGGGCCTCTCATCTGTGTGGATTCTCTGATGAACAGAAAGGGCTGATATTTGAGTGAAGGTTTTCCCACACTCTCTGCATTCATAGGGCCTGTCCCCTGTGTGGATTCTCTGATGTCTCGAAAGGCCTGATCTGCGATTGAAGGTTTTCCCACACTCTCTGCATTCATAGGGCCTGTCCCCTGTGTGGATTCTCTGATGTCTAGAAAGGCCTGATTTGTAAGTGAAGGTTTTCCCACACTCACGGCATTCAAAGGGCCTCTCCCCTGTGTGGATTCTCTGATGTTGAGAAAGGTTTGAGCTGCTAGTGAAGCATTTTCCACATTCACTGCATTCGTAGGGCCTGTCCCCTGTGTGGATTGTTTGATGCCTAATAAGGTGTGAACTGCGATTGAAGGTTTTCCCACACTCACGGCATTCAAAGGGCCTCTCCCCTGTGTGGATTCTCTGATGTACAGAAAGGTCTGAACTCTCAGTGAAGCATTTTCCACACTCACAGCATTTATAGGGCCTGTCCCCTGTGTGGATTTTCTGATGGGCAATAAGGTGTGAGCTGCGATTGAAGGTTTTCCCACACTCACGGCATTTGTAGGGTCTCTCCCCTGTGTGGATTCTCAGATGAACAGAAAGGTTTGATCCGTGAATGAAGTTTTTCCCACACTCAGGGCATGTATTTTTTCTCTTTCGCCTGAGGATTTCCTGTTGTGTTGTGGTTTCCATGAGGACCTTCTGAGTTCCCCAACAGGAAATAAATTTATCCACTTTCTCCCCTGGCTGGTTTCCTTGCTCTCTTTCTGGTCTGTGCTGAATCTCCCAGGAGTTTCCCTGCTCAGGACTCCTGGACACATTCCTTTTCGATCTTTGCGATAATGCTCTGTTTTTACCCACTGGCTCAACATTTTCAGGCTGAAAATTCTGCTCCTCTTTCTCACAAGCCATTGCATCACCTGCTGTGACAGAGACAGAAACCTCAAACAGGGATGGAAAGGAGAAGACCAAACCAAAACAAGTGCTGAAGACAGGTCAAATAAAAATCAGGAGCTGAACTCCCCCAAACTCTTCCCCCAAATAGGAGAGAGGAGGGGGATGAATTCAGCCTTCACATCCCATCCAAATACGCAGGGGGAAGGGAGAAAGCTACTGCCTGGTGTCTGCTAGGATCTATAGGAAGCCATGAACTATATTTACCCTGAGGATACGACCACTGCTAGGGACAATAATGAACTGAGAGACCTCCCCAAGGGCTTTGTTGGGCATCCCAGATGTTTCCTTCAGGCACTTACAGATTCTGGGTGGTTTAATGTTTCCTCACCTGTGTAGGGAGCTCTCAGGATCTCTCTTTCCTCTGAACCCTGGAGGTCTGGGACCCATGGCTCTTCCCCTTGTTCCAGCTGGGAGATCACATCAGGCTGGATAACAGGAAACCCTGCTCAGATGAAAGAAAACAAAGGAGTTCAGCTGATTTCATAAGACTTTGTCATAAAAAACATTCTATTAATTTAACTTCAGTGCTTAGTGTGACCTGGTGGGCCAGGGGCAGTTCTCACTGAAAATGCCAAAGTTAGGGCAGGCTGAAAAAGGGAGAGCAGATGCTCCCAAAACTGCTGGTTAACACTGAAGTTAAACTCACTGACCAGTCACCAACTGTGCTTCTGATCCCCACACGGGTTATCGAGAAGCTGAAAAGAGAAATCACACGGCCTCCTTTATTGCATCCCAGTTCTCTGGCTCCTAATCAGCAGCGAGGTCCAGTACAGTGAGAGGTTATTTAAAAACTCTGCTCACATAAACAAAGTGTTCCTCTGACCCCAAAGGCTCAGCCACATCACCAGGTCAGTATAGGTTTGGATATTACCCAAAATTCCATCCTTCCAGACAATCCTTTAGCATCTAAACTAAAGGTTTAAACGAAAGAAAGACAGAAAGAAGTTAAATGGCAACGCAGTCAGATACATTCCAAAATGGATATATCAGGTTCTTAGCAGTATTGGTGAGTTGCTGGCTTGGAAGTCCGTCTGGAACACATCCATAGCTTGGATGGGTCATTCAGTCTTGTTCCAGGGTTCAGTTTGTAGAGAAGTTGCTCCAGAGGCAGGCAAGGGGATTGAAGACAAAATGGAGAAGTTGCAGCTGCCCTTTATATTCCTTTTGCTATGTGGCTTGTACTTCCTGTGTCCCAAACACAAGATTCACAGGACGTGGCATGGAAAAGCCTTGGAGTTCTCATTACACAGGCATACCCTGGCATGTCTTGCTGACGCAATAGGTGTATCCTCTTGGTCCTTTCCATGGGCTCATTGTACAGATGATGACCCTCAATGGGCCATCAAACAGGCTAGGCAGTGTTGATGCCAATATGTCTGGGGGTGTCACCCAGAAACACTGCACAAGTCTGGAAATACAGATATACCCTACATATCTATAACTCACAATACAAAGGTGATACAAACACAGAAACAAAATGATCATACTTGGAAAATCATAACATTTCCCCTGACACCTTACATGGCATATCTAGCATGATTCATTTTAATTTGATAAGATTATATTATTTTATTATTAATACCAAAGTGTCTCACAATTCCATTCAGTGTCACACTTGGTAAACCAGTGAATTTCCAGGACTAGTTCCCCAGGTCCTGAAGATGCCCAACACTATGCTTACGAGGGATTGAAATACCCACATATGTGCTGGGAACACACACACAGACACTGTGTCAGTCTACACCCCTATGTTCACTCTTCTAGAAAATTATCAATTTTGTACACAGTATGGCTTGTGAGATATCATTTGAAAATGCATAATCTACTGAATATTATCCTCCTGTTAAAATGTGTAGTAACACTGTATGTAAAGTTATGAGATTTTACAGTATGAGATTACGGAAAAAGTTACAATTCTGGGGAACACCCACAGAGCAGTTCCTCAGAGACAGCCAGGCAAACAGCTGGTCGAACAGCCATTCTCCTGCAGGGGGAAGGTGTGAAGACATTTACATTCCATCATAGGGACCTATTGAAGCTGTTGTGGAAAACAACCACACGATTGATTTTGAATCAGCTCAGCCTGAGGCTCTTTTCTTGGTCTAAAGTGCGCAGGGGGCGACAGCTATTGGAATACTGTCCCCCTGAGCTAAAAATCACACGAGCCTTTTAAAGCTTAAAACCACAATCAATGGCACATACGCTGCACGTTAATTTCCTTATTTGGAATATATTGCAAAATATGATGCAGGTCAAAAGCAAGCTGAACAATCAGTTTTCCATATTCGGCCTTTCCTGTTATTGTTATTCCTAGTCTAGTTTGTGGTTTGACTTTTCTAACACTTCCATTGTGGTTATGTTTCAGAAGCTCGGTTACTGCAAATCAGTGTGTTTGGGGACTTTCCACTTCACCTACTTAGGCCCCTTATGCACACAAAGCCATTGTTCCCCAATTTGGGGGATTTAAATTAAAATAAATAATTGGAGATATACCAATCTCCTAGAACTGGAAGGGACCTTGAAAGATCATCGAGTCCAGCCCCCTGGCTTCACTTGTTCCCCAATCTGGGGAATTTTCCATTCCACTTTGCCTTTCTATGCCCTTTACACAGAGAAGCAAGCTCAGCTAATACTTCAGGCCTATTAGCTTGACCAAGGCTCCAAAGCTCTTTCTGTAGACTTTCCCTCACAATTCTCATATCTCCGACAGACAGCCTGGCACCATGACTCAGCTGAGAACTGAAGTTGTTTCTAGTACAAAGGACAGAATCATAAAAAGAGGTGAGCAAAATACTTCAGACTCTCTCTCTCCCCCCTTTCCCTCTGCTCATGACAACTCCTGAAGAGCTGAACGTGGGCGGCAGGGGTGGGTTAGGCCGAGTCCTGGCTGAAAGGAAAACCAGCCTGTCTCAGCACATGGCGAGAGAAACATTTGCCTTGTTTCACAGCTTGTTAACTTAGACATTAGTTTGTGTTTTATCTTGCATTTCTTTTGTAAACAATTCTGAGCTTTATGCCTCATTATCTGTATCTTAAAATATTTTTTTTTGATTGTTAACTATCTTGTTTTATTCTTTATCTAACCAGTGTGGTTGGATTCAAGTGTGTTGGAAACTCCATCTGGGATAACAAGGCTGGCGCATGTCATTTTCCACTGATGAAATGACAGACTTCATATGAGCTTGCGTTGTTCAGGAGTGTGCTGGACAGGGAAAGATGCACATTTCTGGGAGAAGTCTGGGAGCAGAGAATTTTCTGGGGTTCTCCCGTGCTGCACTGTAACTCGTGAGTCACTGACTAGCAGCACTCAATACTGTGTAGCTGGGAGCGAGTTACATGCTGGAGACTGTGCGTTACCTGCCCAAGAGTGGCTGTTCTCACAGTAAAGCAGTGTAAAAGGCACCCCAGCTTGGGAACTGAGTCACACAGCTGTTCAACAGTCCAGGTTGCTCTGTAGTTAATATCACAGACACTCAATTTCAAAGAGTCTCCTAAAACACAAAGTACATCTCTGTCCCAGAAATCAAAGACTCCAGAGAGAGGGCAAGTCTCCCTGGCACTGCTTCTGGCTGACAGAGAGGTCCAGAGACAATAAGAGAGTCCTGGGGAAGCTGGGAACAGGAAGCATGGGCTGGTGAGGTTCAGTGGAGAAAGGGAACAGGAAGCGCAGGGATATCACTGAATGCAGGATCTCAGCAGTACTAGATGTCAGGATAGCACATAGTGCAGCCCATTGGAAAACATAATCCCAGCTATACATACAAAATGATGGGATCTAAATTAGCTGTTACCACTCAAGAGAGAGATCTTGGAGTCACTGTGGATTGTTCTCTGAAAACATCCACTCAATGTGCAGCAGCAGTGAAAAAAAGCAAACAATGTTGGAAATAATTAAGAAAGGGATAGATACGACAGAATATATCATATTTGTAAAAACAGCAAATGAATCCATGATACACCCACATCTCAAATACTCCGTGCAGATGTGGTCGCCCCATCTCAAAGAAGTTTACTTGAGCAAACAGGAGATATTTGACACTGCGATACGGCTCCTGTGCGCTGTTCCCAAAGTGTTCTGCAGCAGGGGAGGGTCTCTGGTAGTGTGTGTGTGTCACTGGCATATTGGGGTGATGCTGAAACAGGACAGAGTAGAGGTGGCATTGTGGGGCTGGCATGAACCTTATCTCTTCATTTCCTATTCCAAGAACCAAGAGGACGGGAATCCTTACCCAGCGAGGTCACATTCTCATAGTTCTCCTGCATGACATCCCTGTAGAGGGCTCTCTGAGCGGGGTCCAGCAGAGCCCATTCCTCTCTGGTGAAATACACAGCCACCTCCTCGAAGGTCACCAGCCCCTGAAAGAGCAAGAATCCAACACTCAGTACCTGCTGCCCCACTATTCACAGAACAGCAGCACCAGGTAAATGGAGGCATATGTTAACAAAGTCCCACCCCATCTTGCTTAGAGCAGCCAGGAGGAATCAGAGGGTAGAAAGAGGAATCTTTGAGTCTCCCACCTGACAGACGGAGGCAGGGTCGTCACATTTATCACATACCCACTAGCCAGAGCTTGATACAGGAGATGGGGCTGTCTCTGGACCCTGCTGGTGGCTCCCTGGTAGGAATCATAAGAACATAAGAAAGGCCGTACCGGGTCAGAGCAAAGGTCCATCTAGCCCAGTATCTGTCTACCGACAGTGGCCAATGCCAGGTGCCCCTGAGGGAGTGAACCTAACAGGCAATGATCAAGTGATCTCTCTCCTGCCATCCATCTCCATCCTCTGACAAACAGAGGCTAGGGACACCATTCTTACCCATCCTGGCTAATAGCCATTTATGGACTTAGCCACCATGAATTTATCCAGTCCCCTTTTAAACACTGTTATAGTCCTAGCCTTCACAACCTCCTCAGGTAAGGAGTTCCACAAGTTGACTGTGCGCATGAAGAAGAACTTCCTTTTATTTGTTTTAAACCTGCTGCCTATTAATTTCATTTGGTGACCCCTAGTTCTTGTATTATGGGAATAAGTAAATAACTTTTCCTTATCCACTTTCTCAACATCACTCATGATTTTATATACCTCTATCATGTCCCCCCTTAGTCTTCTCTTTTCCAAACTGAAGAGTCCTAGCCTCTTTAATCTTTCCTCATATGGGACCCTCTCTAAACCCCTAATCATTTTAGTTGCTCTTTTCTGAACCTTTTCTAGTGCTAGAATATCTTTTTTGAGGTGAGGAGACCACATCTGTACACAGTATTCGAGATGTGGGCGTACCATGGATTTATATAAGGGCAATAATATATTCTCAGTCTTATTCTCTATCCCCTTTTTAATGATTCCTAACATCCTGTTTGCTTTTTTGACCGCCTCTGCACACTGTGTGGACATCTTCAGAGAACTATCCACGATAATTCCAAGATCTTTTTCCTGACTCGTTGTAGCTAAATTAGCCCCCATCATGTTGTATGTATAGTTGGGGTTATTTTTTCCAATGTGCATTACTTTACATTTATCCACATTAAATTTCATTTGCCATTTTGTTGCCCAATCACTTAGTTTTGTGAGATCTTTTTGAAGTTCTTCACAATCTGCTTTAGTCTTAACTATCTTGAGTAGTTTAGTATCATCTGCAAACTTTGCCACCTCACTGTTTACCCCTTTCTCCAGATCATTTATGAATAAACTGAATAGGATTGGTCCTAGGACTGACCCTTGGGGAACACCACTAGTTACCCCTCTCCATTCTGAGAATTTACCATTAATTCCTACCCTTTGTTCCCTGTCCATTAACCAGTTCTCAATCCATGAAAGGACCTTTCCTTTTATCCCATGACAGCTTAATTTACGTAAGAGCCTTTGGTGAGGGACCTTGTCAAAGGCTTTCTGGAAATCTAAGTACACTATGTCCACCGGATCCCCTTGTCCACATGTTTGTTGACCCCTTCAAAGAACTCTAATAGATTAGTAAGACACGATTTCCCTTTACAGAAACCATGTTGACTATTGCTCAAGAGTTTATGTTTTTCTATGTGTCTGACAATTTTATTCTTTACTATTGTTTCAACTAATTTGCCCGGTACCGACGTTAGACTTACCGGTCTGTAATTGCCGGGATCACCCCTAGAGCCCTTTTTAAATATTGGCGTTACATTAGCTAACTTCCAGTCATTGGGTACTGAAGCCGATTTAAAGGACAGGTTACAAACCTTAGTTAATAGTTCCGCAACTTCACATTTGAGTTCTTTCAGAACTCTTGGGTGAATGCCATCTGGTCCCGGTGACTTGTTAATGTTGAGTTTATCAATTAATTCCAAAACCTCCTCTAGTGACACTTCAATCTGTGACAGTTCCTCAGATTTGTCACCTACAAAAGCCAGCTCAGGTTTGGGAATCTCCCTAACATCCTCAGCCGTGAAGACTGAAGCAAAGAATCCATTTAGTTTCTCCGCAATGACTTTATCATCTTTAAGCGCTCCTTTTGAATTTTGATCATCAAGGGGCCCCACTGGTTGTTTAGCAGGCTTCCTGCTTCTGATGTACTTAAAAAACATTTTATTACCACCTTTGGCGTTTTTGGCTAGCCGTTCTTCAAACTCCTCTTTGGCTTTTCTTATTACACTCTTGCACTTAAGTTGGCAGTGTTTGTGCTCCTTTCTATTTGCCTCACTAGGATTTGACTTCCACTTTTTAAAGGAAGTCTTTTTATCTCTCACTGCTTCTTTTACATGGTTGTTAAGCCACGGTGGCTCTTTTTTAGTTCTTTTACTGTTTTTCTTAATTTGGGGTATACATTGAAGTTGGGCCTCTATTATGGTGTCTTTAAAAAGGGCCCACACAACTTGCAGGGATTTCACTTTAGTCACTGTACCTTTTAACTTTTGTCTAACTAACCCCCTTATTTTTGTATAGTTCCCCCTTTTGAAATTAAAGGCCACAGTGTTGGGCAGTTGAGATGTTCTTCCCATCACAGGGATGTTGAATGGCACTATATGTTAAAGAAAGTGTAGATTCAAATGAAGTAAAAATCTTAAGCGAATCCCAACACTCTCCAAATAAAATATATGGAAGAAAGGGGAAGTCAATAGTAAAGACTATAAGTTAGGAGGTCAGAATTGTAGAAAATTGGCAAGGGAAGCTATCAGAAATCAATGATCAATCAATGAAAAATAAGAAGGAAGTTTTTAAAAGTATATTAAGTAAAAAATTAATCCTAACAACAGTAGTGGTAAATTACTAGATAGAAATGGCAGAATTATCAAAAATAATGCAGAAGAGGTAAAAGTGTTCAATAAATATTTCTCTCCTGGATTTGGAGAAAAACAAATGATGTAACTCATATCATAAGATGTTGACGACGACACTTTCCATTCCAACAACAACTCATGAGTATGTTAAACAGCAGGTATTACAGTTAGATGTGTTTAAATCAGCAGGTCCAGATAACAAGAGTTTTGAGAGACCCGGCGGAGAAGCGTGGTGGACTGTTAGTGTTGATTTTCATTAGGACTTGGAACACTGAGGAAATTCCATAAGAGTGGAATAAAGCTAATGCTGTGCCAATATTTAAAAAGTGTAAAAGAGATGACCCAGCTAATTACAAGAGTGTTAGTCTAAAATCGATACTGGGCAAGAGAATGGAGCAGCCGATACTGGAGTTCATTAATAACGAATTAAAGGAGGGTAATATAATTAGTACCCATTAACAAAGGTTTAGACACAATAGATTGTCAAACTAACTGGATATCCTTACTGGATGAGATCAAAAGTTTGGTTACAACTAATAGTATTGATGTAATATACCTAGACTTCTGTACGGCATATGACTTGGTCCAGCACAATATTTTGACTGGAAAACTAGAAAGATACAAAATACACAGGGCATATATTACATAGATTAAAAACTGGGATTGTAAATGGGGAACTATGGTCGAGTGGATTTCTTTCTAGGGGCTTCCCACAAGGACTGGTTCTTGGCTCTGTGCTATTTAACATACTTATTAATGACCTGGAAGAGAACATAAAATCATCACTGATAAAGTTTGCAGTTGCCACAAAGATTGGGGGTGGTGGTAACTAATGAAGTGTCAGTAGATTCAGGCTCCAGCACTGGGAGTCTGGGAAGTTTTCCCAGCCCTGGCTGGGGGGTTATTTCCTGTTCCACAAAGAGGGGAAGTTCCATTCCCAACTCCTGTGCCTTGAAATTAGGCCCTGACACTACACGCCACATTCAGCACAGTGGTAGGAGTATAAAATGATTAGGCCATAATTATTAGGCATTTTGTGCAAGATGCGTCATGTGCAGTGTCATTGGAAAAGTTGTGATTGGCCGAACATGATTATCCTATTTGTGTGCATGGATCATCTTTGTTATCTGAAGTTATGGATATGGACTCTGTATCTGAAGAACAAAACATGTCAAACCAATCTGAGAGCTTTCTTTGATAGGATAACAAGCCTTGTGGATAAGGGAGAAGTGGTGGATGTGGTATACCTAGACTTTAGTAAAGCATTTGATACAGTCTCGCATGATATTCTTATCAATAAACTAGACAAATACAACTTAGATGGGGCTACTATAAGGTGGGTGCATAACTGGCTGGATAACCATACTCAGAGAATAGTTATTAACGGTTCCCAATCCTGCTGGAAAGGTATAACAAGTGGGGTTCCGAGGGTCTGTTTTGGGACCGGCTCTGTTCAATATCTTCATCAACCATTTAGATATTGGCATAGAAAGTACGCTTATTAAGTCCGCAGATGATGCCAAACTGGGAGGGATTGCAACTGGTTTGGAGGACAGGGTCATAATTCAAAATGATCTGGAGAAATTGGAGAAATGGTTTGAGGTAAATAGGATGAAGTTTAATAAAGACAAATACAAAGTGCTCCACTTAGGAAGGAACAATCAGTTTCACACATGCAGAATGGAAAGAGACTGTCTAGGAAGGAGTACGGCAGAAAGGGACCTAGGGGTTATATAAAAGCAGCAAAGAATCCTGTGGCACCTTATAGACTAACAGACGTTTTGCAGCATGAGCTTTCGTGGGTGAATACCCACTTCGTCGGATGCAAGAGTGGAAATTTAGGGGTTATAGTGGACCACAAGCTAAGTATGAGTCAACAGTGTGATGCTGTTGCAAAAAAAGCAAACATGATTCTGGGATGCATTAACAGGTGTGTTGTGAGCAAGACACGAGAAGTCATTCTTCCATTCTACTCTGTGCTGGTTAGGCCTCGACTGGAGTATTGTGTCCAGTTCTGGGCACTGCATTTCAAGAAAGATGTGGAGAAATTGGAGAGGGTCCAGAGAAGAGCAACAAGAATGATTAAAGGTCTAGAGAACATGACCTATGAAGGCTGAAAGAATTGGGTTTGTTTAGTTTGGAAAGAGAAGACTGAGAGGGGACATGATAGAATTTTTCAGGTAGCTAAAAGGGTGCCATGAGGAGGAGGGAGAAAACATGTTTATCTTAGCCTCTAAGGATAGAAGCAGCAGCAATGGGCTTAAACTGCAGCAAAGGGAGGTTTAGGTTGGACATTAGGAAAAAGTTCCTAACTGTCAGGGTGGTTAAACACTGGAATAAATTGCCTAGGGAGGTTGTGGAATCTCCATCTCTGGAGATATTTAAGAGCAGGTTACATAAATGTCTATCAGGGACGCTCTAGACAGTATTTGGTTATGCCATGAGGGCAGGGGACTGGACTCGATGACCTCTCGAGGTCCCTGCCAGTCCTAGAATCTATGGATCTATGAATAAGAATGGCCATACTGGGTCAGACCAAAGGTCCATCCAACCCAGTATTCTGTCTACTGACAGTGACCAATGCCAGGTGCCCCAGAGGGAGTGAACCTAACAGGCAATGATCAAGTGATCTCTCTCCTGCCATCCATCGCCACCCTCTGACGAACAGAGGCTAGGAACACCATTCCTTACCCATCCTGGCTAATAGCCATTAATGGACTTAACCTCCATTAATTTATCCAGTTCTCTTTTAAACGCTGTTATAGTCCTAGCCTTCAGAATCTCCTCAGGCAAGGAGTTCCACAGGTTGACTGTGCACTGTGTGAAGAACTTCCTTTTATTTGTTTTAAACCTGCCGCCCATTAATTTCATTTGGTGGCCTCTAGTTCTTATATTACGTGAAGAAGTAAATAACTTTTCCTTATTCACTTTCTCCACCTGAGGAAGCACCTGAGGAACAAAGACTGAACTGGGGGAAGTGTTGGTCCCAGGGTAAAGGGATTTCAAGCTTGTATATGGAAACTTGGTGGACTGCTTCTATCATCAGTAAGGGTGAGAAATTGCTAGTTCAAATTCTATCCATCTAGTATGTTAGCAAATAACCAAAAACTCAAACTAAGCCTAAGTAATCTGCTTTGATCGCTTTGCTATCACTTACCGCTGGGAAATTGGCTGTTGTCTTCTCTGTCCTTGAGTGGCTTAGGTAAAGCACTCAGGTAGCTTAGCTGGGTGCATGGCGCCACCTGCTGTCATGTTGGAGAGGCTGGCTGAATCTCCGGCCAACCACTGTGAGAAGGGTCAGCCCAGCTTCAGGGTTAGAGGGCACAGCGGTTCCCAGAAGCCCCCCACAGTGCACCCCGGGGGTGACAACCCATCACATCTTACATTACACAAGTCTCAGAAGCTTTGTCACATCCTGTCCCCTCCCTTCCTCCACCCTAGATAGTTCCTGCCTCCCACCACCTCGAGCAGCTCCCACCCTCCTATGCATTTACTGCTCCTCTCCCTCCAAGCAGAACCCACGACCAGCTCCCTGAGAATCCCTTACCTGAGCCAGCTCCATTGCAGCCATTTCCTTCCCTCTGGGAGGAGGGGATGATCTTGAGCGAAACGTGGATGTTATTCTGTAACCTGCCAGGGCGAGAAGGGCAATGTGAGAAAATTCAGGTGGGGTTTTTGTCCATTCCACAAGCTGATTCCCCCAGGATTTTCCCCTGCTAATGGACATTCTAGGTTCTGCTACACCGTGGAGCACAGAGTGACCGTATTCCAGTACAGGCCTAGCCGCATCCCACTAGGGTGTAACCCTCTGACACAGGGTGAAACCCTCCCAGCAGCAGAGTCTCTGTGTTACACTTATGTTTGTGGACGATACCAAGCTGGGAGGGGTTGCAAGTGCTTTGGAGTATAGGATTAAAATTAAAAATGATCTGGACAAACTGGAGAAATGGTCTGAAGTAAAGAGGATGAAATTTAATAAGGACAAATCCCAAGTACTTCACTTAGGAAGGAACAATCAGTTGCACACATACAAAATGGGAAATAACTGCCTAGGAAGGAGAGCTGCGGAAAGGGATCTGGGGGTCACAGTACATCGTAAGCTAAATATGAGTCAACAGTGTTACACTGTTGCAAAAAAAGCAAGACACGAGAAGTAATTCTTCCGCTCCACTCCGCGCTGATTAGGCCTCAACTGCAGTAGTGTGTCCAGTTCTGGGGGCCACATTTCAGGAAAGATGTGGACAAATTGGAGAAAGTCCAGAGAAGAGCAACAAAAATGACTAAAGGTCTAGAGAACAAGACCTATGAGGGAAGATTGAAAAAATTGTGTTTGTTTAGTCTGGAGAAAAGAAGACTGAGAGGGGACATGATCACAGTTTGCAAGTACACAAAAGGTTCTTACTAGACGACCTCTCAAGGTCCCTTCCAGTTCTATGATTCTAAGAACCAAAGGCCAGAGACGAGCAGAATCAAAGGAGTCACTCTGGGGATTCTCCCTGTCACTGTTCCCAAGGCAGCTCTCTCAGGTTTACAAAGCTGTTGGATGCTCCAGCCTTTATTCAGTCTCTCCTGGCAGTGCCCCCTTCGTGGGCTGGGCCTAGTTTTAGCCTTTTGGAAGCGTGACCCCGGGGGCTCTGAGACGGGGCCTTCTTGCCTCAGCACATCTTGTTCCTTTCTGTGGCTCCCCAGGGAGTCCCAATGAATAGATACTCCTCATACAGACTGTGAACATAAGAGCTGCCCACTGCATCAGACCAATGGTCCGTCTAGCTCAGTGGCCAGTGCCAGGTGCTTCAGAGGGAACTAACAGAACAGGTAACCATCAAGTGATCCATCCCCTGTTGCCCATTCCCAGCTTCTGGCAAACAGAGGCTAGAGACACCATCCCTGCCCAGCCTGCCTGTGACACTGGCAGATGAGGTGTTAGCTCTTGCAAAAGCTCCCAAGTCTTAACTGAACATGGACAAACGCATCGCTGGAATCAGTCTGACTCACCTGTGTTAGTATTGTTAAAAGAGGTATTAGAATTATAACAATGGGTTGAGACTTTACTAAATGTGTGTGATTTGCTGCCAGGGTTAATATCTGACTAGCTGTATTGTGAGCCTCTGTAAATCACCAGACAGGAGAGAGACTTTACCTAGGTGAAGTGCTGACTGGCAACCGAATGCATTACACCCTACCTGGCAGTAAAGGTTCATCAACACCAGATAGACTATTATGCGATGTGAAAGATGACAAAAGACTGTTGTTGTGCTCTTCACTTCCCATTAGCTGACTTTGCAGCTCAAAGCACATGGCAGGAAGGGGGTAAAAACCCCCATACAGAAGGAACTGATTATCTGTATGCTGCTTGGACTCTGGGGGGCAAAGTTTCTAGGCATAAGCAAGAGATCCCCAGCTCCTTATTCTTTAGGACTAACCCAGGCTATGTAGAACTTGCTTATTATAGAAGCTTCTGTTACCTTTTGAAATTTAAGACTGTAACTCGTCTGCATCTGCTTTAACCTGCCTTAACTTTGTAAACAACTCTGGTTTTAAATAAAATTTAATGCAGGTTATTACAGGACTGGCTACAAGTGTTGTCTTTCTTGTGAGATCTAAGATTCAGCTGACCTAAGGAAGTGACTGGTCCTTCGGGACTGGCAGTAACCTGAACATTGCTGTGACTCGTGGGGTAAGGGAGGGGTTCTCAACCAGGGGTCTGGGGCCCCCTGGGGGGCCGTGAGCAGTTTTCAGGGGGCTGCCAAGCATGGCCAGCATTAGACTTGCTGAGGCCCAGGGCAGAAAGGTGAAGTCCCAGCGCATGGGGCTGAAGTCCAGGCCCCTGAACCCCACCACCAGGGCTGAAGCCAAAGCCTGAGCAATGTAGCTTTGTGAGGGCCCCTGTGGCATGGGGCCACAGGCAGTTGCCCTGCTTGCTGCCCCCTAACACCAGCCCTGGATTTTATATGCAGAAAACCAGGTATTGTGGCCCACGTGGGCCGTGGAGTTTTTATAGCATGTTGGGGGGGGGGCACAGAAGGAAAAAGGCTGAGAACCCCTGGAGTAAGGGACCATCTGTCACAGAGGTCCGCTCACCTGCGTGGTGAGATATATGGGATCACCCAAGGGGACTGTCTGTGATTCCATGTTAATGCTGTTACAGAGCCTGAAGCGTTTACACTGGATTCTTGGTTGGTGAAATCTCCATACAGACCTCACACCCAATTTGGGTTTGTTCCCTGCTTCTCACCAGTCTGCCTGAGGCCAGTGCTCGTGCTCTCGAGTCACTGGGGACAGCGCTACAGAGACTAACGGGCACAACGCCACCAGCAGCAATTGGCAGCACTGCAGAACAGGCTTCTCAGGGACACAGTGTGGGCCAAATGGTCTGTGGTCTCCACCAAACCCCCGTTCTCCTCCAGGGCACATCAGCATCCCGGCAACCTTCAAGGGGGGGTCCAGGCTGCCACCCATCTCCAGTGATGGATCTGCAGCACAGCACCGCCCGCACCCCATGACCCACCTTGTCTCCTGAGACAGAGGTGAGTGACGGAGGGGGCAGAACGGATCCAGGGGGCAGGGAAAGGGATAATAAAACACCTCCTGGGGTCACCCCTCAGGCAGTGACGGTGACAGGCCTTGTGGTGGCAGTAAAGGGGGAGGGGAGGGAGTGGGAGCAGCACCCTCAAGGGCAATGCTGCCAGTGGGTCTCCCCACCACCTCAGGCATGGGGCTGATAGGGGGCCATTCCCTGGGCCTGGGCGCCTGTGAAGGGCTATAGAAACCCCACGCTGGCATAGAAGGGGTTAAACTGCTGCTTTAGTCTGGGCTGGCCTGTCAGGACTGGAGCAGGAGTTAACAGGAGAGACCTGCTCTACTCTGGGGCACCCTGGGAAGGGAACATTCTGTCAGGGAGAGGGAAGGGAGCATTCGGGGCTCTGGCCTTCACTGAGGGCAGGTGGGGATCCTGGAGCTCAAAGGGGGAGCAGGTTAAAACTTGTGCTGGGGACCCACTAAACTCTGAAGGGGACTGAGATGCTCCCAGGGCTCTCAGCAGTAAGAGGGGCCCAGATCCTGATGGGAGCTGTCCACAGGGCTTTCCCCGTTTCTCTTCCATTCCTTTATTTACCCTTGTTTGCCGAGAGTCGGCTCTTCTGCTGTTTCACCTGGTGCCCCGAGAAGGACGTGCCCCAGAGCACCCTGGGGCAGGAGCCAATGGGACTCTCAGAGCTGCACCCCAGAAGGCCTGAGGCCCAGCGGTTGGGCACCAGTTTGATGGGCTGGATGGCCTCTCCCTGGGGCCTGCCAGCAGCCTGGCACATGGAGTAGATACGGGGTGGCCTGGGAGCAGGAAGCGGGCAGCGTCCCAGACAGCACAGCGAGAAGGCAAACGGAGAGGGGACATGTGGCACTGCAGTGAACTCAGCACCCGTCCTGAAGGCCACTGGCAGAAAGTCGTCCTCTCCTGGCCTAGGGGGTCAGACAGTGACACAGAGATCCCTTGGCAAAGGGTCACTTGGTCTTTGCCAGCAGCTCTCACCTGAGACCTGACAAACCCATCACACCAAACACATCGCTTGGAGGAGGGTCCTGCGAGGTGTCTACAGAAAGCTCATAACTGGTCAAGACTCAGTGACTGAGAGATCAGCGTATGGGTCATATGTACGGAACAAAGCGCTGACACTGAACATCTACTTTATAAACTCAACTGTCCAGCCCTGCTCCTCCCAAACTATCAGTGGAAAACCATCGGGACACCACCAAACAACTGAAACTGGAGTGTGGGGGAGCTGAAGGGGGGGGGGAGTGTGATGGGGAGTGTGGGGGAAACTGGAGTGTGGAGGAGCTGAAGGTAACAAATTTAATCATCCCAAATCCAAACTAGGAATAGTTTCAAGGCACATGTTACACGTGTATGGGGTGCAGGGGCAGGCCAGAGTGTATAGGGCAGGGCCTGTTTGGAGGAGGGGCAGAGCTAGGGCACAGCTGGACCAGGAGCAGAAGGCCCAGCTGGGGCACAGACCATGTCAGAGATTTCTCTCGCTGGCTCTGTTACCACTGCCCACGGCAAACACTTGAAAGAAGGGGAGGCCGAGCTGCAAATGGTGTCAGGAGGAGGAGGAGAGAGACACTTGAAAGCATGACCATTATTCCCATTCCACCGTAACAAAAAATACAGGAGAGGGGAGCCAAACTTCAGAATCACGCAGCACCTAGGTGGAGAGAGCACTGGACCCAGACTATTCCTGGCTCTGCCACGGGCCTGCTGGGTGACATTGGATAAGTCATTGCACTTCCCTGTGCCTCCGATTGCAAACTTGTGTGAGACCCAGAACTGCCTATAGCACTGCTAACTCCTCCTGCCAACACTGCTCTGTGCAAAAAGCTAGGAAATTCACGTATTAAAACTTTATGAAAGCAGGATTTAAGGTTGCCTGAAGCTGACTGGTGCCCCTCCAGAAGAGAGATCAGCAAAACTCAAACTTGTAATAATCAGGAAATGCAGAGAAAGTACACACCAATGGAATCCTAATTCTGCAATTCACAAAGGCAGCAAAGCCCTGGGAAAGGCAACTTTCAGAAGCAAACAGAAGGGGACAGAGCTTACCTGTGCTAAGGCAGAATGTGGTTTTAGGTGAGCTGCGCTGTACAGGAGCTACCGACACCTGTTCTACACTCAGATACTGGGCCTGCTCCCAGAAACAGCCGCACACTTGGTCAATTGAACACCCCTTCACCCCTTTTTACAACTCTTTCATCCTTACTCACAGAAGTTCCAGTTAACAGTCTCCATTCACTCACCCATCGTGAAGCACACAGACTGCTCTCACATCCCATCTCACTGCTGACCATTCCCATGGCAAACAGTCCCGTTTCCTCCTGACAACATGCACTGCTCAGTGCAGAAACGAGACAGACTGGAAGCTCCACGTACACATGCACCTCTCTCCTTTCATCGCACAATGGGGGACTCAGACCCAGATCTTCTCATATCACAATCACACCTCCACCAAATTGCTTTAACTAACACCTCGACCAATCAGTGCGGTCCTTGCCCCAAAGAGATCACAATCCAAGCAGACAATGGGGAGGAGGAAAACAGAGAGGGGCTGTGACTTCCCCCAGGTCACCAAGCAGGTCAGGGACAGAGCCAGGGACAGACCCCGGTAACTCCAGAGCCCCGTCACCCGCAGCTTGGAAAGGTCCCCAGACCCCACTGTATTAGGCTGCAGGAAGAGGTGGTTTGTCCATGGATGCACAGGCTGTCTGGGCAGGCAGCTCAGCTGCGGTCCCTGCACACAGCTGGGGGTGGGTGTCCTGGGTCAGGAGAAGTCAGTGTCCCCATCCCCCCACAAACCTTCAAACAGGGACATGGTGCACCAGTGCCAATCAGAGTGCACTAGTGTAAATTCTGTCTGTACTAAGGGTTTGCACCAGTGCCTAAAACACCAGGGTGGCAGAGACCTTCAGAAACAGCAGTACGGTGGCACTAGAACCTATTTCTAGCTCGGTCACGGACAGCCTGGGTGACCTTGGACACGTCAATGTTTCTCCTCCCAACTTCAGTCTCTTTATCCAGCTGCCACTCACTGGGGTCTCCTCTCTCTCCAGAGCTGCTCACCACTACAGTCTGTGTGGGTGTCCCCAGAGCTAAGGCAGGTCAGCTCGGGAATAGTCTTACAAGGGGGGCTGGGGAGTCTCTGTCCCTGGAAGTTTTTAGGAACAGGCAGGACAGAGATAATCTCTAGATACCGGATCCTGCCTCAGCAGGGGGAGCGGGACAGAGACATGGCAGCTGAAGGCACTAGGCTGCCCTACAATAGATACGTATGAAAACAAATCACACAGAATAAAACCCACCACAACATAACGTCAGGCAATTCAGGGAAAAACCAACCCCCCCACCCCCCCCACACACGGGGCAGTTGTTGATCAGGGATAAGATCTGAGCGGTTCCCACCAGGGTCTGACACGGGGCGGGGGGGACCCGGGCACAGGGTCGATCCGGGCGGTGGCTCGCGCGGTCCCGTTCCCGAGGCGGGGCCCCGCGCGCAGCCCGGTCCGGCGGCAGCAGCGAAGGCGGGAGAACGGGGCGGGGGTTGGGATGTTTTATATCCGGGTCTGAGCGTTGGGGGGAAAACGGGTCACAGACTCCGCCCCCGGCAGCGGGGAGACAAACCCCCAGCGCGGGGGGGGAGGGGGGAGGGGCCCCCGGGGGGGGGATTTTACGGGACGCTGCAGCGCACGCGGGCAGTGACGGTTCCCCCCCCTCACCCGGGCCGCGGGGAGCCCGGGGGCGGCAGTGGGGGAGGGCAGGTGCGAGACACGGACACACACTCACCCCCCCCCGCCCCGCCCCGCCCCGCCTCGCCTCGCCTAGCCCCAGCTCGCGGCCCGACCTGGCGCAGGGCGGGGGGGGGGGGTCTCGGGCCCAGGTGTCTGTTCCCCGCGCCCCGCTCGGCTCTTACCGGTTCTGCCGCGCGCCCGGAGCCTCCCCCCGCAGCGGCCGGAAGTGACGCATCCCGCGGGGGGGCGGGGGAGGAGTCACGTGACGGGTCCGGTGTAACGACAGAAACAGCCACCGCTCCGGATTCGCTGCTTGGGCTGCACTGAGCATGCGCAGCCGAACAGAGCATGCGCAGTAACCGCCGCTGTCGCCGCTGCCCGCTCGCTGCGCTCACTGCTCCCGGCGCTTCGCTGCCCGCTCCGCGGGGGGGTGAAAAGCCCCGGGGGGCAAATCGCAGCGGGGGGGAGGGGCTGCCAGGGGCTGAGCGGGGGGGGGGTCGAGCTGCTGCAGGAGGCGGCGGGGAGGGGCCGGGGGAATGGGGAGCCGCTGCCAGACCCTGTGCGGGACAAACCCCGTTTGGGGAACAGGGGCCTCGGGCCGAGCCCCCGCTGCGCGCGCAGATCCGGGGGCCGGGCGGGGGCACCGGCTGTCTCGGTTCTGCCGCGTGTCAGCCCGGGGCGGGTTCCCGGGGCTCCAGGCACCGCCCCGCCTGTCCGAGCCCCGACCCCGCAGCGCCGCTCGGTCTGTGCCAGCGCTGCGGGCGGCCCCTGCTCCGGCCGGGAGCCCGAGTGCGGACACACCGGCCAGACCCCGCGCGCCCCCGGCTCTGCCCCGCCCTGGGACTGTGGGAAAGTGTCTGTGTCCGTGTGAAACCCCGCAGCCCCTTCCCCTGGTGCAGCGCCGAGCTGCCAACTCCCCAGCCCGCGTGTCCGCCCCCTGCACCCCATCCCTGCCCCAGCTCAGAGCCTGCCCCCTCACTCAACCTCCCCATAGCCTGCAACCCTCCTGCCCCAACTCCCCAAGCCCGCGTGTCCACCCCCTGCACCCCATCTCCTGCCCCAGCTCAGAGCCTGCCCCCTCACTCAACCTCCCCATAGCCTGCAACCCTCCTGCCCCCAACTCCCCCAGCCCGCGTGTCCGCACCCCTGCACCCCATCCCCTGCCCCAGCTCAGAGCCTGCCCCCTCACTCACCCTCCCCATAGCCTGCAACCCTCCCGCCCCAACTCCCCCGAGCCCGCGTGTCCGCACCCCTGCACCCCATCCCTGCCCCAGCTCAGAGCCTGCCCCCTCACTCAACCTCCCATAGCCTGCACCCCGCCCCAACTCCCCCAGCCCGCGTGTCCGCACCCCCTGCACCCCATCCCTGCCCCAGCTCAGAGCCTGCACCCTCACTCAACCTCCCCATAGCCTGCACCCTCCTGCCCCCAACTCCCCCAGCCCGCGTGTCCACACCCCTGCACCCCATCCCCTGCCCCAGCTCAGAGCCTGCCCCCTCACTCAACCTCCCATAGCCTGCAACCCTCCCGCCCCAACGCCCCCAGCCCGCGTGTCCACACCCCTGCACCCCATCCCCTGCCCCAGCTCAGAGCCTGCCCCCTCACTCAACCCCATAGCCTGCAACCTCCCACCCCCAACTCCCCAGAGCCCGCGTGTCCGCCCCTGCACCACCATCCCTGCCCCAGCTCAGAGCCTGCCCCCTCACTCAACCCCCATAGCCTGCAACCCTCCCACCCCAACTCCCCCAGAGCCCGCGTGTCCACCCCTGCACCCCCATCCCTGCCCCAGCTCAGAGCCTGCCCCCTCACTCAACCTCCCCATAGCCTGCAACCTCCCGCCCCAACTCCCGAGCCCGCGTGTCCACACCCCTCCTGCACCCCAATCCCTGCCCCAGCTCAGAGCCTGCACCCCTCACTAAACCTCCCCATAGCCTGCACCCCTCCCGCCCCCCAACTCCCTCCCCGAGCCCGTGTGTCCGCACCCCCAGCACCCCATCCCCTGCCCCAGCTCAGAGCCTGCACCCTCACTCACCCTCCCCATAGCCAGCAACCCTCCCGCCCCCCAACTCCCTCCCAGAGCCCGCGTGTCCGCACCCCCAGCCCCCAAATCCCCAGCCCCAGCTCAGAGCCTGCACCCCTCACTCAACCTCCCCATAGCCTGCAACCCTTCCGCCCCCCCAACTCCATCCCAGAGCCTGCACCCCAAACAGGGCTAGATTAACCTTTTGTGGGCCCGGTGCTAAACATATTTGTGGGCCCCCATGGGGGAAATGGGGACATGGGGCAGGGGGGCAGAGTCCTCAGAGCGAGGGGCTGGCCGGGGGCAACAGCAGATGGGTCATGGCACGGCAGGGACAGCCCCACTCCACCCAGCCCAGTACAAGGGCCGTTTACAAACCGGGAGCTGCCAGACCCACGCTGTCCAGCCCAGCCCTGCACTGCCATCGTGCTTCTTCCCCTTGGGGGCGGGCTCATGCTGCACCATGCTACCCCCTGCCCAGCACCCCTCCGGCTCCCTACACCCAGTGCCACACCACCCAGAGACCCCCACAAACCCCCTGCCCGGCCCCCCTCCGACTCTCTACGCCCAGTGCCGCACCACCCAGAGACCCCCACCAACCCCCTGCCCAGCACCCCTCCGACTCCCTATGCCCAGAAAAAGAGAATCTGGCACATCAGAAAAAGGCAGGCTAATAAACAGGGACAAGTTTTTAAAGTGCTTGTACACAAATGCCAGAAGTCTAAATAATAAGATGAGTGAACTAGAGTGCCTTGTGATAATGGAGGATATAGATATAATAGGCATCACAGAAACCTGGTGGACTGAGAGCAATCAATGGGACACAATCATTCCGGGGTACAAAATATATCGGAAAGACAGAACAGGTCGTGCAGGGGGAGGAGTGGCACTATATGTGAAAGAAAGTGTAGATTCAAATGAAGTAAAAATCTTAAGCGAATCCACATGTTCCATAGAATCTCTATGGATAGAAATTTCATGCTCTAGTAAAAATATAACATTAGGGATCTATTATCGACCACCTGACCAGGACAGTAATAGTGATGATGAAATGCTAAGGGAAATTAGAGAGGCTATCAAAATTAAGAACCCAATAATAGTGGGGGATTTCAATTATCCCCATATTGACTGGGAACATTTCACTTCAGGACGAAATGCCGAGATAAAATTTCTCGATACTTTAAATGACTGCTTCATGGAGCAGCTGGTACGGGAACCCACAAGGGGAGAGGCGACTCTAGATTTAATCCTGAGTGGAGCGCAGGAGCTGGTCCAAGAGGTAACTATAGCAGGACCGCTTGGAAATAGGGACCATAATACAATAGCATTCAACATCCCTGTGGTGGGAAGAACACCTCAACTGCCCAACACTGTGGCATTTAATTTCAAAAGGGGGAACTATACAAAAATGAGGGGGTTAAAAGGTACAGTGACTAAAGTGAAATCCCTGCAAGTTGCATGGGCCCTTTTTAAAGACACCATAATAGAGGCCCAACTTCAATGTATAACCTAAATTAAGAAACACAGTAAAAGAACTAAAAAAGAGCCACCGTGGCTTAACAACTATGTAAAAGAAGCAGTGAGAGATAAAAACACTTCCTTTAAAAAGTGGAAGTCAAATCCTAGTGAGGCAAATAGAAAGGAGCACAAACACTGCCAACTTAAGTGCAAGAGTGTAATAAGAAAAGCCAAAGAGGAGTTTGAAGAACGGCTAGCCAAAAACTCCAAAGGTAATAACAAAATGTTTTTTTTAAATACATCAGAAGCAGGAAGCCTGCTAAACAACCAGTGGGACCCCTTGACGATCGAAATACAAAAGGAGCGTTTAAAGATGATATAGTCATTGCGGAGAAACTAAATGGATTCTTTGCTTCAGTCTTCATGGCTGAGGATGTTAGGGAGATTCCCAAACCTGAGCTGGCTTTTGTAGGTGACAAATCTGAGGAACTGTCACAGATTGAAGTATCACTACAGGAGGTTTTGGAATTAATTGATAAACTCAACATTAACAAGTCACTGGGACCAGATGGCATTCACCCAAGAGTTCTGAAAGAACTCAAATGTGAAGTTGCGGAACTATTAACTAAGGTTTGTAACCTGTCCTTTCAATCCGCTTCGGTACCCAGTGACTGGAAGTTAGCTAATGTAACGCCAATATTTAAAAAGGGCTCTAGGGGTGACCCCGGCAATTACAGACTGGTAAGTCTAGCGTTGGTACCGGGCAAATTAGTCGAAACAATAGTTAAGAATAAAATTGTCAGACACATAGAAAAACAAACTGTTGAGCAATAGTCAACATGGTTTCTGTAAAGGAAAATCGTGTCTTACTAATCTATTAGAGTTCTTTGAAAGGGTCAACAAACATGTGGAAAAGGGGGATCCGGTGGACATAGGGTACTTAGATTTCCAGAAAGCCTTTGACAAGGTCCCTCACCAAAGGCTCTTACATAAATTAAGCTGTCATGGGATAAAAGGGAAGATCCTTTCATGGATTGAGAACTGGTTAAAGGACAGGGAACAAAGGGTAGGAATTAATGGTAAATTCTCAGAATGGAGAGGGGAAACTAGTGGTGTTCCCCAAGGGTCAGTCCTAGGACCAATCCTATTCAATTTATTCATAAATGATCTGGAGAAAGGGGTTAACAGTGAGGTGGCAAAGTTTGCAGATGATACTAAACTACTCAAGATAGTTAAGACCAAAGCAGATTGTGAAGAACTTCAACAAGATCTCACAAAACTAAGTGATTGGGCAACTAAATGGCAAATGAAATGTAATGTGGATAAATGTAAAGTAATGCACATTGGAAAAAATAACCCCAACTATACATACAATATGATGGGGGCTAATTTAGCTACGAGTCAGGAAAAAGATCTCGGAGTCATCGTGGATAGTTCTCTGAAGATGTCCATGCAGTGTGCAGAGGCGGTCAAAAAAGCAAACAGGATGTTAGGAATCATTAAAAAGGGGATAGAGAATAAGACTGAGAATATATTATGCCCTTAAATCCATGGTACGCCCACATCTCGAATACTGTGTACAGATGTGGTCTCCTCACCTCAAAAAAGATATTCTAACACTAGAAAAGGTTCAGAAAAGGGCAACTAAAATGATTAGGTGTTTGGAGAGGGTCTCATACGAGGAAAGATTAAAGAGGCTGGGACTCTTCAGCTTGGAAAAGAGAAGACTAAGGGGGGATATGATAGAGGTCTATACAATCATGAGTGATGTTGAGAAAGTGGATAAGGAAAAGTTATTTACTTGTTCCCATAATACAAGAACTAGGGGTCACCAAATGAAATTAATAGGCAGCAGGTTTAAAACACATAAAAGGAAGTTCTTCTTCATGCAGTGCACGGTCAACTTGTGCAACTCCTTACCAGAGGAGGTTGTGAAGGCTAGGACTATAACAATGTTTAAAAGGGAACTGGATAAATTCATGGTGGTTAAGTCCATAAATGGCTATTAGCTAGGATGGGTAAGAATGGTGTCCCTAGCCTCTGTTCGTCAGAGGATGGAGATGGATGGCAGGAGAGAGATCACTTGATCATTGCCTGTTAGGTTCACTTCCTCTGGGGCACCTGGCATTGGCCACTGTCGGTAGGCAGATACTGGTCTAGATGGACCTTTGGTCTGACCCGGTACGGCCGTTCTTATGTTCTGTTCATGAACCACTCCAGTGGTCCCTGCAAACTGCTCTGCTGGGGCAGCAAAGAGCCACCAAATGTTCTGAGGGCTGGAGAAAAATGCCTTCTAGGGAGCTATTGAAAGAGCTCAACCTGTTTAGCTGATCAAAAGAAGATTGAAAGGTGACTTCACTGAAGTGTTGAAGCGCCTTCAGGGAGAGAAAAGATTGGGTATTAAAGGGGTCTTTAATCGAGCAGAGAAAGGCATAACAAGACCCAATGGCTGGAAGGTGAAAAGAGACAAATTCATATTACAAATAAGGCACAAATGTTCAACAGCAAGGATGATTCACCACAGGAACAAGCTACCAAGGAAAGTGGTGGATTCTCCATCTCCTGATGTTATTTAATGAAGACTAGATGCCTTTCTGGAATGTGTTAGCTTCAAAAAGTAGCTATTGTGTCATACAGGAGGACTGTGATATGCAGAGGGTCAGATTAGATGTTCTAATGGTCTCTTCTGACCATAAAGTCGACTCATTTCTGAAAAACTGAGTGCAGCATTGGGAGCAGCGTCTGATGTTTCCCTGTCTAGCCGGCTTGCTGCCTAGAACGAACGCTCCTTGAGTGGGGTGATCCACAGGGCGTAGCTCAAACCTGCAAAGTGCCTGGCCAGGGGCAGGACATTGGCACAGCAAGGGAGGGGTGTGGCAGTGACATCACAAAGGCCTTTTGCAGGACCTCAGCCTATTGGTCCAAGTGGTGGGGAGGTGGTGACCTCACAGAGAGATGCTGACATCAGCCAGGCAGGACGGGGCGAGGGGCCAGGGAAACCTCAGAGACCCCTGTGGCTTTGCTTCAGCAAGTCTCCTTCTCCAGGTCTCTCTTTGAGGACTGAGAGAGTATTCGGGTTCACGGACATGAGCGCCAGGAGGAACCTCTTTTGAGTTTTCTCCTTCCCTTTTAGTGATTTTACTAGAAAACAGCCGTCCCTGTTTAGAAGGTAAGAGCCTCCTCGAGGACTGAAACCTGTTCAGTCTGATCCATCTGGTGACAATTGAATTCTAGGCATGGAAAACACGAGGTTAAGGAGGCAGAATTTTATTCCGCACCTGGGATTTTGTCCCTTAGAATCATTGGGGACATAAGGGATTGACCTATATGTTACACCTATTCCTTCATCCCTCACTCCTTTCTCTTTGTCTCTTGCTTCTTTTGTCCTTTCTCCTGTTCCTCCCAACATCAGGTTTTTTCTCTTGCTGATAACAGCTCACGTTAACTGATCGCTCGTTATAGTGTGTATGGCAGCACCATTTTTTTCATGTTCTCTGTGTGTATATATATCTTCCTACTGTATTTTTAACTGCATGCATCCGATAAGAACATAAGAACAGCCGTACCGGGTCAGACCAAAGGTCCATCTAGCCCAGTATCTGTCTACCGACAGTGGCCAATGCCAGGTGACCCAGAGGGAGTGAACCTAACAGGCAATGATCAAGTGATCTCTCTCCTGCCATCTATCTCCATCCTCTGACGAACAGAGGCAAGGGACACCATTCTTACTCATCCTGGCTAATAGCCATTTATGGACTTAGCCACCATGAATTTATCCAGTTCCCTTTTAAACATTCTTATAGTCCTAGCCTTCACAACCTTCTCAGGCAAGGAGTTCCACAAGCTGACTGTGCGCTGCGTGGAGAAGAACTTCCTTTTAAACAAATAAGTGGGTTTTAGCCCACAAAAGCTTATGCTCAAATAAATTTGTTAGTCTCTAAGGTGCTACAAGGACTCCTTATTCTTTTTGCAGATAAATTAATGATCACACTGGTCCCTTCTGACCTTAAAGGCTCTGAGTCTAAGAGGGAGAGGGAAGTAAAGGAAAAAAACATCAACCAAACATTGTAATACCGGGATGACTCCACCTGCTCACTCTATAGTCCCGCCCCTTTCTTCCTCCACTGGGTGTTTAATGACCTGCAGGACATTGATTCTCTCCTTCCATTGATAAACTGATACAATGTGACTGAAATTAAACCAATTCCCACCTCAGAAAATGTCACCTCACAGCATTGGCTGGGAATCGAACGCAAGTCAACTGCTTAGAAGGCAGCTATGCTCACCACTCTACCACCAACGCAGCTGGCAAAAGTACCGCTTATGCTTGCCCAATGAGGCTAGACCAGAATTGAGGCGTTTTCCTACCTGTTAAAATGCACTTGATTCTCATCACTAAACAAACACCTCCATCTTCACCTGGGTTTGAACCATCAGCCTTTCCATTAGCCACCAATGCTATTAATCACAGACACAGGTAACTGCCTACTTCCCACCTACAGGGGTACAACTGGCTACTGAGGGAGGCGCACTGCTGGGGTTATGAGTTCAGGCCTGACCCAGAGCATCGGTTTTCATTAGCCATGGAGCTTCCCCGACTTGCTTTGTCTCAGTCACATGGAAAGTGCCATACGAGGGGGATGAGAGTAAATTCTAAACTCTGAAATGTGGAGGTTGGCCCAGAGATTGGGATAAGGGGTTTGAAGAGAAAAAGCTCTAAGAATATAAAACCAGACAGTCTCCAGGGGCAGGTTTGGTACCTAGGTACAGGGAGCCATTGGGGTGGGGGTTCACTTCCTCTGTTCAATGTCCTGAGAGGTATTTGAAGGTGAAGATAACGCCATGGCTAACAGGTGACTGGCACGTCCTGGGTTAAAGAAAGGAAGGGACTTGGGTTAATAGTCTGAAGATTTGCGTTACCGTCACTGTCTGACCCCCCTTCAGTGTGGAGCAGGTGTGTACATTGCTGAGTGGAGCGCACAGACTCCTGGAGAGCAGGGGCAGCTGTTTCCATGGCAGAGAGCCTGGCACTTAGGAGACTTTCTACACTTGCTGTTTTGAAGCAATTCAATAAAATAACGGTGGAGCTACAATGTCCGGTCCAAAATTTCAGCTCCCCGCTGCAAAAACACTATTTTAGGATCGAAACAGGAGGCTTCCAGCGCTAGGACACCTGAGCAGAGAGCTGGGGGGGGGGGGGGGTAACAGCTGCTGACTCTGAGGGTCCTGGGCTAAATCCACTTGCAGGTGGAAGTGTTTTGATTTATTTGATTTATAATGAGCACCAGCTACCAGGGGAGAAGCCCTGCAAGCTGCTGCCACTGGGAAAGGGCAGGGGAGAGGGAGCAAGAGGAGAAAGGTAGACATATTGGAGATGAGGAATTGCGGGGAGAAGAAGGAGAGAACAGAGAGACAATAAATGATTGAAGCAGAACAGGTGTCCCAACTCAGTCTTGATCATCACAGGTGTTCACAGAGACAGGTAGTTCCAGGTTTTCCAGGCTGTGGCAGTGCATAGGATTCTTCCGTCCTAAGTGCAGGACTCTGCACTTCTCCTTGTTGAACCTCCTCAGAATTCTTTGGGCCCAATCCTCCAATTTGTCTAGGTCGCTCTGCACCCAAACCCTGTCCTCCAGCGCTTGGATTCTTTACATGCTTTCACAGAGCAAAGAGCACATGTTCCATGATTTCATAGGGCAGAGTTTTGTGCTATCGGAGCTTTCCTGTGTGAATTTGACAGGTGGATCAACATAGAGACACAGTGTGACCCTTCTCAGGGTGCTGAGGGCTGTGAGTCTCCTTGTTGCCACCTGCCACAAGGAAGAGGGACTTTTGCATTTGGCAGCTGGATGTTAGTGACCAAATTCACCAGCCTGCTGGAACTCAAGGACCCTCCTCTGAGCTACAGCAGCCATCTTAACCCTTGAGTTCCTTCAATGTGTCCCCCTCTGGGGTCCAGCCCGGATCACCAGATACTCGGTGAAATCCCAGATCCTCTCTTCCCCAAGTATCCCAGGTTACTAGTTTTACTGTGGACCATTGCTACTGTATCTCACACAGCACCTGAGTACAGTTATTGAACAAGCAAAAATTTATTTCACAACGGATAGAGATTTAAACAAACGTGAGTGATGGAAACCAACTGTTACCACTAAACAAAGGCAGAAAGTAATAGAATAGAAAGGCCAGCACAAAAAACAGAGAGAGGAACAATAAGATAGTAAAAGGACAATGGTTGGAACTCTCCATTTCTCTCAGTCTTTGGATTGATGGGTACTAGAGCTGTAGCAACAGTTGAGGAACCAGGGTAAATTAAATCAAATTAACTTTTCAAGATTAGCCATCATTTCCTGTATGACTAACAAAACACAAAAACAAGATGACTTTCAGTTTTCCAAAATAATTCACATTATCACACAGTCTCTTACTCTTTATCCAATAACTTCACCTATAATTTCATTTTAACTGGTAACAATAACATATTCAAAGATCACAAATTCTTGTCATATATGTTAGTTTTCTTTTAATCCCCATTGCCAACAACTGAACCTTGGCTCAAGTTGTGGTTTCTTCCAACGTGAGTCCCAACACTTCTGTGAGTTCATATATCTCGGGTTCTTCTGCCATGTGTGTTGGTAGAAGGGGTCTTCTATGTCGCAATGTTTGCATCATGGAGAAAAATACCTCTTTTTTCACACTTTGTAATCTTTCAAAGTAGGAGGAGGTAGAGAAGTAAGGTAAATGCATAAAACACAAGAGAAAACTAAGGCCTGGTCTACACTAAAGACATTTATCGGGATAACTATATTGCTTAGGGGTGTGAAAAATCCACACAGATGAGCAACGTAGTTACTGCTCATGTAGATAGTGCTACATGAGCGGGAGAGCTTCTCCTGCCAACATAGCCACCGCCGCTTGCGGGGGCTGGACTAATCAAGTCTGATGAGAGAAATCTCTCTCATTGGCTTAGAGCATCTGTTATAGCAGTGCTATAGCAGCGCAGCTACATTGGTGCAGCTGTGCCAACATCAGCTTAATTGTGTAGCCACAGCGTCAGACACAAAACCATAGAATCAGGACTCAACATGCGTGTATCTGGAAGTCTGAAATTGGAGGCTGAGAAATACGTTGCCTCATTGGTTACCATCATTTCTACAGCCTGAAAGTCCTTGTTACCCAATCAGGCAGCCAGTTTGGGATCCACAGGGAAGGACTGTCCTATGAAGCACTCTCTCTTTGCATCCAAAAAGTGAAGGATGACTGTTCTCAATCTAACCCTGGCATACTTTGGAAGTGTAATCAGTGACACTGAACTAGGAAGTGGAGTTGTACAAACCATTTTCCTTGGGTCACCATAGCTTCCTTTACTGGGGTGGAAACCAAGAACTGGGTGTGGACTCTTTCAACCTCAGCTCTTTCCAAATCCTTGGTTTTGGATAGGGTAAATTTACACTTCTCTGAAGAATACTTTACAAAACCACTTAAAATCTCAGCAATGTTAATGAGGAGTGGCTTCCTGAAACATGCCCAGCTTTTCTTTAATTTGGTGGCACAGGTCCAGGGAAGGGACTGGATACAGACCTGGGATCAGAATCTTCGTTAGTTACCAGAGCTGGAGATTCTATTCAAACATGGCTATTTTTCTGAAGCTATTACATTTTCAACACTGGTTTCATTTTATACACATCTTTAGCGCCTACAAAGGATAAATTCAACCAAACACTCCACTTCTATTTCCTCAACATCTGTGTTATGAAAGGCTGCATTTCCCATAGCATAGGATTTACTAGGAGAGATCTTCTGTAGGGCCTGGGTTACAAATGCTCTGGGAAACAAACACATGGGCATTTTGCCTAGTTCAAAACCACTTACCATGGAATTCTCTTCCCAGATCATTGGAGACAATATTGCCTTAAACAACTGAAATACACTGTGATCAGATGCACTTCCTTCAGTTAGTTGGGGTTCTGCTGTTGTTCACCATTTCTGAGTGGAGATTTTAAATCACTGCTATTTCTTTGTTAGCCTGTCCAGTAAATTAGAGAGTTCTCTCCTGTTGATAGAATTGCACTTCAACTTTCTCCATATCATCATGGAGGGATGGGGAAAAAGCAAAGCTGAAATCATAAATGAGGACTTTAGCAAAGGGTCATTGTCTTACATTCTTCAATAAATCTGAGCTACATCCTATCAAACTGAACTAATATCCAATTGGGTGACCAAACAGCCTTCAGGAAAGATAGAAACCCACATCACAGAGAGACAATACATGACAAAGAAAGTGTCAAGTGAAATTCCAGAGCAGGTTACATCTGATTATTCAGAGTCGGGACAAGAGATTTTCCCACCACATTGTCCTCTGATCCATTCAAACCTGCTTCCCTCATCCCTGTCTCAATAGTCAGTTATGTTATTTACAATTTTTTTAGTATCCCAGCATGCCCATAATGAGGGAAAAACAGCCCTCTTGCCAGAAGTGGCTTTACAATAGCTGGAACCTGGAATTTAAACTCTAAATGATCACACTGTATTTGGGATCCATTTGAATTCCCCTCCCAGGTCTTTGACACTTTCATCTCCAGTCATAGCGACTCTGATATAGGATTAAAGAAGTCAAAACATCATCTGCAAGCACAGACAACGGAGAATGCTTCATCACATGACACTTTGAAAAGTGGATGGATAGAATGTGACGAAGATAAACTCTACCTGGCTCAGGCAAAAGGTAACAGTTCTGCAGTGAAGGGGAAGGAGGGAATCTCTGAGTCACCCCATCTCCTTCCAGTGTCACAGAAGCTGAAATTATACTTTTTTCCTGCCCCTGCTCCTCTTCATTTACATATAATTTGAAAAATTCTCAACATAACTGCTCTTCAGCACAACCCAGAGCAACGTGAGAACAACTGGCAAGGATACAATCTGTATCACTGGTGACTCTAACAATAACTTTGCAATAGGAGGAATGGTATAAACGTGATGCTCCCTGGTTCCTCATAGGAAGGACACACTCCAGTTACTTGTGGGACAATAGAAAGGACAAATAGGTCCATCTCAAAAGAGGGCGAACTGCGAAAGGCAAAAATGGGCCACTCATCTGGCCAAGCTGAGGGATAACGGTGCTGCAAACAGTTCAAAGAGCTTGAAAAGTTACTATGTGGGAATCAGGAAAAGTATTAAAAAAACAAAGTATTGATAGCCCTAGAGATTTTTACAATGTTGATCTCTCTTGCAGATTCTCTGATGGCTAACATGGGCTGAGTGCCAAGAGAAGGTTTTCCCACACTCATGGCATACATAGGGCCTCTCCCCTGTGTGGATTCTCTGATGTTGAGAAAGGGCTGAACTCTTTGTGAAGCATTTTCCACACTCACAGCATTTATAGGGCCTCTCCCCTGTGTGGAGTCTCTGATGGGTAATAAGGTGTGAGCGGTGATTGAAGGTTTTCCCACACTCTCTGCATTCATAGGGCCTCTCCCCTGTGTGGATTCTCTGATGAAGAGAAAGGGCTGAACTTTGAGTGAACGTTTTCCCACACTCACTGCATACATAGGGCCTTTCCCCTCTGTGGATCCTCTGATGAACAGAAAGGGTTGATCTGTGAGTGAAGGTTTTCCTACACTCTCTGCATTCATAGGGCCTCTCATCTGTGTGGCTTCTCTGATGAACAGAAAGGGCTGAACTTTGAGTGAACGTTTTCCCACACTCACTGCATACATAGGGCCTGTCCCTGTGTGGATTGTTTGATGACTAATAAGGTGCGAGCTGCGACTGAAGGTTTTACAACACTCACGGCATTCGTAGGGTCTTTCCCTGTGTGGATTCTCCGATGTCTAGAAAGGCCTGATTTGTAAGTGAAGGTTTTCCCACACTCACGGCATTCAAAGGGCCTCTCCCCTGTGTGGATTCTCTGATGTTGAGAAAAGGCTGATATTTGAGTGAAGGTTTTCCCACACTCTCTGCATTCATAGGGCCTGTCCCCTGTGTGGATTCTCTGATGTTGAGAAAGGGCTGATATTTGAGTGAAGGTTTTCCCACACTCTCTGCATTCGTAGGGCCTGTCCCCTGTGTGGATTCTCTGATGTCTAGAAAGGCCTGATCTGCGATTGAAGGTTTTCCCACACTCACTGCATTCATAGGGCCTGTCCCCTGTGTGGATTCTCTGATGTCTAGAAAGGCCTGATTTGTAAGTGAAGGTTTTCCCACACTCACGGCATTCGTAAGGCCTCTCCCCTGTGTGGATTCTCTGATGTTGAGAAAGGTTTGAGCTGCTAGTGAAGCATTTTCCACATCCACTGCATTCGTAGGGCCTGTCCCCTGTGTGGATTGTTTGATGCCTAATAAGGTCCGAACTGCGATTGAAGGTTTTCCCACACTCACTGCATTTGTAGGGCCTCTCCCCTGTGTGGATTCTCTGATGTACAGAAAGGTCTGAACTCTCAGTGAAGCATTTTCCACACTCACAGCATTTATAGGGCCTATCCCCTGTGTGGATTTTCTGATGGGCAATAAGGCGTGAGCTGCGATTGAAGGTTTTCCCACACTCACTGCATTTGTAGGGTCTCTCCCCTGTGTGGATTCTCAGATGAACAGAAAGGTTTGATCCGTGAATGAAGTTTTTCCCACACTCAGGGCATGTATTTTTTCTCTTTCGCCTAAGGATTTCCTGTTGTGTTGTGGTTTCCATGAGGACCTTCTGAGTTCCCCAAGAGAAAATAAATTTATCCAATTTCTCTCCTGGCTGGTTTCCTTGCTCTGTTTCTGGTCTGTGCTGAATCTCCCAGGAGTTTCCCTGCTCATGACTCCTGGACACATTCCTTTTCGATCTTTGCGATAATGCTCTGTTTTTACCCACTGGCTCGACATCTTCAGGCTGAAAATTCTGCTCCTCTTTCTCACATGCCATTGCATCACCTGCTGTGACAGAGACAGAAACCTCAAACAGGGATGGAAAGGGGAAGACCAAACCAAAACAAGTGCTGAAAACAGGTCAAATAAAAATCAGGAGCTGAACTCCCCCAAACTCTTCCCCCAAATAGGAGAGAGGAGGGGGATGAATTCAGCCTTCACATCCCATCCAAATACGCAGGGGGAAGGGAGGAAGCTACTGCCTGGTGTCTGCTAGTATCTATAAGAAGCCATGAGCTATAGTTACCCTGTGGATACGACTCCTGCTAGGGATAATAATGAACTGAGAGATCTCCCCAAGGGCTTTGTTGGGCATCCCAGATGTTTCCTTCAGGCACTTACAGATTCTGGGTGGTTTAATGTTTCCTCACCTGTGCAGGGAGCTCTCAGGATCTCTCTTTCCTCTGAACGCTGGAGGTCTGGGACCCATGGCTCTTCCCCTTGTTCCAGCTGGGAGATCACATCAGGCTGGGTAACAGGAAACCCTGCTCAGATGAAAGAAAACAAAGGAGTTCACTTGATTTCATAAGACTTTGTCATAAAAAACATTCTATTAATTTAACTTCAGTGCTTAGTATGACCTGGTGGGCCAGAGGCAGTTCTCACTGAGAATGCCAAGATCAGGGCAGGCTGAAAAAGGGATCACCCACTCGGGTTATCGAGAAGCTGAAAAAAGAAATCACACGGCCCCCTTTATTGCATCCCAGTTCTCTGACTCCTAATCAGCACTTAGGCCCAGTACAGTGAGAGGTTATTTCAAAACTCTGCTCACATAAACAAAATGATCTTCTGACCCCAAAGGTCAGCCACATCACCAAGCCAGTATAGGTTTGGATCTTACCCAAAATACCACACTGCCAGCCAATCCTTAGCATCTAAACTGAAGGTTTAAACGAAAGAAAAGCAGAAAGAAGTTAAATGGGAAAGCAGTCAGATACATTCCAAAATGGATATATTAGGTTCTTAGCAGTATTGGTGAGTTGCTGGCTTGGAAGTCCGTCTGGAACACATCCATAGCTTGGATGGGTCATTCAGTCCTTTGTTCCAGGGTTCAGTTTGTAGAGAAGTTGCTCCAGAGGCACGCAAGGGGATTGAAGACAAAATGGAGATGATGCAGCTGCCCTTTATATTCCTTTTGCTATGTGGCTTGTACTTCCTGTGTCCCAAACACAAGCTTCACAGCATGTGGCATGGAAAAGCCTTGGAGTTCTCATTACACAGGCATACCCCGGCATGTCTTGCTGACGCAATAGGTGTATCCCCTTGGTCCTTTCCATGGGCTCATTGTACAGCTGATGACCCTCAATGGGCCATCAAACAGGCTAGGCAGTGTTGATGCCAATATGTCTGGGGGTGTCACCCAGAAACACTGCACAAGTCTGGAAATACAGATATACCCTACATATCTATAACTCACAATACAAAGGTGATACAGACATAGAAACAAAATGATCATACTTGGAAAATCATAACATTTCCCCTGACACCTTAAATGGCATATCTAGCATGATTCATTGCAATTTGATAAGATTATATTATTTTATTATTAATACCAAAGTGTCTCACAATTCCATACAGTGTCACACTTGGTAAACCAGTGAATTCGCAGGACCAGTTCCCCAGGTCCATGAAGATGCCAAACACTGTGCTTATGAGGGATTGAAATACCCACATATCTGCTGGGAACACACACACAGACACTGTGTCAGTCTACACCCTGTGATGGAGCAAGGCCGGATGGCTACAGGAAAGTATTGAGGAGCAGGTATGTTAGCTCCAGGCTAAGCAAATCCCTAGGACCATAGGAACCAAAATGGCAGTTGCTCCAGGCTAATCAAGGCACCTGGGGCCAATTAAGAACTTTCTAGAAGGCACCGGAGAGAGCTAAATTGATTGGAGCACCTGCAGCCAATCAGGACAGGCTAATCAAGGCACCTGGTATAAAAAGGGGAGCTCACTCCAGTCTGGGGAGGAGGAGCCAGAGGAAAGAAGTGTGCATGAGGAGCTGGGAGCAAGAGACACAAGGAACTAAGAACTGAGATGGGGTACTACTGGAGGATTGAGGAAAACACCGTACAATCAAGCAGCATCAGACACCAAGAGGATCCTGTGGTGAGGATAAAGAAGGTGTTTGAAGGAGGCTATGGGGAAGTAGCCCAGGGAGCTGTAGTGGTCAAGCAGCGGTTACAAGTAGCACTATAGAGACTGCTGCAATTCACAGGGCCCTGGGCTGGAACCCAGAGTAGAGGGCGGGCCTGGGTTCCCCCCTAGCCCCGCTACTTCTAATCAGACATAGGAGTAGTTGATCCAGACTATGGGTTTCACCCAAGGGGAAAACCACTGAGGGGAAGAAATCCGCCAATAAGCGCAGGACCTACTAGAGGAGAGGAGGAACTTTGCCACAACCCCTATGCTCACTCTTCTAGAAAATTATCAATTTTGTACACAGTATGGCTTGTGAGATATCATTTGAAAATGCATAATCTACTGAATATTATCCTCCTGTTAAAATGTGTAGTAACACTATCTGTAAAGTTATGAGATTTTACAGTATGAGATTATGGAAAAAGTTACAATTCTGGGGAACACCCCCAGAGCAGTTCCTCAGAGACAGCAAGGCAAACAGCTGGTCAAACAGCCATTCTCCTGCAGGGGGAAGGTGTGAAGAAGACATTTACGTTCCATCATAGGGACCACTTGAAGTTGTTGCGGAAAACAACCACACGATTGATTTTGAATCAGCTCAGCCTGAGGCTCTTTTCTTGGTTAAAAGTGCGTAGGGGGCGACAGCTATTGGAATACTGTCCCCCTGAGCTAAAAATCACACAAGCCTTTTAAAGCTTAAAACCACAATCAATGGCACATACGTTGCACGTTAATTTCCTTATTTGGAATATATTGCCAAATATGATGCAGGTCAAAAGCAAACTGAACAATCAGTTTTCCATATTCGGCCTTTCCTGTTATTGTTATTCATACTCTAGTTTGTGGTTTGACTTTTTTAACACTTCCATTGTGGTTATGTTTCAAAAGTTCGGTTACTGCAAATCAGTGTGTTTGGGGACTTTCCACTTCACCTACTAGGGCCCTTATGCACACAAAGCCATTGTTCCCCAATTTGGGGGATTTAAATTAAAATAAATAATTGGAGATATACCAATCTCCTAGAACTGGAAGGGACCTTGAAAGATCATCGAGTCCAGCCCCCTGGCTTCACTTGTTCCCCAATCTGGGGGATTTTCCATTCCACTCTGCTTTTCTATGCCCTTTACACAGAGAAGCAAGATCAGCTAATACTTCAGGCCTACTAGCTTGACCAAAGCTCCAAAGCTTTTTCTGTAGACTTTCCCTCCCAATTCTCATATCTCCGACAGAAAGCCTGGCACCATGACTCAGCTGAGAACTGAAGTTGTTTCTAGTACAAAGGACAGAATTATAAAAAGAGGTGAGGAAAATGCTTCAGACTCTCTCTCTCTCTCTCCCCTTTCCCTCTGCTCATGACAACTCCTGAAGAGCTGAACGTGGGAGGAAGGGGTGGGTTAGGCCGAGTCCTGGCTGAAAGGAAAACCAGCATGTCTCAGCACATGGAGAGAGAAACATTTGCTTTGAATCCATTTTAGCTTGTTAACTTAGACGTTAATTTGTGTTTTATCTTTGCATTTCTTTTGTAAACAATTCTGAGCTTTATGCCTCATTATCTGTATCTTAAAATATTTTTTTTGATTAACTATCTTGTTTTATTCTTTATCTAACCAGTGTGTTTGTAATAAAGTGTGTTGGAAACTCCATCTGGGATAACAAGGTTGGCGCATGTCATTTTCCACTGATGAAATGACAGACTTCATATGAGCTTGCGTTGTTCAGGAGTGTGCTGGACAGGGAAAGATGCACATTTCTGGGAGAAGTCTGGGAGCAGAGAATTTTCTGGGGTTCTCCTGTGCTGCACTGTAACTTATAAGTCACTAACTAGCAGCACTCAATACTGTGTAGCTGGGAGTGAGTTACATGCTGGAGACTGTGCGTTACCTGCCCAGGAGTGGCTGTTCTCACAGTAGAGCAGTGTAAAAGGCACCCCAGCTTGGGAACTGAGGGGACACAGCTGTTCAACAGTCCAGGTTGCACTGTGGTTAATATCACAGACACTCAATTTCAAAGAGTCCCTAAAACACAGAGAAAGTAAATCCATGTCCCAGAAATCAAAGACTCCAGAGAGAGGGCAAGTGTCCCTGGCACTGCTTCTTGCTGACAGAGAGGTTCAGAGACAGTGAGAGAGTCCTGGGGAAGCTGGGAACAGGAAGCATGGGCCGGTGGGGTTCAGTGGAGAAAGGGAACAGGAAGGGCAGGGATATCACTGAATGCAGGATCTCAGCAGTACTAGATGTCAGGATAACACATATTGCAGCCCATTGGAAAACATAATCCCAGCTATACATACAAAATGATCGGATCTAAATTAGCTGTTTCCACTCAAGAGAGAGATCTTGGAGTCACTGTGGATAGTTCTCTGAAAACATCCACTCACTGTGCAGCAGCAGTGAAAAAAGCGAACAGAATGTTGGGAATCATTAAGAAATAGATAATAAGACATAAAATATCATATTGCCTCTACACAAATCCATGGTACGCCCACATCTCAAATACTCCGTGTGGATGTGATTACCCCATCTCAAAGAAGTTTACTTGAGCAAACAGGAGCTATTTGACACTGCAATACGGCTCCTGTGCGCTGTTCCCAAAGTGTTCTGCAGCAGGGGAGGGTCTCTGGTAGTGTGTGTGTGTCACTGGCATATTGGGGTGATGCTGAAACAGGACAGAGTAGAGGTGGCATTGTGGGGCTGGCATGAACCTTATCTCTTCATTTCCTATTCCAAGAGGACGGGAATCCTTACCCAGCGAGGTCACATTCTCATAGTTCTCCTGCATGACATCCCTGTAGAGGGCTCTCTGAGTGGGGTCCAGCAGAGCCCACTCTTCCCTGGTGAAATACACAGCCACCTCCTCGAAGGTCACTGGCCCCTGAAAGAGCAAGAATTCAACACTCAGTACCTGCTGCCCCACTATTCACGGAACAGCAGCACCAGGTAAATGGAGGCACATGTTAACAGAGTCCCACCCCACCTTGCCTAGAACAGCCAGGCGGCATCAGAGGGTAGAAAGAGAGAACCTTTGTGTCTCCCAGCTGACAGACGGAGGCAGGGTCATCACATTTATCACATAGCTACTAGCCAGAGCTTGATACAGGAGATGGGGCTGTCTCTGGACCCTGCTGGTGGCTCCCTGGTAGGAATCCCAACACTCTCCAAATAAAATATATGGAAGAAAGGGGAAGTCAATAGTAAAGACTATAAGTTAGGAGGTCAGATTTGTAGAAAATTGGTAAGGGAAGCTATCAGAAATCAATGATCAATCAATGAAAAATAAGAAGGAAGTTTTAAAAAGTATATTAAGTACAAAATTAATCCTAACAACGGTAGTGGTCACTTACTAGATAGAAATGGCAGAATTATCAAAAATAATGCAGAAGAGGTAAAAGTGTTCAATAAATATTTCTCTCCTGGATTTGGAGAAAAACAAATGATGTAACTCATATCATAAGATGTTGACGACGACACTTTCCATTCCAACAACAACTCATGAGTATGTTAAACAGCAGGTATTACAGTTAGATGTGTTTAAATCAGCAGGTCCAGATAACAAGAGTTTTGAGAGACCCGGTGGAGAAGCGTGGTGGACTGTTAGTGTTGATTTTCATTAGGACTTGGAACACTGAGGAAATTCCATAAGACTGGAATAAAGCTAATGCTGTGCCAATATTTAAAAAGTGTAGAAGAGATGACCCAGCTAATTACAAGAGTGTTAGTCTAAAATCGATACTGGGCAAGAGAATGGAGCAGCCGATACTGGAGTTCATTAATAACCAATTAAAGGAGGGTAATATAATTAGTACCCATTAACAAAGGTTTAGACACAATAGATTGTCAAACTAACTGGATATCCTTACTGGATGAGATCAAAAGTTTTGTTGCAACTAATAGTATTGATGTAATATACCTAGACTTCTGTAAGGCATGTGACTTGGTTCAGCACAACATTTTGACTAGAAAACTAGAAAGATAAAAAATACACAGGGCATATATTAAATAGATTAAAAACTGGGATTGTAAATGGGGAACTATGGTCAGTGGATTTCTTTCTAGGGGCTTCCCACAAGGACTGGTTCTTATTAATGACCTGGAAGAAAACATAAAATCATCAGTGATAAAGTTTGCAGTTGCCACAAAGATTGGGGTGGTGGTAACTAATGAAGTGTCAGTAGATTCCGGCTCCAGCACTGGGGAGTCTGGGAAGTTTTCCCAGCCCTGGCTGGGGGGTTATTTCCTGTTCCACAAAGAGGGGAAGTTCCATTCCCAACTCCTGTGCCTTGAAATTAGGCCCTATCTGACACTACACCCCACATTCAGCATAGTGGTAGGAGTATAAAATGATTAGGCCATAATTATTAGGCATTTTGTGCAAGATGCGTCATGTGCAGTGTCATTGGAAAAGTTGTGATTGGCCGAATATGATTATCCTATTTGTGTGCATGGATCATGTTTGTTATCTGAAGTTATGGATATTGACTCTGTATCTGAAGAACAAAACATGTCAAACCAATCTGAGAGCTTTCTTTAATAGGATAACAAGCCTTGTGGATAAGGGAGAAGTGGTGGATGTGGTATACCTAGACTTTAGTAAAGCATTTGATACGGTCTCGCATGATATTCTTATCAATAAACTAGGCAAATACAACTTAGATGGGGCTACTATAAGGTGGGTGCATAACTGGCTCGATAACCGTACTCAGAGTAGTTATTAATGGTTCCCAATCCTGCTGGAAAGGTATAACAAATGGGGTTCCGCAGGGGTCTGTTTTGGGACCGGCTCTGTTCAATATCTTCATCAACCATTTAGATATTGGCATAGAAAGTACACTTATTAAGTCTGCAGATGATACCAAACTGGGAGGGATTGCAACTGGTTTGGAGGACAGGGTCATAATTCAAAATGATCTGGACAAATTGGAGAAATGGTCTGAGGTAAACAGGATGAAGTTTAATAAAGACAAATACAAAGTGCTCCACTTAGAAAGGAACAATCAGTTTCACACATGCAGAATGGGAAGAGACTGTCTAGGAAGGAGTACGGCAGAAAGGGATCTAGGGGTTATAGTGGACAAGCTAAGTATGAGTCAACAGTGTGATGCTGTTGCAAAAAAAGCAAACATGATTCTGGGGTGTGTTGTGAGCAAGACACGAGAAGTCATTCTTCCGCTCTACTCTGCACTGGTTAGGCCTCAACTGGAGTATTGTGTCCAGTTCTGGGCACCACATTTCAAGAAAGATGTGGAGAAATTGGAGACGGTCCAAAGAAGAGCAACAAGAATGATTAAAGGTCTAGAGAACATGACCTATGAACAAAGGCTGAAAGAATTGGGTTTGTTTAGTTTGGAAAGAGAAGACTGAGAGGGGACATGATAGAATCTTTCAGGTAGCTAAAAGGGTGTCATAAGGAGGAGGGAAAAAACATGTTCATCTTCGCCTCTAAGGATAGAAGCAGCAGCAATGGGCTTAAACTGCAGCAAAGGGAGGTTTAGGTTGGACATTAGGGAAAGTTCCTAACTGTCAGGGTGGTTAAACACTGGAATAAATTGCCTAGGGACGTTGTGGAATCTCCATCTCTGGAGATATTTAAGAGTAGGTTACATAAATGTCTATCAGGGATGGTCTAGACAGTATTTGGTCCTGCCACGAGGGCAGGGGACTGGACTCGATGACCTCTCGAGGTCCCTGCCAGTCCTAGAATCTATCGATCTAGGAATAAGAACGGCCGTACTGGGTCAGACCAAAGGTCCATCCAACCCAGTATTCTGTCTACTGACAGTGACCAATGCCAGGTGCCCCAGAAGGAGTGAACCTAACAGGTAATGATCAAGTGATCTCTCTCCTGCCATCCATCGCCACCCTCTGACAAACAGAGGCTAGGGACACCCTTACCCATCCTGGCTAATAGCCATTAATGGACTTAACCTCCATGAATTTATCCAGTTCTCTTTTAAATGCTGTTATAGTCCTAGCCTTCAGGATCTCCTCAGGCAAGGAGTTCCACAGGTTGACTGTGCGCTGTGTGAAGAAGAACTTCCTTTTATTTGTTTTAAACCTGCCGCCCATTAATTTCATTTGGTGGCCCCTAGTTCTTATATTACATGAACAAGTAAATAACTTTTCCTTATTCACTTTCTCCACCTGAGGAAGCACCTGAGGAACAAAGACTGAACTGGGGGAAGTGTTGGTCCCAGGGTAAAGGGATTTCAAGCTTGCATATGGAAACTTGGTGGACTGCTTCTATCATCAGTAAGGGTGAGAAATTGCTAGTTCAAATTCTATCCATCTAGTATGTTAGCAAATAACCAAAAACTCAAACTAAGCCTAAGTAATCTGCTTTGATCGCTTTGCTATCACTTACTGCTGGGAAATTGGCTGTTGTCTTCTCTGTCCTTGAGTGGCTTAAGTAAAGCACTCAGGTAGCTTGGTTGGGTGTATGGCGCCTCCTGCTGTCGTGTTGCGTGATAACAGGGACTGGAGAGGCTGGCTGAATCTCCGGCCAACCACTGTGAGAAGGGCCAGCCCAGCTTCAGGGTTAGAGGGCACAGCAGTTCCCAGAAGCCCCCCACAGTGCACCCCGGGGGTGACAACCCATCACACCCTACATTACACAAGTCTCAGAAGCTTTGTCACATCCTGTCCCCTCCCTTTCTCCACCCTAGATAGTTCCTGCCTCCCACCACCTCGAGCAATTCCCACCCTCCTATGCATTTACTGCTCCTCTCCCTCCAAGCAGAACCCACCACCAGCTCCCTGAGAATCCCTTACCTGAGCCAGCTCCATTGCAGCCATTTCCTTCCCCCTGGGAGGAGGGGATGATCTGGAGCGAAACGTGGACGTTAATCTGTAGCCTGCCAGGGCAAGAAGGGCAATGTGAGAGAATTCAGGTGGGGTTTTTGTCCATTCCCCAAGCCGATTCCCCCCCAGGATTTTCCCTGCTAATGGACATTCTAGGTTCTGCTACACTGTGGAGCACAGAGTGACCTTCTCCCAGTACAGGCCTAGCCCCCTCCCACCAGGATGTAACCCTCTGACACAGGGTGAAACCCTCCCAGCAGCAGAGTCTCTGTGTTACACTTATGTTTGTGGACAATACCAAGCTGGGAGGGGTTGCAAGTGCTTTGGAGGATAGGATTAAAATTCAAAATGATCTGGACAAACTGGAGAAACGGTCTGAAGTAAATAGGATGAAATTCAATAAGGACAAATCCCAAGTACTTCACTTAGGAAGGAACAAGCAGTTGCACACACACAAAATGGGAAATGACTCCCTAGGAAGGAGAACTGCGGAAAGGGAACTAGGGGTCACAGTGCATCATAAGCTAAATATGAGTCAACAGTGTTACACTGTTGCAAAAAAAGCAAGACACGAGAAGTAATTCTTCCGCTCTACTCCGCGCTGATTAGGCCTCAACTGGAGTAGTGTGTCCAGTTCTGGGGGCCACATTTCAGGAAAGATGTGGACAAATTGGAGAAAGTCCAGAGAAGAGCAACAAAAATGACTAAAAGTCTAGAGAACATGACCTATGAGGGAAGATTGAAAACATTTTGTTTGTTTAGTCTGGAGAAAAGAAGACTGAGAGGGGACATGATCACAGTTTGCAAGTACACAAAAGGTTCTTATTAGACGACCTCTCGAGGTCCCTTCCAGTTCTATGATTCTATCAATCAGAGGCCAGAGAAGAGCAGAATCAAAGGAGTCACTCTGGGGCATTCTCCCTGTCACTGTCCCCAAGGCAGCTCTCTCAGGTTTACAAAGCTGTTGGATGCTCCAGCCTTTATCCAGTCTCTCCTGGCAGTGCCCCTTTCATGGGCCGGGCCTAGTTTTAGCCTTTGGGAAGCGTGACCCCGGGGGTGCTGAGACTGGGCCTTCTTGCCTCAGCACATCTTGTTCCTTTCTGTGGCTCCCCAGTGAGTCCCAATGAGTAGATACTCCTCATACAGACTATGAGTATAAGAGCTGCCCACTGCGTCAGAGCAATGGTCCGTCTAGCTCAGTGGCCAATGCCAGGTGCTTCAGAGGGAACTAACAGAACAGGTAACCATCAAGTGATCCATCCCCTGTCGCCCATTCCCAGCTTCTGGCAAACAGAGGCTAGAGACACCATCCCTGCCCAGCCTGCCTGTGGCACTGGCAGATGAGGTGTTAGGTCTTGCAAAAGCCCCCATGTCTTCACTGAACAGGGACAAGCGCATCGCTGGAATCAGTCTGACTCACCTGTGTTAGTATTGTTAAAAGAGGTATTAGCATTATAAGAACATGTTTAGACTTTACTGAATGCGTGTGATTTGCTGCCAGGGTTAATATCTGACTAGCTGCATTGTGAGCCTCTGTAAATCACCAGACAGGAGAGAGACTTTACCTAAGTGAAGTGCTGACTGGCAACCGAATGCATTACACCCTGCCTGGCAGGAAAGGTCCATCCACACCAGATAGACTATTATGGGATGTTAAAGACGACACAAGACTGTTGTTGTGCTCTTCGCTTCCCTCTGGCTGAGTTTGCAGCTCAAAGCACATGGCAGGAAGGGGATAAAACCCTCCATACAGAAGGAACTAATTATCTGTATGCTGCTTGGACTCTGGGGGGCAAAGTTTCTAGGCATAAGCAAGAGATCCCCAGCTCCTTATTCTTTAGGACTAACCCAGGTTATGTAGAACTTGCTTATTATAGAAGATTCTGTTACCTTTTGAAATTTAAGACTGTAACTCGTCTGCAACTGCTTTAACCTGCCTTAACTTTGTAAAAAACTCTGGTTTTAAATAAATCTTAATACAGGTTATGACAGGACTGGCTACAAGTGTTGTCTTTCTTGTGAGATCTAAGATTCAGTTGACCTAAGGAAATGACTGGTCCTTTGGGACTGGCAGTAACCTGAACATTGCTGTGATTCGTGGGGTAAGGCAGGGGTTCTCAACCAGGGGTCTGGGGCCCCCTGGGGGGCCGTGAGCAGTTATCAGGGGGCTGCCAAGCAAGGCCGGCATTAGACTCGCTGAGGCCCAGGGCAGAAAGCTGAAGTTCCAGCGCATGGGGAAGAAGTCCGGGTCCCTGAGCCCCACCACTCAGGGCTGAAGCCAAAGCCTGAGCAATGTCGCTTTGTGGGGGCCCCTGTGGCATGGGGCCGCAGGCAGTTGCCCTGCTTGCTGCCCCCTAACGCCAGCCCTGGATTTTATATGCAGAAAACCAGTTATTGTGGCCCACATGGGCAGTGGAGTTTTTATAGCATGTTGGGGGGGGGGGGGGGGCTCAGAAAGATATATGGGATCACCCAAGGGGACTGTCTGTGGTTCCATGTTAATGCTGTTACAGAGCCTGAAGCGTTTACACTGGATTCTTGGTTGGTGAAATCTCCATACAGACCTCACACCCAATTTGGGGTTTGTTCCCTGCTTCTCACCAGTCTGCCCGAGGCTGGTGCTCGTGCTCTCGAGTCACTGAAGACAGTGTTACAGAGAGAAGGGCTGTGACTTCCCCATGGTCACTAAATGGGTCTGTGACAGAGCCAGGAACAGACCCTGTTAACTCCAGAGCCCCGTCACCCGCAGCTTGGGAAGGCCCCCGAGCACACTGTCTTAGGCTGCAGGAAGAGGTGTGCAGGGACTGCAGCTGAGCTGCCCTGCCAAGACAGCCTGTGCATCCATGGACAAACCACCTCGCAGGGGGGTGTCCCCTGGGTCAGGAGAAGTCAGTGTCCAGCCCTGTGGGGCTGTGCTCCTGGCTCATACCTCCAGCACTCGCTGCTGCCCCTCCCTTCCCAGCTGCACTGTTCAGCCAGCCCCAGGCCTCTGTGAGGTCACTTCCCCCCGCCTCCACCACCTCAAACCTTCAAACTGGGACATGGTGCACCAGTGCCAATCAGAGTGCACTAGTGTAAATTCTGTCTGTACTAAGGGTTTGCACCAGTGCCTAAAACACCAGGGTGGCAGAGACCTTCAGAAACAGCAGTACGGTGGCACTAGAACCTATTTCTAGCTCGGTCACAGACAGCCTGGGTGACCTTGGCCACGTCAATGTTTCTCCTCCCAACTTCAGTCCCTTTACCCAGCTGCCACTCACTGGGGTCTCCTCTCTCTCCAGAGCTGCTCACCACTACAGTCTGTGTGGGTGTCCCCAGAGCTAAGGCAGGTCAACTCGGGAATAGTCTTACAAGGGGGGCTGGGGAGTCTCTGTCCCTGGAAATTTTTAAGAACAAGTAGGACAAAGCTCTGTCAGAGACAATCTACAGATACTTGGGTCCTGCCTCGGCAGAGAGAGCTGGACTTGATGACATCTTGAGGTCCTATCTAGCCCTACATGTCTAGGATGCTATGCAATATATACGTATAAAACAACATACAGAGAAAAACCGCACGACAACATGATGTCAGGCCATTCAAAAAACAACAACAATAAAACAAAAACCTACAATGCACAGCATAAAATGACACAATACTAAGGAGAAGAAAGCAACACAATGCAAACTAACACACCTTAGGACAAAAGTACACAATGCAAAATAGGTCAACTCAAATCAACACAACACAGACACCAAACACGCTGAGGCAAAACAATGCACCATAAAACTATGCAACACAACATGGGGCAATCACAGTTCCAAATGGCACCATGCAAAACAGCTCAGCGTAGAACAGGACACAGCACAAAAGAGAATTATTTCAATTAGGCCTGGAAGGGATCTGGAGAGGGCGTCTACTCCAGCCCCCTGTGCTGAGGCAGAACCAAGTGTTAGGCTATAGATATTCAGGCCTGTCTGCAAAGGCCTGTACTTTAAGAATGTAGGTGTATTCTCATCACTTGGCTAGTTATAGAGGTATAAAAGAAGGCTTATCTTCCTGGGACAGGCTAAGGCCTTCAGCCAGTACAGTGGTGCGACATGATCTGGGTCGGGGTCAGTGCAGTGCCAGACCCAACGGGGACACAGATCTCAGTCGAGGTCTCTGAAGTGCCCAGCACAATGGAGGCAGCGGTTCGGGTCGCAGTCGTGCGCTGCCTGCGACAAGGGGGGCCGTGATCTCGGTCCAGGTCTCAGTTTTACCTGACACAACAGTGGGGTCTGATCTCACCTGCGGTCTCTTCAGTGCCTGGCACAACAGGGCCCAGATCTCAGTTGGGGTCTCTGCAGCACCTGGCAGAACAGGGCCACGCTCAGTATGATAAGAGCCCTGATCTCAGTCACACACCTGGAGAGAAAAGTGGGAAGATTTTCGAGCATTAGACCTCAGTATTTCAGAACTGAGAAGAAATTGGGGCACAAACTAAATATTTGCCAATATAAGAGAGAAGCACCAACATCTGGGAGATTTTGTGTCACCGTTTAAAGGCTCAAGAGAAAAGATGGGAAATTTGAGGGGATTATACAAGGATACTGAATCAATAAGAGAATGGGATGGATTCTTCTTGCCCCACACTCACATGGCCGGCAGGGATCCCTGGGTGATGTCTTTTCACAGGGGAAAGGAGTGGGGCTGGAGTGAGAAAGTCACTATCAGTGGGGAGGGCTTGGCAGTGGGGTCTGGGAATGTGACTAGCAAGTGGTGGGGGGTGCAGTGTATATTGGAAAAGGGGTAAAAGAAATGCAAACAAAACATGGTACTTAATTAAAATCCTGTTAGGGCTCCAAAAGGAGCATAGTAGATTGTGCTTACTTTTTCAGAACTTTGGAGCAGTGTTTTGGAGCAGAAGATGAAAGTGAACAGTAATAAGAACCCCGGTGAAAGTGAAATGTGTCCCTTTTGAAACAGTCTCTGAGCTGCTGATAGCTTTGGGGGTGGAAATCGTTTCTTTTGTTTTTCAGACACTCTACAACCATGCTGGTGCCAGCGGAAGATAGCTGGGTATTGCATCCACACAGAGGGTTTCCAGCGGAAGAATAACCCAGAATACAATGGATCTATGTTTTGTGGTGTTTGTCTGTGGTGTTGGTCTTGCTGCTAGCATGAGGTGGGTGGGGGATGGCTTCAAAAGGCTGACCTGGGGGGAGAGGAAGAGGTGTGTGGGAATGCAAAATGCTCAACTGGGAGGCCAGCACCTGGGTAATGGCTACTATGGTGCCTGGAAATAGAACGGCAGCTAAGGTGGGCCCCACAAGCCCTATGGGAATAATGAGAAGGGGAGGAGCTCACTGGGAATCAATGGAGGGGTGTGAAAAATGGTGCACATCAAAGGAAATGTTTGGTCGTACCCCTCTCCTATGACTATGCAGGAGCAGGATCAATGGCCTATGGCAAGGGGTGGACAATTGGGTGTACTGTGTAGGAGGGGTTTTGCTGGAAATGTACATATTTCTGGGGGCACAATTACACCAGCCCCAACCAAACTACACACATACACATGCTGCTATCTGGACTTTGGTGCACAAATGGATCTGTAAATCTTATTGCTGTGAATAATTGCCTATTTAGCCTTTGAGCTTTTTGTGGCAAGGCCTCTCTGTCCCTGTGGCCATGTCCACACTGCAGTCAGACACCGGCGGCTGGCCCGTGCCCGCTGACTTGGCCTCACACGGCTCAGGCTGTGGGGCTGTTTAATTGTGGTGTCCATGTTCCAGCTGGGGCTGCAGCCCAAGGTCTGGCACCCTCCCACCTCGCAGGGTCCTACAGCCTGGCCCCAGCCCGAGCCCAGACACCTACACTGCAATTAAACAGCCCCTTCGCCTGAGCCCTGTGAGCCTGAGTCACCTGGCATGGGCCAGCTGGGGGTTTTAACGGCAGGGTAGAGATACCCTTGGTGTCTGTTCAGCACCTGTCACAATGGGGACCCTGATCTTGGTCAGTGTCTGTGCAGAGCCCTGCGCAACAGGGGCCTGACCTCAGTCGGGGACTCTGCAACTCCCGGCATTACAGGATCCCGGATTTTGTTTAGGGCCCCTGCAGCATCTGGCAAAATGTGGGGCCAGGATCCCTGTCAGGGTCTGTGCAGTGCCCAGTACAGTGGTGGGGCATGATCTGGGTCGGGGTCAGTGCAGGGCCAGGCCCAACGGGGACACAGATCTCAGTCGAGGTCTCTGAAGTGCCCAGCACAATGGAGGCAGCGGTTTGGGTCACAGTCATGCGCTGCCTGGCACAAGGGGGGGCGTGATCTCGGTCCAGGTCTCAGTTTTACCTGGCAAAACAGTGGGGTCTGATCTCACCTGGGGTCTCTTCAGTGCCTGGCAGAACAGGGACCAGATCTCAGTTGGGGTCTCTGCAGCACCTGGAAGAACAGGGCCACGCTCAGTACGATAAGAGCCCTGATCTCAGTCACACACCTGGAGAGAAAAGCGGGAAGATTTTTGAGAATTCGACATCAGTATTTCAGAACTGAGGAGAAAATGGGGCACAAACTAAATATTTGCTAATGTGAGACAGAAGCACCAACATCTGGGAGATTTTACGTCAGCATTTAACAGTTCAAGAGAACGGAGGGGAAATTGGAGGGGATTATACAGGGATATTCAATCAACAACAGAATGAGATGGATTCTTCTTGCCTCACACTCACAGGGCCAGCAGGTGCTGGGGAGTAGCTGGACTGGGAAACCTGGGGCTGGGTTGTCTCCATGGGGGACACTTGCTCCTCCCTCTCCTTCCTGGCCCTTCCCAGGCCCCGTTGCCAGCACAGCCAGAGTGGCCCCCCCAGCACAGCCCAGAGGTGTCCCTGTCTCAGGGCCCCCCCAGCCTCTGCCCATTCACCCTCTGCCCAGCTCAGAAATCACTTGGGGGAACCATTTCCCACCCGCACAAGGACAAATCCCTGCAGGTGGAAATGGGGAAAACCCCCCAAACCTGAGATCTGAACTGGCCATTGGCGAAGGGGAGAGAAAATGGGGCACAATCGGGGGAGGGGAACAGGGAACTTCCCAGGGGTTGGGGAGGGGGTCACCCTGGGCGCTGCTCGTGGCTCTCTAGGGAGAAAGGGGGCAGGACGGGGGAGGAGGGGGGTCCCCACGGGAGGGGGCAGCAGTAAATCCGAGGGGATCTCAGACCCCCCCTTTCTTTCCCCGCTCCTCGGGGGTCACCTGCCCCCCCCCGGCCATGTCCGGGCTGCACAGACATTTCCCACCCGCCCCGTCCCCCCCCCCCCAACCCCACGCAGGGACCCCAGTGGGGCCGGGCCCCTCCCCCCGGCACCCCCCGCGGGGCCCCAGGGCAGAGCCTGGCCGGGCCCAGGCGGCGCTGGGCTGCTGCGGGGCAGCAGCTCGAGCCCCGCGGGCGCTGCCCTCCCAGGGAGCAGATCCCGGCGCTGCGAGATGCCGGGTCCCCGGGCACTGGGGCAGAGTCACCGCCCGCCCCCGCCCCCGGGGCTCGCTCCGGGGCCTGGAGGCTGCAGCTCCGCAGCGGGGCGGGCGGAGCCCGGGGCAGCCCCAGGGCGGGGCACGGGCCGGGCACGGGGGGTTAATGAAGGGCTGTGCCGCCGCGATCTGCGCATGCCCAGAGCCCCAACGGCACCAACCCTTCTCCGGCCCGGGAGAGGCTCCAACGGCCCCGCGCGAGCCAGGCAGAGCCGCAGGGGCCCGCGCGCGTTTGCAGCTCGGCTTGGTCTCTCCCCTCAACGTCACTTCCGGTCCAGGGTGAGTCAAGAACTACATCTCCCAGCCTGCCCCGGGGCGCTTCCGCTCTCTCTAGCCCAGGGAAGGGAAGCCCCCGGGGCCAGCCAGACCTCCCCACCGCTCATCCTTTCCCGGCCCCGGCCCCGCCTCCCAGCCGGTGCCTCTCAAACCCCGCCTTTTCCCGGGAGCAGAGCTGGGGGCGGGGCTTGTGACCCCCACGTAATAACTGCACCCCGCCCAACCCCCAGCCCTGACCCCGCACCCGGCAGGAGCGTGTCCGCCCCACGCGTGTCCCCGGCCCTGTCCGCCCCGCGCTGCCCCCGGCCTGTGCTTCCGGCCCCAGCCATGGCTCCGCTGCCACACAAGGGGCGGGGGCAGGGCTGGGGGGGGCGGGAAGGGGCGGCTCCTCCCCAGGCCTGGCCCCGCCCCCGGGCCCCACACAGGGGGTGGGACACGTGGGGACCCGCCTCAGCCCGGAGGGGGCAGGAGAGGGGCCGGGGCTCCCCAGGAGAAAAGCGGGGGCAGGGGCTAGTGTAGCAGCTCCCCACCCCCAGCCCCTGCATTGGGTGTCAGCTGGATCCCAGCTGCTGCAGCCGGCCCTGGCGAGCGCTGCAGCCCGGGGGGGGCGGGGGTTGCGGGGCACAGAGAGGGTCTGGAGCGGCTGGGAGCAGGGGTGGGGGGAGCATTGCAGGGCACAGGAAGGCATTAACCCCTCTGTGCCTGGCCGGGGCTTCTCCGGGTGCTGTGGCGCCAGCTCTGGTCGGGGTAATTGGGGGGTTGCTGGTGGGTTCCTGCTGGTGGGGGAGGGGCAGGAAATACTGAAGAGGTGGCAACTTCTGGGGAGTTAGGGCTGGAGGCGGGCAGGGAATACCCTGGGTGAGGAAGGGGAGGGGGACAGAGTGTGACAAACCTGCTGGGACTTGTTTAATGTGGGCCTAGATCCTCAGAACAAACATTTGGGTGTTGGGGGAGAAAATTCCCTAATTTGTGAAACAGGAAATAGAGAAACCAACCCCCTGGGCAGGGCTGGGAAAACTGACCAGACTTCCAGTGCTGAATCCTCAGCCTGCTAGTCAGAGTCTGGTATGACATGGAAAGGGGGCACCCAGCAGGGAGGTGTAGGGAAGATGTCCCAGCCCCTCACATCCAGCTGCTGGCAGTGGGGAGGGTGTTGGGTTCCCCACCATGGGGTTGTATCAGCCTCTGGCTAGTAGGTGTGTGATGGATCTGCTGGGAGAGACAAGGGGTCCCTCTTTGTTCTCTCACCGTGATGCCCCCTAGCTGCTCTCAGCACTGGGGGGCACAAATTTTCTAAACTGAACCAAAAGTTCCTGCAGTTTTCAAAAGAGGAGAAAAGCAAAATCTGTGATTTCACACTCACAGTGACTGATAAGTGGACAGAAAGTTATCACAGTGACAGGGCCGGTGACTGGGGAATGCCCGGCAGTGCTTGGAGCCAGGACTCTGGCACGAGTTGATCAGAGAGAAGGATCATGGTTAGTAGAAGTTTCCACAGCCAGGGGCCCAACAGCTATTCCCTGGGACGCAGCCCCCAGAGTCCCCAGCCAGGGACCCCAGATACCCCTCAAAGCCCCACTGGCCAGGGAATCCCCACCAGACCATGACTGTCAGGTTGGGAATCCCAAAGGGTTCCCCCCACCAAGAGCCCCCAGCAGCCAGAGACTTGCCCACTGGGAACTCAGTTCCTCACTGCCTGCCTAGGACCCGCCGCACACACCACCACCAGCAGGATCTGCCCTGTCATTTGTCTGGGACCCCCTCCTCCACCCAGCAGGACCCCCTGATGCTTTACAGTGGGACCCCTCACTCTGCTTCCCTGGCATCCCCTGACCTAGTGCCAGGGATCCCCTCCCCCAGCTCTGCACACTGGGCACGGCAGCGATGCCAGGAGTCTGCGGGGGAAGCCCAGATGGAGCCCCTGGCAGAGCACCAGGCTCCCTCTAACCCCCGTCCCGCCTCCCCCAGCGACGCCCACCCCCGCAGGTCTGCAGCCAACGGCCCCCAGCAATACCCACCTCCAGGACCCAAAGCCTCAGGGCTGGGCACATCACAACCACCCCCTGAAACCCCAAATCTCCAGAACCCACCAACCTCACTAGGGTACCCCCTGCAATCTCCCCCCACAGACACCTCCCCCCACAACACTGTTACCTCAGAGTGTCTGCTAAGTGGATAGAGAGTTATCACCGCCCCCTGCTGGCCAGTCACACAGGCAGAGGGAGCCCTGGGGGATGTCTCTTGAACAGGAGAATGGAAGCTCTGGAGAGCAAGAAAGGTAAGAAATGTCCATGGCCTGTCACTAGCAAATAATGGCCACCATGGATCCACCCCAGAAGTGGCTGCATCTTAGCACAGAGGGAATCAACCCCTCACAGAGGCCAGTTGCTATGGGGTTTGGGATACTTCTGGACCCACACTGCACTCACAGAGACCTCCTCATCCCATGCCAGCTGGAGAAAAAAGAAAGGGTCCAGCCAACTATCCCGTTACCAGCTGGGAACCACTGAGCCCCAAACAGGGGGAGGCCTCTGGCTTTGATGTGTATTAAAGATGTGGCTGGTCTCTTTCATCAGCAAACATTTTAACACAGATAAAGGGGGGAAGAAATGGCTCTCAAAGGAGAGGGGAAAGATCAACACTGGGAAATTTAACCCCCTGCAACCTCCAGGATGGACAGTGATTCAGGGCAACAGGTTTCCTCTAAGAAAAGGGAAGTTGCTGGGATTGAGAGACACGGGGAACAGCCCCAAACATGAAAGGATTTTTAATTGATATTTGATGATAACATAGAAGTGAAAGAGAAAGGGGGGAAATCTGAGAGATTTTGGCTCTATTTTTGCAAATAATAGAGAGGAAAGTGGAAAATCAAAGGGATTTTATATCAGTTTATATCTGATGTGCAGTAAAATGTCAGTGTTTCACATCAGTATTTGTTAAATGAATAGAGAGGAAATGGGCAACATTTGCAAACATTTTATATCTATGTTCAAGAAGCTGAGAAAAGGTGTAAATCTGAGATTTTCTTGTTATTTTATAATTAGAGGGGGGGAAATCTCAGGGCATGTTCAATTAGAAACAAACAACTAGAGAGAAGTGGGGCAAATGTTTAGGGTATTTTATATCAACCTTTGAGATTTGCAGAAAAAACATGTCACAGACTATACAACTGGAGGTGGAGAATCAGACTCCTGGAGAGACCAGGGGGAAATGGGGGAGACGGGAGAGCGGCTCGTTGGAGGGGAAAGGGGCGAATCTCCCCGGATTTTACAGCCCGGGTGAGACACTGAGCGAGAAAAGGGGCAGAACTGGAGAGAATTTGTATCGGGGGCGAGAGGCAAGTGGCACCAACAGGGACAGGATCCAATTAACCCCCCTCCCCCCTTCGCCCGCCCGCTCCCCCCGCGTCCCACTGATCTTCCCTCCCCCCAGGGACCCCCCGGCCCGCCCCCCCCATCCCAGCGGGGGGGGGGGCGGATCCTGCTGCGGCTCCGCTGGGGCCGAGGCGGCTCCGAGGCTTCTCCCGGGTTCCCCGGGGCAGAGTCACGTGCCCGCCCCCGCCGGGGTCTCTCACTCACCGGGGCTGGGGCGGGCAGAGAAGCTCCAACGGCCCCGCGCGAGCCAGGCAGAGCCTCAGGGCCCCGCGCGCGTTTGCAGCTCGGCTTGGTCTCTCCCTCCAACGTCACTTCCGGTCCAGGGAGAGTCAGGAACTACATCTCCCAGCCTGCCCCGGGGCCGCTCCCGCCCTCTCCAGCCCAGGGAAGGGAGGGTTCCAGCAGCTGTTACTGCGCATGCTCCGTGCGAGCCCTGCTGGGGGCGGGAGAACAAAGCTGCTGCTGCCGCCTCCGCGTGAGCCGGGCCCGGGCTGAGCCGCTGCTGCTCCGCGGGGGGGGGCGGTCTGTGTGGGGGGGGCCCGGCCGGTGGGGGGGGCACGTGACTCTGCCCCGGGGAACCCGGGAGAAGCCTCGAGCCGCCTCGGCCCCAGCGGAGCCGCAGCAGGATCCGCCCCGCTGGGATGGGGGCCGGCGGGGGTTCCTGGGGGAAGGAACTGGGGAAGGTCAGTGGGACGCGAAGGGGGAGGGGGTTAATTGGCTCCTGTCCCTGTTTGTGCCACTTGCCTCTCGCCCCGATACAAATTCTCCAGTTCTGCCCCTTTCTCGCTCAGTGTCTCACCCGGGCTGTAAAATCCGGGGAGATTCGCCCTTTCCCGCCAACGAGCCGCTCTCCTGTCTCCCATTTCCCCTGGTCTCTCCAGGAGTCTGATTTTCCACCTCCAGTTGCAGGTCGTGACACGTTTTTTCTGCAAATCTCAAAGGTTGATATAAAATACCCTAAACGTTTGCTCCACTTCTCTCTAGTTGTTTGTTTCTAATTGAATATGCCCTGAGATTCCCCCCCTCTATCTCTAATTATAAAATAAAAAAAAATCTCAGATTTGCCCCTTTTCTCAGCTTCTTGAACATAGATATAAAATGTTTGCAAATGTTGCCCATTTCCTCTCTATTCATTTAACAAATACTGATGTGAAACACTGACATTTTACTGCACATCAGATATAAACTGATATAAAATCCCTTTGATTTTCCACTTTCCTCTCTATTATTTGCAAAAATAGAGCCAAAATCTCTCAGATTTCCCCCCTTTCTCTTTCAGTTCTACGTTATCAAATATCAATTAAAAATCTTTTCGTGTTTGGGGCTGTTCCCCATGTTTCTCAATCCCAGCAACTTCTCCTTTCTTGGAGGAAACCTGTTGCCCTGAATCATTCTCCATCCTGGAGGTTGCAGGGGGTTAAATTCCCCAGTGTTGATCTTTCCCCTCTCCTTTGAGAACCATTTCTTCCCCCCCTCCCTTTATCTCTGTTAAAATGTTTGCCAAAGAAAGAGACCAGCCACATCTTTAATACACATCAAAGCTCGAGGCCTCCCCCTGTTTGGGGATCAGTGGTTCCCAGCTGGTAACGGGAGAGTTGGCTGGACCCTTTTCTTTTCTCCAGCTGGCACGGGATGAGGAGGTCACTCTGAGTGCAGTGTGGGTCCAGAAGTATCCCAAACCCCATGACAAATGGTCTCTGTGAGGGGTTGATTCCCACAGTGCTAAGATGCAGCCACCTCTGGGGTGGATCCATGGTGGCCATTATTTGTTAGTAACAGGCATGAACATTTCTTACCTATTTTGTCCCTCCAGACCTTCCATACTCCTGTTCAAGAGACATCCCCCAGGGCTCCCTCTGCCTGTGTGACTGGCCAGTAGGGGGCGGTGGTCACTTTCTATCCACTTCTCAGGCACAGTGAGGTAACAGTGTTGCACTGGGGGAAGGGGTGTCTGTGTGGGGAGATTTCAGCTGGAGCTGAAGGGGGATTGTGGTAGTGGGAGTTGTTTAGGTGACTGGGCAGGTGGGACCCTAATCAAATTGGTGGGTTCTGGAGGTTTGGGGGGGTTGGTTCTGATGTGCCCAGCCCTGAGGCTTTGGGTCCTGGAGGTGGGTGTCGCTGTTGGCTGCAGAACAGTGGGGTTGGGCATCTCTTGAGGGTGGGGCAGGGGGTTAGAGGGAGCCTGGTGCTGTGCCAGGGGCTCTGTCTGGGCTTCCCCGGCTGGTTCCTGGGATCGCTGCTGTGCCCAGTGCACAGGGGTGGGGGGGAGGGAGCGGAGCTCTGGCACTGCTTGCCTGGCATCCCCTGAGCTAAAGTGAAGGGTCCCACTGAAAAGCATCAGGGCAGAGGAGGGGGTCCCAGACAAACGACATGACAGATCCTGCTGGAAATCAGGGGGGTGTCCTAGGCAGGCAGTGAGGGACTGAGTTCCTGGCGGGGTGTCCCTGGCTGCTGGGGGCACTTGGTGGGGGGAGCCCTTTGGGATTCCCAACCTGGCAATCATGGTCTGGTGGGGCTTCCCTGGCCAGTGGGGCTTTGAGGGGTATCTGGGGTCCCTGGCCAGGGATTCTGGGAGCTGTGTCCCAGGGAATATCTGGTGGGACCCTGGCTAGGGGGTGTCTGTTGCCCCTGGCTGTGGGGTCTGGGCTCTGGGTACTGGGGAGTGTCTGGGGGCTGCTACTAACCATGATCCTTCTCTCTGATCAACTTGTGTCAGAGTCCTGGCTCCAATCACTGCCTGACATTCCCCAGTCACAGGCCCTGTCACTGTGATAACTTTCTATCCACTTATCAGTCACTGTTAGTGTGAAATCACAGATTTTGCTTTTCTCCTCTTTTGAAAACTGCAGGAACTTTCAGTTCCATTTGGAAAATTGTGCCCCCCAGTCCTTGTCCTCGATCTGGGGGATGAGGGAGGTGGGAAGGGGGTCAGCACTGCCGCACAATGGTCTCTTCCACAGCATTCTGGACTCATTCTTTCTGAAATCTAGTTTCATTGAGACCATTGTTAATCCAGAGTCACTGTATGGAAAGACAAGGAGTGACTCCGGATGGACAGTGGGGCTAATGAGACCAGCAATTCTCCCTGTGAGGAGGGGCTCTCGTTAGCTGCTCTCCCCAGAGAGCTAAAGGAGGGAAGCTGCTCAAACGCTCTGTCCCTCTCTGCTCAGGATACTGGGGTTCAGCTTCCTGGGTCAGACGCTGCAGCCTCCATAGTGATCTGGGAGACCAGGCTTAGCAGCTGCTGCTCCTCCAGCGGGGTTCTGTGCTGGGAAGTGACCTGAATTAAAGCTGCTTCTCTGCCCGGCCCAGGGGATGACTTTCTCCAGCTGGTCCTAGCCCCCTAGGGCAGCCCTGGGCCCTGTTAATACTAAATTCTGAGCCAGTGTCTCCAGGTAACTGAAAGAAACGAAGGGAAAATGCTGGGGTCTGGCCTTAAAATGACTCCACACAAACAAACCCCCCTCGTTTCTCATCCAATTAACAATTGCAGGAGCAAATCCAGCCATGGGGGAGCAAACTACCCAGGAATGGGACTTTCCTACCAGACGGGCAGGGAGAGGGGAAAAGGGAATAGAAGGAGAAAGAGAGACTGAAAGGGGCTGTGGGAGAGAAGAGTTTGGAGAGAGATTTCCAGATCTCTAATCTACCCAGACAGATGTATTGCTGCACCCTGGATAGAGTCACTTTCCTGTGGAAAAGATGAGAATCAGACAGAGGAAAATCCAGTTCCTGACTCCATATCCCCCCTGCTGGGGTGTGGCTGCCATGGGGTCAGTGTCTGAGGGGATTCCCCCACAGTGACTCCTTTGGTTCTGCTTTTTTCTAGCCTTGTGTTCAGAGACTTTGTTAGGGGGTGAGGGGAGGGAGAAGGGAGGTTAAAAATGTCTCTGTGGGCTTAGCCTGGCAGGAGAGGCCAGGTCTACACTGTACAAAGAGATCAAGCCTTTCTCAGCATGGCAGACTCTAGGGTGTCTGTGTGCGGGGAAAAGGGCCTGAGGGAATCGTGCTGTGAAATGTATTAAAGCCTGTTCTGAAACCTTCACAACTGCCCTTTTCGCCCTGCCAGGCTGCAGAATAATGTCCATGTTTCGCTCCAGTTCATCCCGTCCTCTCGTTGGACAGGGGAGAGAAATGGCTGCAGAGGAGCCAGTTCAGGTAGGTATTATCAGGGGGTTGCTGGTGGGTTCCTCCACGGGGGGAGAGGGACAGCAAATACGTGGGATATGGGAAGGTTTGCACAGGCTGGTTTGGAGGCTGCAGTCTGGTTTGCAGGAAATGAACAGGGTGGAGAAAGGGAGGAGGACAGGGGTGTGCTAAACCTGCTGGGAGTTATTTAATATGTGGCCTAGATTCTAGGAACAGACCCAGGAGGTTCGGCGGTAGAAATGCTCTAGTTTGTGGAGCAGAAAATAACCCAGCTGCATGGGGCTGGGAAAACTGACCAGACTTATAGTGCTGGAGCCCGACCTGATTAACCAGCGGCTGCTGTGAGATATGAAGGGGGCACCCACCAGTGAGGCTTAGGGGAGATTCCCCTCCCTTCCCATCCAGCTCTTCAGAATGGGGAGGGTGTTGGACTCCCTGCCAGCGAGCTCTCCCTGGACCCTGCTAGGGGCTCCATCTCCTGAATCAGTCAGTGGCTAGTAGGTGTGTGATGGCTCTGCTGGGAGAGAGGAGGGGCTCGCCTGTCCCCTCCCCTGGTGTTTCCTGGTTGCTCTGTGCCGGGTGGGGGGGGGACTCTGACTGCAATCCACCCAGAGTTTCTGTTTGGCTCCTGTCCTCCCTGTATGGGGGGGGGCTGTGAGTGGGGCAGCAGGTCCTGAGTGTTGGACTCTCGCTCTTTCAGGGGACGGTGACCTTCGAGGAGGTGGCTGTATATTTCACCAGGGGAGAGGGGGCTCTGCTGGACCCCGCTCAGAGAGCCCTCTACAGGGATGTCATGCAGGAGAACTATGAGAATGTGACCTCGCTGGGTAAGGGTTACTCTCCCCTCTGTTCTTGGAAGGGGAAAAGAAGAGAGATAGTTCATGCCACCCCACAATGCCACCTCTACTCTGCCCTGTTTCAGCATCACCCCAATATGCCAGTGACACACAAGCTACCAGAGACCCTCCCCTGCTGCAGAACACTTTGGGAACAGAGCACAGGAGCCGTATCGCATAGTGTAAAATATCTCCTGTTTCCTCAAGTAAAACTGAGGGTTAGGTGCGGCATAATCAGCAGACGCTTCCTACCCCTGACCTCTCAAACCCTGAGCCTTCTCCTCCCAGACCACAATAATGCTTGGGGTGTAACGAGCAGGCTGCTGGAGTCAGAGCTGCTGGCCCAGGGTCACTTATCACACAGACACTCCGTGCGTCCTTGACTGCTGGCTGCGGGTATCCAGAGAAGGAAGCTCAGTGGCGGATTTAGCGTTAGTGGGGCCCTGTGCTCAGCTTCATTTTAGGGGTCTCTCCTGGGGACATAGGCAAGAAAAAGAACATTCTCTCATTTCCTTCCCACCCCCATTTTTCATTCTTTTTTTTCCTTCCTCCTCCTATAAGTAATAGGAAATAAATGAAAATAAAGTGAGGTAACTTGATTGTTTTTGTCGTCTAACCGATTTTTCCACAGACCACTTGAAAATTGCTGAGTCTTGGTGCACCACTTAATGATCTTTCCATATATTGTTTGTGCCGTTAGCTAACTATTTTAAAGCACTTTGGATAAGAGCCCTTTATTAAAAATTAAAAATGTTGGAGTGCAGGGTCGGGGCAGGGGGTTGGGGTGTGGAGCACTTACCTGAGCAGCTCCTGTTTCATGCGAGCAATGCTGGTGGGGATGTGGGGGGGCGGGAGTCAGAGTGGGCAGGAGGCTTCTGGGAGGAGGGCAGGAGTCAGGGCTGGGGGTGTGTGATTGGCAGGGGTGGGCAGGATAAGTGGTTATGGGTGGTTGCAGGAATCAGGAGGGCAGGAGAGCTGGGGTGTGTTTGAGGGGGTGCAGGAGTCAGGGCTGGGGTGTGCAGGGTCTGGGAGGGAATTGGGGTGCAGGAGCAGCTGGAGATTGCAGTGCAGGGTCTGGGGGGCAGGATTTGGGGTGCAGGAGGGCTCAGTTGGGGCAGGAGGGTGTGAAGTGCTTACCTGGGGCAGCTCCCATGTGGTGTGAGGGGTGCAGGTGGCAATGTAGGGGTGCAGGAGCTCCCATTTGGTGCTTTTGGTGCTCAGGTTGAGGATGTGGGGTGCAGGAGGAGCACGGGGTGAGGGCTCGTTATGTGGGAGGGGATGCAGGAGTCAGGTCTAGGGCTGGGAGGGTGGGATGGGGTACTGGGGGTGCTCCCAGCCCCCTATCCTGAGTGGCTCAAGCAGGGGCTGGGGGGTCTGTGATAGGGGAGTGCTTTGTAAAGCAGTGAGCAAGTGACCAGGGAGCTTTTCAAACAGGGCTGCTAACGGGGAGTTTCGTGAGGGAGTTTGGAAGGGGAGTGGGAAGGGGGGAGGTGCTCTTGCCATTCTTTAAAACATTTAAGCTATAATACAAACTTCTTGATTGAAACAAAACCCCTGTTGTTAACCTAGGTGGCTGTAAGAGAGAATGCAGGCAGAAGCCCAGCAGCAGAGTGGGGGCTATCCTGTTTATTGCTCTCAATGTAGCATGTATGATACCTGCCCTGTGGGCAGGTGGCTTACGTGTGCATTCGGTGCAAGGAGCTCCTGGCCCGCAGAGACCGCGTGGAGGCTTTGGAGGCCAGGGTGGTGGAACTGGAGACGCTAAGGGAGGCAGAGAAGTATGTTGATGAGGCTTTCCGGGACACTGTAGATTTCTCCCACCTCTGGTCAGACAGCCACTGCGCTGTTGAGGAGGATGAAAGGCCCAGGGAAGGAGAGCTGTCAATGGGAGCAGAGGGAAACCTTCCCATATTTGGGACCCTCCTCCCAGATGGTGTTGGGGTAACCTCTTGCACTGAGGTTACCCCAGGCATTAAGAAAAGGCAGCTGTTAGTAATGGGAGATTTGATCATTAGAAACAAGGATAGCTGGGTTTGTGATGACTGGGAGAACCGTATGGTGACTTGTCTGCCTGGTACAAAGGTTGCTGATTTCTCAAGGCATCTAGATAGATTTATGTGTAGTGCTGGCGAGGAGCCGGTGGTTGTGGTACATGTAGGCACCAATGACATATGGAACGGCAGGTGAGACGTCCTGGAGGCCAAATTTAGTCTGCAAGGAAAGAGGCAATCTGGGACCTCTATGGTGGCATTCTCAGAAATGCTTCCAGTTCCACGCAGAGGGCCAGGTAGGCAGAGCTTCAGAGTCTCAATGGGTGGATGAGATGATGGTGTAGAGAGGAGGCATTTAGATTTATTATGACCTGGGGAAACTTTGGGGATGGCGGAACCTATACAGGAAGGATGGCCTCCACCTAAACCAACGTGGAACCAGACTGCTGACACTTAACATTAAAAGACACCCTGCCAACCTGAAGCATATTCTCACCAACAACTGCACACCGCACCATAGTAACTCTAGCTCAGGAACTAACCCATGCAACAAACCTCGATGCCAACTCTGCCCACATATCTACACCAGCAACACCATCACAGGACCTAACCAGATTAGCCACACCATCACCGGTTCATTCACCTGCACGTCCACCAATGTAATATATGCCATCATATGCCAGCAATGCCCCTCTGCTATGTACATCGGCCAAACTGGACAGTCTCTAAGGAAAAGGATAAATGGACACAAATCAGACATTAGGAATGGCAATATACAAAAACCTGTAGGAGAACACTTCAACCTCCCTGGCCACACAATAGCAGATTTTAAGGTGGCCATCTTACAGCAAAAAAACTTTAGGACCAGACTCCAGAGAGAAACTGCTGAGCTCCAGTTCATCTGCAAATTTAACACCATCAGTTTAGGACTAAACAAAGACTGTGAATGGCTTGCCAATTACAGAACCAGTTTCTCCTCCCTTGGTTTTCACACCTCAGCTGCTGGAACAGGGCCCCATCCTCCCTGATTGATCTAACCTCGTTATCTCTAGCTTGCTTCTTGCTTGCTTATATATACACACCTGCCCCTAGAAATTTCCACTGCTTGCATCCGAAGAAGTGGGTATTCACCCACGAAAGCTCATGCTGCAAAACGTCTGTTAGTCTATAAGGTGCCACAGGACTCTTTGCTGCTTCAACATTAAAAAGGTTGCAGAGCAGTTTTTAAACTAAGAGATGGGGGAAAAGCCACTGGCTGCAGAGAAGCTCATGGATCCGACAGAGACTTGTCTTAGAGGGGAGTCTAGTGATAGAGATTTTCTAGTTTTAGTCAGGAAGAGAGGCTGGAAGAGGATAAAGTAGGGGCCAGATCAGACGAGAAGCATTCACACACACAAGAATCTGACACATCAGAAAAGGGCAGACAAATCAACAGTGGCAAGTTTTTAAAGTGCTTGTACACAAATGCCAGTCTAAATAATAAGATGGTTGAATTAGAGTGCCTCGTGTTAAAGGAGGATATTGACATAATAGGCATCACAGAAATCTGGTGGAGTGAGGACAATCAATGGGACACAATCATTCCAGGGTACAAAATATATGGGAAGGACAGAGCAGGTCATACTCGGGGGGTGGGGAGGGGAGTGGCACTGTATTTTAAAGATAATGTAAACTTAAATGAAGTAAAAATCTTAAATGAAACCACATGTTCCATAGAATCTCTATGGATAGTAATTCCATGCTGTAATAAGAATATAACAATAGGGATCTGTTATCGCCCACCTGTCAAAGACAGCAATAGTAAGTATGAAATGCGAAGGGAGATTAGAGAGGCTATCAAAATAAAGAAATCCATAATAGTAGGAGATTTCAATTATCCCCATATTGACTGGGTACATGTCACCTCAGGACAAAATGCAGAGACAAAATTTCTGGATACTTTAAATGACTGTTTCTTGGAGCAGCTGGTACAAGAACCCGCAATGGGAGAAGCAACTCTCGATTTAGTCTTGAGTGGAGCGCAGGATCTAGTCCAAGGGCTAAGTATAACAGGACCGCTTGGAAATAGTGACCATAATATAACAACATATAACATTCCTGTGGTGGGAAGAACAGCTCAACACTGGCATTTAATTTCAGGAAGGGGAACTATGCAAAAATGAGGGGGTTAGTTAAAAAGAAATTAAAAAGTACAATGACTAGAGTGAAATCCCTGCAAGCTGCATGGACACTTTTCAAAACCACAATATTAGAGGCCCAAATTAAATATATACCCCAAATTAAAATACACAGCAAAAGAACTAAGAAAGAGTCAACGTGGCTTAACGACGATAAAAAAGAAGCAGTGAGAGATAAAAAGGCATCTTTTAAAAAGTGAAAGTCAAATCCTGGTGAGGTACATAGAAAGGAGCATAAACACTACCAAATTAAGTGTAAAAATGTAATAAGAAAAGCCAAAGAGGAGTTTGAAGAAGGGGCTAGCCAAAAACTCAAAAGGTAATAAAATGTTTTTTAAGTACATCAAAAGCAGGAAGCCTGCTAAACAACCAGTGGGGCCACTGGACGATTGAGATACAAAAGCAGCCCTTAAAGACGAGAAAGTCATTGGAGAGAAACTAAATGGATTCTTTGCTTCAGTCTTCATGGCTGAGGATGTTGGTGAGATTCCCAAACCTTTTGTGGGTGACAAATCATAGAATCATAGAATTCAAGATCAGAAGGGACCATTATGATCATCTAGTCTGACCTCCTGCAAGATGCAGGCCACATAAGCCGATCCACCCACTCCTTTAGCAAGCGACCCCTGCCCCATGCTTCGGAGGAAGGCGAAAAACCTCCAGGGCCACTGCCAATCTACCCTGGAGGAAAATTCCTTCCCGACCCCAAATATGGCAGTCAGCTGAACCCCGAGCATGCGGGCAAGACTCTCCAGCCATACCCTCTGGAAAAAGGTTAAGAATATCATATCATTGACCCATTGTACTATTTACCAGTGTGGCACTTAATTGACCTATTGACTAAGCCTGTTATCCTATCATACCATCTCCTCCATAAACTTATCTAGCTTAATCTTAAAGTCATGGAGGTCCTTCGCCCCCACTGTTTCCCTCGGTAGGCTGTTCCAGTATTGCACTCCCCTGATGGTTAGAAACCTTCGTCTAATTTCAAGCCTAAATTTCCTGACTGACAATTTATATCCGTTTGTCCTCGTGTCCACATTAGCACTGAGCTGAAATAATTCCTCTCCTTCCCTGGTATTTATCCCTCTGATATATTTAAAGAGTGCAATCATATCTCCTCTCAACCTTCTTTTGGTTAAGGAAAACAAACCGAGCTCCTCAAGTCTCCTTTCATACGACAGGCCTTCCATTCCTCGGATCATTCTAGTGGCCCTTCTTTGTACCCGTTCCAGTTTGAATTCATCCTTCTTAAACATGGGAGACCAAAACTGCACACAATACTCCAAATGAGGTCTCACCAACGCCTTATATAACGGGACTAGCACCTCCTTATCCCTACTAGAAATACCTCGCCTAATGCATCCCAAGACCGCATTAGCTTTTTAAACGGCCACATCACATTGCCTACTCATAGTCATCCTACGATCAACCAGGACTCCTAGGTCCTTCTCCTCCTCTGTTACTTCCAACTGGTGCGTCCCTAGCTTATAACTAAAATTCTTGTTAGTCATCCCTAAATGCATAACCTTACACTTCTCACTATTGAATTTCATCCTGTTACTAATACTCCAGTTTACAAGGTCATCCAAATCTCCCTGGAGGATATCCCGATCCTTTTCCGAATTGGCAATACCTCCCAACTTGGTGTCATCCGCAAACTTTATCAGCCCACTCCTACTCTTGGTTCCCAGGTCAGCAATAAATAGATTGAATAAAATCGGACCCAAAACCGAACCTTGAGGAACTCCACTGGTAACCCCCCTCCAACCCGACAGTTCCCCCTTCAATACTACCCTCTGCAGTCTCCCCTTTAACCAGCTCCTTATCCACCTCTGAATTTTCATTTCGATCCCCATCTTTTCCAATTTAACCAGTAATTCCTCATGCGGTACCGTATCAAACGCCTTACTGAAATCCAGATATATTAGATCCACCGCATTTCCCTTGTCTAAAAAATCTGTTACTTTCTCAAAGAAGGAGATCAGGTTGGTTTGGCATGAGGAACTGCCACAGATTGTAGTGTCACTAGAGCAGGTTTTGGAACTACTTGATAAACTTAACTGTAACAAGTCACCAGAACCAGATGGTATTTACCAAGAGTTCTGAAGGAACTCAAATGTGAAATTGGGGAACTATTAGATATGGTTTGTAACCTGTCCTTTAAATCGGCTTCTGTACCCAATGACTGGAAGATTGCTAATGTAACGCCAATATTTAAAAAGGGCTCTAGAGGCGATCCTGGCAGTTGCAGACTGGTAAGTCTAACATCTGTACCAGGCAAATTAGTTGAAACAATAGTAAAGGAATAAAATTGTCAGGCACATAGAAGAACAAAAATTGTTGAGCAAAAGTCAATAGGGTTTCTGTAAAGGGAAATCATGTCTTCCTAATCTATTAGAGTTCTTTGAAGGTGTCAACAAACATGTGGACAAGGGGGATCCAGTGGGCATAGTGTACTTAGATTTCCAGAAAGCCTTTGACAAGGTCCCTCACCAAAGGCTCTTACATAAATTATGTTATCATGGGATAAAAGGGAAGATCTTTTCATGGATTGAGAACTGGTTAAAAGACAGGGAACAAAGGGTAGGAATAAATGGTAAATTTTCAGAATGGAGAGGAGTAACTAGTGGTGTTCCCCAAGGGTCAGTCCTAGGACCAATCCTATTCAACGTATTCATAAATGATCTGGAGAAAGGGGTAAACAGTGAGGTGGCAAAGTTTGCAGATGATACTTGTGACGATGCGGTTCTGGTGGGACCCAACTGAGAGTGACGAATCGCTTAAAACAGGGCAGTTACAGCCCAAGGCTGGGATTTTTCCACCTCTAAGGCAAACCAAACCAGCCAGACAAACAGGACTTTGGTTTCACCCCACTGGTTAACCACAAGTCACACAAGCAATTCCCTTAGACACTCCAGTCTTCCAGTATCACCACCAGTGCACTCGTCCTGGGGATGAATGGTTATGAAAACCAACACCCCAATAAAAGTAAAAGGTTCTCTCGATCCCAAAGAATCAAGTCCCAGACCGAGGTCAATGTACACATCAGATCTCACCCACAAATCACATTGTTGCCAATCCTTTAGAATCTAAAATCTAAAGATTTTTTTCATAAAAGGATAGAGATGAGAGCTAGAATTGGTTAAATGGAATCAATTACATGCAGTAATGGCAAAGTTCTTAGTTCAGGCTTGTAGCAGTGATGGAGTAAACTGCAGGTTCAAATCAAGTCTCTGGAGTACATCCTCCTGGGCTGGATCAGTCAGGACCTTGGTTGCAATCATGTTCTATATGGTCCCAGATTATATCAATAACGTCACAATACTAAACTGCTCAAGATAGTTAAGACCAAAGCAAACTGTGAAGAACTTCAAAAACATCTCACAAAACTAAGTGACTGGGCAGCAAAATGGCAAATGTGTATAAATGTAAAGTAATGCACATTGGAAAAAATAACTCCAACTATACATACAATATGATGGGGGGCAAAATTAGGCTAATCAAGAAAAAGATCTTTTTGTCATTGTGGATAGTTCTCTGAAGACATCCAGCAGTGTGCAGCGGAAGTCAAAAAAGCAAACAGGATGTTAGGAATTATTTAAAAAGGAATAGTATCAGAGGGGTAGCCGTGTTAGTCTGGTTCTGTAAAAGCAGCAAAGAATCCTGTGTCACCTTATAGACTAACAGATGTTTTGCAGCATGAGCTTTCGTGGGTGAATACCCACTTCGGATGCAAGTAGTGGAAATTTCCAGGGGCAGGTATATATAAGCAAGCAAGAAGCAAGCTAGAGATAACGAGGTTAGATCAATCAGGGAGGATGAGGCCCTGTTCTAACAGTTGAGGTGTGAAAACCAAGGGAGGAGAAACTGGTTCTGTAATTGGCAAGCCATTCACAGTCTTTGTTTAATCCTGAGCTGATGGTGTCAAATTTGAAGATGAACTGGAGCTCAGCAGTTTCTCTTTCAAGTCTGGTCCTAAAGTTTTTTTGCTGGAGGATGGCCACCTTAAGATCTGCTATTGTGTGGCCAGGGAGGTTGAAGTGTTCTCCTACAGGTTTTTGTATATTGCCATTCCTAATGTCTGATTTGTGTCCATGTATCCTTTTCCTTAGAGACTGTCCAGTTTGGCCGATGTACGTAGCAGACGGGCATTGCTGGCATATGATGGCATATATTATGTTGGTGGACGTACAGGTGAATGAACCGGTGATGGTGTGGCTGATCTGGTTAGGTCCTGTGATGGTGTTGCTGGTGTAGATATGTGGGCAGAGTTGGCATCGAGGTTTGTTGCATGGATTGGTTCCTGAGTTAGTTACTATGGTGCGGTGTGCAGTTATTGGTGAGAATATGCTTCAGGTTGGCAGGTTGTCTGTGGGGGAGGACTGGCCTGCCACCCAAGGCCTGTGAAAGTTTGGGATCATTGTCCAGGATGGGTTGTAGATCCCTGATGATGCGTTGGAGGGGCTTTAGCTGGGGACTGTATGTGATGGCCAGTGGAGTCCTGTTGGTTTCTTTCTTGGGTTTATCTTGCACTAGGAGGCTTCTGGGTACACGTCTGGCTCTGTTGATCTGTTTCCTTATTTCCTCGTGCGGGTACTGTAGTCTTGAGAATGCTTGGTGGAGATTTTCTAGGTGCTGGTCTCTGTCTGTGGGGTTAGAGCAGATACGGTTGTACCTGAGTGCTTGGCTGTAGACAATGGATCTTGTGATGTGTCCGGGATGGAAGCTGGAGGCATGAAGGTAGGCATAGCGGTCGGTGGGTTTTCGGTATAGGGTGGTGTTAATGTGACCATCACTTATTTGCACCGTGGTGTCTAGGATCCCAACATCCACAAACCCGGAAATCCTGGATGCCCCATCATCTCGGGCATTGGCACTCTCACTGATGGACTGTCTGGATATGTAGACTCTCTGCTCAGACCCTATGCTACCAGCACTCCCAGCTATCTCCGTGACACCACTCATTTCCTGAGGAAACTACAATGCATTGGTGACCGTCCAGAAAACACCATCCTAGCCACCATGGATGTAGAGGCTCTCTACACAAACATCCCACACACAGATGGAATACAAGCTGTCAGGAACAGTATCCCTGATGATGCCACAGCACAACTGGTTGCTGAGCTCTGTGCCTTTATCCTCACACACAACTATTTCAAATTTGATGACAACATATATCTCCAGATCAGTGGCACCGCTATGGGCACCCGCATGGCCCCACAATATGCCAGTATTTTTATGGCCGACCTGGAACAACGCTTCCTCAGCTCCCATCCACTCTCACCCCTTCTCTACCTACGCTACATTGATGACATCTTCTTCATCTGGACCCATGGGAAGGAGTCTCTGGAAAAATTCCACCACGATTTCAACAGCTTCCACCCCTCCATCAACCTCAGCCTGGACCAGTCTGCACGGGAGGTCCACTTCCTAGACACCACGGTGCAAATAAGTGATGGTCACATTAACACCACCCTATACCGAAAACCTACCGACCGCTATGCCTACCTTCATGCCTCCAGCTTCCATCCCGGACACATCACAAGATCCATTGTCTACAGCCAAGCACTCAGGTACAACCGTATCTGCTCTAACCCCACAGACAGAGACCAGCACCTAGAAAATCTCCACCAAGCATTCTCAAGACTACAGTACCCGCATGAGGAAATAAGGAAACAGATCAACAGAGCCAGACGTGTACCCAGAAGCCTCCTAGTGCAAGATAAACCCAAGAAAGAAACCAACAGGACTCCACTGGCCATCACATACAGTCCCCAGCTAAAGCCCCTCCAACGCATCATCAGGGATCTACAACCCATCCTGGACAATGATCCCACACTTTCACAGGCCTTGGATGGCAGGCCAGTCCTCGCCCACAGACAACCTGCCAACCTGAAGCATATTCTCACCAGCAACTGCACACCGCACCAGAGTAACTAACTCAGGAACCAATCCATGCGACAAACCTCGATGCCAACTCTGCCCACATATCTACACCAGCAACACCATCACAGGACCTAACCAGATCAGCCACACCATCACCGGTTCATTCACCTGCACATCCACCAATGTAATATACGCCATCATATGCCAGCAATGCCCCTCTGTTATGTACATCGGCCAAACTGGACAGTCTCTAAGGAAAAGGATACATGGACACAAATCAGACATTAGGAATGGCAATATACAAAAACCTGTAGGAGAACACTTCAACTTCCCTGGCCACACAATAGCAGATCTGAAGGTGGCCATCCTCCAGCAAAAAAACTTTAGGACCAGACTTCAAAGAGAAACTGCTGAGCTTCAGTTCATTTGCAAATTTGACACCATCAGTTTAGGGCTAAACAAAGACTGTGAATGGCTTGCCAATTACAGAACCAGTTTCTCCTCCCTTGGTTTTCACACCTCAACTGCTAGAACAGGGCCTCATCCTCCCTGATTGATCTAACCTCGTTATCTATAGCTTGCTTCTTGCTTGCTTATATATACCTGCGCCTGGAAATTTCCACTCTTGCATCCGACGAAGTGGGTATTCACCCACGAAAGCTCATGCTGCAAAACGTCTGTTAGTCTATAAGGTGCCACAGGATTCTTTGCTGCTTTTACAGAACCAGACTAACATGGCTACCCCTCTGATACCTGCTAATCAGTGACTCACAAGTTACAGTGCAGCACAGGAGAACCCCAGAAAATTCTCTGCTCCCAGACTTCTCCCAGAAATGTGCATCTTTCCCTGTCCAGCACACTCCTGAACAACGCAAGCTCATATGAAGTCTGTCATTTCATCAGTGGAAAATGACATGTGCCAGCCTTGTTATCCCAGATGGAGTTTCCAACACACTTTAATACAAACACACTGGTTAGATAAAGAATAAAACAAGATAGTTAACAATCAAAAAAATATTTTAAGATACAGATAATGAGGCATAAAGCTCAGAATTTTTTACAAAAGAAATGCAAGATAAAACACAAACTAATGTCTAAGTTAACAAGCTGAAACAAGGCAAATGTTTCTCTCGCCATGTGCTGAGACAGGCTGGTTTTCCTTTCAGCCAGGACTCGACCTAACCCACCCCTGCCTCCCACGTTCAGCTCTTCAGGAGTTGTCATGAGCAGAGGGAAAGGGGAGAGAGAGAGTCTGAAGCATTTTCCTCACCTCTTTTTATAATTCAGTCCTTTGTACTAGAAACAACTTCAGTTCTCAGCTGAGTCATGGTGCCAGGCTGTCTGTCGGAGATATGAGAATTGGGAGGGAAAGTACAGAAAGAGCTTTGGAGCTTTGGTCAAGCTAGTAGGCATGAAGTATTAGCTGAGCTTGCTGCTCTGTGTAAAGGGCATAGAAAGCCAAAGTGGAATGGAAAATCCCCCAAATTGGGGAACAATGGCTTTGTGTGCATAAGGGGCCTAAGGAGGTGAAGTGGAAACTCCCCAAACACACTGATTTGCAGTAACTGAGCTTGTGAAACGTAACCACAGTGGAAGTGTTAGAAAAGTCAAACCACAAACTAGACTAGGAATAACAAGAACAGGAAAGGCCGAATATGGAAAACTGATTGTTCAGCTTGCTTTTGACCTGCATCATATTTTGCAATATATTCCAAATAAGGAAATTAACGTGCAACGTATGTGCCATTGATTGTGGTTTTAAGCTTTAAAAGCCTTGTGTGGTTTTTAGCTCAGGGGGGCAGTATTCCAATAGCTGTCGCCCCCTGTGCACTTTTAACCAAGAAAAGAGCCTCAGGCTGAGCTGATTCAAAATCAATCGTGTGGTTGTTTTCTACAACAGCTTCAAGAGGTCCCTGTGATGGAATGTAAATGTCTTCTTCACACCTTCCCCCTGCAGGAGAATGGTTGTTCGACCAGCTGTTTGCCTTGCTGTTTCCGAGGAACTACTCTGTGGGTGTCCCCCAGAATTGTAACTTTTTCCGTAATCTCATACTGTAAAATCTCATAACTTTACATACAGTGTTACTACACATTTTAACAGGAGGATAATATTCAGTAGATTATGCATTTTCAAATGATACCTCACAAGCCATACTGTGTACAAAATTGATCATAATTTTCTAGAAGAGTGAACATAGGGATATAGACTGACACAGTGTCTGTGTGTGTGTTTGTGTTCGTGTTCGTTCCTAGCAGATATGTGGGTATTTCAATCCCTCATAAGCATAGTGTTCGGCATCTTCAAGGACCTGGGGAACTAGTCCTGGAAATTCACTGGTTTACCAAGTGTGACACTGTATGGAATTGTGAGACACTTTGATATTAATAATAAAATAATATAATCTTATCAAATTGCAATGAATCATGCTAGATATGCCATGTAAGGTGTCAGGGGAAATGTTATGATTTTCCAAGTATGATCATTTTGTTTCTATGTTTGTATCACCTTTGTATTGTGAGTTATAGATATGTAGGGTATATCTGTATTTCCAGACTTGCGCAGTGTTTCTGGGTGACACCCCCAGACATATTGGCATCAACACTGCCTAGCCTGTTTGATGGCCCATTGAGGGTCATCAGCTGTACAATGAGCCCATGGAAAGGACCAAGGGGATACACCTATTGAGTCAGCAAGACATGCCGGGGTATGCCTGTGTAATGAGAACTCCAAGGCTTTTCCATGCCACATGCTGTGAATCTTGTGTTTGGGACACAGGAAGTACAAGCCACATGGCAAAGGAATGTAAAGGGCAGCTGCATCATCTCCGTTTTGTCTTCAATCCCCTTTCCTGCCTCTGGAGCAACTTCTCTACAAACTGAACCCTGGAACAAAGGACTGAATGACCCATCCAAGCTGTGGATGTGTTCCAGGCAGATTTTCACACCGGCAACTCACCAATACTGCTAAGAACCTGATATATCCATTTTGGAATGTATCTGACTGCTTTCCCATTTAACTTTCTTTCTTTCTTTTGTTTAAACCTTTAGTTTAGATGCTAAGGATTGGCTGGCAGTGTGGTATTTTGGGTAAGATACAAACCTATGCTGACCTGGTAACGTGGCTGACCTTTGGGGTCAGAAGATCATTTTGTTTATGTGAGCAGAGTTTTGAAATAACCTCTCACTGTACTGGACCTAAGTGCTCATTAGGAGTCAGAGAACTGGGATGCAATAAAGGGGGCCGTGTGATTTCTTTTTTCAGCGTCTCGATAACCCAAGTGGGTGATCCCTTTTTCAGCCTGCCCTGATCTTGGCATTTTCAGTGAGACCTGCCTCTGGCCCACCAGGTCACACTAAGCACTGAAGTTAAATTAATAGAATGTTTTTTATGACAAAGTCTTATGAAATCAACTGAACTCCTTTGTTTTCTTTCATCTGAGCAGGGTTTCCTGTTACCCAGCCTGATGTGATCTCCCAGCTGGAACAAGGGGAAGAGCCATGGGTCCCAGACCTCCAGGGTTCAGAGGAAAGAGAGATCCTGAGAGCTCCCCGCACAGGTGAGGAAACATTAAACCACCTCAGAATCTGTAAGTGCCTGAAGGAAACATCTGGGATGCCCTACAAAGCCCTTGGGGAGGTGTCTCAGTTCATTATTATCCCTAGCAGGGGTCATATCCTCAGGGTAAATATAGCTCATGGCTTCCTATAGATCCTAGCAGACACCAGGCAGTAGCTTCCTCCCTTCCCCCTGCGTATTTGGATGGGATGTGAAGGCTGAATTGATCCCCTCCTCTCTCTTATTTAGAATCATAGAATCATAGAATCTCAGGGTTGGAAGGGACCTCAGGAGGTATCTAGTCCAACCCCCTGCTCAAAGCAGGACCAAACCCAACTAAATCATCCCAGCCAGGGCTTTGTCAAGCCTGACCTTGAAAACCTCTAAGGAAGGAGATTCCACCACCTCCCTAGATAACCCATTCCAGTGCTTCACCACCCTACTAGTGAAATAGTTTTTTCTAATGTCCAACCTAAACCACCCCCACTGCAACTTGAGACCATTACTCTTTGTTCTGTCATCTTCTACCACTGAGAACAGTCTAGATCCATCCTCTTTGGAACCCCCTTTCAGGTAGTTGAAAGCAGCTATCAAATGCCCCTCATTCTTCTCTTCTGCAGGCTAAACAATCCCAGTTCCCTCAGCCTCTCCTCATAAGTCATGTGCTCCAGCCCCCTAATCATTTTTGTTGTCCTCCGCTGGACTCTCTCCAATTTATCCACATCCTTCTTGTAGTGTGGGGCCCAAAACTGGACACAGTACTCCAAATGAGGCCTCACCAGCGTTGAATAGAGGGGAATGATCACATCCCTCGATCTGCTGGAAATGCCCGTACTTATACAACCCAAAATGCCATTAGCCTTCTTGGCAACAAGGGCACACTGTTGACTCATATTCAGTTTTTCGTCCACCGTAACCCCTAGGTCCTTTTCTGCAGAGCTGCTGCCCAGCCATTCGGTCCCTAGTCTGTAGCAGTGCATGGGATTCTTCCGTCCTAAGTGCAGGACTCTGCACTTGTCCTTGTTGAACCTCATCATGTTTCTTTTGGCCCAGTCCTCTAATTTGTCTAGGTCCCTCTGTATCCTATCCCTACCCTCCAGCGTATCAACCACTCCTCCCAGTTTAGTGTCATCTGCAAACTTGCTGAGGGTGCAGTCCACACCATCCTCCAGATCGTTAATGAAGATATTGAACAAAACCGGCCCCAGCACCGACCCTTGGGGCACTCCACTTGATACTGGCTGCCAACTAGACATGGAACCATTGATCACTACCCGTTGAGCCCGACCTTCTAGCCAGTTTTCTATCTACCTTACTGTCCATTCATCCAGCCCATACTTCTTTAACTTGCTGGCAAGAATACTGTGGGAGACTGTATCAAACGCTTTGCTAAAGTCCAGAAATAGCACATCCACTGCTTTCTCCTCATCCACGGAGCCGGTTATCTCATCATAGAAGGCAATTAGGTTAGTCAGGCATGACTTGCCCTTGGTGAATCCATGCTGACTGTTCCTGATCACTTTCCCCTCCTTTAAGTGGTTCAGAATTGGTTCCATGATTTTTCCAGGGACTGAGGTGAGACTGATTGGCCTGTAGTTCCCTGGATCTTCCTTCTTCCCTTTTTTAAAGATGGGCACTACATTAGCTTTTTTCCAGTCATCCTGGACCTCCCCCGATCACCATGATTTTTCAAAGATAATGGCCAATGGCTCTGCAGTCTCATCAGCCAACTCCTTTAGCACCCTCGGATGCAGTGCATCCGGCCCCATGGACTTGTGCTCATCCAGCTTTTCTAAATAGTCCCGAACTACTTCTTTCTCTACAGAGAGCTGGTCACCTCCTCCCCATACCGTGCTGCAGAGTACAGCTGTCTGGGAACTGACCTTGTCTGTCAAGACAGAGGCAAAAAAAGCATTGAGTACACTAGCTTTCTCCACATCCTCTGTCTCTAGGTTCCCTCCCTCATTCAGCAAGGGGCCCACACTTTCCTTGACTTTCTTCTTGTTGCTAACATACCTGAAGAAACCCTTCTTGTTACTCCTAACATCTCCGGCTAGCTGCAACTCCAAGTGTGATTTGGCCTTCCTAATTTCACTCCTGCATGCCTGAGCAATACTTTTATACTCCTCCCTGGTTATTTGTCCACTCTTCCACTTCTTGTAAGCTGTTTTTTTGTGTTTAAGACGAGCAAGGATTTCACTGTTAAGCCAAGCTGGTCGCCTGCCATATTTACTTTTCTTCCTACACATCGGGATGGTTTGTTCCTGCAACCTCAATAAGGATTCTTTAAAATATAGCCAGCTTTCCTCGACTCCTTTTCCCGTCATGTTATTCTCCCAGGGGACCTTGCCCATCAGTTCCCTGAGGGAGTCGAAGTCTGGTTTTCTGAAGTCCAGGGTCTCTGTTCTACTGCTCTCTTTTCTTCCTTGTGTCAGGATCCTGAACTCGACCACCTCATGGTCACTGTCTCCCAGGTTCTGATCCACTATTGCTTCCTCTACTATTTCTTCCCTGTTTGTGAGCAGCAGGTCAAGAAGAGCTTGTCCCCTAGTTGGTTCCTCCAGCACTTGCACCAGGAAATTGTCCCCTACACTTCCTGGATTGTTTGTGGGAAGAGTTTGGGGGAGTTCAGCTCCTGATTTTTATTTGACCTCCCTCCAGCACTTGTTTTGGTTTGGTCTTTCCTGTTCCATCCCTGTTTGAGGTGTCTGTCTCTGTCACAGCAGATGATGCAATGGTCCGTGAGAAAGAGGAGCGCAATTCTCAGCAGAAAAATGTTGAGCAAGTGGATAAACACGGAGCATTATCACAAAGATCGAAAAGGAATGTGTCCAGGAGTCCTGAGCAGGGAAACTCCTGGGAGATTCAGCACAGACCAGAAAGAGAGCAAGGAAACCAGCCAGGGGAGAAATTGGGTAAATTTATTTCCTGTTGGGGAACTCAGAAGGTTCTCATGGAAACCACAACACAACAGGAAATCCTTAGGCGAAAGAGAAAAAATACATGCACTGAGTGTGGGCAAAACTTCATTCACAGATCAAGCCTTTCTGTTCATCTGAGAATCCACACAGGGGAGAGGCCCTACAAATGCCCTGAGTGTGGGAAAACCTTCAATCGCAGTTCGCACCTTATTAGTCATCAAACAATCCACAGAGGGGAAAGACCCTACGAATGCAGTGAGTGCGGGAAAACCTTCAATCGCAGCTCAAACCTTATTAGCCATCAAAGAATTCACACGGGGGAGAGGCCGTATAAATGCTGTGAGTGTGGAAAATGCTTCACTAAGAGTTCAGCCCTTTCTCAACATCAGAGAATCCACACGGGGGAGAAGCCCTATGAATGCCGTGAGTGTGGGAAAACCTTCACTAACAGCTCACACCTTTCTAGACATCAGAGAATCCACACAGGGGACAGGTCCTACGAATGCAGTGACTGTGGGAAAAGCTTCACTCAAAGATCATCCCTTTCTGTTCACCAGAGAATCCACACAGATGAGAGGCCCTATGAGTGCAGAGAGTGTGGGAAAAGCTTCACTCAAAGATCACCCCTTTCTGTTCATCAGAGAATCCACACGGGGGAAAGGCCCTATGAATGCAGAGTGTGTGGGAAAAGCTTCACTCAAAGATCAGCCCTTTCTGTTCATCAGAGAATCCACACAGATGAGAGGCCCTATGAATGCAGTGAGTGCGGGAAAAGCTTCACTGACAGCTCAGCCCTTTCTAAACATCAGAGGATCCACACAGGGGAAAGACCCTACGAATGCCGTGAGTGTGGGAAAAGCTTCACTCAAATATCAGTCCTTTCTGTTCATCAGAGAATCCACACAGGGGAAAGACCCTACGAATGCCATGAGTGTTGTAAAACCTTCAGTCGCAGCTCGCACCTTATTCGTCATCAAACAATCCACAGAGGGGAAAGACCCTACGAATGCAGTGAGTGCTGGAAAACCTTCAATCGCAGCTCGCACCGTATTAGCCATCAAAGAATTCACACGGGGGAGAGGCCCTATGAATGCCATGAGTGTGGGAAAACCTTCTCTTGGCACTCAGCCCATGTTAGCCATCAGAGACTCTGCAAGAGAGATCAACATTGTAAAAATCTCTAGGGCTATCAATACTTTGTTTTTTAATACTTTTCCTGATTCCCACATAGTAACTTTTAAAGCTCTTTGAACTGTTTGCAGCACCGTTATCCCTCAGCTTGTCCAGATGAGTGGCCCATTTTTGCCTTTTGCAGTTCGCCCTCTTTTGAGATGGACCTATTTGTCCTTTCTGTTGTCCCATAAGTAGTTGGAGTGTGCCCTCCCTATGAGGAACCAGGGAGCATCACGTTTATACCATTCCTCCTGTTGCAAAGTTATTGTTAGAGTCACCAGTGATACAGATTGTATCCTTGCCAGTTGTTCTCACGTTGCTCTGGGTTGTGCTGAAGAGCAGTTATCTTGGGAATTTTTCAAATTATATGTAAATGAAGAGGAGCAGGGGCAGAAAAAAAGTATAATTTCAGCTTCTGTGACACTAGAAGGAGATGGGGTGACTCAAAGATTCCCTCCTTCCCCTTCACTGCAGAACTGTTACCTTTTGCCTGAGCCAGGCAGAGTTTATCTTCGTCACATTCTATCCATCCACTTCTCAAAGTGTCTTGTGATGAAGCATTCTCCATTGTCTGTGCTTGCAGATGATGTTTTGACTTCTTTAATCCTATATCAGAGTTGCTATGACTGGAGATGAAAGTGTCAAAGACCTGGAAGGGGAATTCAAATGGATCCCAAATACAGTGTGATCATTTAGAGTTTAAATTCCAGGTTCCATCTATTGTAAAGCCACTTCTAGCAAGAGGGCTGTTTTTCCCTCATTATGGGCATGCTAGGATACTAAAACATTTGTAAATAACATAACTGACTATTGAGACAGGGATGAGGGAAGCAGGTTTGAATGGATCAGAGGAGAATGTGATGGGAGACTCTCTTGTCCCAATTCTGAATAATCAGATGTAACCTGCTCTGGAATTTCACTTGACACTTTCTTTGTCATGTATTGTCTCTCTGTGATGTGGGTTTCTATCTTTCCTAAAGGCTGTTTGGTCACCCAATTGGATATTAGTTCAGTTTGATAGGCTGTAGCTCAGATTTATTGAAGAATTTAAGACAATCACCCTTTGCTAAAGGCCTCATTTATGATTTCAGCTTTGCTTTTTCCCCATCCCTCCATGATGACATGGAGAAAGTTGAAGTGCAGTTCTATCAACAGGAGAGAACTCTCTAATTTACTGGACAGGCTCACAAAGAAATAGCAGTGATTTAAAATCTCCACTCAGAAATGGTGAACAACAGCAGAACCCCAACTAACTGAAGGAAGTGCATCTGATCACAGTGTATTTCAGTTGTTTAAGGCAATATTGTCTCCCATGATTTGGGAAGAGAATTCCATGGTAAGTGGTTTTGAACTAGGCAAAATGCCCGTGTGTCTGGTTCCCAGACCATTTGTAACCCAGGCCCTACAGAAGATCTCTCCTAGCTAATCCTATGCTATGGGAAATGCAGCCCTTCATGACACAGATGTTGAGGAAATAGAAGTGGAGTTTTTGGTTGAATTTATCCTTTTGTAGGTGCTAAAGATGTGTATAAAATGAAACCAGTGTTGAAAATGTAATATCTTCAGCAAAATAGCCATGTTTGAATAGAATCTCCAGTTCTGGTAACTAACGAAGATTCTGATCAAGGCCTGTATCCAGTCCCTTCCCTGGACCTGTGCCACCGAATTAAAGAAGAGCTGGGCATGTTTCAGGAAGCCATTCCTCATTAACACTGCTGAGATTTTAAGTGGTTTTGTAAAGTATTCTTCAGAGAAGTGTAAATCTACCCTATCCAAAACCAAGGATTTGGAAAGAGCTGAGGTTGAAAGATTCCACACCCAGTTCTTGGTTTCCACCCCAGTAAAGGAAGCTATGGTGACCCAAGGAAAATTGTTTGTACAACTCCACTTCCTAGTTCAGTGTCACTGATTACACTTCCAAAGTATGCCAGGGTTAGATTGAGAACATGCATCCAAACAGTGAAGGACGACAAGAGAGAGTGCTTCATAGGACAGTCCTTCCCTGTGGATCCCAAACTGGCTGCCTGATTGGGTAACAAGGACTTTCAGGCTGTAGAAATGATGGTAACCAATGAGGCAACGAATTTGTCAGCCTCCAATTTCAGACTTCCAGATACACACATGTTGAGTCCTGAGACTATGGTTTTGTGTCTGACGCTGTGGCTACACAATTAAGCTGATGTTGGCACAACTGCACCAATGTAGCTGTGCTGCTGTAGCACTGCTATAACAGATGCTCTAAGCCAATGGGAGAGATTTCTCCCATCGGACTTGATTAGTCCAGCCCCCGCAAGCGGCGGTGGCTATGTTGGCAGGAGAAGCTCTCCCGCTCATGTAGCACTATCTACACAGGGGGTTAGGGCTGTGTAACTACATTGCTCAGCGGTGTGGATTTTTCACACCCCTAAGCAATATAGTTATCCCGATAAATGTCTTTAGTGTAGACCAGAGAGGTTTCTCTTTTGTTTTATGCATTTACATTACTTCTCTGCCTCCTCCTACTTTGAAAGATTAAAAAGTGTGAAAAGAGAGGTATTTTTCTCCATAATGCAAACATTCCGACATAGAAGACTCCTTCTACCAACACACATGGCAGAAGATCCTGAGATATATGAACTCACAGAAGTGGTTGGGACAAACCACACTAAGAACAAGGGTTCAGTTATTGACAATGGGGATTAAAAGCAAACTAAGGGCTTGGCTACACTTGTGAGTTGCAGCGCTGGTGGAGGCTTTCCAGCACTGCAATTAGTAACTGTCCACACCTGCAAGGCACATCCAGCGCTGCAACTCCCTGGCTGCAGCGCTGGCTGAACACCTGGTCTGCTTGGGGTATAACGAGTGCAACGCTGGTGATCCAGCACTGCTCATCAAGTGTGGACACACACCAGCGCTGTTGTTGGCCTCTAGGGTATTAGGAGATATCCCAGAATGCTTTAAAGTAAATTACTCTCTTTTGTTTTGTTATGCAGCCTCTCTTTGTTTTGTTGTGAACTCGGGAGCTGCTTATCTAAACAAACACAGCTCCTGTTTGCTGTGATCAATCTGTAAGTGACTGTGAACAATCAAATGAGAGAACCCCCTGCCTACCTCATTCACAGGGGTTGAGTGTTTGATGAGAGAAACGGGGAGTCCGTGCTTCTTATCTGGTCTGCAGGCTGTTTGCAGAATAAGGGGTTTGGAAAATTTTCTGATTTTCAGGGCAGGGAACTAATACACAGTGTCGGCTCAAAAAATCCACACACTGTCTCTCTCTCTCCCTCCCTCCCCCGCTCCCTGTCACACTACACCCCACCCCACCCCCCTCTTTTGAAAAGCAGGTTGCTGCCACTTGAATGCTGGGATAGCTGCCCATAATCCATCACTCCCAACAGCGCTGCAAATGCGGCCACACACCAGCGCTGGTAGCTGTGAGTGTGGCCACACACCAGCGCTGTTCCTACACAGCTGCACAACCAGCACTGTAACTCCCAGCGCTGCAACTCACAAGTGTAGCCAAGCCCTAACATATATGAAAAGAATTTGTGATCTTTGAATATGTTATTGTTACCAATTAAAATGAAATTATAGGTGAAGTTATTGGTTAAAGAGTAAGAGACTGTGTGATAATGTGAATTATTTTGGAAAACTGAAAGTTGTCTTGTTTTTGTGTTTTTTTTTAGTCGTACAGGAAATGATGGCTAATCTTGAAAAGTTAATTAGATTTAATTTACCCTGGTTCCTCAACTGTTGCTACAGCTCTACTACCCATCAATCCAAAGACTGAGAGAAATGGAGAGTTCCAACCATTGTCCTTTTAGTATCTTATTGTTCCTCTCTCTGTTTTTTGTGCTGGCATTTCTCTTCTATCATTTTCTGCCTTTGTTTAGTGGTAACAGTTGGTTTCCATCACTCATGTTTTTGTTTAAATCTCTATCCATTGTGAAATAAATTTTTTGCTTGTTCAATAACTGTACTCAGGTGCTGTGTGAGATACAGTAGCAATGGTCCACAGTAAAACTAGTAACCTGGGATACTTGGGGAAGAGAGGATCTGGGATTTCACCGAGTATCTGGTGATCCGGGCTGGACCCCAGCGGGGGACACATTGAAGGAACTCAAGGGTTAAGGTGGCTGCTGTAGCTCAGAGGAGGGTCCTTGAGTTCCAGCAGGCTGGTGCGTTTGGTCACTAACATCCAGCTGCCAAATGCAAAACTCCCTCTTCCTTGTGGCAGGTGGCAACAAGGAGACTCACAGCCCTCAGCACACTGAGAAGGGTCATAATGTGTCTCTGTGTTGATCCACCTGTCAAATTCACACAGGGAAAGCTCCCGATAGCACAAAACTCTGCCCTATGAAATCATGGAACATGTGCTCTTTGCTCTGTGAAAGCATGTAAAGAATCCAAGCACTGGAGGACAGGGGTTGGGTCCAGAGCGACCTAGACAAATTGGAGGATTGGGCCAAAAGAAATCTGAGGAGGTTCAACAAGGAGAAGTGCAGAGTCCTGCACTTAGGATGGAAGAATCCTATGCACTGCTACAGCCTGGGGACTGACTGAGTGAGGGGATTTGATAGCAGCCTTCAAGTACCTGAAAGAGCAGCAGTGTGGGCTTTCTCCTTGCCACTTTTGCTGGGCTGAGCAGGCAGCCTGGAGGCCTTTCTAGAAGAGAACTGGGAACTGAGTTAGAAAAACCAATGTGAAAACAAGAACCTCAGGTTTAGACTCATTTATTTATAATATTAAATCTTCAATTCTAGTGTCACAGTCAATACAATTGCTTCAGCCTGATAGTTGCCCAAAGGGAAACTTAACGTCTCTCCAAGGGGAGTGGAGAGAAAACACTTTTCAGAGTCCAAGAGAGACAAGGCGGGTGAGGGTAAGAGCTTGCAGAGGACCAACCTCTGTTGGTGAAAGAGACAAGCTGTGGAGCTAACCCAGCACCCTTCTTCAGTTCTGTGTAGCCTGGAAGGTCGTCTCCTCCATAACCTGCAGTTAGAACATAAGAACAGCCACACTGAGTCAGACCAGTTCATCTAACCCACTCTCCCGAAAGTGGCCAATGCCCGGCGCCCCAGAGGACCCCTGGGACCAACATGGATACAACACCACCACAAACGAGGTTAAAAGTCAATGCACAGGGGAGAAGCATCTTGTGTTTCATTCCTTATGTCCTAGTCCCATCGTGTGGCCATTTCCTTTTCTTCCTTTCTATTAAAAGCTTTGGTGTTTTGCACAGAAACATTATTTCCCCAGGAGAGACCCAGGAGTGGGGGCTGCATTCCTGTACCAAACAGTCACTGGAAGGGGGCAGACAAAGGCCTTTAGGACCAGGCGTCCGTCACTGTCAAAAGATCATCTCCCTCCTGCAGGTCACTGGCAGCCTGAATTTGTTCCTTATCCTCCCAGAGTCTGGGGGCTGGAATCAGCACTACCCAGCCCCTCCGTATGTAGCAGGAACAAACACAAACCTGGTCTTTAAAACAAGCTGTCCCCTTCCTTCTCAGGGAAGATTTTTCTGTGATTGAAGTTGAGCTTCAGTTCCCCTCTCCTAGGGGCAGGGCAGGTGTGGGGCCAGCTCCCAATGAGCTCTGCTTTCACCTTTGCTCCCTTTCAGTCACTCTGGGATCCTAACTCTGCTCCCAGCTATCAGGCAGCTTCCAGCCCATCCACCCTGCTCACTAACTCCATGGTCATGTGTCACCCCATTTGCCAGCACACAGAGCCTGCAGGAAAACTCCTTTTGCTAGATCCATTGGTGGTATAGTGGTGTGTGTAGATGTTTTCCAATCAGGTGATTTGGGTTTGATTCCCAGCCAATGCAATAATGGCTTTTCTCTTTTGTTGTTTCCTCATCTGGAAGTGGTTTAATTTCAGTCACGTTGTGTTACAATCACATTATCTATAGAATGAGACAATAAATGGGTCAAAGTCCAGCAGGTCATACAGGATGGAGGCACACAAGGGGCTGGAATGTGTCATCTGAGAAAGACAGAACACTTGGAAACCTGCATCTCCCATCCCCTGGCCTTGCGTGTTATGATTCCAGCTGCGTGAGCTGTTTGTAGGATGTTCCGGCATGATGGGGAAATGAAGTTTTGAGTCAGTTTTTGCTCCTGCAGATTCCTTTGCTGTTACTATTATAATGACATGAACAAAAGGGAGGCAAAATAAAAATAAACTCCAAAGTACAATACAGGTGGGGAAAGAGAAGATCACAGTTAAGCCAAACACTTCAAAATAAAAATTAATACTAAAAAAGGGGATGGGGGAAGAGATCAGGTATGTGGAGATCCCCTTGATATTTCAACGCACATTGTTAGAATCAAAGTTCAGACTTGACCCTGGAAAACCTGCAACTACCTGTCTCTCTGAACACCTGTGATGAGCAAGATGGAGTTGGGACACCTGTTCTGCTTCAATCATTTATTGTCTCTCTGTTCTCTCCTTCTCCCCCCAATTCCTCGTCTCCAATGTCTCTGCCTTTCTCCTCTTGCTCCCTCTCCCCTGCCCTTTCCAGGAACTCACACTCTACAGCATTTAGAACAAGCCAGAGCTCCCATGTTCTGCACATGAGCCTGTGTCAGAGGACGTGTGACCCCGGTCAGAACCAGTCACCAGATCAATATGACCCTTTATGGGCGACTTCTCTGCCTGCTCTGCAATTTACATCTCCCCTCTTCCCCCCCCCCGCCCCGCAAACAGGGTGGGGTACAGCTCTGAGTGAGAGGCCTCACAGGAGAAATTTCAGCCCAAAGACAAATTTGTGTGAAATGTTGAGAAATGAAGAGCCTCCCAAATCCCCAGAACTCTAGTGTCACCCCCATGGCACCAGCACAGGGAACCCAGTGAGATGGGGTTACAGAATACAAGCGGGGAGGCAGCAGGGAGAGAGTTGACAGGGAATCTCTCTTTTTCCTTCTCTCTTCACTTTCTGTTCTTCTCTTTCCTTCCAGGAATTGTAGTCACAGCAGGGAGGGGTTTGTCTCCGTGTCTGTCACGGAGGTGGTAGAAGTGATGGATTCTGTGACTTCCTGCAACCTCCGTGACTTCTGCAGTGGGCACAGTGGCTGACTCCAGGGCCACTCAATCAACTGGCTCCAGGGACCGCCCAAGCAGCGGCCAATGCAGCTGCCCCGGGGACCACTTTACCAGTGGTCCCGAGGGCAGCAGGAGCAGCCACAGCTTGGTGGCCTCTGGCAGCACTTCTGGGGTGGCCAGAGCAGCAGCTGGCCCCCTGGGGCTCCCCCCTGCCCTAGCAGCAGCTGGAGTGGCAGCGACTCTCAGGGCTTCTCCCCTGGTAGCTGGTGCTCATTATCCATCAATTAAATCAAAACACTTCCCCCTGCAAGTGGATTTAGCCCGGGACCCTCAGAATCAGCAGTTGTTACGCCCCCACTGAGCTCTCTGGTCAGGTGTCCTAGTGCCGGGAGCCTCCGATGTAGATCCTAAAATAGCGTTTTTGCACCAGGGGGGCTGAAATTTTGGACCAGACATTGTAGCTCCACTGTTATTTTACTGAATTGCTTCAAAACAGCAAGTGTAGAAAGTCTCCTAAGTGCCAGGCTCTCTGCCATGGAAACAGCTGCCCCTGCTCTGCAGGAGTCTGTGTGTTCCACCCAGCAACGTACACACCTGCTCCACACTGAAGGGGGGTCAGACAGTGATGGTAACGCAAATCTTCAGACTATTAACCAAGGTCCCTTTCTTTAACCCAGGACATGCCAGTCACCTGGTTAGCCATGGTGTTATCTTCATCTTCAAATACCTCTCAGGACATTGAACAGAGGAAGTGAAACCCCCCTCCCCCGAATGGCTCCCTGTTGAGGCGTTGTACCGGACCTGCCCCTGGAGACTGTCTGGTTTTATACTCTTAGAGCTTTTTCTCTTCAAACCCCTTATCCCAATCTCTGGGCCAACCTCCGCATTTCAGAGTTTAGAATTTACTCTCATCACCCTCCTATGGCACTTTCCATGTGACTGAGACAAAGCAAGTAGGGGAAGCTCCGTGGCTAATGAAAACCAACGCTCTGGGTGAGGCCTGAACTCACACCCACAGCTGTATTTCCCCCTGCATGAGCCACTATAGGTGCTTCTTAGACAAACTTGGGCTGTTGGTGGTTATGTGGGTCTGTGCTTCACCACTTTGGCTGCTCTGTGAAAAGCTGATGGTTCAAACAGAATCTGGTGGGGTTTTGTTTTGTTTTAAGCAATTAGAGTCTAGTACATTTTAACAGGCAGAAAATGTCCTATTCTGGTCTAGCCCCATTTGACTCCTTCTGTCCATCTTCTTCCTTCGCCCTCAGTGTCTTTCCTTCCCCATTGGGGACATACAGAGATGAACCCCAGTCAGTCTGTGTCACAGAGAGTCTGTATCTCCTAAGGAATGTGGGTGAAGGATTCCAGCTGAATTAACTCCGCTCACCTGGGTTAGAAACATTTGTTTCTTTCGAGCACATAGTGGGAAATGGGACATTAATTCAGACCCAGGAGGCAAGGCAGAGAGGCTTCATGCTCTTGATCTCCATGAAGGGAGAGAGGATCCCCAGGAAGGAACAGAGCTTCCTTTAGATTCAAGCTGGGTCTCCTGGAAGTTGGAAAAGACCCTTGGTCACTGAGGATCTCATGGGATCGTGCTGCTCCAGAGGCTCGAGAGTCCTGGGTGCAGGGAGGGTGTCACTGCACAGTCTGAAATGGAAGGGAGGACCCTGGAAGGGAAGGGGAGGAACAGAAAATGGAGAGGAATGAAACAGAATAAACGCCTCTTCTGTCTCCCATCCCCAACCCAGCAAGAACTGTTATCAGTGGGGAAACTCCCCACGATGAATGGCAGAGACCACAGAGACATTCGCCTCATGCTGAGAAGTAAGGTGACCAATCACCAAGTGTGAAAAATCAGAGACTTTCACCAGATGCATTGGTGGTATAGTGGTGAGCATAGCTGCCTTCCAAGCAGTTGACCTGGGTTCGATTCCTAGCCAATGCAATGATGTGATGATTCCTCCACTGGGAATTGATTTAATTTCGGTCATGTTGTATCAGTTTATCAATGGAATGAGAGAATCAGTGTCCCAAATCCCAACAGGTCATTAAACACCCAGTGGAGGAAGAAAGGGGTGGGACTATATAATGAGCAGTTGGAGTCATCCTGGTATTACAATGCTTGGTTTATCTTTTTTTTAAATTCCTTTACTTCCCTCTCCCTTTTAGACTCAGAGCCTTTAAGGTCAGAAGGGACCAGTGTGATCATCTAGTCTGACCTTGCAGGCACCTTGCAGGCCAAAAGACCCCACCCACCCACTCCTGGAATAGACCCGGGAGGGGAGGCAGCTCTGTGCACTGCCCCTACCCCAGGCAGCACATGGAGGCCCTCTGCTCCCCTCCCCCCACAACGGGTGTGCAGAGATGTGCCAGCAGCACTAAGGTGGCTCCCTGCCCACTCTACCTCCGTCCCTCCGTGCCGCTCCCAGAAGTGGCTGGCATGTCCCAGCATCCCCTGGGGTGGGGGGAGTGTCTCCACGTGCTGCCCCTGCCCCGAGAACCAACTCTGCAGCTCCCATTGGCCAGGAACTGTAGCCAATGGGAGCTCTGGGGGCAGCGCCTGCAGACAGCAGCACATGGAGATCCCCTGGCCCCACTCATCTAGGAGCTGCTGCCAGAGGGTTGTGTGTACCGGTCACTTTGGGAGCTGCACCACCCCTCCTGCACCCCACCCCCACCCCCAGCGCAGAGCCCGCACCCAAATTTCCTCCCAGTGCTTTGCTTGTCGTCCTTTCACCAGAACCATCCTTCTTCTCCTGGGCTGCAAGTAGCCATCCCTGGGAAGCCAAGAGGCAGGCACAGGATTCTGCAAGGTACGTGTCCCACAGCGCCGCGATGGATGGTGCGATGAAGGTAAGTCTTCCTGAGGCACAATGAACTGCAATGCAGTGAACCACTGGCCAGGCGGTCCGGGCGAAGGGCATTCACTGGAGGTACAAGCTTGTGAGTGACTCCTGAGCACAGGGCCCCTTCCCCTTTTAAGGACCTGCTCCTCATGGCCTGCGACTGGAGATGACTTGGCTGCATCTGGTGGGTCACACTCCACCTTGGGCAATGTCCATGCTCTGGGTGTGTGATCGCTGCCTAATGAGAGTCCCAGACACCTTGTCTATCTAGCAGCTCTTCTGCTCTTCCAGCTGTTCAACCAGCCCCTTCATCCCACAAGCATTGCAGGAGGGAGGGGGAGGGGGGAAGCCACTTCACAGGCATTCAGAGAGGGAGAGGAGACAAAAATGGGAATGGGGAAAGTATAACAGACCTATTGAGCAATAGAAATCACTGCTGCTCCTACAACAGCAGGGACAGGCCACTAGGAGTTGGGAAAAATTAAGCCATCATGTTTCTGCCTGGTTTTGAACGAGGGACCTTTTGCGTGTTAGGCAAACGTGATAACCACTACACTACAAAAACTCTGTTGCAGGGCTCTGCCCTTCCCTTCATAAGAAAAGAAGAATGGCCAGACCAAAGGTCCATCCAACCCTATATCCTATCTGCCAACAGTGGCCAATGCCAGGTGCCCCAGAGGGACTGAACCTAACAGGCAATGATCAAGTGATCTCTCTCCTGCCATCCATCTCCACCCTCTGACAAACAGAGGCTAGGGATACCATTCCTTACCCAGGCTGCCTAATAGCCATTAATGGACTTCACCTCCATGAATTTATCTGCAAAAATAATGAGGAGTACTTGTGGCACCTTAGAGACTAACAAACTTATTTGAGCATAAGCTTTTGTGGGCTAAAATCCACTTAATCAGATGCATACAGTGGAAAATACAGCAGGAAGATATATATATACACAGAGAACATGAAAAAATGGGTGTTGCCATCCGCACTATAATGAGAGTGAGCAGTTAAGGTGAGCTATTATCAGCAGGAGAAAAAAACCTGTAGTGACAATCAGGATGGCCCATTTCCCACAGTTGACAAGAAGGTGTGAGTAACAGTAGGGGGACAAATAAACATGGGGAAATAGTTTTACTTTGTGTAATGACCCACCCACTCCCAGTCTTTATTCAAGCCTAATTTAATGGTGTCCAGTTTGCAAATTAATTCCAATTCAGAATCTCTCGTGGGAGTCTGTTGTTGAAGGTTTTTTGTTGTAATATTACGACTTTTAGGTCTGTAATCGAGTGACCAGGGAGATTGAAGTGTTCTCTGGCTGTGTTTGAATGTTATAATTCTTGATGTCTGATTTGTGTCCATTTATTCTTTTATGTAGAGACTCTCTGGTTTGGCCAATGTACATGGCAGAGAGGCATTGCTGGCACATGATGGCACATATCACATTGGTAGATGTGCAGGTGAATGAGCCCCTGATGGCATGGCTGATGTGATTAGGTCCTATGATGGTGTCCCCTGAACAGATATGGGGAGAGAGTTGGCAATGGGCTTTGTTGCAAGGATAGGTTCCTGGGTTAGTGTTTTTGTTGTGTGGTTGCTGGTAAGTATTTGCTTCAGGTTGGGGGGCTGTCAGTAAGCAAGGACTGGCCTGTCTCCCAAGATCTGTGAGAGTGAGGGATTGTCCTTCAGGATGGGTTGTAGATCCTTGATGATGCACTGGAGAGGTTTTAGTTGGGGGCTGAAGGTGACGGCTAGTGGGGTTCTGTTACTTTCTTTGTTGGGCCTGTCCTGTAGTAGGTGACTTCTGGGTATTCTTCTGGCTCTGTCAATCTGCTTCTTCACTTCAGCAGGTGGGTACTGTAGTTGTAAGAACTCTTGATAGAGATCTTGTAGGTGTTTGTCTCTGTCTGAGGGGTTAGAGGAAATGCGGTTGTATCTTAGAGCTTGGCTGTAGACAATGGATTGTGTGATGTGGTCTGGGTGAAAGCTGGAGACATGTAGGTAAGTATAGCGTTCAGTATGTTTCTGGTATAGGGTGGTGTTTATGTGACCATCACTTATTAGCACAGTAGTGTCCAGGAAGTGGATCTCTTGTGTGGACTGGTCCAGGCAGAGGTTGTAGGTGGGATGGAAATTGTTGAAATCATGGTGGAATTCCTCAAGGGTTTTCTTTTCCATGGGACCAGATGATGAAGATGTCATCAGTGTAGCACAAGAAGAGTAGGGGCATTAGGGGACGAGAGCTGAGGAAGCGTTGTTCTAAGTCAGCCATAAAAACGTTGGCATAGTGTGGGGCCATGTGAGTACCCATAGCAGTGCCGCTGACTTGAAGGTAAACATTGTCCCCAAATGTGAAATAGTTATGGGTGAGGACAAAGTCACAAAGTTCAGCCTCCAGGTTTGCTGTGACATTATCGGGGATACTGTTCCTGACGGCTTGTAGTCCATCTTTGTGTGGAATGAGGATGGAGCGTCTACACAACCAGACAATCCTGCTGTCAGGGTGCCAATGCCTGAGATGATGGGGCATCCAGGATTTCCAGGTTTATGGATCTTGGGTAGCAGATACAATAACCCTGGTTGGGGTTCTAGACTGTCTTATTGCCAAGGGACGGAGAAACTCAGCCAGCCGCAGGGGGTGCATAACACCATCCTAGTGTTGGGGTGACAGCGCCTCTGGGATCCTGACACCCCTATTGGTTCCACTGCTGGTTGTTTTCCTTTTCCGGTGGGACTTTGGGCAAGTTGCTCCCCCCTCTAGGGCTCCTTCCCCAGCAGGCAAATGGGGATTTCGTACCTTCCCGCTATTGCAAAGTGCTGGGAGAATCTCCCAGCCAAAGCTGCTCTGACAGAGCTAAGCAGCATCTGACCATTCAAGATCGGAGCGCACTGCCCAGGAGGAGGAGTGTTTGGCTCTGGGGTTTCACTTCAGCCCAGTCTAGAGAGAGAGGCCCAGCCATGGGGTTTGGCTCAAGAAGACCAAGTCTCCAATTCGTTAAGGGCGTTTTGAATTCCAATCCTGAGCTCCAAAGTGCTTGGTGTCATTTGCACATTTTAGAAGCAGGCTCTCCACTCCATTTTCCAAATCATTCATGAAACTATTGAATAGCACCGGACCCCGGACTGATCCCTGCTGGACCCACGAGGTGCCCCCTCTCCGTTGGGCAGCCAAACCTGGAGATGGGCCCTTGGAGTCTGGGCTTTCAACCAGCTCTGCACCCTCATGACAGTGATTGCATCTAGACCGCATTTCCCTGGTTTGCTTGTGAGAATGTCCTGCGGGACTGTGTCAAAAGTCTTAGTAACCCCGAGATAGATCCCATCTACTGTTTACCCACCTCCACTAGGCCCGGAACCCTGCCAAAGAAGGAAAGAGGCTGGGTTTGGGATGATTTGTTCTTGACAAATCCATGCTCACTTGTCCTAAGAATCAAATTATCCTGTAGGTGCTGCTGACAAACTGATTGTTTAAGAATATATTCCAGTATCTCTCCAGCTATGGAAGTGAGGCTAGCTAGTCTGCAAGTCCCAGGGGTCTCTTTGTTCCCCTTTGAAAGATAGGTCCTGTCTTGTTCATGGATGGGAAGGGATGTTCTTTTTCAGGGATCTCAGACGAGAACTGGGGCACAACACCTGGTTTGTTAAGGCCACAAAAATGGAGGCAGGAACCTCTTCTCTCCTGCTGGCAAAGAACCCCAGGTACCGAAAAGACAGAGACTCACATCCCTGAATGGGCTTTAAGAAAGGCAGTGGTTAAAAAGCTTGGCCCCGACCATTTCTTGTTTCCACAGACTAGACATTTTAGCAAACTTTAGAATTCCTTGGTGCTAAACACCGTGAAACTCCCCTTTCTCCTTCACAGAGGGTTTTAACGCCCCTTATCTCACTCAGGCTCACGACTGCCCAGAGCTCGAGAACTATCCCTGTTGCCATTGGATAGATGGGGAGGAGCCTGAGGTCCAGAGAAGGGAAATGACCTACCCAAGGGCCTACACAGCAAGGCAGTGGCAGAGCCAGAAAGAGAAGCCACCAGTTCCGACTCCTGTTCTAACAGACAAAAAAAACTCCAGAGGCAGGGATAGAGCCCAGGAATTGAAATGGTGGGGAAATTTCATCTAAACCATTTCTGTCAGAAAATCCCATTCAGACTAAACCAGTTTGTTTCTCAAAACCATAACAAGTGGGATGAAAGTTCTTTGCAAAAAGATTTTGTTCAAAACAAAAGCATCTCCTGTTTGTCACAGTGCGTTAAATTGTCTCGTCGCACACAAAGAGGAGACACTTCGATCTCAAACATTAGATAAGATGCTTCAATCTGAGCTAAGTCATTGCTGCTCTTAACAATTTAAAAATAAAAAATACAAATAAAATAGACTGTTTCAGCTATTCTATTATGTCATAATCTGCTCTGAGTAAACGTGATAGGACACCTCATATTATGCACTACTCCTAGTGACACTCTCCAATGGATCCCCATCCTTCACCCACCATGAGGTAGGTAGGAGCGGATCATCATTATCCCTACTTGAAAGAGGGAGAAGCTAAGGCTGAGAAAGGAGAATTGACTTGTCTTAGGTCACACACCCAGTCAGTGGCAGAGTTGGGAATAGGACCCAGGAGCCCTGATTTTCAAACTAACCATCGGCTCTTGAATTTCAGACATTGAAAGACCTGAATAAAATGCTCTCAGATGAGCTCCAGACCAACAACAGTGCACAGGAATTATTCAGCAAGTATTTGAGGAGAACTGCAAGGTTAGAGAGAATCGTGAACTGCTCAGAGACCATTAATGTAGAGAAGCAGCAAAATTCGTCAAACATAGAACTGGTTCTGACTTATTTCCTTGGTCTTAAAAGAGACCAACAAGGACCTGAGTCTCCTCCCTGTCAATAACCCCCTGCTCAGCCAATCAGGGTAGAGACTGAGGAAGGGAGGCTGAGGGTTCTCACCAGAGAGCCCAAAGGATGGCCCAGGTCACTGGTGGGGATCAAATAAAATTCAGAATAAAATTCGGCCTCCTTAAGCTTGTGTTTTCCATGCCTAGAATTCAACTCTCACCAGATGGATCAGACTGAACAGGTTTCAAACCTCTAGGAGGCTCTTACCTTCTAAACAGGGACAGCTGTTTTCTAGTAAAATCACTAACAGGGAAGGAGAAAACTCGAAAGAGGTTCCTCCTGGCGCTCACGTCCGTGAACCCGAATACTCCCT